>NW_028262324.1:11975500-12591000 GCF_047370975.1 Nipponia nippon
TGCAACCTGATTTTTGCCTACAACTAACAGTAACTTACAGTTGCCCGTAACAGGAGCTGCATGTCCGTGGAAGGGCAGCATTTCAGATTGAGTTGACATTACTCAAATAACTTTGCCTGAATATCCTTGTCTTCAAATTAGTTAAGTTTCATTTTTTAATTGCTAGTCTAGTTCAAAGAAACTTTTACTTTTCCTGTCCACCGGCTTTGCAGCCTCCTGTTTGCAAGTGAAAACCCCCACCTTTCCTCTAAAGTCATTCTGCAAACACGTTTGTTCCCAAGTTTCCTTACCCAGGGTTCACCCCATGAGTTACGAACAATCCAGTATTCTACTCCATTTTCTACACCCCAGCCAGCCACAGATACAATGTGATTCACCACAGGCGAGGGGTTGTACTCTGTATAAAGTCCTCCAGTGTAAGCATCCAACTTTTCAGTAGCCATTATGCCGCAGCTGTAACAAAACAGAGAAAGCATTTTTATACAAGGGGATCGGGGCAGGGGCCTGGCTAAAAAACAATTGGTTTTCTTGCATTTTGACTTCAGAGCTCAATTTATCTACAAACAAGCTAAAGTCTGCACACTAGTGCAGAGCTGCTAACGTATGCTAGAGTGGAGAAGTACACTTCAGTCACTAGAATGAGTTTCAAGTATTTAAATCCCAATATTGCTAGTAAATAAACAACTATTCAAGATTTTTTTTATTACCTAATTGGTCCATTAGTATAGATTTCTGCCATCATTTTTTCTCTTCCCCTGACAGACCCGTAGTCAGCAACTTTCCAGAGAGTGTAGTTCTTTATCACATGGCATTCTCCAAAAGTGACACAAGTTCCACACTGGTTAAACTTCTTACACTCTACAAAACAAAAGTGAGATTAGCACTGCAAGAGAACGCTTTTCTTCACGTGAATTAATGATACCTCACTGTCGGGGTTTAACCCCAGTGGGCAAGAAGCACCACGCAGCTGCTCGCTCACCCTCCCTCCCCGCAGTGCGATGGGGGAGGAAATCAGAAAAAACAGAAGTAAAACCCATGGGTTGAGACAAAGACAGTTTAATAGGACAGCAAAAGAAGAGAAAATAATAATAATAGAATATACAAAACAAGTGATGCACGATGCAATTGCTCACCACCCGCTGACTGATGCCCAGCCCATCCCTGAGCAGCGATCGCTGCCCCCCGGCCAGCTCCCCCAGTTTCTGTACTGGGCATGACGCCATACGGTATGGAATAGCCCTCGGGCCAGTCTGGGCCAGCTGTCCTGGCCATGTCCCCTCCCAGCTCCTTGGGCACCGGGCAGAGCAGGGGAAGCTGAGAAGTCCTTGACTGGTGTAAGCACCACTTAGCAACAACTAAAACATCAGTGCGTTATCAACACACTCTCATGCTAAATCCAAAACATGGCACTACACCAGCTACTAGGAAGAAAATTAACTCTATCCCAGCCAAAACCAGGACATGCACCAAGCTTTTTTCCTTTTAACCTATTTGAGGCAGATATTAATAACTTAATTACTAACACATACTCTCTCTGGTGAACTAAATTCCTTTCTGGAAACCACATTTGAAATCTCTCCAATCACTAGTTACTGTTCTTTACTTCATAGGCACAAGCGCTTTAATGAGGAAACGTTTCAGATGTGCTTCTCTACAGATACAGACACTATTCCAGTCATACCTGACCAGACAAAGCTTACATTTCTCCTTTGTTTAGCTTGAGGCAACACTTGTAAATATTTCAGTACATTAGAGATCGTATATCACAGATGTAAGAGATTAAGTTTAAACAATTTAGCTGTGCAAACTTGTTTGGGCATGACTTAATGCTATGCTGTCTGGCTGGAGTAAGACAACACACACAGGTCTGTAAGGAAAACCTGTTCTGTCAGTCGAAGAGCAGGTACTGCACTGAAAGGCAGGAACCAGTACGCTGAAAACCCCCCAAAATATCTTTTATTTAATATCAAGATCTGCTAAACCTGGGATGAAGCCCTACAGCAAAGGAAATAATAGGCATCGTACTTTGATCCTTCGCTTGGTAGTTGTTGCAGGTCTCATCTGGAATGCCGTGGTCATGGGCATACATCCAGACACCTGAGTGGTCGCCGCCTTCACAGGATCCCGCGTCAGCACAATCAATCACATTCTGAACAGAGAGGTAGGCAGAAGGCCATGCACCTTTTCTCTTTATGTTGATTCGATCTGTAAGGATAAGAAATGGGTTTTCGTTAGTGGAATACGTGGGTGGTTACACATTGCAACTAGTGTTAAAACTGTCTCTCCTTCCTTGAGCCTGTAACTGTTTGCAGGCAACTGTACTTGCAGTTGGAAAAGCCTCTGCTGTCGACAGCGAGGCACATAGCACCACCCAACTCACACCGGCAGGCTGAGTTATTATCGTGGGTTTCCATTAGAAGTTTTTTCCATTAAAAACTCAGGAAAAACATGCAGATGAGTAAGATCTGTTGAAAGCCTTGAAGTGCCCTAGACCTCTTTTAATTCAAATCACTGCTTCTGAAAACTTCCAGATCTGTTTCCTGGCTTTGACTGCAAAGAGTTTTCAAATACACATCATAAAGCCAGCTCTCACTAGCCTCTTTTACAGGAGTCAAGATTTATGCATAAACCCATGCAGAGAGTCATAAGCCCACGCGGCCCAGGCTGAGAGACAGTCTTCAGCCACTTAAAGCAAGGAAAAGCTTTCAGAAATATATCCTTGTGGTTATGTCAGCATCTCGCTGTTATCCTGCCATCTCAGACAGGCATCGCCACCCTGCTGCCTTATTTTGTCAGAAACAACGAGCTTACGTGGCAGAAAAGCGTCCCGGTTTATAAATAAACCGCTTCTCACAGTGCATTAACAGTCTTAACTGATGCCGCTGTAGTACTTTTAATCCTATCAGTACTAACAACATTCCAATTATACGTGACAGAACTGGGAGGCATCATCCCAGCCTAGTCTTCCAGCAGCAAGAGGAGTGAATGCTTTAACTATTCACAGCAGTTAAAAAAATATTCTGATTATTAAAAATCAACCTTTTATCCTTACAAAGATGCACATACTGGCATACCTACCTACACAATTAAGTTTTAACTAAAGTTATATAAATGAAGAAGTTGATATATTTTATCTACCCTAGTACTTTACTACATCACAACAGGTTTGGTACACGTCTGTATTCTTGTACTGCTGAAGAACAGATCCTTCGCAATTCCTGCTGGCTGCTCACCCCTGCGTTCTCTTCCCATTTCTGCACAATTTCCTCTATTTCTCCTTCACAGCTAATCCTCTTACAGCCCCCCTGCACAGACAGCACTTCAGCACGTTACTGCTGCATGCAAATCATCGCATATTCTCTCTAGAGAAAATATTTCTCCAGCTGAAGCAAACACCTACTTCCCTTTCCCCAAGAAAAATGCTGATAGAAAGGCATCTGCTGCAACGGGATTTGTCTGTACGCTGTGGTAGTCAGTTCATTCGAATGACGGGGCTCTTGAAGCCGATACCCTGCAGGCCCTTCGCACGAGAGGCAGCTGCTTTCGTTTCCTCACATCCCGGCATCACTGGATCAGCCCCTTGCTGCTGCAGGCGTGGTGCAGCAGGCTGAGGTACCACAAAAAGGGAAGGAGACACGATAACTGCTTTCGCATCTGCTGCTACCAGCACCGCACCTCCAAGAGGAGGGGCAGAAAACCCAGTTCTTGCTCCAGGCCCCAGCCAGCAGCTTGGCAGGAGCTGTGAACGCATTCCCTCTGCAAGCAGCTGTTTAACCGTGCCAGCGTTCCCCCCTTGCGTGACTTTGAGAGGGTGGGGACAGCCTCCCTGATTGCTTTCTCTATTGAAACCAAACCGCCTTCAGCTGCCAGCTTGGGAATTCCCACTGTTCCTGGTGCATTCACAGACATCTCAACCTCGGTTTTGCTGCGTTAGTCACTGCAGTAATCTGGCGCCTCTTCTTTATACCGGCGATTTTGTAAGCTGAAGCTTACCGAAAACCACAAATCACGGGGGCAGCCGGCAGCAGGCGGCCCCACGCGCGGCGTACCTGCCAAGGCGCTGGTGCTGCCGTGGGCCCAGCAGGACCCGCAGTACTGGGGGATGTGCTGGTTCCGAGTGGTGCTGGCGTAGTTGATGCCGTTGACGTTCCTCCAGTCCCAGCTCGGGGGCAGCGCCGAGACGTCCAGGTACTCGTGCGGGCGGGGGTAGGTCCTGTGGCGGGGCACGAAGAGCTAGCTCCCCTGCCGCCATGCCTGTCTTTTCAGGCAAATGAGGGGATTTTTTTTTTAAAAAAAAAAACAGCTTTTATGGAGTTTCGCAACGAGGGACCGGCGACGGGCGCGGGTCACGTGACAGCAGGCAGCGTGACCGGTCCCGTGACCGCGGAGGACACCCCCCCCCCCCCCCCCGGGCCGCCCCGGGGACCGCGGGTTGCAGAGCCCCCGGGCCGGCGGAGCGGAGCGGCCCCGGCCCCTTCCCGCGGGCTCCCCTCCGCGACGCCGCTCCGAGGGGCGAACCTCACCTCAGCCCGGGAGCCTTGCGCGGGGCCGGCTTGTAGCAGCGCTGCCCTTCCCTGAAGTAGAGGCCGGCGCGGGCGGGCGGGCAGAGGCAGCCCCACAGCAGCAGCAGGAGGGAGGCGAGGCGCCGGCACGGCCCGGCCATGCTGGCGGCGGCAGCACCTTCCCTCGCAGCGCCGCCCCGGCCCCGCATTTAAGGGCGGCGGGGAGGGCCCGGAGGGGCGGGCGGCTGCGGGGCGGGGGCGGCACCGGCGGGCGGGGCGGGGCGGGGCGGGGCGGGGCGGGGCGGGGCGGGGCGGGGCGGGGCGGGGCGGGGCGGGGCGGGGCGGGGCGGGGCGGCGGAGCCTCCCGCGGCTGCCTGATGTCGCGTCTCTGTGTCCGGTGGAAGCTGGACTCAGTAGTGCCAAGTACAGCGTCTGCGTGGCGAGGTCCTTCCTAATGGTGTCTAATTAATTCCTTAGGGAACAAGGATCAAACGGAGCGGGGGACCCGGAATGGCCGCGTTCGCGCTCCCGGCCCTTGGGCCGTGGGGGCCGCGGCACCCACCCCGCGGGCAGCCGCCCCGCCGGGGCACGGCAGGGAAGGGAGGTGTCTGCTGGAGCCCCAGCTGAAGTCTCCATCTCACACGCTCAAAAATGAAAAAAATTTTGATCACATTCCCCCCCCCCCCCCCCCCCCGAAAGGAAAAGCAAAATCTATTAAAATATTGCGATGATTCAATACAAGCAGTTGCTGCCCGCACAGGGCCTGTGACAAGAGGGCTCGTACCCGGGACTGCCGCAGGCCCTGCGTGGCTGGGTTACAGGTTTCTTTACCTTTGGCCTAACACATCAGCATTGTGTGAGACTTCGCCCAGCGACTGCGTGATTGCATAGAGCAGGCAGGCTGGTTGTTTTGTTTGGTTGGGGTTTTTTTGCTAGTCCTAAGTTTTGAATTTCTCAAGCCCTTTTATGCTAGAATTTACAAGGGAATACAGGCCTGTGTCTATTTTTTAGGCTATTCTTTAGGGTTCCGGACGTTTGAAGATTCCTTATTAGCTGCTACAAGATTTAGTCAATAGTAAAAATAGTTTTCTAATTTTCCTGCAGAAGGTTTACGTATCCATGTGAGTCTCTTTTATCTTTTTTTTTTTTTTAAGTATCTGTTCCAGTCTCTTTTCTATATGTTGGCTAAAGCTTTCACGTTTGGTAAAACCTCAGCCCTTGTAGCGTCTCTTCCTTAGCTCTCAGCACTTATTAGAAAAGACATGAGGTTTATTAGCTCCACATTATGAACAGAGAAACCGAGGCACAGAGAACCAATGCCAACAAAAGGAAGAGCAGAGCAAGGACCCGGCCTGGCTGCTCTGCAGGTGGCCTTTTTGGCAATTCATCCCATGATCCAAAACCAGCAGCAACTGCGGTTGTGGCAAGGGGGCCCACTAAGGGCCCTACCCAGCACGTGAATTCACGTGCTGCAAGCCCCAGGTTTTTGCCTGGTCATAGATCTGCAGTGTGGGGAAGGTAACAAACTGCTCGGTTATCCACTTCGATTGTACCAAAACCTATTTGTTTAAACACACGGGCTCGTTACGCTGATGGTGACTTAAGGGAGTCCTGCCTTATTTCCTTCGGACTGCGTGCCAGACGGAGGCAGTCTTTAAATAGCTTTTCTTACTAACTGAAATGAAAATGTGAAGTAGGGAGTCTTTATTGCCTGTTGAATGCAACGTTTTTGGTAGCATTCCTAAGGACGATGCAGGTAGCCCAGATTAGCTGAGACTAGCATCCGCTCATCTGGTAGCCATTCACAGGTCTCTTTAAAATTATCTGGTGGCCTGTAGCCAGGCTTATCTCACACTGAATAGGCTTTCTTCTCAACAATCTTCTCTGCTACTGTGAAAAGCTAGTTCCTCCCAAGCAAACCATATTAAAAAAAAAAATACCCCAGAATGCCTCCCTGCACCATATGCGTATTTGGTGCTGGTGGGTACTGTGGTGGCATTAGAAAAAAACCAAACCAACCAAGAAAAACAGAAACAAACAAACAAACAAAACAGTAACAAAAAAAACCCTGGCGTGTTTGTGGTCTTAGCTTACGCCCATCGCCAGGGCTTTGGTATCTAGGGCCCACTCCGAAGGCGATGGCAGCAGTGGGCAGCCTGATAACAGGCACCGCGGGACAGGCTGGTGAGAGCTCTGCCCGGCGGCGGGCTGCTCCTCAGCTCCGCCGTGCCAAAAGGCCCTGGAAGCCAGCCCTGCCGCCACCGTCCCCTCGTCCTCTGGTGACGCTCGCGCCGCTAATCTGCAGTAGCACATGGTCGGTGGCTGTGCCTGGGGAGCGCGCTCGGGCAGTTCACAGGCTTGAGGTTTCGCAGAGCTGAGGAGCGCCAGGCCTGCAAACAAAATCTACAGAGAAACAGGCTTTTCATGGCCCAGGTTTGGTGTGAAGACAGACGGGGAGGTTCACAGACGTGCAGTTGGGGAGGAGAGGGAGAAGAGGCACAAGCCCACCTCTGTTTCACAAAGCGCCTCGGGTGCTTTGTGTCCTGTGCCATAATCTTTAAGACGCTATAAGGAAGTGCTTCAGAGGAGGCACATGATTCCGGGGAGCTACTTTTAGCAAGAGAAAAACCAATGTGAAGTGATTGCATGTTTCTTTCACTTCCTTTTTTTTTTTTTTTTTCTTTGCTTGTGAGATGCTCTCAGTGCGTATATTTATTGCTGAAATTATTTTGCCAATTTTTTGGATGGTGAATTAGCGTCTTCAGCCTCTTCGTAAGTTGTGGCTGTTGTAGATTAATACATTGCGTATTTTAAGCAGTATTTATTTAGTGTCAGTAGCTCTCTGACACATTGTGTCCATGCAGCTCCCGTTCAGAACGCAGCAATTGAATATACAACTCGGAAGCGCTCTATTACTTTTAGCTAAGCATAGTTGGAGAAAACAAATATGGAATGCACATGAATAAAATTAAATTTTATTACCAAATTACCAAACCAAATAACCTTCCCAGAGTTTTGTCTTAAGAAAGTGTAGAAGATACCCAATGCCTTTGTAGAAAATAGCTAGAACGTGGAAGTGGAACATAACTGTTACGTTGTCTTGCTGAGTAAACTAAACTGTTCAGAGAATACTTATTTTTTGGAAAATGATATAACTGTTGCGTTTTAAGGAAGCAAAATTAATCTACCTGAATTTTAAGTCTTGCTTTTATTGCTCCCGACTGAGGACAGCTCATGGCTTGGCAGAGCGTTTGCTAGCTGCTTTTTTTGCAATGCACTTCTGGTGCTAAACTTTGTCTTAAGAGCAGTTGTCTGTTCCTCCATTGGCTGGTGGAAGAAGTGGAAGTCATCTGTGGTGGGGAAGTCTGGGATAAGCTGATTTTTCTTCTGGAACAATATGGAAGCTCAGAGATTCCTTATCTCCAGCAACCCATGAAGTGGTAAAGTAGTTACTTTCAATGAGGCAAGTCCTTCCACTGTCGTCTTTTTATACAAAATAATTTAAGGTGCTTTCCTAATTATAGTTCATTTTCCTGTCCTTAAAAGGAACACTTGCAAAGCACTGATAGTCGTCTGACATGTAATAAAACTACTACAAGCTTCCAGAAGACAGTCCGTTCTGGGTTTCTGTTGCTGAGTGATATTAGCCCTGTTTATCAGCAGGCAACAGACTGGGTCGTGTTTTGCTCAGCCTTGCATTGTTTCCTTTAATGCAGCGAAACATTTCACACAGTCAACATTACAGTTAACTTCAGCCGAACTGGGTTTTCACCTCTAGCATTTTCCTGGCAAGTTCTGAAATGCTACATCTCAGATATAAGAAAATAAGAAATATAAGAAATACCGTATTTCTTAATGGCAGGAAAGGAAGAGAGAGAAAGAAAGAGAGGGAGAGCATCTGTGCCAGTTAGTCACAAGTCGATTCAGATTTTAGATTGGCTGAAATCGATGGTTTCTTATTAAGTGTTTAAGGAACATATATCACCGAGAGTGCAGTGTTATATTTATGTTTTACAAAGTATTTTTTTTTGTTACTGATCCTGTCCCCCTCCTTCATGCGGTTAGGCACTGAGAATGACGCTTATTAGTGAACTGCAAGTTTGCCTGGCAGTGCGCTGAATGTTGTGATTACAGGAGGCTACTGCTCAAAGCTGTTATCATCTTTATTATGGATGTTATCCTGTATGACTGATATGATGTTAAAATTCAAATTATGTGGCAGAAGCACATGTACTTAATAAATTAAGATCACTCACTTCTGGCTATAATGTCTATATGTGCATATATATTTGTATATATATTATGTATAAAATAATGAAACATGAATACAATGTGCACAGCTATTCATGAATCACACTGTTTGCTGCCCAGAGAACTGGAATTAATTGTAAAGGGATGCGTGTGACAGTTTTCTTTTCCAAGCCACTCAGTAATGTACCTGTGCTCTTGTGCCCTGTACACAGGCAGGGAATAGGCACTTTGCCTCCTTGTGAAATGCTTTGATGAGCAGCCGAGTTACTGGCTACTCCCCTTGCTGGCTGGGTGACCGTCCCAGTAGTATAAAAAGGCCCCTTGGGGCGGTCTGTGCTGGGCGTAGCTGATACAGCAGCAGAAAGAGGGCTTGTTCTGGGGACTGCAGCCAGAAAACCTGTGTTAGGTTGTAGCCACCAACAGGTCTAAGCTACGCAAAATGCGTGAAATTGTGCATCTTCAGATTGGCCAGTGTGGGAACCAAATTGGAGCTAAGGTAAGGTCTCTTTTCAATATTGGTCGTTAGTAGTAAGTGCTATCAGTGGTAGCAGGTCAAACGTCATTAACGGATGGGGACTTTTGGGGGGAATAATTACTTTGTTCACGCAATGGTAGGATGCATGGCACGCTAGCGAATGTGAGCATTTTGATGTGAAAGTCGTAAGATGGGCTTGCTCCTCGTGCGAAGGTTAATGCTAAGATTGTCAAAGAATGAAACATCTGCAAGAGCTACGGCACAGTGATTCTGTTAAGTGCTCCAGAACATCCCGCTGGGACTGACATTCCCGGGGCACTACACTAGTCTGCAAAATACTGGGACAAGGGAAGGAGCCGGTAATTCCAGGGTTGCAAAGTTGTGATGCCAGTGCTTTAGTTCAGCCATACGGCAGTAACTCCGCCACGTTATAATCATTACTATGGGACTGTATCAGTCAACAGAATGACCTGTGCTATCAGTGACCAGTTCGGTTTTTCCAAGAGTGGCACAAAGTGCAGTTAAGGATTCTGCCTAACTGGCCTCCGGCGAGAGGCAGTCATGTTCAGTTGTAGGGTTCAAATACTGGCATGCTGTTACTTAGAAGTCGCTCATTGCCGACTTTGTGTGCTAGGAGAAAAAAAAGACCCAAACATTGCTTTTTGCTGTGTGATGCCTATCTTTTTTTTTTTTTTTTTAATTGATTAGTAGGAAGTTGTCAAAAAAAAGTATCTGGGTTAATTTGGATCTGGGAGGTCTTTGAGGACACATGGTAACCGAAGAATTGTTGTTGTGTTCTTCGTCCATTCCTTGCTCCCACAAATCTCACCTTGATTCCTTTCATTGGAACATGAAGCTGTGGATGGCCAGGGAATGTCATGTTAGACCCAGTGTGATAGTTGAAAGGTCTCTATTTTTTCTGTTTGTCTAATAAGACCCGTAGACAAGCGCACACACGCGCTAAACCACCATGCACATGTTGGCAATGGTGTATTTGTACACTCAAAATGAGACTGGATGCTAAACCAGAAGACCTTTAAAATTAAAATAGCCTGGTCATTATAGCAGGTGGGTGTGTCTACATTAACACTGCTGTGGCTGCTGCCTAGATAAGAGCCCCAGTACAAGACATCCATATGAATGTCAAGATAGGACATTTAGGACCAACATCTGTTTGTGGAAAGCATTGCTCGCATACAAATTTGTCGGAGCCAGCTTTGCCATGCCACAGTCCCATTTGTGCATGACAGGCCTCAACGCAACCCTCCCCAATCCACCCCCTGCCCCGACTTTTTTGTTAAGCTCATACCAACCAGCACCTGTGTTATTTAAACTAATATAAATTTTCCTTTGCTATAGAGGGAACAAATTGAGGGTCTCCACCTGTTAGTGCATGGGTGATAGCTGAGCAGCATAAATGGTCTACTAAACTTTTCCCTTGAACTTATTTGGGGAGGGGGGAGAGGAGGATCCCCGCTCTGATCTAATACGTAAATGGCAAAACATCCCCCGCTCCAGGCACGGTTCCCACTTTATGTGCCATCAGGCATGAGCACAGCAGAGCTGATGCTGAACACATCATGCTGGGGAAAAAAATGTTTGTGAACCTCTTTTTCAGTTCTGGGAGGTGATAAGTGATGAACATGGGATCGACATCGCTGGAAACTACCGGGGAGATGCATCGCTGCAGCTTGAGCGAATTAACGTGTACTTCAACGAGGCTTACTGTAAGTGCTCCGCACTGTTAGAGTGTTGGTAGAGCAATTTGCAGAGCCAACATGAAGGTTAAAATAACTACTTTAAAAAAAATAATATATCCCCAAATCACTGTAGGTGGGTTGGATTTTTCAGAGTAGATGATAAGCCTGTCTCTTTGACTTCTAACAGTAACTGTTCGCATTCATTTTCTTTTGTCCTAGCCCATAAATACGTGCCCCGTTCTATCTTGGTGGACCTGGAACCTGGTACGATGGACAGTGTACGGTCTAGCAAAATAGGCCCACTCTTTCGACCTGACAATTTTATTCATGGTATGTACAGCATGCTGTCAGCAAACTAACTAGAGTCAACTGTCCCAAAATGGCCTTTTAACTCCCATCTTTGTAGCCTTTAAAAATTCTCGTTAACTTTGTGGCTGTTCTTTCTGTAATTCTGTTTACAGGTAATTCAGGCGCTGGAAACAACTGGGCCAAGGGCCATTACACAGAAGGCGCTGAACTGATTGAAAACGTCATGGATGTGGTCAGGAATGAGTGTGAGAGCTGTGACTGTCTTCAGGGATTCCAGCTCATCCATTCGCTTGGAGGTGGTACAGGCTCAGGTATGGGCACGCTCCTCATCAACAAAATCAGAGAAGAATATCCCGACAGGATTATGAACACTTTCAGTGTTGTGCCTTCACCCAAAGTATCCGACACGGTCGTAGAGCCGTATAATGCCATCCTCTCCATCCATCAACTAATAGAGAATACAGATGAAACCTTTTGCATTGACAATGAAGCTCTATATGATATATGTTTTAGAACTTTAAAGCTCACCAATCCCACCTATGGTGACCTCAACCACTTAGTGTCCCTAACAATGAGCGGTGTCACAACCTCACTCCGTTTTCCTGGTCAACTGAATGCAGATCTGAGGAAGCTGGCTGTTAACATGGTGCCCTTTCCTCGCCTGCATTTCTTTATGCCAGGCTTTGCTCCACTGACAGCTCGAGGTAGCCAACAGTACAGAGCCCTCTCAGTGCCAGAGCTTACTCAACAAATGTTTGACGCACGCAACATGATGGCAGCTTGCGACCCTCGTCGTGGACGTTACTTGACCGTGGCATGCATCTTCAGAGGCCGAATGTCTACCAGAGAAGTGGATGAGCAGTTGCTGGCTGTTCAGACCAAGAATAGCTCCTACTTTGTGGAGTGGATCCCTAATAATGTCAAAGTGGCTGTGTGTGACATACCGCCGCGAGGACTGAAGATGGCAGCTACCTTCATCGGCAATAACACAGCCATTCAGGAGCTCTTCATCAGGGTTTCTGAACAGTTCTCAGCTATGTTCAGAAGAAAAGCATTTCTCCATTGGTATACTGGTGAAGGTATGGATGAGATGGAGTTTTCTGAAGCAGAAGGTAACACCAATGACCTTGTGTCCGAGTACCAACAGTACCAGGATGCCACTGCAGATGTAGAGGAATATGAAGAGGTAGAAGTGGAAGCCAGCCCAGAAAAGGAAGCACCGTAAAGGCAATGGTAATATCAAAAAATTCTCCAAATAAGCCTATTGACGCTCACTAAAGAGAAAGCAGTAGCCATCATCTGCACACCAAAAATAACACCTTTCTTAAGAATTTTTTCTCTGCATCTGGCCAAAGTATATCCAATATTACAACACAATGCTTTTGAAATTAATAGCAGTTATGCTTTACTTTCCTAAACAACTGTTGACACTGAATCTCTCCCAAAAAAAGAGCAGCTATGAAGACAGAGTGTCTCATGTCTCAGAGGTCTTTTCCAAATGATTCTATGATTCTATTCCATAACAGCCTTTCTTGTAAATGTATTCACTTTTAGGATATTATCACCAGACATTGAATGTACTATGTAGCCTCTCTGTATCAGGATCATAAGCAACAGCAAAATATGCTGTCAACTCATCAAATTTATTTATTCTCAGGTGAACACAGGTCGTGTTTTCTTTGTGAACTTCTTACTGTTCTAGGAACACAGGCACCTCTGTAAGGCCTATACAGGCAGTATCTATTTTATTACACACCCCACAGACTGATCAAAATCTGCAGGCACGTTCAGTTCCTTAAGTTGCGAGGGGAGGGGAAAAAACATGGGGCAAAAGACTGAATACGTATATTCCTTTTTTTAAAGTAAGTACTTTAATAGTTCTATCGCATTGCTGGCTTATATTATTGCAGAGCTTGTATTCATTGTCATTGTGTGCTTTGTTTCTATTTCAAACTATAGACTGAGTTATATTAGCGTACAAAGTTGTCAAAATTGTGTAAAAGTTTTGGTGTGGTATTTTTTTTCCCATGTGCTAACTACTGTAAATTTTCTTCTTATCATTCAGTACAGCAAAATGGATGGAATGGTTTGCAGATATAAGTTCAATGGCAATCATTAAATCAAAAACATAGCTTTGCTTCAGGAAAAAAGTTTCTTGCCATTCACAGCCATCTACTTAAGACTGTATTTATAATATTATTTAAAATAAAAATTATATACCGTTCTATAAAATACTTTCATACTTGAAACATTTGATAGACAAAAATCATAGTTTATTCCTATAAGGACTAACTTCAGATTACATGAAAAAATTGAGCTTGTTTTATTATGCTCTTAGAAGAGAGAGTTTATTATACTGTCAAGAAAGCAATGCCTCATGTTTGAGCCAACAGCAGAAGTGTCTGGACGAACACAAACCTGAGGCCAATGCTGTAAGCATGCTGGAGTCCTTCCTGGGCGGTGGGACAGCATTAGACTCGCTGTGAAGACTCGCAGCAGCAGGAACATGCAAACAGTTCCCCCAACCCGATACAGCTGAAAGTACGACTTCCCCTGCCCCGGCCAAGAGCTGGTGGACAAACAGGACAACCAGGGGATCGGGCCAGTCGGCAGGGGTTTATTAGAGGCAGGTCCTGCTCGGCTAACCTGATCTCCTCCTATGACAAGGTGACCCGCTTGGTGGGTGAGGGGAAGGCTGTGGATGTTGTCTACCTGGGCTTTAGTCAGGCCTTTGACACCGTTTCCCACAGCATTCTCTGGGAGAAGCTGGCTGCTCATGGCTTGGACAGGCGTACGCTTCGCTGGGTAAAAAACCGGCTGGATGGCCGGGCCCAGAGAGTGGTGGTGAACGGAGTTAACTCCAGCTGGCGATCGGTCACGAGCGGTGCTCCCCAGGGCTCAGTACTGGGGCCGGTTCTGTTTAATGTCTTTATCAATGATCTGGATGAGGGGATGGAGGGCACCCTCAGTCAGTTTGCAGATGACACCAAGCTGGGTGGGAGCATCGATCTGCTGGAGGGCAGGAAGGCCCTGCAGAGGGACCTGGCCAGGCTGGGTCGATGGGCCCGGGCCAACTGTGTGAGGGTCAGCAAGGCTCAGTGCCGGTCCTGCACTTGGGTCACAGCAACCCCAGGCACTGCTACAGGCTGGGGGAGGAGTGGCTGGAGAGCTGCCTGGGGGAAAAGGACGTGGGGGTGTTGGTCGACAGCCACCTGAATATAAGCCAGCAGTGTGCCCAGGTGGCCAAGAGGGCCAATGGCATCCTGGCTTGCATCAGGAATAGTGTGGCCAGCAGGACTAGGGAAGCGATTGTCCCCCTGTACTCAGGACTGGTGAGGCCGCCCCTCAAATCCTGTGCTCAGCATTGGGCCCCTCACCCCACGAAGGCCATGGAGGGGCTGGAGCGTGGCCAGAGCAGGGCAGCGAGGCTGGGGCAGGGGCTGGAGCCCAAGGCTGGGGAGGAGCGGCTGGGGGAGCTGGGGGTGCTCAGCCTGGAGAAGAGGAGGCTGAGGGGAGCCCTCATCGCTCTCTGCAACTGCCTAAAAGGAGGCTGGAGCCAGGGGGGTGTGTGGTGTCAGTCTCTTCTCCCCAGTAACAAGCAATGGGATGAGAGGGAACGGCCTCAAGCTGCGCCAGGGGAGGTTTAGGTCGGATATTGGGAAAAATTTCTTCACTGAAAGAAGTCAGGCCCTGGCCCAGGCTGCCCAGGGCAGGGGCTGAGTCCCCATCCCTGGGGGTATTGAAAAGCCAGGTAGACGTGGTGCTTAGGGATGTGGTTTAGTGGTGGACTTGGCAGTGCTGGGTTACCGGTTGGACTCGGTGATCTTACAGGTCTTTTCCAACTTAAACGATTCTAATGGAGTGTCACCCTCGTCCTACTGTTCCCCAGTGAACGCGTGTCCCTCTCCCTCCCAGTAAAGTGACAAAGTGATAACAAGGACAACCACGAGCTGAGTGATCAGGGTACAGCCCGGGGGTTTCTGCGCCTCCTTCCCCACCTCGTAGATGAAGGCAGGTCGCCAGCTCCCGCTCACTGCTCAGGGTTCCAGACAGCTTCGGAGATGGGATCCCGTGCAGCACAGCCACGGCGAAACATCCTGCTTCCAGTTCAGTCTCAACGCTAAGCCTCATCGAACGGATTTGCACTCAGTTAGTTTTGTTCTAAGCACAAATGGAAGATGGACACCACAACAACAGAGAATTTTAAAGCCAACAGCGTTATCATCACTTCCAGCAGAGAGAACTGACAGAGGTATTTTTAATTATTGAAATCATATGCCTATATTCTCTGTTGACATAGGTTCTTGTGAAGAAAACTTTTTCCAAAGTAATCATTAATCATTGAAATGAAGTAGGCAGAAAAGTTCTAAATAAATGTCTTACTCATTGATGTACCTCAAATATCAGCATGAAATCCAACAAGAAATTTGCCTTAAAAATAAACATATGTTGCCACTGAATGGTAGACTGTGATAAAAACAGGCTTCTATTTTAACACAAATGGAAGATAAATGTCTCTGCAAAATGGAGTACTTTTTGTTTCAAGACGAACAACACTTTCCACACATTCATTTGTTTAACAGAAATTACATTTATTAGCATGCTGATTTACATAGAGGCAAGTTTTACAGTTAACGTGATGACATACTGCAGAGTCTTGAGCTTGCCTACAGCTTTGTAGTTTGCTGTTAACAGTATTCACCACAGATCAGCTCCTATGAGAGATTTAAAGTACAAGTTATTCGATTCAAGAATATGTACAAGGTATGCTTCAAACAAAAGGTAACAATATTTAATCTCAGATCAGGAATAGAAGCTGTTCTACTTAGAATAGAAGAGATTTCAGCTGCTCGTGATGTATGCGATGTCACGAATACAGGTACAAGCGGCATCTGTCTTTCACAGACAGCAGATAACCCTTACACGACTAAGTCTGCTGATCAGGGGAAACAGTAGGCTTCATAAAGTAAGAGACAGGAAACCTATGAACACCACTGCAGAAACTCAGCTGTTTTGCAGAAGTCCATAACAACTTTGACCAAACCCCAAATTGTCCAAAGCAGTGCTTGATGGAGAAAGCACCTCATTTTGCCGAGCTGATGAGATCACGCAGTTCCCTATCCCACACGCAATCGGGATGCGGACACATCCGCACACAGATGCGCCAAACCAGTGGGGGATCCGTTCCAGTTTCACGCACGAAGATCAGAGCCGATTTTCCACATACAGCACGAAATGAGCCACGCAGACCGCCACTAACCCGGCTCATACTGGGAAACCAACACCCGTCGTACAAAAAGCTGCAATACGGCACCCCGGCCCATCCCCTCTACTTACATTTTATTCCTTCTTGGGTTTCACGGTTTTCACAGTGGCCATCGCCGCCCTCTCTGCCTCTGCTTTGTACTGAGGCTTCATGGCTGCTCTAACAACCTGGGCGCAGATCTGGGAGTAGCGGATGTAACTGAAGACAGGAGAGAAAAGGGGGGAGAAAACGCGGGTGAGAATCAAACACCTCCCCAAGGCTCATCCACCCCCTCCGGAGGCGCGGCTGTGACCCCGCCAGCCCTCCCTGCCAGGCCCTCGCCTCCGGCCGTTACAGCTATCGCAGGGAAGTCGCGAGAGGAGCCCCGCGGCGCCAGGCGGGTACCTGAGCCCGGCCTGCCGCCAGTACGCCACCATGGCTGCGGGCTGCGGCTGCGGGGAGAGCGGGGCGAAGGGGCGGCTCGGCACCGGCAAGGTCAGCGCCCGCCGGAACGGGAAAGACCGCAGCGCTGCGCCCGAGCCAATCAACGAGCAGGAACGATCCCTCCGCCAATCGGAGTCCGAATTACCTCAGGGAGGCTGACCAATGGCAGCTACCCCGTCGCTCCTCCAGTCACAAGCGTTCTCCTCTAGCAGCGACCAATCAGAGGGCTGAATTAGGCACGCGACGCCCGGGCTTTTCCTCCTGCGAGCCCCGGCCGCGGCGTGGTCCCTTCCCCGCCGCCGGGGGGCTGAGCGCTGGCCCGCGGCGGGGAGCTGGAGGCCCAGCGGGGCCGGGGCGCTGCCCTCCCGCAGGCGCAGGGGTGCGGTTAGCACCACGCTACACCGACGCGTTCCTCCCAGTCCGTCCGCCCCCCGCCCCGGGAGGAGCTGTCTGGGAAAGGTTTGGGGCCTTCGCTGTTTGGGAAGGCTTCGGCTCCGCCTGCAGGTGTGGCCAGCCGGGACCTGCCTCGGGGGTCTAAAAAAGTGTGTGGGGGGGTCTTCCGTGGGTCAGAGCCGGTCATTCGCCGGGAAACACGAACACTGCACGTCAGTTACCTAAAGAACAGAAATTAAAGCCTGACTCTTGTATGAGGCTAGTGGCTAGTTCTATCGCACTTATGTTAGGTACATATTAACTCATTCCTGCGTTACTGCTGTTGCAATCTAAGAATCCATGCAAGTGGTTAAAAGCATGTTTTTTTCTGGCTAACTCAGTTGCCATTACCCGTCTATGCCATCAGTTCTTAGCTTTTTCTAGGTAAGACTAAAGAAGAAAATGGTTTACAAGCATGTGGAGGCAATGATTTTTCTAGCACAGGTTGTTCAGTTTGGAGTTTTAATCCGTGTGTGGCCAAGCTGTGCCGTATTCAGAGTTTTATCCCATTGGACATGATGCCTTGGCATGGGATTCTTTTAACTGTAAGACCATTTATGCATACACCTGAAATTATATTCAGTCATTTACTCTAAACAGATTGATAAAGACAACATAGCAAACAAGAAGCTATCGTCATCTGTTGACACTTGATGGAAAACCAGACAATTTGCCATACATAATAAGCAAAAAGTTACAAGAAGACTTGAATCATGTTTGATAAGGAATCAATTTGGTCCTAATCTAATGTTCATTTAAATAATTAGGACTAAGGATTTAAGGAGATTATGGATTGGGTTTTTATTAAATCCTTGCACTTAAGCATGTATACCTCTTCTCTTAAGCGTGTATACCTGTTCCTTCCGTTCAGAGCCAAACCACATCACAAAATAGATAAGAATCCTCCAGAAGCTGTACGGGCCTTGAGGAAACACCGGTGACTTTGGTCCTCTTTGCACAGAGGCCTTGTGTCTTCCTGCCGATTTTGGTATCTGCTGAAGTGCAGATCCCTGGAAATCGCACAGCAATGTCACGTCACTCACTACACAGCGATGTGTTCACTTACAGTACGTTTTTAAAGCACAGAGTAATTTTCAGCTTTATTAGAGATCTCACTTAATCCAGAGCCATTGCAATTAACAATCCACACATCATCACATCAGCATAGATCCATAGAACAAGGAGAGCAATTGTTCACCAGCTACGTCGGAGTCTGTCTCAAGGATCGCATATGACAGTAAGGGAAGAGGGCCTATTAGTGTAATTAGTAGGAGCACCAACCAGGAATAAAGAGTGGGAAGATGGGAAGAATTTCCTGTCCTTAATTTGCCGACTTAATCTCTCTAGTGAGACTACTGAAGAAGACTCTAGTTAGTGCCAGTTGTGGTCACGTGTTGGAAGTGGACACTTCAGGATGCTACATTACACGTGTTCCTTCCATCTGGACCAACGATTTGTGATTATTTTTTTTTTATAACTGCTAAACAACTTGGCTCCTATTGAATTTGGGGCTCATTTCTAAAGTCCATATATTACAATCTTTCCTACTTAATTTTAAAGAAATAACTAGTATTAATGAGGCAGAAAATAATTCTTCTTTCATGCATTTATTTCCTTATTTATTTTTTGTGCGAGCCATTTGTGTCCTCCTAATTTTGAGACCTGCATGGCATATTGGAGCAAAGCTTTCCAACTTGTAAAAATTAAATCAATTAAAAATGTTTGTTCTGACAGGCAGTGTTTTTAACACAGAAGGGTGCCAGTGATATGGTATTGAAACAAAACATGCTTTTTTTGTAAAAACCCAGCCATAACAATGATTAAAAAAAAGGTACAAGAAAGCACCAAAGATTTAAGGAAGCCCCTCTCTGCTACCTGTGCAACATATTTGATGCAACACAAGTAACTGCACTACTTACATAGATTGATAAAGGGCTGTTATATACAAATGCTGTTTTAGTGGTACCACCTGATGATTTGATAGGTAAAATAGTTATCAGTAAGATTATTTAAAGCCTCATGGGCAGCTCAGGCCACAAATACGGCTTGGCAGAAAAACATTACGCTAGCAGAGATGGACACCTTTCTTCCAGCTGCGTGTCCCTCTATTCCCGCTCTTCTCCATGCAGCTGTAAACAAGGCACTGTTAGAGATTTGTACGACCTGTTCTCATGCCCAGTTCTGTTTAGATGCTAGGATATATTTGTAAAGTGCCAAGCTTTCCTCAGGTAAGAACTTCCAGAAACAGAACTTAGGAAAGAGGACATAAAGGAGGAAAGTTTAGAGAAGTATAGCGAGGTTGCAGAGAGAAAAAGGGGTATGTTAAGAGGGTTAGATGCAGAGATCAAGAGAAGCTGAAGCGGTGCGATTAGCAACATCCAGAAATGTGAGAGTGGATAGGTCTGGGGGAACTAAAGATGTGAGATTAGAAATGTCCAAAGAGACTGAGGAAGTGAGGGCAGAAGCATCCTGAAAGGTGAGACTGGAGACATCCAGAAAGGGTGTAGAGATGAGATTAGAAACATCCTCAGAGGTTGATGAGGATAATTCAGAGGAGCCCTGAAACATGAAATAGTTAAAATCCGTGAGATCCAGTGATTCTGAAGAGGTTGAGGAGGGGTGCTCTGAGCCACCTAGTGAGGATGGAGGGATTGTACAGGAAAAGTCCAAGGAAGCTGAGGAGGTGTGACTGGAGGGTGAAGACGCGAGACTGGAGAGGTCTAGAGAGGGTGAAGAACTGGGACTGGAGAAATCTGGGGAGGGTATAGAGGTGGGACTTGAGAGGTCTAAGGAGATTGAAGAACTGTCTCCAGAGAGATCCAGAGAGCCTGGTGAAGTGAGACTTGATAGGTCCAGTGAAATCGAAGAGGTGAGACTGGAGTGCTCCCAGGAATCTGAAGAGGTGAGACTGGAGAGCTCTAAGGAGATTGAAGAGGAGGTACTGGAGAAGTCCGAAGAGGCTGAAGATGGGAGACTTGAAAGGTCCAGAGAAGATGAAGAAGTGAGACTGGAGAAGTCCACAGAGGATGAAGAGCTCAGACTGGATAAATCCAAAGAATCTGAAAAGGGGATTTTAAAGAGTTCCAAGGAGGCTGAAGTCTTGACACTGGAGGGGTCCAGGGAGGCCAAAAAAGTGAGACCAAGTAGGTCCAGGTAGATTGAAGAGATGACACTGAAAAGGCAAGTAAATCCACAACATGACCGGTGTTAAATCAGAAGTATTTTAAACTAAAGAGCTCTAATAACATGCCAAAACAAAACAAAAAGACATAGTGAACCCAAATAATATTACTTTTGAAAATAACTAAGCATACAGTTTTAATCTTTATGTCTCTTTGCGGTTTCTCCTATGGTGCAGAAAACTGTAGTAATAAGAGCTCACGGACTTATTTAGAATATTGCTCCTTCACAGAGGACCAGTACAGAAGTACAAGTACAGAATAATACGTACAGTAGCAGACTTTCTTCTGACCTGGCATGTCTCTCCTTGTTCAGCCAGATTTTAGCATCTATGACAGCCTGACAAAGAATACCCTCCTGTCAGAGGCCATCTCTCTGTCCTGAAGGTCTGGAATAAAATAATAGTTATGTAGTAGAATGGAAATTAAAATGTTTTTGTTATTCTTTTCCATTTACCATAGGATATTCAGATACTAGGCTGCTTGCTGATTATGGAGAGAAATTTAAAAAAGAAAACACAGCTGTAAATGGCAACTACAAGTCAAACCGGGCCTCTGACTATGAAGGTATGAAGGACAATTTCCTTTTGATTCATAACATCTAGCTAAAAAATGTGAATCTTCCTGAGGATGCTAAAGAAAATGGCAAAGAAAACAGTATTTTTCTCTGCAGCGTGTGCAGGATTTATTTTTGGAAGCTAGCAGTATGCTAAACTGATTCTGTCACTAAGAAATACACGTTTTAGCAACATCAGTTCTACTTGCTTTTCAGATAAAGAGAGGTCTTATTTTATTACTTTTATTTTGTACCTCTGGGCATAAAACCTGTGCTGTAATAACAGTCATTTTTAATTTGTGGTTAGTTTGAATTGTTTAATAAAAATATACTAAAGAGCAGTTCTGATTGATAGAAGGCAGACATCTAATTAAAAAGGGAACAGAACAGCTTGTATTTCAGTTCATAAAGGTGCGTCTAATTATAGTATGAGTAGATCAGGAGGCTGATCTACAGCTGCCTTCTCTCGTCTCGAGACTGTGCTGCAAAGCAGAGAGCAGTTGAAACCTGCCGTTGTCTTTCCAGATGTAGGCACTGGAATGCACACGAAGTTTTTCAGAGAGTCATCACAAAAGTATTTTATAGATCAAGAAAGTGAAAGATAAGATACACACATACAGGAGGCAGCAGCTTCTCAGGTGAATACACCCAAGCTTTGCCCGTGTTATTACACAACCGATGTCCAGATGCGTGGATAATGGATTTAACATAATCACCATGGGTGGAACTCCCACTGAGGTCACCTCTTAACTGAAGCAGGTGTCTGCTGAACATGGACTGAAGTTGACAGCAATGATGCCTTACTATGCAAATATTAAAATTGTGGGGATTTAGCACAACACAAAAATTACCAGACTAAAAAAAAGCTGCTTATGTCCCAATGATGAGACCGGAAATAGTTCTTGAATACACTTAATACTTATTCATAGTGCATCTGTAACTTTAGAGCTCATGCAACATGGTTGTAATTCTGTCAAGGGTACAATGTTTATAGATCAAAAGGCAAAACGAATGAATTTTTCTTAACATGCACAATTTGTGATGAAATTACAACTTTGCTTGCTGACCTATATTCTTAATAAAACAACAAAAAACCTAACCCCTTAAAAAAAAAGCCCCTTGCTATCTAACAGCACTATCATTTTGTGACTGACTTTATCTTTCTTAAAAGATTCTCAAGTGCATTGTACAGGGGAGAACAAGTAATTATACAAAAGGCAAATTACAATACAATAAAAAGCCAGTATCAACACGATTTCCAACAGACTGCAAATTCCATCATCCCTTCACTGCGTTCCTTCTGCCTTAATTTAAAATGGCAAAGTTATTACACATTTTCCTATGAAATAACACTGCCAAGAAACATGGAATTATGGCCCCTATTGTATAAAATGTACAGGTCAGTAATAACGCTTCCTACCTTTGATAGCTGTGGATTTATCTCCTTTCTCTGCCTGTGTAAGCCATATTCGGCTGTGCTGGTAAAGCCCTGCTGTTCTCTCTGCTGCTGACCCTAATCTGTTCTACAGCTACTGGAAGTCATGCCATGCTGATGACAATACGGGTCATCTCCTATTAAATCTCCTCTTGTCTAAGTAAGTACAGCACTCAGCACAGAGCACCAGCAGAAAACACACTCCGAAATCAGCTGTAATCTTAAAATAAAGTTGCAGTTCTGTGCTGTTTCCTATTACAGGACAACATTTTGAAGGTTAGTTGATGAAGCAGATGACGACATTAATTTTTTACTTTTGGACACCGGGGCTCAAAGTAAAAATAATTTTGCGGTGTCATCCAAGTTCTCTGCTGTCCATTCTACAAAATCTAGCGTAAATGGTCTCTGGAGGGACCCAGGATCTGCAGAGCAGAATTCAGGTACACTCAAGTTTTAAGAATCTTGTGCATTACTTCCTATTTCAGTGTGTTTAGTAACTTTTATTAGCTATGTTATTTTTTAAATGTTATGATAAAATAGCATGATAATGTAAAACATCCTGTCCGCAGCTGATAATAATATTGTATAAGAATTTTAAAAACACCTAGGTGACATCAATGGCTGGAGCCTGTTTTCAGACATTTTTTAAGTCAGTCAGTCTCATAGGTGCTTACGCTTCTTTGAAAGACAAGGGAGACATAGGATCCTGGATAAATAAGGGCCATTATTGCACCTCACTTTGCAGACAGGGAACTAACGTCTGTGCGGTAGCACCCTGCTTCCATTTGTTCTATCTACCCTTTCCCAGGAAAAGCAGTTGCATAGCTTGCTGAATGTCCCTCAAAACTGGCAATTATAAACTGAGAAAACAAAACTGTATAGAGTATCAGGCTAAGAAGCTTAAATGCTTCTAGTACTTCAGCTTCAGAATATGAGACGACTACGAAGTATAAATAAATTCCAAGTACGGGTTCGGATACACGCTTCCTTACTCCCAATTTCACAACATACCTACTAGACTTTGTTGTGGCTGCTATATGTAAATGAGTTTAAATCTAGATAAACCAAAGCAGTTATCTCACAGGTAAATAATATCTACATAGTCCCAAAAAACCTGTGAACAAGTACTCACCCAAATTATGCTACTTGCCTTATTATAAAACAGATTTCTTACCAGAGTATCCACGAAGCTGAACAGGCTCTAGGCATATTGATGTTCACAGCAGGGGCAATTGTTTCATTTAATTTGGTGTAAAAAGGATGGGGTACGTGATTAGGAAAATATTTACTATACATGTTGTTCATTGTATTATATTCTAGCTGATACATTCAGCTAGAATATATACTATATATATATATATACACTATATATATATATAATCTAGCCGATACTATTTTTTTAGTTCAGTGTTTTTAAACTTTTTGATTAAAGGACTGTCAAACCTTTCTGGAGAAAAATAAAATGTAAAAAAGCCATCTTGTGTTGAACTTCTTGTGATATGTGTGTCTGAGAAGAAAGCTTTAACTTAACAATGTTACTGTTTTACAAAACTGTAATTTTTTCTAATAGCATACACTGTTTACAGCATCGAATATTCTTTCTCATAGATGGAATATGAAATTATTGTAATATACATTGTAGAGGCAATAGAATTTCAGCCCACCTAATAGCTTCCTATAGATATGGAGAGCCTCCATTTCTCCTGTTTCAGTGTCTCACCTTGCTGCTGGCTGCATAAAAATGGTATCACTTCTCGTATTTATGTTTTTTTGGCTCAACAAGTTGACTTGGCTCAACAACGTGTGTGAAGACCACTATCTTCAGTGCAAGGGAGAAAGTAGGACAGCACAGCCAGGAACAAGAGGCAGGCGGACAGACACAGGGCTGTTTCCTTTCACTGAAGGTAAGCAATTAGTTCAGCTTAGTTGTAGCATATAACCTCGCCTTTAGAATAATTCAATTTTATGGCAACATATAAAGCAAAGCTATCAAATTATTTGAGAAAGAAATGAACAGGTCCTGTGCAAGTGAAAGAACGACCTTCACCTTGAGAAATGGAAGGATTCTAAAATGACTCAGTGCTTTCACACAAGCTCTCTTTATCGGCACTCTTCAGTTCTTGTATAAACGTGAACCTCAACAGGATGCTGGTCTTTCCTTTGAACCAATGATCTGTCAGTGCCAGGGGGCTTTGAAAGGTTGCGGTTACTAGACACTGGGTGCTTAGTTTTACCGTATATGCCATTTATTGGAAATATGCTAGACTGTACAGTTTAACTGCAAATATAGACCACAATAGACAGATCAGCAGTTTTCCAAAACAAACAACTGGTTTACATTTATAGTTAACTGCTCTGTAACTGAACAGGTGCTGACACCCATTGTCGGCAAGAAGAAATACTTCTCAGGTAAATTAAGCCTTTTTAAAAGTATTTCATTTCTATTGCCGACTGAAGAAAGCGGTATTATTTTAGTGTTCATATAGACACGAGTCTTTTCAGTGTCACAGTAAATGTAGGATTTTGCTTTCTTCCACAGTAGCAGCTTTCATCATTTCAGATTGTCAAAAGCAGTACCTTGCAGAACACAAGAGTAGTAGGCAATTAGCGAGGTGCACAAACACAAGCCTTTACCAAGTTCAGAGTGCAGATGGGTACATGGAAGCCAGACAACTACACAGCACTGAAAAAATTTAAAACCCTATAGATGTGTTCTTCTTAGAATGCCTTGCAGTTAATGTAAAACAGTTAATCCATTATACTGCTGCTTTAGCCATCCCAAGACTGTTTAAATCAAGAAGCGAAGGACAAGGTGAGTGTAATTTACAGTAAAAAAATCTTTACTAAATTAACACCAAAATCCCACTACGGGTATGGCCAATTCTTGTATCAAACCTGGGGAAAAGTAATTTTTGCGTTCTTTGTTTCAACTTTTAGACACAAATCAGGTAAGCAGTTCACTCAGAAGAATCTTTCCATAGGCATACGGCTGCGTCCATATAAATATTTGAGAATTCAAGAGCACTGTGTTTCCATTAGAACCAGCAGATGATGCAAGTGTTCACTCTCAACAGAAGAGGGCATTAAGCTTGCCAAGACCTCCACGTCCAGCTACTGCAATTTAAACTTCTGGTTTTAAGTTAACTGTAAAAGCATTTCCGGATGCAGCTTGCTTTAGAAGGATGCTTTGGAGACTTGTAGCGTGTCCGTCCTCCTGGCAGACATCCTTAGTAGCTGTGTTGGAGTACTTAAGTACTTAAGGAACATGAGAAAGTAATTCAAAATAATTAAGACCATGAACAGCAATGAAACCTAATGATTTATTACTGAAAACTTCAGAAGGGGAGCAGTGAGAACAGGAGATTTAACAGTGCCATCTTAAAATATTCTCCAGGCCATTGAACTTTGGATCTAAAGCTTACTCACTTCTGTTCTATTTCTCAGCAAAGTTATATGGGCGAGTTTGAAGTTTCACTGATTTAAAAGCCTAAATCTGCAGATAAGGTATAACACGAATCCATTTAGGCAAGCTGAAGCAGGTAGGGATCCACCAGAGACCACATCACCGATTCATTCACACCCCATTCCTCCACCTCTGCCCCTTCCGTCCCCCTCCCCTCTTCCATTTTTCCTTTTTTCTGGTCCTCTAGTTCTGTCCCTCCAGCTGTAGCTCCTTTCTCCTACCCAACTCCTCCAATTCCTTCTAACCACCAGAACACACAGCTTCTCCGCACTACCTCAGGTCACACTCACTGCAGTATCGGTGCATTCATCCATAGCACCCTACAACGTTCATCAGAGCGTTGCCAGCCATGACACAACCCTGCAGTGCACTGCGGCGTTGATCTGCAGGGAACATACGCCTTGCTGAAGTGGCTAGCAAAGAAACCATCTGACCACGTATGCATCTACTTCTTTCTCCTGCGATGGGACAGCACAAACTTGTAATTGCTGCACACACAGTCCCCCACTCCCCGCCAAGCAAAGCTTCTTTAGGTGGAGTCTCCTATTGTGAGAATTGTGGGCGAACAGGCAAGCTGTTACGTGACTGTACGGACCCAAACATTCTGTTCTCTTCTGCTTTTAACAATAGCGAGCATTAGATTCCACGTGCAGAGACACATTCCTTAACAGGTCAATTGTAGCGTACAAATCTCAGTCTGTAGACTGAAAATCTTGCCACAGGATCTAGCAAACTGTGAAATCTGGTCACTAGTTATTGTGTCAGATTTGTGGAAAAGCAGTTATTAAGAAGCAAAAGAGACCACAGCAGCTGTAAACGTGCATTTTAGGATATGCATTTTAGGATATGCATTTCAATAAAAGAAGCTATTAACTCCAGAGTGTTTCTTCACCTTCACCCTCCTGATTTTAGGTTACTCGCCAAGCAGTTAAAAAAACCCAACAAATAGATCAGAAAGTTTCAGGATCTGGCCAGAACTCAGATAAAATTTTATTTAAAAAGCGCCACGTACAGAAAGCTATACTCCCTGACAGAATGAGAATGCAGGCATATAAATAAAATAGAACAAAGAAAATCATGATCTTTCAAGAAGTTGTTGAATGCTTGCAAAAATTAAAGTTTTTTTCAGTGCAAGGGCAAATGGTGAGTTCATACTATGCAGTCCTTAGTGCAGAAAAATGAGGAAAAGAAAAAAATTGACTTTAAAATGCCAAGTGATGCTAATGGCTAAACAAACATTTAAAACCAGTTTCAAGCATTGAATCTTTATCAGAAATGATGGTACAGTTTGGCAGAAGTTTCACATACACTTTTTAAATTTAAATGCTATTTCAATTGTAATAATGTCCTGTAAAAGCATGGCAAACCTCAATGATTTCGATTTATTAAGGTAGTCTCAAACCATTTCTTTTTAGAAAAATATTTAGAATAGTTAAATTTTTAGAAGTTATATATATACCTGTTCCCCCCCCCCCCACACAAATCTTACAGAAGATTGTGTTCCCATGTGTTTACCACTTAAAGTAAGTTCTCGTTCTCTATATAGCAGACACTATTCAATAGGCAATTCTGATATAACAGAAATGGCACGCAACATAAAATGTGCTGGAACAGGTGACATTGCAGTTCTTAAAGGCTAAGAGAGAGTCTTGAAATTACTTGTAAGCTTAGAATCAAAATTCCAGGAAAAGCCTCTGGCACCAAAATACAAGCACCAGCTAATTCAGGGCTGCGTCTTTCCATTTTTCCTTCACACTGAAGGAGCCTCATGGGGCAGAGAGCCTCTGCTGGAGTCAACGGGACTCCCAGCAGACTGGTACGCTACGTGAGGACGGATGTCAAGGTCTGACCGTTAAGTTCCCACAGCTAATGGCTGGTGACAGTACCAAGAACCTACAGCGAGTACCAAGAAACAAACACAAACTGTAGAGAACTTTTTATTCTCAAAGTCTTCATTTTAAGAGCCTTGTATTATGAGCAAATTAGTTCAAAAGGGAAAGGACCTTCTGGAACCTAGAACACTTATGTTTAAGTTAAAGGACAACACAATATTCAGTTGATGCAACAGGTTATTTTTGGAGCATGATCAAGTTAATGACTGTATCATTAACGTTCTTTAATATTACTTTCTGTTATGTTTAGGTATCTGTCTCTTTAGCCAACTTCACAAAGGTTTTTTAGTCCTTTAAGCAGTTCTTTGAAATTTTGAAGTGAACACCTACTATTCTTAGATGCCCTAGCAGCTTGCAAGATTTTAAGGCTCTACGCTTATTGCAGCCCTTTATTTAATGGGCTTTTAGAAATGGAGATGCTTATTCTAGAAGTCTAAGATAAAATTTTATTTTAAGTTACTGTACGTTCAGCTCATTAATGCCACCTTTAGGAACAGAACTTAGGTCTTAGTAGATAAGAGACACTCTGTATGTTTTACCTATATTGACTGAAAAATAATTTGAGTACCATGCTAGCTCAACCAGTCAAACAAGTTAAAAAGCTTATCAAAAAATACTTTGTACATTATTTTGTATTTCAAGCATCAAGTAATAAACTTTCTATTAAACCAAGTTGTATCACACAACTATCAAAAATTAACAAACAGAACAATGCTGGAACAAACCATTCTGCTTAATTTTGGGCTTGGTCCCAAAAGAGGTAGTCCATAAGTCACACAAAGTTAACCTAACATGCCAGTCTCCTCCACCACATGCAGTCTCATCGCTAAATGAGGCCATTTCGTATCTGAAAACATTATAAGTTAGTGTTCATGTAAATACAGGAACTAGAAAATTATTTCTTCATCTGTAACCAGAATTCGGTCCAGCTAAACCAATATATTAACTAGGCTTTGCACATCTGCCTCATTAGTAAGAATTCAGCTTTTCTCCAGATTAAATTTGAAATGTGCCTAATACACAGGTATGCCTTTAAATAACAAAGGATACGTGTATTTAGGTTTGGAGAGAAGCTTCAGATGGTTAAACCCCTTTAGTAATACAGGTATATTTACTATCATTTCTCTACAAATGCTGCTGCTGCCATTGAATTCCTCATGGTTCCTCTTGCTGAAGCTGTGAACTCTTCAAATTCAGCATTCAGTCTATTAATTACCCATTCCAATGCTTCACGGCCCTACAGTTAAAGAAAAGTTTATCAGTGTATAAATCTTAGCAAATAAGTAAATAGGTTAAACCCTGCCTTACTGAAAATGACTAAAGACACAATAGTTGAAAAAGGAAGAAAAGGTACAGAAATACAGGTCTCTGATATTTTTTACTTCAATAACCAGAGTACTGCAGGAACACGTACCGCCTTACATTTCATGAAAGAATTCCTTACGTCAGCAGTGCTCACGTTATGAGCCACAAAAGACTTTTTATCCAGATTTTTTTATCATTCTTGAGGCTGAACTCAAGACAGCTTTGGAATCCCAGAGCATAAGCTCACAACTAAAACACCACTTCATCACTCCCACATAACTACTTCGATCTGTCTGGATGTCTGTCCTTTTTTCAATAGCAAAAATTAATAGATGGCATCAAGAGGGCAGCAAAAGAATGACAGTGCCAGGCTCTTAAGTGAGTGGAGATGTTTTTCCAGTGAAGATTCAGTGAGCTTTGCCAATAATAACTTATCTCCATTCACAAAAGGAAAAAAAAAAAAAAGAGGACATTTGGCAAGCTGAGCATTCAGTCTCTACAGTAAAGTCAGGAGAACTGTGCGGACCCTTCCTAAGATTGTTGACAAAGCCAAGAAGTAAAATCGAGATTGTTATTCCCTTTGTCATTTAGCCGGCGGTGACACACTTCACATATGGGTCATACTTACTTTATTAGCATTGGAGGAAATTGTGTTTGCCATTAGCCCTTCGAGGTAACTGCTGAGACTGACACCTTTTACAGATATTATTGCTTCTTGTGTCAAAACGGTTCTGAAACAGAGAGCAGGAAACTGAATTATTCTGAGTAGTTTAAAAAAGAAAGCATTGCTGAAAGAAACTCGCTACCTTCCCTCATCAGCTTCGTTCTATAACAGAGAACTTCTTGCCCCATAAACACAACCCACTTCCACAGTGCTTAACTGCTTTATGCTTCTACTCATAAAATAAAAATCAGGAGTCCCCACTAAGTCCAAGTGTCCCCTCAACTATTTCCATCTTTAGCAGCAGCAAGTTAAGAGTGGAAACAGCAGGTTTGGAGTGAAGGTATACTGGGAAAAAAAAGTATTAAGACATCCCCTTCAGCAACAGGGATTTAACATTTATGACTGTCACGAGAGAAAAAACCTCTTACGTTAGAATCCCTAGAAAGATCCTTCAGAATTATCACTAGTTGCAGAGTATAGACTCAGCAAGCTCTAAAGTTGCCTTAAAAAAACCCAAAAAACCAAACAAACCCAAACCAAACCCAAACCCAAACCCCACACCAAAACCCAAACCTCCAAACTTATAGACTAAAGGCAGATAACTGTGCCCCTAGCGCAGGTTCTGTGCGCAGGCTGATGGAGAGATCGGAAATAAGGAGCTGGTAACGGAAGACACGTGCAAACCCAGCTACAGACAGGACACAGGACAACTTACTTGTCTGGTTTGTGAGGGTGTGGTTTATAGACAAGCCTCTCATCTACTGACACTAGGTTTGTAAATGAAATCTGTAGGATATAAGACAAGATTACCCCTTGATAAAAACATTAAAGGAATGTAGTAAATAAACCTGCAGATTCAAAACTCATGCTTATATCTGATTCCAACGTTATACTTTTCCTGCAAGTATTAGGGTTGCAGAACAGGACAGAGAAATCTCCAAGTTCAGCACTTGCTGGTCTCGTTGTCTCTCCTTAGGTTTTTAGATCATTTACCAATATACACTACCACACTCACAAGAACATTTCAACAGTGGGATCAGACAGACGGAGCAGTACAAAGAGCAAAATGTCACACCATTAGGACATGGTGACAGCGTACACCAAAAGGCTTTTAAAAATTTTTTCTTAACACCCCCCCTGCCCCAAAACTACACCTCTCCTGCTCATCGGTATGTTCAGATGCCCCGGTCCTGACAAGTTCAAAAAACCTAGTAGCTCCGTTCTGAAAAATGGAACCTGTCAACTATAAACACATTACTTAAACCTTTAGCTTGTATTGTTCTAATGCCATTTTCAAGTCATCTTCAAGATGACTTTCCTTTTCAAATTACAAAGAATTATTACAACCTGTAATCTATTTCAATTGCATAAACGCAGCTACTTACATTACTGGATTTAAGCTCCATTGTTTTTTTCACCGGGTCAACAACAGAGTGCTCCTGAACGTATGTCTTTGTTCTGCACGTGCCAATGAGCTAGAAGACAGGCAAACATACACCGAATCCGTTACGCTAACCAACTGCAATTTTTTTAGTGCCTTTAAATGCGTAAGTAGTGGTTGTTGTACTGAGCAGAGACTGAGCCAACAGAATTAGGGTTTAGTTTAAAATAAAACTATTCAGCTGAGGTAGATCTCATTTTTAAGATGGAAGCAATCCAAGATCTAGACAATTTTTGGCTATCGGTTAGTCACTATGTGTACTGCTATCGAGCTTTCCCGATACATAAACGCTTATATTTTTAAACCATTAAAGTTATGAAATGATACGCATCTATTGCAACACCGGGTTCACAAGCTTCCCCTCTCTCCCGCATCCTTTTCAAGCTCTGCAATACCAAACGCACCGATTTCACAATGGAGGGTATCCCCCACTCCGTGCTGAGGAGCCTGTGGCTGTGCAGCTTCCCACTGGCGTCCACGTGTCTGTCCAGGACATCGACTCCAACCACGCTGGGGTTCATAGGATTTGGGTATTTCTGCATGGCAGCTGTCGTTACCGTTTCCCAGGGGTGACTGCCAAAACAGAATCAAGACACAAAGTTGTACAGCTTCGTTTTTTAACAGGATTTCTATTAAAAGTGAACACAACGCATCAATCAATTACTATTTTTAAAGCAGTTCAATTTCCAGTTCTCAACCTTACAAACAGCAGTGCTGGGTTAACGGTTGGACTTGATGATCTCAAAGGTCTTTTCCACCCTGAACGACGCTATGATTCTTTAAATGTCCTTCCCTAGAGGGAAACATCTGTTTCGTGGCTTGGACAGTGGTGCATGCAAATTAAGCCTACAGTACACCTGATTAATCAGGACTCCTGAGTTCAATTACCTTCTGGCTCATAATTTGATAAGAACATTCTCCTTGTGACACAACGCTGAAAGATTGCCATGTTTTTTCGGGTTTCAGTAATACTAGAGTAATTCACTAAGCCGTTACTTTCCTCTAACAAGCATTTCCTTCGGATTATTTCCCAACACAGGCGTTCCGGAGCGCCTCAGCAGGCTGCCGTCAGTCCTACCCTGGAAGGCGAGCACAGCACCACGACAGCCCCGGGTCGGCCCCGCACCGGTACGCCTGCCGCCTGCTCTGGTTCCTAAGCGCCTTCCACAGCCCCCCCGGCCGAGGGCCCTCACCCGCAGCCGCTGCCCGCCTGCCGGCGGCCGGGCTCCCAGCGGAGCGGCCTCGGAGCTGCGCCCGCCGCGCTCCGCCACCGGGCCAGCGGCTCCCCGCGGCGAGTGACCCCGGCGCGGCAAGGACGCGCAGCGGGGCAAGGTCAACCGAGGCGAGCGAGCCGCGGCGGCCGGGGCAGGGCTGCGGCGCCGAGCCGGCCCGGGGGGCGGACGGCCCAGAGGCGGCGGAGCCCCCTCGGCCGGCGGGAGGAGCGGCTGCCCTCCCCTCGGGCCGCCCCGCTTCCCCCCTCGGGCCGCCCCCGCGCTGCACTTACTCGAAAACGTGCTCCGAGGTCCAGATCTTCATGGCGGCGGGGATGGGGATGGGAGCGCCGCCGCCTCCGCGCCCCCCTCGCAGCCCGCCGCTCCGGCAGCCCCGGGGCCAGGCGCTGCCGCCGGCAGCCGCCGCGCCTGCGCAGCGAGGAGCGAGGCGCAGCGGTGCCGTGGGGCGCGGAACGCTGCCCTCCAATCGCCGCGCGGCGTCGCGTTGACGTCCGGGGTCACGTGTGCCGTGAAAGTCACGCAGAGGGCCCTGTGCCCCAGTAGCGGCGGGTGACACGCGCCCGCATCATGGCCCGGCCCGGCCGCGCTCACTGCGCCTGCGCGGGGCGGGGCCGCTTCGGCGGCCGCTGCTGACGGAGTTGCTCGTGTTGTCTCGCCAACCGTGACGTTTAAGGGTGACGTTACGGCAACAGCAGTCACGTTTCTCGAGTCCTGCCCGGCCCCCGCCGTGAGCTGGGGTGTGGATAAAGGGTGCAACCGAGTAGCTTCCCTCAACTGAATTTCAGTTACATTTGAAAACGTTTCAAGTTCGCAAGTGTGTTGTAGGATGCTTATGTCATAAATACAGCCGGTCAGGTTTTGTACGGCTTAATGGGTTAAAGCTGGAATTAACATGCAGTTGATACTAACTCCGGCCTTCGGGAGCCCGTCTCTTACGGGTTAAACAGGCCAACGTTACAGTCGGCTGAGGGTACCACGTACAGCACCGTTACGCCACTGACCGTGTGCGGGGTAAAGCGTTACAGGGCCGTGCGTCACCAGTGGGTGCAGAGATCCCCGGCGTCTCACGGGTCGGCCGGGGGCACGTGCCGGATCGACCGCCAGGGCACTTGTGAGCATTACTTAACGGGGCGCGTGAGCGGCGATGCCAGCGCCCCACCCAGCCCTGCTCACCCGCCGCCTCAGCCAACTCGTTTTGTGAGCACTCTGCCTGGAAGTTATTTTATAAACAACAGTTACGAAACAGCCGCTCCGCTATTCTGGTTGTTAAGAAGCACCTTGTGTAACAGGCAGGCCGTTCCAGAATGGAGGGGTTTCAACTAACTGCCCCGAACTCTTACTCATCCTTGGAATAAAACAGAAGTGATTTACACGCTTAATAATGCAGTAAGAAATTAGTAACAGCAACAAACGAACCCACGTGCCTTTCGTGACACATCATCAAGCGTTTTCTTCTAAAATCCTCAAGACAACAATGTTGAAAGTGCCTTGAGTTGTGTAGAAATTGTATTTTTTTCAAACAGGGAGACACCGGTTTGAACGCAGGACGCTTGATCTGAAATGAAAAGTTTTGGTGTGTGTGAAATAGCGGTATTGGCATGCAGTATTAATGAAAGCCATTCAAAGGTCTCGATCTTTTCTTGAGCTGGAAAAACAAGTTCCCAATCCCTTTGTCAGTCTGGCAGTTGTACTGGCCAAACCCAGACATTATCAATGTTTTCTTTTCCAGATATCTCGTTAATGACTTTCATTATACAGTTCTTAATGACAACCCCATCTATAAACACTCTTACCTCAGCGCTCAATCCAGTAGATGAGGCTGTTAATGCTTGGCTGTATTTTCCTGTATGTACTTCTTAAAACAGCTTTGTTGGATAGCAAAGCTCTCTTTCCAGTGCTTCCAGGATCAGCTCTTTAATGCCTTGCAAGTCATTATACATCTCTGTATGAAAAGGTCACCTCAATAATTACCTCAGTTACTTTCAATAAGCAAATACCCTTCTTTTCAGAAAGCACAGCAATATCTCAGTGCAGAATAGTACCAACTCCTCTAGTTTTTGCTCATACTTTAATAGGAGTTTTGTTCAACTAATTTTGATCCTTCCAGATTTCTGATTAGTATCGAAAGGAGACACTAATGGGGAAATGCCACTGCTACACAATGTTTCAGATCCTGAAAACATGGCGTTAGGTGCAAATTTGCAAATGTGTTTCCATGATGATACATTTACTAGGTCAGGACAGAGCTCAATTTGAAGAAAAATCAGATTACAGAAATAGCCAACAAATCCCTTTCCCCTAATCCGCCATGTTCTGGTGAAAATGGCTGTCAAGTTGCATATGAAATGCAAATAAAAATTGTTACAGATTACCATTTTCTTTCCTGAGACTAATACCGATCATCCCCTAAGAAGAGATGAAAAACCAGTAACCATATCAACTCGCAGAGAAGAGTTGCAGGTATATATATTCAGAAATAAGGCTGAATCCATTCCTGCCTTCTGTGTGGAAAAACCACACGAGGGGGCTAGATCCCCACGGCGTTCTCCAGGTGAAGACCTGGTGCTTCTTACTCCCTCGGAGGGAAAGGACTGGGACTGAGCCGTCTCGCAAGCAAGCGCACCTCAAGTACCCGCATCTCTAAGCACTGCCACACGAGGGAGGACAAGATCCCTGCTCTGATCCTGCCTCCCAGCAGCAACCACTCTCAAAGGCTGCCCACCCCTACATCCAGAGCGTATTTTACTGCAGAAATAAATTGTTCCCCTGGTTCCACGTTAAAATGTGACCTAGACAGAAATGCCTAGCTGGAAATAAATTGGAAACATTCAGGACCTTTTTTTCATTACTTCAAATGAATTTATGAATTTCATTAATGAAAACTCAACATAAAAGCAATGAGACATCCCCAAATAAAAAAATAAAGGTCCCTTTTATGTCCTCTAGTTAAGCCTGGATAATTTGGCAGAAACTTAAACCTACAAAAAGGACCTGACTTACTGCTGGACCAGTTTACTGCTATTACTGGCTGCTCGGCTGCATGACTTCAGCAGCAGAAAAACGGAGGAGACAGGAACATAGGGCCACAAACGGTCCTTTTGACCACAACATGATCTTAAATGTTTAAATCATTTTTGCTTTCATTTAAATGTTTAAATCATCATCAGAATGTTTAAATCATTTCTGAAAGTATTGCCTAAGCGGCCCTGCACGTATGCACCACAGTATTTTACACCACAGGAAAGTGCTGCCCCTCCAACATGCTCGTGATCTGTACTCATCTGCTGCTACTGAAAGGACAAAACGGACTGTGATTGGCAATCTGATCTCTGACATAGGTAACCTACAATGAATAATAAACGTATGCATCCAAAAATCCATTGCTTCTGCCAGTGCCTTCCCAAAAGGACTGAAAAAACTCAGAAGTTTTCAGGTAACATATATAAATAACAATCTTCTAGCATCTTTGTATGCTCACCTTCAACATTTGCCTTCATCACAAGGACAGGTGAAATGCAGGCAGCAGGAATCCTGTGAGACTCTAAAGGTTCAGAACACCCGGTTGCCTGGCCAGAAAGTTTCCAAACCACTTTTTTATGCCAGGAATTTAAATCCCATGTAAGCCTATGGAATGGAAATAAAGGACAGAGAACTCGGGGCAGTATCAAACCCAGGCTCGTACGGTTTGATTCTATGTACTATTGCTCACGGACATGTCTTATTGCAGAAATGAAACGCGGTGAGTGCAAATGATAGCATAGAAGTTTGTCTCAGACAGCTCTCCTTGTCTGTTGGGGGGGAAAAGATGACACAAAAGGCAGAGTGTATAATGAGAATTATTCATTCTCAGCTGCCATATTCTATTTCCTATATCATAAAAAAGGGGAGATACACTTTCTTCCTTCTTATGACTAAAACCAAGAAGGTACTAACTTTTTTCCACAGATTTATATGCAGATTCAGAATTTGTTTTCCAATATTGATTGCATAAAAAGATTCTTCCTGGAGTTTCTTAATATATATTATTTTTCTACCGCTTAAATCTTTCGTATATATGTATTCATGCACAACTTGTACAAAGGCTGTAGCCAAAAAGTGCTGCTGTTCTCTAGCATGGTGATACAGGGAGGTAAAAAAAAAGGGGATGTAATTTCTTCACAGTACTATTGCAAGTCTATTTCCTGTTTCAAAATTACGCTCATTTCCTTCTCAGACACATTTCAAACAGTCTGGCTCCCAAAATCATTTCTAAGCTCTAAAATAACATACGATCTTTTGAAAGCCATCTGAGATTTGTTTGTGGGAAGGAGGTCTCCATACTGGTGTTTCCACTCACTCAGTAAAGCAGTCAAATTACTAACTCATCAACATTATCTACCAGGTTGCATAAGTTACTTCAACACTGGACAATTATAGTGAATGTGGTTTGGCCACGTTTTGCTGAGAGCCAAGGAATCCCTCTGTAAGGGCGACAGCAAGTGAACAGGACACCAGCACATCCTTCTCTCGCAAGGCTGCAGATCTCTCTGACGACGTTTTATCGTCGACAATGATCGGCTGCATTTTGGATAGGTACCTGCCCTACAGAAGAGGCTGAGTCTAGAAGTAAGTCACACGCGCTTCCTTTGCTCAGTTTTTACACGCTAACACATTTGCTCTGCTCACGATCTACACAAAGGGCTGCATACGCAGATCCCAGGACTTTGCTGTCTGTGCCAGTAAGTTTGCATCAAGAAACCCAGAAGGGGTAAAAATTACATTTAACGAACTCACAAATATTTATTCATGCAAATATAGGTGTCAAGAAGCTGCTATGACAAATATATAATAAATTCCTAAAAATCAACGGATGGGTAATTTTTAACAAATAGTTTAAAAATGTAGCTTTAAAAGTGTATGTGGCAAGTACGTAGCTACTAGGAAGAGGGAACTTTTGAATAACTGATAACATAGCAGTACTTCAAAAAGCCTTTTGAAAATCTAATGAGGCAGAAAGTTGAAATTTATTTCAGTGAATGAGTAGTGCCGATGGTCGTATATTATCCATGCTAAAACACATTCAGAGCGTCTTATTGATTAGGTTTGTAATCACAGCTGAAAAATGCAGCTATTTTCTCTCTGTTGTACGATCTTTTTATTCTTTGTAATCATAAAGCTAAAATCATATTCACCTTTGTTTAGTATGAGGCTGACCTCATCCATTGCTAAAAAGCAAGCAAAACCGTTTTGCCTTTTCATTGGAACAGATATCTGAATCTTCTCTAACCAGCCAAAAAAGAGCTGGTGCTACCAAGGTGACACTTTTAAAACTATATTTCTGAAGCAGTCAGCTTGAATGCACTGCTTAATAATTGTTTTTAAAGAAACATGGGCATTTTTTTCTATTCATAGGCATCTGATTCCTGCACCAAAGGACTGTCTTAAGCTAAAATAAACACCACTCACCGTCAGTGGAATATGTTGGATTACACACGTTGTCTATGTATTCCACTCTCCATACTTGATGCCTCACATACTCAAGAACAGTCTTTTAGACTTCAATTTCCAAAAGTCCACATCTATGATGATGTAGCTTTTCTTTCCTTTGCAGATACTTGTCACCACATATGCAATTCTACTACATAACTCTCAGTGCCCTGATTTAAATAAAGCATGTACGATGTCTCAGGTAAAGGCAGACTGAGATTTCAAGACAGAAAAACGTGAGAAAAATCCAGAGTGCAAGCTTCTCCTGTAGTATACTGTTGTAGACATGTGCATTAAATGTCAGATAAGAGTGTTTGGTACTTTAACTATGGAAATAGTGAGGTATGCCTAGGATAGCAGTCATAGACTGTAATTTAGTAAGCTCTTAACAGAAGGTGATGCATATTTCAAAAAGATTTAAAGTAGTCTTTGGTTGAAGGGAGAATGGCCTCTTTGTCTTGACCACAGAATTGACTTTTCTTGGAGGAGCTGTGAAGGCAGAATTGCAGTCAGAAACTATATATGAGACATGTAGAGAAGGTGATAAATCTTCCATCCGATTCTACCCTGGATCTCCCATACTACCCACAGAGGGAACAACACACCCCAGGGAACCCCTTTTTAAATTTACAGGATAGCCTGACCGAATGTCACAGGATCAGTAAGCAAATTCATTTACTATTCCACTCAAACTTGAAGTCATTCTTAACAAATAAAAAATGAAAAATTCTTTATAAGATCTTCAGAAACCTCTGGCCATCTGACTGTGAAATACTAGCATGGTATATGGACTGCTAATTGATGATACCGCTACACTGCTGCTAAAGCACACTCATTTTTAGCTAATTGAAGCTAAGAACATCAAGGAGAGACTGAGTTTTTGTTACCTAGCATTTAATGTCTCTCCCTTCCCCAAATAACCCCACACCTTGAAAAAAACCCCAAACCCCACCACCATCCTCCCCCCCCCCACCCCCCCCCCCCCCAAAAAAAAGAAATTCAAACCCAGACATTATCTTTGCTTCAGAACATTTAGTTTAAGTTAGGGTATATTAAAAATGTGCGCTTAATAGAATGATCTGGCACTAGCCCTGGAACAAACATTTGGTTTTCAGATCCGTTTTATTTTATTCTTCTACCGTTAAATGTCCTAAGAGGCTTAAAGCTGCACACCTTCAGAGTACTGCTGCCTCATATGCAAAACTGGCCAGATACCTTCCTTATCAAGCATGTGATACAGCTACTGCAGTTGTGAAACATACTGTCTAACTCTGTCGACACTAACTAGGCTCCAATACTGTTTATATAATTTGAATGCAAACAATTATTTTTCTTATCAGCTTTCTTCCCCACCTGACAACATACAAAATGTGAAGAATAAATGTACCCACAATCACACACAGCTGGCCATCTCATGGCCTCATCATGAGCATACTGGCTACTCTTAAGGTTGGGTCTTCCACCTGCTAGCTGTGCTGGTTTGTTTTAACGTACCCAAATTGCCAGAGTGAAATGATATACCATATTATACAGGTGCACTTGTATTTATGCTTTGCAGCAGAGGTCTTAAGCAGGTCGTACATGGCCCTTAAATGGCTTTTGGCTAGTGAATGATTCGGTTTCGATTTAAAAACTGACTCAAAATTTGTAGCAAGGTATGTGCTGTATGACTCGTTAGAACCGTGAATTTTGACCTTTTTTTTTTTTTTAATTGTGCAATTTCCTTGACTGCCATGGTTCAGGGAGTTTGATTATGGCTATACAAACAGTTCCATCTCGTCCATGTCATTAGTGGGAGCAGCAGCTGGCACTGAGTGTTTGACTTAAGTGCAGATAGACGATGGTGTACAGTTCATGGATGCAATATGACTATTCTGTTGTCTGGGAAACAGTCTCTTAAACTCTGCATAATATGACAGTTACCAGCCAGATAATGTTTTCTCTTGCAAGCATCACAAATGTGCATGTGATCAAGTAGGCAGATGATAATCACATGTTATCACCCACAACTCATGAGCAAGCACAGTAACAGCACGATTAAAGACAAAACCACATATTTTAAAGTACTTGGAAATTGCTGATAATTTTGTGTTGTTTGGAAATAATCATGCTTCTCCCCTACACCTGATCCTTGTTTAACTCTAAAGACGACAACATTTCTTATAAAAACACACCATGCGATCAAACATTTGTTGAATGCAACTTTCTGATGTAAAACCTTGAAGACCCAGTGATGACAGGTAGTGGTCATAACATATTACATGTTAAATCACAAACACAGAGTTATACATTCACTCGTGGCCTTCAAACCTTGCTCCTGTATCCAAAATTTATGTGAAGCTCTTTGTTTCGGAGATCTTGTGCTCGATCAGCTATCTTTTGACATGGTTTAAAGAAACCGCAATCTGGAAATAAAAGTTGAGAATTCTTCATACACAAACTACTGCATGAAAGCAGCTACTTAGGCGTCAGTGCTGACATCTTAACTAGCACAGAGACAATTATCAGATCAGTTATAAATCGAACAGTCTTGAGATAGATACCTCTAGCTTAGATCTGTCAGTGGCCGACCACAGAGCAATGATGAAGGCAAGCCACTATATCATTTTTGTTCAAAGTTTTGTGGGCCAGAGAACAGGTAGATCGTGGATTTAAGTCTCTTTATGGTGTCCTTAGTACTGGGATTGTATCTGCCACCTCTTTGGGAGGGGGAGGATCCAGTCTCAGCAATCAAGAGCACAAGACCTCATCTCTGGGACTACAGTCCTTGGATCTTTAATAGTAGCAGCAAATTAAGGCTCAGTCTCAACCTTCTCAGTTGGGCTTGACAGCAGAATTCCCAACTCCAAGCTGAGAAGACATTCTGGTGCTTGGATGGAACTGACAATCCACAGAGAAACAGCTAGCCTGAAAGTCAAAATTTGCACCAGAAAGTGGCCCTTCTCCTCCTGGGGCCGAGACGCTCCGACAATGTAGAAGTTTTGATATCTTACCAGGCCAGCGGTAGTTTCCTGTTTGTAGCTTCACTGAAAATACGTATCTTTTCCAAGTAGTCTTCTGAGGGTTTTGCATGAGTTTATTTCAGCCAACCTAAGGGACAAACTATAAAAGAAAAACAAAAAAATATTAATCTAATAGGAGAGTTCAAGATGGAAACATAATGCAAGTATCTTCTATGCAAATAAAGTAATAGAATACTCCTCATCTACAGTTGGGACAAAAGTATTTTCTTTCATGGTATTCTGCAATAAACATTTTAAACTAATAAACAGATTCCTTAAAATCTTCATTAATGTAAAAATAATAGATTTCCATTTAGGAAAAATAAAATGCAAAATTAAAGGCAATGAGATGATGAGGTGTGATCAAAATTAAGTGGCAGAGTCCAGCTAGATCAAATGCCTGAATCCGCACTGTACCATCACCACTATCTGACACTTACTACAGGCTATGGGTGGTTTTTTATATACTTAACTGTGAGATATTACAGCATTTAAGGAGAGTGAAAGCAATATGTGGGAAAACTTATAATCTTGCAAGTCCTGTGAAAGAACTCCACTACTACTACTAGAACTGTTCTGATCCAAAGCCAAACGCATTTAACAGGCTTGTACAAGCCTGGTACATACAGAATAAGAAAATTTGAGTAAAACTTATGCAACAACTTAAAGAGAATCTAAGAATTTAGTAAGTATTACAAGTATATACGAGCTGTTACAAATACAGAACAGTACTTGAAGCGTTGCACTTTGCGAAGAATACCAAGTTAATGTCACCACAGCCTCAACTCCTGCCTGGGTATGTAGTATACCGCAACATCCCACGCCTGTTTTTCTCCGCACTGTTACACCTTACTCTGTACCAAGGATGGAAAGTGCTCGGTGCACACGACAGTTCTTCGATACAGAATTTAGGCATGGAAACTCGGACTCTTCTAGGCCTTCCCCCACGCCTATTATTGTTATTAATTTGTGCAGCTTCATTCGTGATGATTAGTTAGAGAGTACTTTGGGAGACAAAAGCTTTTTCATCATCGTACTACCTACCCTTAATGCGATGCTGAAACTCAGCTGTACATATGAAAAAAACTAAGCTGTCTGCAACTTAGTGTTTCAGCAAAAACAATAACTAAAGGAATAAACAGCATGTATAAATGAAAAAAATGTTACATTCAAAGCACTGAGAAAGCATCAAGCTTACCATAGTATGATTAAGCCAACTTGGATTAATGCCATCCATCTCTTCAGGATATATATACATTCTCTGTTATATGCATACAGAGTCCAAAACGTTAACAGCCACAAACTGAAGGTAAAAATATTTTAAAAAGGAATAAATATTTGCAAAAAGTAGTTTTAACAACCTCACAAAACAACCATTTAAAATGTAATTTTTCATATTTAGTTCTTGCACAGTGCACATTAAAGCACTTTCTTACTAGCTGCCTCAATTTATTTTTTTCTCTAAACTTGAGTCATTTAAGAACTACTTCAAGTTTCTGCACAAGGAAATAATATTTATATCAGTTCTACTGCACTAAGTCAATAGGATATGCATTGCTTTTCCAGCAGGTTCATGACTAATAAGATGGCAAAACTCGAGTTTGACCTTCTTGGTTAGTGTCAATGTATGGTTTTCATGCTTAGGGATAAGAATAGTTTTTATATACACTTTCTACTGGTGACAAATTCCGAGCATACAGCAGCTCTCTGACATACATAAAATGCTGTAAATCAGTGATTATTAGAAATCAAGGTCTATAAAAAGGTAAAATGAAGAGTATAGGAGCTACAGCAGCTTTTCTTTTTCATCAAGAAATGCACGCTATTTATCTTCTAAACAAGGGGCTCCCAAATGTGCGGTGGTATGAGTATCATAGGAACAGAAAAACCAAATACTGTCTGAACAGCTGAGCACCCCCCAAGCATATGGACTCAAACAGGGACTGATGCTGCAGATACGTTAGCAATGAAAGCAGCAGGCAAGGCGAGTTCTAGGCACAACTACGATATTAATAAAAAACCTCCACAAAGCTTCATTAAACACAGAACTTGGAGACAACCCAGTATCAGAACCAGCTAAAACATTTAATTTTGTTACTCCAAAATCAGTGGTTGTTCCTTTTATAAATGTGTTTCAGTGTGTCATATATATCTTAATCCTTGCTGATATACTTAAAATTAGAGGAGTACTTTCAAAACCATCTGAACACTCATACAAGGGATCTGCATGGATTTAAACAAGTTAACTACAACTACATGTAAGAAAGACCCTTCTTTACAAAAGTGATGGCGAATATTCTTTTTAGTTCAATAATTAATCACCTGATTATTTAAATAATTGTGAGGATCAAAAACATGAAACAAATGTCTGCAGAATGAGGACTCAGGCAAACCTCAGGTGTTGAATCTCTTCTGTGCTCGCTTAGAAAAGACTTTCTTCAAAAAGTAATTCCGACCTCATCTACTAGTAGGCTTTTTTTTAAGGCCTATATTGAGAGTATGGTGTCATCTGTTTTTAATTACTGTATTTTGGTTTTGCCTCTTAGAGAATCCACTCAGCATGGGCATGCGTTCCAAAAACTGCAATACTAAAAACTAAATATCAGAGAACCTGTTTTCTGAAAAACATGGCTATAAGTGGAGAGAAGGAGAACAACTGTTAGCCTCACTAAAACACTCACAATTTTTGGAAGATGAACAAAATGGGATTAAACCTGTCAGCTTTGTTAGTTAACTTGAGCACATCAATTTATTCTGTCTTTTCAGAAATAATATGAGAAAGCACTGAGAGCTCTGACAGTTCCTAGAGACTACTTACTAAGCCAGCGGGGAATACCAGCACTGCGAAGATGGAATCTTTCACAGGTAACAATCTGGATAACAAACTCAACTCTTTGGCAGTTGTGAATATAAGAACAAAATAAATTATGACACATATCCCAAACAACAAAGCTTGCAGAATCTAAACAGTTAAAAGAAAGTGTTAAGAAAAAGATTTTTTTTTCAGTACTTTTTTTTACCATATTGATTTTCCAAGGGAAAAATGTGAAAGTACCTAGCAATGGCTTGTCCTGGAAATAATTGATATTCCTTTGCCCTTGACTTAAATCCACTTAAACATTTTCCAGGTTTTGGCACATTTATTTGCTAATATTAGAGAGGCTGTAAATATTTTGAAGGAAAAAAAAAAAATTTCTTTGTTGACATCTTAATTGGCCCGTTACATGACCCCAAAGTGGAATGCCAATGTTTCCCACTGACTGAGAGCTTTCCTGCGAGTTTAGTGTTGGCATAGGAGCTGCGCCAGCCCTGAGAGCTCCTCATTTCTGTGACCGCGCTCTCAGACTGCAGACAGTCACGTCTGTGCCCAGAGCAGAGCGAGTTCTAGTTTGAAAACCTTTTTTGGGGGTGGAGATTTGATGGGCTAATTTTTAATGTTCTTTAAGCTGAATTCAAGACGACGTTCTTTAGTAGTTTCGCTTAGAAAAGAAAAAGTGTCTAAGGAGTCAAATTCAAGGCTAAGTTAGAAGGACATAACAAAAACATTACTCCATTTAAATGATGATAAGAATATTCATGAGGTATCATTGCATCACTAGCCTTATGAAGGGAAATTAGCTGGGTTTCAAAACTGCCATGTTTCTGAGTAGTTTTTGTTTTCCTGCTTCCCTGAAGCTCAGTGGAGGTCCTTGAATTTTACCAGTGAATTCATTATGTTTGGATGTTTCTTTACACATGTTAAAATGCTATCTGTAGTTGATGTCTTTGCAGTTTTTCGGTGTTAGGAAATGTTCCCATTACAAGCCATAATAACTAGTATTTTGTGTAGGAATAAAGAGGTAGAATATAACCTTCTTGGTACAGATGATTTTGATTTAAAAAAAAGGTAAAGAGATAAAAGATAAAGACAAAAAGTGTGCATTTACAGTCATAAATTGCAGTTACTAAATAGTATAATCAATATAATTACCCAGGAAACTATTTACATCTGACAAGTTAAGTGATGAATGACCACTGACTCAAATAAAAGCTTATAATTGTGTCACAGATTCTTCGGTGGCTTTATTAAAGAAAATTAAGAAATACTTATGCCCACAGAACTCTAGTGAAATAAGTAAGTAGTAGTATCTCAGATGTTAGAAATATGAAAATGTTGAGGAGATTTTTCTCAAAGCTCTAGGATCAGCTAAGGACTCGATTCCCAGGAAAAAAAACAGTGGGAGTTGAGCTTCCAACTCACACTTATCTTTTTCAAGATCTGTCTTAGATGGCTTTTCCAAGACAAAAGAATGGTTCATCTGTGATTAAAATTTAAGAATTCACAGTTCCCAATTCAGTCAACTAAGCCGCATTTTCTCACTGAACTTTCTTATCTTCTTTCTTTAATTTCCACGCACGCATGCATGTAGGATGAGTGTGCAAAGGAGTCCTTGCACAGAACACACGGCTTAAAAATTTGCTTTCCTGAAGTAGTTTTACTAGTGATTGTTGGTGTGGACAAACCATCTTTTTCCCCAAACCTTTGCAGATGCTAGAGATTTGGAAAGGTAGGTAATTATTGAAAGGGCACTGTGATTTTAATATACATTTTGTTCTAATGCTGTATTTTTAATTTGGAGCAGCCTTGAGGTGTTTCTTAAATCGCTAAATACTTCAGAGACTTAAGTTTTTATTAACATGAATCCTGAAAGCATAGTTTAGTAATGGATCTTTAGAAACACAATAACTGGAATATATAACATGAGGACAGCTGTTAAGATGACTGTTTCCATAACAGCACACATCTACAGTAAGGTCCACAATGACACAGGATACTGTTTCTATGGTAATAGAATGTCTTAGCCTCAAGCATGCAAGGAAATCCATTACGAGAAGTAGGAACTAATATTTTAGATTAAAGGGACTTCCTTGTTTATACGTCTGTGTCTAGCCACTTGTTGTCACCTTTTTCTTACACCTAGATTGTAAACTTTTTAGGTTGGTGACTCTCTTTAGCTTGTTTTTCTGAAGAAATAGGTGCTACCTAGTCATTCTGTCTGTCCTCCTTCTACAGCTTTTTAAACTGTCGGTTAATTTTAATCAAGTTAGACTGGGGGAGCGGTATATGTCTACTGACTGGGACTCAGTAGACAGAGTGCAGAAACCCAGAGCCGTGACCCCACCGGTAGGAAGTCCATAGGGTGAATTCAGTTGCTTTCTGTTTGGCCTGCTGCTTGGCCAGGCAGCCCCAACTGGGGATGCCTCCTAATTAGGGGATATGGGACAAGCCGTGCGGGGCCTGAGGACAGGAGGAACAGGAGATGCCGACAAGGAAGGGTAAGGGTATAGAACATGCATTTATGGTGCTTTGTAGACACCTCAATTAGGCAAGTAAATTGTAACAAATAAATTAGAAGCGTTAGAAGATGGCATGGTAACAATTTCATCATGGTAGGTGTGTGCATACAGACACAGACAGACAGACAGACAGACAGACAGACACGCAGATCAGCCTGTCTAGGAGTTTCAGCTTTTGTCTTCAGAAAATGTGAGTTATGCCCCTGCTAAGTAATACCAGTTCTTAGCAACACTGGTGCTCTCAATTCTTTGTGCTTTTTCCATGTTCCTGTATTCAGAGTGTGCTAGATATTTGGCTGTAAAAATTCTCCCAGATTATTCTTCTGGGGTCAAACTTACAAAGGATCACTAATATGTTAGATGTTGGGGTTAACACCTACCAGATTCACAGTAGAACCTCTGCACTTCTTTGCAGGTGCCCATCAGAAATGAAAACTAACACAACTAAAAAGCAGACTGTTTTCAGTAGTTTCAGCTCATGGCTTGTGCCAAGATGAAGGCATTTTGGGACAGGTGTTTGGAAATTCAGCTTGTGCCAAATAGATGCTCATTCAGGACAGACATGGTCAGGGAAACTTCCAATTAAAAGTTAACTGTCACATTTCAGTGTGGTTATTTAGGGAATCGTTAGCAACTTGTAACAGAAGAACAAACAGGCTCCACAGTTTTGCATATAACTTATTAGCACAGACATTTAAATATAACAAGAGATTGCTCTTGCCTGCTAAGAACTCAATGACTTAAGTTAGAGCACCAGGTACAGAGTCTGAGCCTGGGTGCAGTGAGTGTTCGGATGCTGAAGACTTTTCTTAGCGTGTACCCAGTATTTCAGGACAAGGAGATAACAAATGTTAATAGCTGAAAAACTGCTGATACAGTTTTGGTGTCTGCTTTTGAAAATCAGAGCCATTAATGGTGTCAATAAATTACAAAAAGTCATGGTAATCCAATTACTGCTATTTTAAAACACTAAGGTTCCTTTGTAGCTATGGAAACAAAAATGCAGACATTAATGAGCAAGGGGAAAAAAAACCCTGGTGTTTCCTTGACAACAGATAAAAGCATAGCTCCATGAAACCCAAAGGAGAGAATGACAGAAATACCTTTTACCATGACATACAACTGAAATACAAGTCCAGTGCAATAATATACCTCACTCTGCCAGGAAGCTACAAGCACTCTTTCCACACGACCACTTCCCATCTTTATATTGAAGTTATCCAGTAGCATGAGGCATTCTCTATATTTCACTGATCATCTTCGCGAGGGTAAGAATTAAAATGGCATGTTAAAGCCTGTGACGAGAACTGGAACGCTTTTGTGGCATGCATGGAGCAGATGAGTGTTGTATATAGCATGCAGAAAGAACTTTCTGGACAACAGGCGTGAGGCGTAAACAGTAGGTACCAACGCTGAGACTGACCTAGCGCTTTGCAGCGTGGATGTGACTAGTGCGCTCTACAGAAAGCTAGCCCTGGGCAGAGTGGGCGCTACTATTTCACAACCAGGTGTTGAAAAGCAGTTATTCCCTGGAGTGCATCATAAATTCTGTTTACATGTATATATAGTACCTCTTTTCCCAGCGATAAACTGTATAAATATTAGGTAAGATTACGACACAGAAAGGGATACAAGGAGTGTGCAACATTAACTTTATTATCACTCGAAATTTAGCTGGCAGCTCTCACACAATCCAAAAATATTTTTGTCAGAGGAACTCAACATTGTTCAAAGACAATAAAATGAGAGGAAGTGTGATAGTGGTAAATAAGAGGACACCAGTGAGATAGCCCTGTAGGGCTATTTTTCAGTGGATAGCGTAGAGCATAATGGAATATTGGTATGTAAAATAATTAAATAAAATTAATAAATAGAAGAGTTAATTGGCAAATTTCCCATAGGCATTTTGGAAGAACTGAATCTTCAAAAAAAGGTCTTTCTTCAACTCTATCCAGCTTACGGTATTAAGAGCATCCCTTCATAGTGGGAAGGAAAGGATATCAGTCAGTTCAAAATCCTAAATTGTTATGTGTCTATAGCAATAAAGAGCTGGATACTAAGCTACAAGAATGTAGGGTTTCCTTGACAACATCTTGAGAAAAAACACAACTATATAAAAGCTTATGGAGAAAATAAAAAAAAAATACAGTTGAGTTGGCCGAATGGTGTGGAACATGGGTTTTACCTATGTGACTGGTACGGGTCTGCGGTCACGGCGATGGGAATGCTGTGTTTCTACAGTTCTAGTTATTGATGCTTCCTTTTGCTCTTTTGACATTGATCTGAAAGTTGGTTCAAATGATCAATGATGCTGTCAAGTCTAGTCTCATTTTCTGTAAAGTATGTTTAAGTTAGTGTAGCTGGTGGTTTTTAGAACGTTTCTGAGTACTATCAGAAGTTCTGAAGTTATCTGTTTTTCTATGACAAATAAGAAACAGATGGAAAAATTAGTATGATATACTCTCGTTTGTGCATGTGTAAAAAACAGCTAACCTTGCTGACTTCTTGAGTTGAAGCAACTGTTCCTCTGAAAGCTACATTGCTTTTAAGCGCATCATAATTGTAATTACTCATATTTATGATGTGATATGCCTGAAAATACTATAGCTCATTACTCCAGCAATCTAAAAGTCCTGGAAATACCCTTCATATTCCTCCTGCAAAACATCTATTTTGTAGAAGAGGCACCATAACGTTCTCTGCTTTTTAACTTTTTAACTGCCAGCAAAAAAATGACTTGAGTGAGGAGGAGCAAGTGGAGCTCTCTCCATTACCACCCTATCACCCGGTACTTTAGACGCAAAGGTAGACTCACACATCTGCTTTTTCTCTCAGATGTCTAAGTTTTATCTTGGGTTGTAGACTATCCTTGTGAATTAATCCGTAAAACAGTCCTTCACCAGACCTGCTTATGCTGAATTAATACTAAAAAACCAAACGAAATAAAACCCCAAATCAACCCTGTATGATGATTCAGCATTTGCAGACTTACCTAAAACACATGAAATCTAAGTTTGGAAAAAAGGTCTGTGGGATTTTAATGGAAGATGGTCTGAGGCTAGCTGCTTTATTTTTTTTCCTTTGGGTGAGTGTCTACATGTACAGCCCTGCTGTTGGAGTGTGAAAATAACGCAAGCACTTTAAAGAACAAATTCAGTTCTTAGTGAAACACTTACGCTGTATGCACAACCAGCTGAACCTTTTCATTTTTGTCATTGCCTTAGCATTTTCTCAGCAGCCCTTAGGTCTTTTCCCTATGGGATCTATTACTTTTGCCTTCTGTTTTAGTTTTTTTCCCTTGTACTGGCTTTTCTTTGGCAAGTAGACCCGTGTTTGCTTCTAATGAAGCTGTGTCTCTCCCTTTTGCTGTTCAAGCACATTTTTGTCTTTAAGTTCTTTTCTCTTGGACTTTTTTTTTTTTTTTTTGTATGGTCTGACCAATATGTGAAGGTTACACTCCTCTTTTAGGGTGGCTGTTCTTGCTGTCTCAACAAAATAGACAAAAGTGCCATACGTGTCACACCTCGAGTACTGTGTTCAGTTTTGGGCCCCTCACCACAAGAAGGACATCAAGGTGCTGGAGCGTGTCCAGAGGAGGGCAACGAAGCTGGTGAAGGGTCTGGAGCACAAGTCTTACAAGGAGCAGCTGAGGGAGCTGGGGGTGTTTAGTCTGGAGAAGAGGAGGCTGAGGGGAGACCTTATTGCTCTCCACAACTACCAGAAAGGAGGCTGGAGCGAGGTGGGGGTCAGTCTTTTCTCCCTAGTAACGAGTGATAGGACGAGAGGAAACGGCCTCAAGCTGCGCCAGGGCAGGTTTAGGTTGGATATTGGGAAAAACTTCTTCACTGAAAGAGCTGTCAGGCCCTGGCACAGGCTGCCCAGGGAAGCGGCTGAGTCTCCATCCCTGGAGGTATTTAAAAGCTGGGTAGACATGGTGCTTAGGGAAATGGTGTAGTGGTGGACTTGGCAGTGCTGGGTTAACGGTTGGACTCGATGATCTTAAGGGTCTTTTCCAACCTTAACGATTCTGTGATTCTATGATTCTATGATATGAATCTTAGTAGTTGCTATGCAGTATTGATATGAGGGTAATAGCTGGCTGTCCAATTTACTAGAATGCCTTCATTCCTCCTGCTTTGAGTATTTATTAATATTCAATTTTTTCCAGATTTTTAATACTTGCTTTAAAAGATTCTGTCAATTTACAGAGCTGTGATCTTTGGGAAAAAAAAATCATGTTAAGTACCATGATGGAAATGTGCCTTTGGTCAAACAAAAGTTGTGTAGGCAACCATCATTTCTGTACATTCAAACTTAAGAGTTCACATCTATAGAAGAAATATTGCTATTTGTGATAACCGACAGCAATATTATGTAATGATTCTTCATGGGGATTAGTCCTCACAGGAGGATTAGGTGCATTTAGACATTTCAGATGTTACTTTACCTGCAGCAAAGTGGCAGAAATGATGAATGCTGCAGTGACTTGGAGATATGACTACTACAGAGTCACTATACGTAGTTGTCCATGACATACTGAGACAAAAATGAGGAACATATACCTTTCAGAGTTACTGCTACAGGCTCTGTATTTTGAAACTGGGTCAAGAGAATTGTAATTAGTATTTTTTAAAAAATATGAATTATAGTAAAAGATTCAAATGATACTACTCATTAATAATGCACAGTGTTTAACTGGGCAAAAAGTGTCTTCATTGAGCAGACAGTACATAATGATTAATTTAGAGTTTAGAGAAAGACAAAGTAATAAAAAAGGTAAAAAACTGTCTTTTTTACTTCTATACACCCAAAAAAATTACAATGCTAGGAAAATTACCAGTTTTACTGAACTGATTTAAGCAATTTCAGTTTGCAGTCTACATCATGTTGTGCAATTGCACTCGGTCTGCATGAATGTAACCCTGCTGGGAGCCATATTTCTTTTCTCTCTAAACACGCGCTTTTCTGTATCAGCTGAGGCCACAGACATTTCCCTGGAAAAATTTTCCTGGAGCTGACTTCAGCCATTAGTCTATATATGAAAGAGGAATTTAAGCTTCTACTGTGGCTAGTAGCCAGACCCCACTTAATACCAAGTCAGCCTGTACTTCTGTGTATTAGCGGTAATATCTCTTTGACAGTTTTACCAGATAGATATAGAATTGAAGATCACTTTTCATCCACTGTAGCGTGATTCATTGTTTAACTACCTCTATCAGATTCTTTGTTAAAGGTTGGGATTAATAGTCCGAAGTCCTCAAGTCCAGTCTTGCTGGTTTTACTCGCACACTGAATTCTGCTGATTTGGCATTCAGCTCGGGATCCTCCACGCTGGGAGCTCTCAGCTGCTTGCTTCACGCTGCGGCCAGGAGATGGGGTGAAGAACTGCCAGTGATACCATGCACTAAACAGCAATATGGGCATCATGAAGTGTCTCCTCTCTTTCCCACCCCCCTTTGCCCAGGTATCCAGTTGCCCTGCTTTTTATTGTCAGCAGAATACCAAATGCAACAGAACTCCCGTTTGATTTGGGGCTCCTTTGAATATTTGAAAAAATACACACCTAAACCATTACACTCAAGAATGCCTATGCCTTGCGTTCAAGCACATGATTTTCAGGCTGGATGTCTTCTCTCATACATACATGAAGATAAGGATTTAGCAAGTGCTAGTCCCTTACTACCATGGAGCAGTCAAATCACAAAGGTTCCTTGAAGTTTTCAAGCTCCTTTCTAAATCTGTTTTGTCTCTGTTTCACTCTTTGTGGTCAAAAATACGTTTGTCTGACAAAAAACTTCCACCTGTCCCTCCTAACAACAGAGTATTCATAACCATTTATATTCGCTTTCTCTTGTGCCAGCAATTATATTTTAGCTTAAATAGCATTTTCCTCTCATTCCCATGATATTCCAGAGAACAGCCCCTTTGTCTCACTCCTGTTGGTCTCCTTTATAGCCAGTAGTTACAACAAACATTCAAGCCTGTTTTGTGTCCAATTCGGATCGGTAAGCCTGATGCATTGCTAGACTACTGAACAAAAATGGGCTGCCAGGATGTCCCTTTTTTTTCTGGGCTGTGTTTTGTGGATTATTCACAGGAACAGTCATTGTCTAAGATTTCCTACCTGGCCGGTTGTGGAGTGGCTGCGATGTCTATGGTACCGTGCTACTTGGTGCTACCAAGATTTGGGTACCTATTTAGCATGTTCAAAGGCAGAAATACCGGTGTCCTGTGAAGACTTTTGCTGTGGAAATCTGGATGCCTTTTGGAATACGGACTCCTGTAGGTTAATTAAAAAATAGCAGCAAAAATCATAACAAAATGATCACACTATGTAAAATCAAAAACCTTCCTAAATACTTAATTTACCTTTTTAAATTTAGAGGCTGAGGAAGAAACTTGACTGGATTACACCTGTTAAGTTAAAAAAACCAAACAAACCTTAGAAAAAGATAAAAGAAAAAAAGTAATAATTTTTCATTTGTGCCTGATGGGGCTGTGTGTTTTTTTTTTTTTTTTTTTAACTGTTTGCAAATCTTCAGTGTAATGGTTTGAAACCCAGTCGTGTCATTTCTTTACGCCCACACACAGAGCTGCAGTAGTGCAGACACTGTAGCAGGCAAACCATATTACCAGCATCGGCCATTAAAACTCTTCCCACACCAAGCGTGGGCTGACTTCACCCCCTCCTCTCTTTGCACACACCCCACCACCCACCCTTCAATTTTCAAATGCTTAAAAAAAAGGGAAGAGAAAGACACTGAAAAAAGAAAACAGGATGCTTCGTTTCAACGCTATTCCAGAGAGACCTGAACCTCTCCACCTGCCTCTGAATTGGCCACCGAAAGGTTAGCAAGTGTTTTGTTATCATTTTATACAGACAGAGATATAATTAAATTCTAGATGGTAAGACAGAAATTTTAAAGTTATATTTTTTTTAATGTGATGGTTCTTTCACTTAGCAATGAGAAAGATTTTTTCCTAAAACACAAAGCATTTTAGTACTGGCCCCACTTCTGTTTTTAAGAGGGCTTTAATCAGTATTTTTTCATCATTTAGTCCAACCTCCTAAACTTTAAAAGACGGATTAGGGTTATTATTTTTCTGTTAGAGCAACCTGTTGATTACAGACTGCTGGCTGGAGGTTGTTAACTCTTTCCTAACAAGGGAAATGCACAGGAGCGAATTTGATGAAAGGACAAAAGAATGGAAGTACTTTGAGGTTTTTAAATGCTTTAAGCACTAACAGTCCTATTTTTTTTTCATTGTGAAGCCACCAACAGTGTTACAAAACCCACAGATGTGTTAGATATGTTTCTTTTTAGAAAGAAGTGGTGTAAATTTAAAATAAAGGCATATAATAAACTAGAAAGCATTTCTTATGACTGGAGCTGAGAAAAGTAGCAGTATAAGAAGTAGAATAGGAAATATTCTCTGACACAAATTGCATGAAGAGATCAAAAGGGCCAATACAATGTTTACTTACACACTGAAATGTATTTTAGCTAACAATGTTCTTACTGATTTAAGCCTTTTGAATGCTTTCATTTATGGATAATCAAGAAAAGGAGAATCAAAAAGACAGAAAATGGTATATTTAATAATGATCAAAACGGTGCTATTCTAGAATGAAGGAAAGGTATTACAGATCACATTCTTATTGAAAGGTTTTAATACTGTATTCTGGTACAGTGCTTACAAAATAAAAAAATAAAACAATTTCACTGATACTACACAATTGTGGAAGTACAGTGTCAAAAATATTTGTCCTCAGGATATGGTACAAGAATTTCAAAGTTCAGTCAGAGTGTTTTCTAGTTGCTTTGTACTTTTATAACATATGAAGCAGGGCAAAACTTCAGGAACAATGATTTCTTAACAAGTAGAAAGATTTCCCAAGGTCAGAATTTGAGCAGGAAACGTTATCATCAAAAGATTATGAGGGTTTCAGAAGATTAGGGAGTTGTTACACATTTTCATCCTAGTTCTGCAGGGGACTGAGGCTCTCAACTTTGTTAATACGGTTGTAAGCAGTCTGCACACTGCTGTTGGAACCTGCAGCCTTGTAAGATCAGATACATCCCTCAAGAACAAGTGGAAAGGTGAAGTCAGGACTTCTGTTATGAGACACTGCAAGGGATGAAGTCAAACTGAGAAAAGAGCAAAGGCAGAAATAGTTTTTAAGTAGAACAAGATTAAGAGTAATTTCTGGGCTAATCAGGAAATGTATCAGTTCCGTTTTGCTCGTTTGAATTGAGGTCTAGAAAGTGCCAGAATTAGGGTGCACTCATAAACTTTTCCATCAAACAAGTAGTGTTTAAAGTACCGGCTCAAAATTTATTTTAGAACTTGGGGTTCACTATTACTGTATTATACTAATACTTCAGTAGAAGTTCTGTCTAGTCAATCAAGGGAGTTCTTCATAACCATTGGCACCTTGTGCTAGCCGTCAGTGGTAGACTAGCAACTGGAAATGATAATTCCAGTGTCTGTATCTTCTGCTGACAGGAAGATATTGTGTGCTGTTCTCAGCATCATTGTCCTCATAAGAAAAATTAATAGTCAACAATCCTATAAGATACTTCCTTTTCATTTAAGTTTGTGAAGTACTTCAAAACATGTAGTTGATAGGGTCTTTGAAATCTATTTCCTTATTAGCAGAGGAAGCATGCTTATTGCTACTTTCACTCAATCACATCTTTGACTAAAACCCTGTAGGTATCGTTGAAGGATACAGGGTTTTAGACACCTGGGAAGGAGCCCTTTCCGCAGATACTTGGAACCCAGAAATGCATACCAATGGTATGTGGGTTTATCTCCTCAAATCCTGATTAAGACATGAAATGAGAGTGAAGTGCAATATAGCACCACATACTCCCTACTGTGTAGTACCTGACAGTAGGTTTATCTTTATACATAGTTAAAATAGATATTTTGCTGTATATGGAGCCAAATGAAGTTAACTGAGTTTCTCTGAGCAGGATAATGTTTTGAACTAAAATGAATATAAGTAATCTTGCATAGAGATTCCAGCTTAGGAAGTGACACCCAAAAATAGACTGGGTAAAAAGACAAAACAAAAATCACTTACTTTCAAATAGAAGTAATGCAGTGTAATACTGGTCCTCTGTATTGAGCGTACAGTTCAAATTACTTCTAGCCATTACAGCAAGATGTTCATCCATATAAATGGGAAGAATCATAGGATGCTGTGGAGTCAGTCTGATTCCAGAGTCACTTATTCAAGACTTAGAGATTTTAGATCAAGCTCCAAAAGATTCTGCTAAGCCCCGAAACCTGTGTGACACTGGCAGACATCCAGGCAGTCACTTGCTTTAGTTGTAACTTGCTTTATTTAATTATTGCTTCTTTAAGCCTGTCAGGATAAGAAGTTTGCAGTTCTAGCATTTAGAATTTGATATGCTACTGAGTGTTCTCAATAATGAATTTTAAAAGCTTATATATGTTTTAGAGTTGTTACTAGTTCCAGGATACTGCTGGAATTATTAATGTTAATAGTACAGTTTAAAATAAGTGTCCCTTTTAAGTATGTTTATCTTAAAATAATAATAGTCAGTCTCAAAGTGGAAAAAAATACAATGGACTTCAGCTGTGTGATAAAACTGAAGAGAAACTAATTTTGACTGGTTATGTAAAATGCCTGTAATCATCTGTTTGTATGATTTGATTCATGGCAGTACTCTAAGAGGTGCAGTTTTTTCTCCGTTAGTTTGTTGACTGTAGCATGCAATAATCCTCCAGAAGATCTCACTTATATGTGAAAATCCATTCCTTTAGGAAAGTATCTCCCAGTAGAGCTGGAACTAGTTGCTGCATGTAGTTTTATCCATATGGACAGAATAAGTCTGTAGATCAGAAGCATGAGTCATTGGAAAGCAGTTCACAATGTTGAGTAGTTTTCTAGATTCACTGATTTTAAGCATGTGCAGTGCTTAATGCAATTACTGGGAGCATTTCAGGGTATAATAGAAACTAGAGGGATTTTAAGCAACAATACTAGGCCCTTTTAAGAGCTTTTTTCCTCCCTGAATAACTAAATGACAGGCAAGAAAAACAGGACGATTTTGCCATCTCCAAAATTAGAGGCCTACTAAAATAGGGTCCAGAAACAAACTGAAAGCAATCCAAACAACAGGCAAAACTCTCCAAGATCAATAAAGCTGCGCAGGATGAAAATCCATTGACGCCTGCATCATGAGTCTATCATCTGAATTACTAAAAGAAAGAGTTTCCACTAAAGTGGATATTGGACAATCATAATATTACAGTTTCACCACTATCCAATTTACAAGATTGTGCTGGTTTTGGCTGGGAAAGATTTAATTTTCTTCATAGTAGCTAGTATGAGGCTATGTTTTGGATGTGTGCTGAAAACAGTGTTGCTAATACAGGGATGTTTTTGTTGTTGCTGAGCAGTGCTTACACAGAGTCAAGGCCCTTTCTGCTCCTCCCCCCACCCCACCAGCGAGCAGGCTGGGGGTGCACAGGGAGCTGGGAGGGGACACGGCCGGGACAGCTGACCCCAGCTGCCCAAAGGGCTGTCCCACACCGTATGCCGTCATGCTCAGCGGATAAAGCTGGGGAAGAAGGGGGAAGGGGGGACGTTCGGAGCGATGGCGTTTGTCTTCCCCAGTCACCGTTACGCGTGATGGAGCCCTGCTTTCCTAGCGATGGCCGAACACCTGCCTGCCGATGGGAAGCAGTGAATGAATTCCTTGGTTTGATTTGCTTGCGTGCGTGGCTTTTGCTTTACCTATTAAACTGTCTTTATCTCAGCCCACGAGTTTTCTCACTTTTACTCTTCTGATTCTCTCCCCCATCCCCCTGTGGGGAGTGAGCGAGCGGCTGGGTGGGGCTGAGCTGCCGCCTGGGGATAAACCACGACAAAGATACAGGCTGCAGCTATCTGAATTGGGCAGATGCTCATCGCAGTAAATTATAACCAGATTCAAAGCTACATCTTCCAACATACAGTGTTCCTAAGGAATTTTTACATGCCGGATACGCTGATTTTGTAACATTTTAGGGAATGCATATTCCCGTTTGGGATTTACTTAGGCTACTAGCAGCGGAGGAAGTAGCTGTTCCAGTCCACATTTTAAACAGATGTTTGCCCAGGGAACAGCTGACCCCTCACAGGACACCTTGGCGCTGCCGACTGCTGTGTCTGAGGACTCTTTATGAAGTCAACCCACAAACGAAATCTAAACTCTTAAAATGATCTTCTCACTTCTCTTGACTGTCCCCTGTCCTGTTTTCCCTACAGTTTTTCACAAATTTTAGGGAGGTTTGTTGAGCATGACCCAGTCACTTTTAACATTCTTGAAGTATTTTCCCTCCTGGTTACTGCTTTCGACCCTACCTAAGGGTGCCATTAGAAGCTGGTGGATAATACCCACACTGGATGAGTTTAGCATTTCATATGTAGCAAGTGTTTTCTCTCCACCATTCTTTGCTTTTCCAATACATCTTAAGAGAGATCTTTACTGTAAAGTTATAAGCAAATTACGTTCAGGGGTATAAAGAAAAAAATTCCACCATTGTGTCAGTGTATTTCACTGAATGATACAATTGAATGCAGTGTACAAAATGCCTACATTTCCAAGACAGCTGATTCTGTTTATGCGTTCCTACATGAATAAAGATAAAGCATACAAAGAGATTGAAATGCTACTTCATTTTCTTCTGTTTCATCTCTTCCTGTTTTCTGAAGGTTGTTACTGTGACACCAATGTAAAAAAAAAAGAAAAAAACAACTTCCTCCTTCTAACCTCTTTCAAGTTTTTGTCCTCGTTTCTTTCTGCTTGCATCAAGTATTGACAGAGATGAGACTTCTGCTGAAATGCCTGGCTCAATAAAAGGTATGTAAGCTAAAATTATTTACAGACTAAAGAGGATTCCACTTCTGTATGCTCTCTGGTATTATATTTAAGGTAGGGATCACCAAAAGCTTCTAAAAAAGGCAAAGACTTCGAGTATAATATAGCGTATTAGGTATGTTCAGAATGTTGAAAAGCTGCTTCTGTGTGGTTACAAAAATAAACTATCATGTCTACAGATTGTATCTGTAAACCAAGCCAGGGGATTGAGCACTGCATCTGCTTAAAGACTATGGTGCTCCTCTCAGTGGTGTAAAAAAATGATATCTAAGTGCAGGAAATAAGTAGTTACATGTTTATTTAATGATTTTATTAATAATGATGGGCAGTTGACAGTGCATTTACGTGTGCCATGCAGAAAACAAAAATCTTTTGGTTGTATAATCCAAGATTATTATAACCGTGCTGATAAAATGAAGCAAATTTTATAAAATATATTTGGAATTAAGGAAAAAAATATATAGAAAAGAGGAACACATTTGATTTAAAGTGATTTTTTATACCATCCTCCCTTACTAAAATACTTCATACTTCTATACAGAGTAAGACAGTTTCTGCTACACTGATTTGTCATCTGAAACTACTCCACTTTTTGACTTTTCAGTGTTCCACAGACCTACCTACGGTGTGTACCTGAAGGTATAATTCAAACTAGGAACAAAATAATTGTATTTAAATGGAATTTCATTGACCAGTTTTGATAGCTTAAGAAACTAATTCAGAAACTTTTGGACAGGCCAAATCCTGCTTTTAGTTTTGTTTATTGGAAATTTTTCCTTATCTAATTAGGATCAAGTTTTTATACTTGTAGTTCGATGCTACAAGTTACAAATTGAGCTCAGAACATCAGGTAGATGCTCTGTAACAGAACCTGGGGGATAATCAACACAGGAAGCTTTTCTACTCTAGGCAAAGACAACCTAGAACTAGCCTTGGGGTAGAATTAGTTTGAGATAAGCTATTTTTGTCCATGTACAAAGAAATATATTGGCTTTTTTGTATATAAATGACAGATGTGAAAAGTATGATCATATTCGCCACAGTAGAATACAAGCCACAGAAGTGTCACTTAGGAAGAAAGTATCATTTGTTTGCTGTGAAAAGCAGCAAACTACCACAGCTGGTAGAAATGTATTATTAAACTCTTAAAAGTAATGATATTGTGTATCACCATTTAGTTTAATGGTTTAGCATTAGTTAAAACTTTCCTTTAAATTTTCTGTAATCATTTAGGTATTTTCTTTGTAGAGCACAGAGCACTGAAATGATTCTTGGAATGACACTGTATTTTGGGCTCCAGAAACTTAACAGAATAAGCGAAATTACACAGGGAGTCTGCTACTTTGGAACTATAGGATTCATATTAAAAACATCTGTCCACTGCAAGTCCTACTAATTTACAGGCTGGCCTGGAAGGGCCCATCAACCACGCATGTGCATGAGGGTATTCAAAGAGAGAACGTAAGTTTGTGGCACTGGAGCAGGCTTATTGGAGTGGAAATGGAAATTCGGCATTGCCACACTTCTCTCCAGAGGCAGGCGGGGAGCACAGATACCATGACTTGTTTCATCTGATGCGTTAGGTGGGCTAGCTACGTGGTATTCAGACTTCACTTTTCCTCTTTGAGTCTTGTCTCTGCAGCATATGCTTTTTTCCCCTCAGCTTTTCTTTATTTTCACATCTTTGGAAAATCTACTGCACGCTTAGTTTATGAGTACCATTGGCTCATGTCTTATCACTTGCCGCTGTTTTTACTGTATGCTGTGCTTAAATTGCTATAAATAAAGGTGACTGTATAGCTTAAGAACCATCTTAAATGCACTTGAAATGTCTATAACCTCACTTTGCAAATTAGAGAAACCCGCTTTTATCCTGTAGTGTTAACCACACTGCAGAATATGGATAATAACTTAGTTCCTTTAACAAGCCATATTCTTCTAACATTTTTTTATCAGTATGGTCAATACCTATATTACAAAGCCACTTAATTGATTGTTCATGTAGAAATCTCTGAAGCGGACAAGAAAAGTCCATGCTTCATAACTGAGTTTGATTTATAAAATTCATGAGGAAGGAGAAGAGGCAAAATCTAACACATTGCTATGTGCAGATCAGATCATTTTACAGGTTGTTTTCTGGGATTTTTATTACACTAAAATCTCCGGGTGAGGACAAAGAGTCCCATCAGGCACTGATGCCTTTCCCGTAAGTGGTCTAACCCTGAGCCCACTGCAGCTGGGAGCAGTTCTCCGTTACTTCAGTGGCTCATCAGCCGGTTTGTTGGTGCCTGTAACACATGCAGAGAAGCTAACAGCCTTGCTTGTGACCAGAGGGAAAGCCAGAGAACACACCCCAGGGACTGTTTTTCTGTTTTTTCCTCCGCTTTTCCAATTCTTGCAATAAGCAAAGCAGATCAGAGAGAAACTGGAAGAAGCCTTGGCTGTGAAACATAAGTTGCCAGCCAGCAACAGAACTTCCAAAAGTGGTGCAGAGCGAGAAGCGTAGAGTAAGAGGTACTGGGTTCTTGGTACATCAGTTTTCCGTTGCTCAGGGAGACAGACGAGTATTTACAGTTGCACTGTGAGCTACACACAGGGGTGAAATAATCAGTGGGATTAAAGGCAATATCCTAATATGCAAAACCTTTTCCTTTGCAGAAGACTGATAACCAAGAGGGTTGCTTTATCATTCCGTGTCAATGGTGCATACATTTAATATGAAAACTACGTAAATTCCTACTCTATTTATTGAGATGCTAATGACATTTATTACTGAGCACATAACTCACTGACCTAAACCCGTTCCCTAAATTCCTACTCTATTTATTGAGATGCTAATGACATTTATTACTGAGCACATAACTCACTGACCTAAACCCGTTCCATTTGATTATTAATAGAAAGCAATTTTCCCATTTTTTCATGTGACGTGAGTGAGACACTATCATTTTCAGTTGTGAAGTAACAGAGCTTCTCTTGGATCTCCATCCAACTTTATATCAACTTACCAGCTTTATTAACTGCTCTAATAGCAACTGAGGAATACTCAAACACAATTACACTGTTTGCCATTTCTCCTTTATCTGAATTATTTGCAAAATTCTCAGTAACTACATGCAACAGAGATTTTGCTTTGAGTAACGGTAACGTAGTGTGTGTGTCATATCGAACCAGTCCAAATTTCAAACCATGTTTTTGAGTAATTTTTTTTACTGTTTCCCAGCAATGATTACCTATTAAAGTGATCCAAGGAAGGTACAGAAACACCACTACAGATTATGCAGTAAGGCAACAAATTGCAGATTTCACATTTAGCCACTGATTATGCCATTTCAAATGGGGTTTTTATGACTGTTTGCACAAGAGCAGCCTATTATTCATAACAGCCAATGGATACAGAGCTGTGAGTATAGCTGAGTAAGATATCGAATAAACATTCACAGATCGCCTCCTAATTTTCACCCAAACTACAATTACAAGAGGTTATGCTGATGACTTCCAAAACTACTTTTCAACCAGCTTATTGTGATAGTTTCCTAGTTTGTTTCTAAGAAAGAAAAAAAGACAAATTTTTGTTAAAATAAGTAGTCTGGACCAGCACCAACCCAGAAAATATTTGCACAGATTTCGTAAGAAGAGGTTTGCTTTTTCCAAAAAGGGTGTCTGCAAAGTGTTTTCATCTGGCATTGAAAGCATCTAAAAATAAGCAGCTTTAATTTATCCCACTATTTTCTGTGCTACCATCTTTTCTACTTGGTACATATTTATGTAAATCTCACTTGTAACGCCGGACATCCGTTTCATTTTGTTCACATATTTTCATTTTGCATCACTTGTTGCAACGTGTTTAGCCTTAGCTGACTTAAATTGGGGAAACGCAGATAATAGGCAGCCATGTTTCATGTCCTGTGTTTGGAACAGGTTGTCCAAAGAAGCTGTGCAGTTTTTATCCTTGGAGGTTTTCAAAACCAGGCTGGATAACGCCCTGAGCGACCTCATCTGACCCAGAGCGAACTCTGCTTCGAGCAGGTGTTCCGACTAGAGACCTCCTGAGGTCCCTTCTGACCTGAATTGTTCTGTGTTTCTATATGAACATTTATTAATGTAAATTCTTCAATTAAAAAAATACGGTACAAATATGTAATGGGAATATGGTTCCAGAAAATTGAAATTGTATTATTTCTGGGGTGCTGGGAGCCTCCATTTGCAAAGCTGATGCTCAGATGCTTTGGGTACTTATTGTGTGTTTTAAGTGCAATGTTCAGTTTCTTTATGCTGTACTGAACTTTAACTCCTGGCTAAAAAATGAAAGATGAATCAATTGGAAAATGAAGTAATTACTGTCTGTATAATGCCTGTATATAAGATTTGCGATATTCTTAATTGCTAACTTTCCCAGTCCAGCAGTTGGAAGTGTTTCTTTTATTTTGCTATCTAAAGATTCCTACTTGCTTTGTTTCCCCTCCCTTACAGATACATGAGCATATGGCCGATAACCTTTGAAATGGAGGCACAGAAGCAGCCTGCCTTTACAGTTGCACTGGCAGACCGACCAGTTCCAACCTCTTCTCTTCAGCCTGCGCAGGGTTCTTCAGATCTTAGCCAAGGCGGTGTGGTTCCTCACCAGGAGCAAGCACTGTCTCAACCTGTGTATCTAAAAGCCCTCACCATACCACTGTATCAGCCCGTCCAGGCAGGATGCTTTCAGCCGAACAGTCAGTTAGTGACTGGCAGGAGCTGTGTAAATCTAGACAGCAGTAACATACCTCTAATCCTGAATCCACTTGTTCCTTCAGAAGGCACAGACCAACCTCAGTCAGTTTTTCAGAAACAACTTGGGCAAACTCTAACATTGAACATAGTGAGCACTTTACCGGTTTTATCATCACCAAATTCTTGTGTAAATGCATCTATTGGAAGCCCAGGAAAATCAAAAAAAGCTGGGAAATGTATCTGCAAACACTGTGGACGAGATTGTTTGAAGCCAAGTGTCCTTGAGAAACATATTCGCTCTCACACAGGAGAGAGGCCCTTCCCATGCACCACTTGTGGAATTGCATTTAAAACTCAAAGCAATTTGTATAAACACAGAAGAACTCAAACCCATGTCAACAATACCAGACTGCCCTCAGACTCTGACAACGGTGGCATATTGGAGCGAAATGAGAAACCAACAGAGAGCATCACGTCGCACCAAGGCAGCAAACTGCTTAGTAGCACCTGTGAAGACAAGGGGATGGGGACGAAACAAGTGGGTTCAGAGAGCAGCGCTGTAACAGACACTAAGAAACTTCTTAATGAGCTTTCACTGCCGGCAGCAAGCAAGTCATCATCCCCTTCAGAACATCGAGAAACAACGAATCAGTCTTTTAGTTCAAAGGCTAATCAGGGGGTTCCTGAAAGAGAACCTCAAAGTTTATCATCTCCAGGAGCTTTGCCAAATGGCCAGTGCCACAGAAAGAAGATACAGGAGCAAAGAACTCCAACTGCCAATAAGCATATTCAGTTGCAAAGGCAGCAAGCAACCTCTTCAGAAAAGCAGTGGGATTACAAGCCATTTGACTGCAAGCTAAAGAAGTGTGAGAGCACTGACTCAGGGTACCTGTCACGCTCTGATAGCACGGAACAACAGATGGCATCATCCAGCCCGTTGCACAGCCTCTGTGAACACAGCACGGAGCTGGAAAATGAAACTGCCTTCAGCAGCTCAAGGTGTACCTCCGGAAGCAGTGCAAAGCTAGACGCAGCTGAGAAAGCTACAGCCTTGATGCTAGAGAAAAAGAGGCTGGAAGAACACATTTCAAAACTTATTTCTCATAACAAAAGTGTGGTGGATGATACCCAGTTAGACAACGTTAGGCCCAGAAAAACTGTCCTTTCTAAACAGGGAAGCATCGATCTGCCAATGCCTTATACATACAAAGACTCTTTCCATTTTGACATCAGAACTTGTGATGTAAATAGGAAAAAGAATCTTTCCCTTTGTTCAGCAAAATCTACCTTCGCACCCCTAGAAAAATGCAAGCCAATGTTTTTTCATTCAGTCCCCACCCAGTTCTCCACAACGATAGATACGGTGCCGGTCACACGAAGCAACTCCTTGCCGTTTGTGGAGGGCACAAGAACGGTACATGACAAAGCAGCTTGCTCAACACCACTTTCTCTTACTAAGCAGTCTGTAAATACAGGCACTGCCAGTTTGCTGCCTAGCAACAATCTTGCTGCAAATTCAGTGGATTCTCCTAATAGCCATCCCCGAGCTCTAGTCAGACAAACAGCAGTGGATGATTTGCCGCTCAGTAATGTGGTTGATCATCCTCCTCCGTCAGAGGAGCTGCAAGGGAGTAAAAAGCTTGGGGCTGGAGAAGTAATCACTGCTAAAAATAAGAAACACAATCAAAAGAAGTTAAAGATGTTCTCTCAAGAAAAATGGCAAATGTATGGAGATGAAACATTTAAGAAAATCTACCAAAAAATGAAAAGCAGTCAAAATGCCAAGAAAATTAAACAAAGGGGGAGTAAGATTACAGATACTACAAGCTTCACTCCTGATTCAAAGGAATCAGTCAGCAGTACTGAAATTACTGAGGAAAGAGATGGCAGGAGCTCTGTTGGTGACAGTCTTTCCTCCCTTGTGACAACAGGTTTAAACACTGGTAAATCAGAAGCCTGTCCTGATGGGCATCATGTTCTACAGAATGTGTCCTCCGAGGGAACTGCAGACAATATAACCTACGTGATGGAGACATCACATTCAGCAAACACTAGTGCACATACTGTAACGAGCAAAACTTCCCAAGACCTCAGTGGCAGTGACACAGATAAACACACAGGTGGCAAGAGCACATTTCTAGCTCCAAGCAGTTGTGAGCTCGGGCTTCAAAATACTCAGTGTCGGCTGAACACTAACAGAAGGAATGGTGACTGCTTGCCGGTACAGAGCAGCAAATGGGAAAACCCAAGCCCTGGGAAAGAATCCAGTACATTTGAACCAGATTGTAAAAGCACTTCAAACAATTACGGAAACCATAGCAGGACTAAGGAGACTGGGCAGCGTGCCCTGACACCCCTGTGGGGCCATTGCAACGACACCAGAGAAGCTGCAGGGAAATCCCAGAATTTACCATCAGAAAGAAAAAAGCTGAAATTTGAAGTGGAGAAGACACAAAACATTCTTTCAAAGTCCTGCCCTAGTCCCAGTAGTGAAAACAATGCCGTAAGTGAAGCAGAGAGCGTCTCTTGCACCAACACTCCGTGCCTTTCCACAGCGCCAGTGAAATTCTCCAGTAAAGCAGAGGAGCGAAAATTAAGCACAGGAATTAGTGAATCCACTGACGGTACTGAGAATGTGGAGTATATGAAAACAATCAACCTCCCCACAAAAGCTCTTAATGACGGTGATGCTAACCTTGTTTCACATTCAGCAGGTACCTCAAAAGCTTCATTTGTGGGATTTTTAGGGCCTGAGTTAAGGGGAAGTGAGTGCAATTCTTTTGCCTTGCACAATGCAACAGATAAAGATGTCAAAACATGTCTTGTGAAAACAGGAGCAAAAGTACTACTTTTCAGTGATAATGCTGTTGACGTATCTTCTAAAATTCATCATCTGCAATCTGGTCGTTCAACTCCAGTCCCACAACAAAATGCCTTTTCTCCAAAATATATCCTTAAATTGCCACAGGACAAGAGCGCCTCAGATTCGTCGGTTTTGCTTAGATCAGAACAGAAGACGACACCTTGCACATCTGTGACAGGCACCTTACCCAGCGCCCCCTGCTCTTCCAACAGCGGATCACTCAGTTTGCATTCTAATGATCTCATTCGGGCCCCTTTAAAATTTGAAGTGAGACAAAAGGCCAGCAAAGGAGAGCTACGATGGAATGTGCATGCAAACTGGAAAACCCCAGTATTTTGTTCACCAGTCAATTCAGAAACAACAAATATCCTAACCACAGCGGATAACACCTTTCATAACCAAAACTTCAGGCAGCAGGATATTATAAGAGACGCTTGGAAAAACAAACAGAACAAAAATAAATTAAATTATCAAAGGCAAACAGAAGAGAAGTGGATGAGCATAACTACTTCCTCGACACAGACCCCAAAGAAGAAAATATGCTTTACTTCTCTGTATACAAGTGGTTTTTTCATATCAGCTGACATCAAAGAAGAGAGGAAGGTTTTACATCACCTTTGCTCAGGAAGTGACTCTTTGATAATGACGTCAGCTTCTAGCAAGGGTGCAGAGCCAACAGCCATGGGATGGGAGAGAGGTGGAAGCCCATGCGTTCTTAAGGACATTCCACCAACACCGCAGGACACGCAGCATTCTCGGAGCTCAACAGACAACCCCACTTATTTTTGCCATTCTTTTGGCACTTTTTATTGCCACGCTCTCACCACTCACTGTAAAGAATTCCCAGCGCTACCCCCCAATAATCTGACTTGCTACTCTGGAAGTTTAACAGTATCGAGCACGAAGAGCTCCTTCCCATCACTAAATGCTGAACCTCAATTAACTTGGTGCTGCTTAACGAGAAGCCTTCCTCTGCCTGCTGAGCAGAAGGGGAACGCAGACTCGGCTTATTCCTCCATGCACACCTGTGACAAGGAATCTGGCGATGAACGCACACTGTCAAAATATGACATTTCTATTTTCAAAATGAAAAATATTAGCAAGACTGTGGCATATGGCTTAACAAACAGGAGTTTAAAAACATTGGTTTCATCCCTTTCTAAAGGATCACAGACGCAGGAGGTAATATTAATAATCCTATTTCTTTTCTCAAGAGGGTGTAATTGGCTGACACACACCCCACACCCCCTGCAATTAGAAAAAGAAAAGAATTATCAGAAGTTTATTTATGGACATTAACAGGCATTTGTTGATACAGAATTTAAGTTTCTTTCACTTGGGAATTTCAGTAGGAATGCTGTCTAGTGCAAAGAGTGTATTTCTATTTCTTGATTTTTCCCCTTATGAGTATATTTTATATTCTTCTGTAACAGCATATGTATTTCACTGTTTTAATTTTAAATTAATATTTGAATTAGAGTAGGACTTAAGTAGACCATTAATGTCAAGACCTGGAGATTATACTTGGAGATACCTGGAGTCAAAGACGGACTGTGTACTAGATCTCTCATCATTTAGAGACACTGAAATGTCAACAAAACCAAATTGCATTTATGCCCTGTGAAGTGTTTAAGGCTTGAAAGCTTTTCCTTTTTAGCTAAGTGAAGATAGACTAGTCTATCTGTACGGATCCTAGAACAGCTCTGTAAGACTAAGCTTACTCTTTATATAGGAAGAAGAATACGAAAGAACATACACATACACATATGAAAGAAGATCCACAAAAGCAGTGAGTTGTTTTATTTTATCAAAGTAGATGGACAAAGTGATGAGAAAAAACTAACACTCAAATTCTAGGAAAAATTCAGAGCTGTGCTGTTTAACTACTGTGCTATTCACTGCTATTTATAAAGAGCATAGATTTCCAATCTCTCAGTTAACGTAATTCACAATATTCATGTACTGTGTTTTTTTTCCAGTATTCTCAACAGTTAAGCTCAGCAGCTCCTGGTGGTGCTTTCAAAAATATTTCAGAGCAAAAGAAGAAAACGGTAGTTTGCAAAAAGGAAAAACTGTCAACAAATAAACTCAAGGGGAGCCACAAACAGAAAAAGATTAAAGTCACCCCAAAATGGTAAGGAATGTGGTTTTCAGCTCCCCTAGATACAAACATAATTTTGCTAAAATGGGTGTAAAAAGTCCACAGAAAATAAAAAGGCATCCCCAAAATTCAACCTTGTCAAAACTGGGGGTAAAAATAAACCTCTCAGCGAGAGCTAATCCCACATTGCAGCAGTTCCACAAAGGTAAACTATAAAAAATATCAGTATGTTGTTTACTATCAGGAACAGACTTTTCTAAGCACAACAGACATATACCAAAGCAAGATGCTGACTGGGCAGTTGCCTCTCACTATGCTTTAGAAATGATTCTTATCTGTCAAAATTGTCAGCGCTTACTTTTGTTTGAAGGGAACCAAAATACTTCGGTTTTTAATCCCGTTACAGCTAAAAGCAGTGTGCGAGACCCTTTTGTCCTCAGAAGATCTATCTCCTGAACTTGTATTCACAAGAGAATGCAGAATAATAAATATCACGTTCTAACATAAACTAACAAAACGAGGATCATTCGGTTTAAATAAAAAACAGGAAGAATTTGAGTATAAAACTATCAAAGGCATATTGTGTCACTCAGCACAGTTTCTTCGTATTTAATGGGAGTTCATATCAGTGGAAGATTTAGCCTCCAATTTTTCAAGAGTGTGGGGTAGCAGAATGTCTGATGAATTGCTTCAATAAGAAACACATATTGTGTGCATACATCCCTCTTATTTTATTTCATGACCAAAATCAGACAGAGTGACTCCCTTGTGGACAAATCAGTGTCAGTAACTTAATCGCCGTGTCTAGTCTGGCAAACAGCACTGAATTGTGAAGGATAATAAGAACAAAAATAGAAGACTCAGGTCTACATTGTCCAGTCTAGGGACATTCTTCTAGGACTTTTTTCTGGTTTGGTTTTTGGGTGTTGTTTTGTTTTGTTTTTCCCTGCTGGTCTTAGAATTTATTTATTTGGCTATATCAAATAAGTACAGGGACTCAATTAAGAACAGGGTCCTGAAAGCTCAGGTCATACATATTAGTAGCTAACTGGCCAAACCATTAATCCTTCAGTGTAATATATTTTTTCTAATACACCAAACACTTGCATAAGCATGTCCTTTTAGATTTACTTATTACTCTGTGTATAGCGACTGATTCTGTCGATATAGGAATGGGACCTTCCCGTGTACTTTAGTCTCAGTCATTGAGAGTTACTGAAAGATCTAGCTAGAGTAGAACACAAAGCAGAGTTGGATTATTCAGCACGAGTCTTCTAAATAACTGAAATACTTATGTTTTCATTAGTGATGATGAACAGGTAGCACATAAGAAGTGAAATGAAAAGTAAAAAAGCCAACAACTGTGCAGTCTCAGGTGATTCCTGTGCGATTCAAGTCTTTATGAAGTATGTCGGTTTAAAATTCCAGATACAGGAAAAAGGATTTGTTATTCCTGAATCCTTTTCTCTTAGCAAACCAAGGATTTACTGAATCCTACTGAGGAAAAAAATAATGAAATAATTGTGGGTCTCTTGCCTAAAATCCTGATTTTTTTTTTTTTGAGTCGACATAAACGAACATCTCCTTCACAGTTGTAAATTGCTGTTAGACTTAGATTTACCTGATGATGTGGGATTATTCTACTCTGGCTGCTTTTAAATAGCACATATTTATTTACCCTTTCAATGCCATTGGCGATGCAGGTACAGAGGGAGGCATGTACATGGATATGCTCAGTTGAACCGGCTCAGCAAGCGACACTGTTTTCCAAATAGAACACTGGATGCTTTGAAAAAGGGCTATTCGTCACAGCCCTGTAAATTTAATAAGTATAAGAAGTGCCATTCTCCCCCATCAAAGGTACAAGGTAAGTATTTTGCATATTTTTAAATGTATTTAATGTTTACTTTTTAAGAGAATGAACGTTAGCAGTGTCTCTGATAGGCACCTCTTCCACATGGAACTGCAAAACCACTTCTGTCCTTCAGTATGGCCTGCGAGTAAAAATACAAACATCTCACACGTTTTCAGAACTGAACGCACAATGATCTTCAAACACATACTTACATATGTGAATTGGACAATTAGGAGGGCATTTTAAAAAGAAATAGCTCAAAATAACCTTCCACTAGAAGCCTAAACAGTTTTAAGATGGATCTTTATCAGTTTCTGAAACAAAATTGTATGTTTGCAGTGTGAAATGAGTTTGGTGCGTTGACTTGTTTTCTATGTTTCGATGACCACCCCCTCCCATTTAATTGGCGGTATTAATGCAAATGATGCTTATGCCACAACCATCTTGGAAGCAGGGACAAGACCTTGTGTTCGTTCACAGCAGATATGAATAGCTATTACTTTGCAGGACAGTAATGGCCAATAAAAAAAAACCCAAACCCAAACACATATTGAGTAAATGAGAAATTTAGATTCTCAGGCTTAGAATAAAAATTTACAGAAAATAGTAAAAACATAGACATTAGTTCAGTGATACGATGAGAAATTTAGGAAGTTCTATCATGTGGGGGAATAAAAATAAAAGTAAAAGTTTCTTCAAACTCTTTTCAATAGAAAATTACCTACACCAGCAAAAAGACACATCTTGTTCCGCCTCAGACAAGCTGCTTTGCAGAAGGAAAAAAGAAGGAAAGAATAACTCAGGAATATTTTCCCATACTGAAAATCTAAACCATGTTAAACAAAAAGACAAAATGGATAAAAAAGTAGGTATTGTACCTTCATTCATGTATTACTTTTTATTAAAAGAAAAAAAGATATTGGTAATTAAAACTTGAATTATATTCAGCTGTTTTAAAGTTCAAGTTGAGACTACTTTGTACCACAGATTTTTGTTTAAAAATGTGTAAAAGGTATTTTTGGGGTTAAAATAGAACGAAAACCTACTAATGTTAGAATTAGCTTTTTTTAAAAGAACAATTAAAGTTGCGTCAATTAAAAAGGATATTTCTCGTGCTTGCTGTCAGAGGATCGATTAGCACTGATGTTGGAGGTGCCAGTAGATGTAGCACAGAGTATCCTGAGACAGACACAGGGAGCTTGAAATCAGAAAAGCGGGGAGGGCAGCAACGGCCACGTAGCCGTGGGAAGAATGCACATCCAGCGTCGCAACTGAATTTCTTGAGCCCTTTGTGGAAGCCAGAGCTGCTGTGCTTTCAATGCCACTGCCAGCGGCTTGAGCGAGAAGGGGCCTTCGACACCTCTGCGCGTGCTGCAAACAGCGCTGCTGGAGGCAGTGTCAGCACAGCGCCAGGAATGTTCTGTGCTTATCCTAATTCTTGTACTTTTCCCTAGACTTCTGCTGGCCACACTTGAAGACAAAAGCTACTGAGCCAGACTGCTGTTATGTAGCATGAGCACTGATTCTTCATGTAGCATAAGCAGTATCCCATAACCTAATCCTTAAAGTGTTTTTTACTAAGTAATTTTATTTCCTACGCATATCTCATCACCTCAGACGTTGTAATATTTCTTACAGACTCATCACAAACCTTTCCCCCTACATTGCACAAACATTGTTGTAATACGTATATTAAAATATCTTAATGAAAAGAACGTCATCCTAGACAGTACATACGAATGCAGCTTGAAACCCCTAACCCCTACCATCCATAAATTGTTAGCGTGATCCACCAGCTAACCACAAAGAAAAACACCTGAGGAAAAAGTACATCCTTTACTACACCTCCCACACACACTAGGAGAAAGAAAAAGTTTTCTCATCAAAAGAGAGATGAGTAACTTGGTCTGCAGTAATGAAAAAAAAAAAGAGTGCAAATCTAATTACAACTGTATAAATAGCCTTAATTACTCAGTTGATATGAGTTATAGCAGAGGTAAATGTTTTCTACTGATATGGTCAACTTAGTTATCATTGCACTTTATAAAGGATGGAATTGCTCTGGATTGAAAATTTTAAATGTAAATTTCTTTTTTCCCCCTAATTTCTACAGGACATTTCTGGGCAAATCAGGGAACACACAAGAACAAACTTCTCTTTTCAGAACATTACAGCTCCTCTGGAAATATCTATGACAGCTCATTCCTTTTCATCCACAGTTAATACAGCCATGCAGCAAATCAGCGGCGATGTGGAAATCCGCTGTTTAGTGACACAACCACTTGTGCTTCAGCGACCAGTCCCAGGGGAGTCACAGCCAAACATTCAGAGTGACTCAACGGCACCTTCTTGTTGGTCTTGCCCTTCTGGTTTTACAAATACAGGCACAGGTGACCAACTTGACAGCACAAACTCAGAGACTGCTGGCCCTCTTTCCTTACATCTAGAAGCAAGCCAGGAAAGCAAACTAAACATAGAGTCAGAGAGTCAAAGATTTGGTACATTAGACCCGGTGATCCAGGCCTCAGGAAGGGAGAAACCTCCAGTTGAAGAAAACACACATTCATCTCCAAAAGAAAACTCAACTCCCAGTTCCCAGCCTGGATGTTCACGTTTACTCGGCTCCAAAGCAGAGTCTCTTCCCGAGTCCCTCACAAGGGCTAAATTACCCAGTATAGAATACACAGAGCGGGCAAACTTTTCTCCAAAAATGCTTGACCTTCACGGAAGCGCAGACAAGAACGGAACCCACCTGCAGTCAAACAGCAATGTAAGGCCACACGAAACAGCTATGGCTACCTTTAAAAAGCCCCCAATTACTCTCAGGTCCCCCGAGTTCAAGACTTACTCTGCAACACCTTCCAAGACATACAAAAAGAGAGGTTTAGAGATGATGAGGAAGCAAACCAGAGTTGAGTATGATGACACTAGCAGTGATGATGAAGATAGGCTTGTTATAGAAATATAGCAAATAGGCTGCTCAGAAGATGCTTGGATGATGGCCCGTTACAGAAGGAAATACCACGGATGTTTGATCTGTATTTCTGAAGCACCTTAAAATCAGAAAAGCCATTCCTCTGTGCAATAGGCAGCATTATCTTCTGAAGAGAGCCCTTTATTTCAAGGACTCAAACTTTTTTAAAAAAGCTTATCTGAAGCAAAGAGGGAGCTGGCATCACGCATTTAAATGCAAGTGGTAAACCTGTGTTTATGAGGGGTTTCCAGCATTGCTAACATTCTTACCAGTCCTGCATAATTCCCACAAGTGCTAGCTGCCCGTGGTTGTATTATTAAGAGGCTGTAGTGTATTTATTTACTCCTGACGATACCACAGGCAGCAGCTTCCTCAGCATATGAGCTAAGATTTCCTGGAAGGGCATGGTTATATTCTCTTCTCGATACTCCTCTTGTCTCGTAGTCACTGCCATCCGTTCTGGGAGTGATACACTGGCATTAAGGGGAAGATCTGTCCCCTAAGTATCTGTGATATTGGAAAAGTCCAGAAAAATGCCAGTCTTTTTCCATGTTGCACAAATGTCAACGCTTCTTTGTGACAAATGACACAAGCATGCTTTGCTTTGTGTTTTGTGCCTTTTATGCCAAGATCTACTCCAATATTCTTGATTTCTAGTTGGAGAATATGGGTGTTAGCTATTGATATTTCCTTGTGGTAAAATTTCTGACAAGGATTTTCTCATTATATTCATCACATTGTGCTCCAACCGGTGTAATCTAGAATGTTTCATTTTTGTTGTAATCTTGAGTTTAACTGCAATGATGCTATTTTATTGAGAGTAAAGAAGCTATATGGCATAGCTTGTTTTCTTTTTTTAACAAAAAGTTTTGTGCTACAAACCCTAAAATTTACTGGTTTCTATGTGAATAAATAATTAGCTATTTTATTTGACCAAGTGTATTCACTTGCTTGATTAAACGGATAAACATTAAAAACATTCCACTTCTACATTATAGTCAAATTCTATACTTAAACTTCCACCATTCTTACATTGTGAATCATTCATAAGGTTTTATGGATTAACCTACATGGGATAGTTGGAATTGCTTTTACTTTAATCATGCACAGGTAAGGTTCTATAGATCATACTCACAAAGAAATCTAGCATACTACATAAGAAAAATAAATGTATATGTGCAAAAAGATGCCAAAACAGCTAACAGAGATAAACCAAGTGCTAAGTCCCATGCAGTTCCTGTGTTTTCAGATGGCTTATGAACACGACAAGACTTGAAGTCGTCCGTAAGAGCTTCACCTTCAGCCTCAAATTATGTTCATAAATTTATTATTGGTAGAGAAAACAAAAATCATGATCAAAATATTACACTGATTCCTAATTCTAATTTGTAAAAAAAAAAATGTTAGGGAAAAAATCTACTCTTTCAGAACAGAGGATGAACCGTGAAAGATATTTTTCCCTTTCTAAAAATGCTACAATATCACACCAATTACACCAATAATTGGCGTCAAAACTGCAAGGAAAAAAATCTAGCAATATTAGTTTAAGGAATTATGCATTTTTATTCTCCTGCTTTACTCCTCATTTACCAAGCGCTGGGGTTTTATCACAACAGTATTACTCCTAACCTGGTGGGTTGTGATCAGAATTTGCAGCTCGGACATACAGCGAACTGGTCTGTTCTTTTGCTACACCTTACGGTAGACTGCTGCAAACCTCACTTCTATCTCCACACACCACACAATGAGAGGACGAGGTGAAGTAACAGCCTCCGAAACGGGGGCAGCTTGGTATGCAGAGCTCAGCAAGCACGGGCGTAAAGCTGAAGAATGACCGGCATCACCAACGGTGGACTGCAAGGCCCTGCAAATTGCCTATTTTGTTGACTGAGATACAGTACAAAAAAATACCATTTTGTTTAGACTGATACAGCTGGAAAGAATGATATAGCTGTAGATTGTTTTTATATGAGATTTTTCTCTTTATACTGTTAAATTATCTTAATAAAAATGAAACATGAAGATCTTAGTACATGCACTAGTATTATAGTTCAAGCATGTTAACATCTAATGATTTTTAGTAGCAATTATGCTACGTTTCTTAGTCTACCTCAAACCTTAGCAGAAGGACTAACGTTACTCAGGAAACTTCTGAGTGAGATTATTAGCAGGAAAAACGTTGATAACCTCGCTAATACAACAAGTTTCACTAGGTTTGGTATTACAAGGACAAGAAAGATAAAAGAAAAAAACTGTCTTGAAATCTTTCTTGCTCTGTTCAGTATTTGTGCTCCAAGACAAACTGGGGAGGTACTGGGCTGGATCCCAAGTACAAAGAATTTAAATAGCGTGAATTCAAAGAAGTAGGCTGATATAACTCCCGTTTGGGAGAAAGAGAGGAAAAGAAGAGGCAAGAGGGAGGCAGAGGAGATGCCATCAATATTGGCGCAATATCGAACCATTCAAAGTTCTGGAACTTTTTTCTGAAGGAATCGCTCAGAGTTGCAGCTGCCTTCTGAATCTGTAGAAAAAGCAGGAGGAAAAGCAACGCAACGCTGACAGAGATACCCGAGTCGCAGCATCCCCAGCAAGACTGGCGGCCAGGCTGTGTTAGAGGCTGTACGACTGCTGGCGTGCAGGTACTTGCACGAATACGTTCATTAGATAATCAAACTAACAAAAAAGCCTATGCCTGCTTTCGGCTGGTTTAACTTCCGATCTTTTTCCATCTTCATTTTCAAACTCCCTGTATATCCTTGTTAATAGCAGTATAGATGACAAGAAAGTGGTTTTTTCAATTTTTCATCAGAGTTTTCAATTCTGTGCCATTCCATCCAAAAACTTGACAAAGTAAAATTTCAAATGTTTCCAAGTTCTGCAAAGTCTCTTAAAAATGTATAGTCTTTCAGAGCTAATGGAAAATTTCCATACCTATTAAATCTACCTGATCCAGCTTTGACAAGCACCTTTAGAAAGCGCAGTACAAGAAAGCCATTGCATCAAACCACACCAGCAGCCTCCCCAGCCACTATATTCGCCTCTTGCTTGTGCAAGAGTTTCATTATTATAATTTATGGACATGTAATAAATATGCTAGATCAAGTTTTTTGCATAATGTTTGTGGCTAAATGATGTGTTTTAAAGTGGACTTTCTAGATCAGTAATTTAGAAATATTTTAATGACAGACTCAGAAGTGCTGTGCAAAGAAACATTTATCCCGTGTATATTTTACAGCATGAAATATAGAAGTTTCTTTGTCATATTGCAGCTGTAGCTGTAAGAAAAATGGGACAATTTTAAGTTAGCCGAGAAAGTACATTTTAAACTCTATTTCCTGACAGAAGTAATCCTTGATATTTTAGCTCAGTGTACAGTATAAAAATTTGACCTAACGTTAGAGTTGAAAACCAAAAAATTGTAGTTCTTTAAAAGCACCAGTAGATCTATGGTGGCATTTTTAACAGTATCGCTAAAGAAGGCAGCGACTCCAGCACAAATCTTTTTAGCCATAACAACCCGTGGAGGAGTAAGGTCTGAATCACATACATCAACGTGTGAAGACTGTGAGAAACGTTCTTGGTTTAAGCTAGGGAACACAAGGAGCCTGCATACCCCAATCCAGCTGGCCATATGGCAAACTGCATATTTTGGCTTTCCAGAAGATGCTGTACTCACAGAAGAACACAAAAGGCTACACAGGCAAGCTATTCTCTACCTTTTACACAGCAAAAGTGTCAGCCACGCAGTGATGTATTTGATTAATTTGCAAGAAGCTGAACATCAAAGCCACATGAGGGCACCAGGCACAGAGAAAAAGCTCCGTTTCTTTATCCGTCAGTCAGGAGCAGTTCTGATGGATCATTGCTTTGCTATAAGCAAATTTGAAATTCCTTTGCACATGAATGCATCTCAACAACTTTTTCCTCCTTCTATCGAAGGAAGCAAATTGATAAGAAATGCTGATCACCGATAAGATCTATATTCAACACGTACATCTGCTCAAATAGACTGTAAATAAGTGGATGCTTCAGATTTTCCTCTTTAGATGTGAACAAACTATTTCTTACTCTTTCAAATTTTTATATTAGATCTTATTGATACTTCACTGATGTGCCTGGCAAACCCCAAATCATACACAAGGGCGAATGAGAGGGGTGCGAACAAACCAGAGCAAGCCCAGAGATCACCCACAAATATAAAGATATGCCTTGAATACATAATTTATGAGAAAAGATGACAAGAGCTGGCTAGCTATCAGAAGAGAAAATTAAGGAAATATGCCCAAAAAAAGTTCAGTAGAAGAATGCGGGAAGACTATCACAATCATCTGTCTTCCACATCCATTCTGGAAATATATGAAACGACGGGCTTTATTTGCACCATATAAACTAGATATTAAGAAAAGCTTCCTATTTAGGGAGCAACTAAGCACGTAACAAACAACCCAGGGAGATTATGGACTCCTCAGCACTCGGGAACATCAGTTAACAGCTAAGGCAAGTACTTCTTATTATAGGTATAATATTATTTAGGTCTGGAACAGACTTTCTTGCAGACTTTCTTTTAACAGCCTTATTTTTTATTCATAAATTCTTGTTTGTCAGCAGTTTCCCCAAAACACAATGCCTAAAATATTTAGTACTTCTGTGGCTTTATATGCACTACCGATACACACAGCGAGTGGTACCCAAACACATTTGTTTTGCTTTACTCGCAGTGTATATCTGGGTTTTTATGTTGCCTATGTTTTATTTATACAACCAAATTCATTCCCATTCATGAGTGTTTACATTATAATCATTTTCATGTAGGTAAGTAGCTTTGTTAAACCATTAATTTTACCTTAAGGATTTGTGTGGAATTATGGCTGCAGATTAATTGACTCGTGGCCTGTATTTTTCATTTACCATCAGCATTCCACAAAAGTCACATGGATGAAAAGGTCAATACTATTTTTTTCTAGACTTTAAAATACTGTGAGATTTTAACAGCACGTTTAAAGCGTCCTGATGGAACCAGATAAATGTCACGTAGAAGCACATAACTTAAAAGCTGTGTCTTCCAGGGAACTGTAATGTTACCACAGTTTGGTTAAAAGCCGTTCTCTTAAGTATAAGCAGTACTTAAATATAAAAAAGCGGTTTCCTTTCTCACAGTCAAAGTCAATGTACCTATTGTACATGAGTACCAATGTACTCATGACGACTGCCTAAATATGTTCCGTATTTATGTAATGCTTGAGTTCAGAAGAACTACAAGAGCCAGTTAAACAAGGGATGGACTCACTTGAACGTATTTGTGGGTGCTTTGCAAAGGAGTCAGAAAGGATTCTTGTGCCATGGGTGTATAGACTATTCTGGCTTTAAAAAACCACTATATAAGTCTCATTATCAGTCCCTAATGATTATTAGGGTTTAAAAAACAAAACAAAACAAGGTGATTCTAATACAGTCGATGAATAAATCCATAATTCAGCTTTTTAAGCATCACAAGTTTTGTGTATATGCATTTGTAGCATGTTTTTGTTTCACTGATTGACAAAACAAGCAGCTCCAAGTACAACATTGGATATAATATTACTTAATGTACTTAATCCAGCAATGATTCAAAGTGTTTCAGAGTGAGCTAGTTCAGATATATTAGACTCTGGTTCTTATCAAAGATTCTTATGCCATTAACAAAACGAGCAATCGGATGAAAGCCGTGGGAGCTGCGTTTCATGACCTACTCTTTTCCAGATGTCTTTGAATGCTACTTAGGTTCAGTAGTGCTGCTGCTGAGGTCAGTCATTCTAGACAAGCGTAGACAGCTAAGCCTTTATGGAGTCAGGCTTCAATATATCTTTCTGAATTACACTTAACCTCTGCAAAGCAAAGCCTCTTACACATTACAGAGGTATTCACGGGGCAAAATTAAGGTCACATCAACAGCCCTCCACACTCTTTTGCACTGATAGAGCTATAGCCAGTGTTTATATCTAAAAATCTTTCTATGATTTATCATTCTTTATTATACATATCATATTCAGATTTTTCTTGAAAACGTCCTTCCCATTTCATTGTACATTTCCAAATAAAACATTTTGTCTCAAGTACACAGCTGGGAGTATGACAGGGTCATTCAGATGAGCTGCTGTTGCCCTCTCTCCTCTGCAAAAAGGAGCTATTACAGAAACTTCCTCCTCTCCATCAAAACGGTTAATGCAAAAAGAAAAGAACAACATTTATTTCTGTAGCATCCTTTGGCAGCAACCTAGGTTCGCAACTAAAGAGGGGAAAGGGAGCCAGGGTTGTTCCTACCTATGGTAGGAAACCACAGTCTGAGACGAGGAATACCTCCTGGGAAGCTAAGCCAGGGCTATAATAGCGAGCTCGAATCTCAAAACCTGTATGTACAAATGCAATTATGAGATCGGCACAACTAGCAATTTAGATAGCTATGTGCACATACACGTTTATGTGTGTTGGCTGCAAGGAGGAATAGGGAAAAAAGTAAAAAGTAATTTGACCATTAACTCTACAATGCCTCTTAATGTTCCCATTGCTTACAGAGAATAATTCGCATTGAGCTCCTCAAATGGAAGACAATACAGGCATAAAAACCATCATCACAGCCTCTGCAGCCCACAAGTGGTTTTTATTCCAACTCACCCCTCTTACGAAGAAGTTTTGCATAACTTTGTTGGTTCTAGTTATGGGTTATGCGATCTCCAAATGGAGCAAATACTGAAAAGGGAAACAATACAAAGGTCTCAGACATCAAATCACTAGTTGTCCAGAAGCAAGAAAGTAAATATAGCTAAGTAAAGCATAAAAAGCTTCCTCATCCTGTGCAATATTACAAAGCTTAAGAAATGATATTAAAAGTATTTAAAAACTTTGATTTAAAAATAAGAACAGAAGCAAAACGGTCATTACAACACGCTTGATATGAAAAACACCAAAACCTTTTTTTTATTTGTACCAGATGTGGATAGGCAGACATGAACTGTTGGACAAAAGTCAGAGAAGTGGAATTAGGGAAATAATTAACAACATGCCTGCGGAAACATGTTCTGTGCTTCAAAAAGAATTCAGGTGCTCTTAGAACTGGAAGAACCTCCTTACCCTGAAGATGTTGACAAATTTGAAGAAATTCCAAGCAGGGAGAAAAAAACTGATTGGGGAAATAGATCACTTATGCAGAAAGATTAAAGGAACCAATCTTCTGCTCTCAATTACACCAATGTGGTCCAATTAAATTCAGTGACAATGTACGAATACAATCAGGAGAAAAGCTTGACTGAAACATATAATATGAAGAATTTGCTTAGAAATGCTCAGAGGAAGAATTCCCTTTAGGAAGGAAAGGAATTGGTAAAATACTTTAGGGAAACAATAGGCCCTGTAGTAAGTTTTAAACTGAAAAGAAGGAAAACGCAGCCAGAGAATGGTCCGCTGCAGTTACATCTACTAAATACCTCCTCTGGGGTATTTAACATGAAGCTAGACCACAGCCACTCACTGTACAAAATAGTTATACACAGGAGGTTGCCAGAGAATGCGATCAAGCAGCTCTTCTCTTAGATATCCCTGTCATTCACAGAAGCAGAGACAGTGTCTACATTCATTGTTTCTATGCCTACATCCATCATTTCTCTCTACCTTAATTCACACAGTAGTGACTAACACATTACGAAAATTTATCCAAGGTGTATCAGTTACTAAAATGTAATTGCATTGTCTTTATGTGCTGTCTACCAGATGTTCCATTTTGTATTCATCAAAACACACTGTGTAAGAAGAGCACCTCAAAAAAAAACCCCACCACCGTTCTTGGTTTAATAACAATGGTGCTGCAGAAAAAACGGGGCCAGAAGGAGAGCAATCTTACCACTTATCCTTGCCCCCTGGATAATACGATCAAGAGAGAGTTTCTAAGATCGATCTGAAAATACATATATTTGCTGGTATTTTGCTTTTGGAAGCAACAATGCTTGTCAGTATTTTAACTTACTAACCGCTAGGCAAAGAGATTCAGCGCACATGCACTTATGCCCAAAATGCATCAAAATTCTGCAAGTGGGAATCCAGATAAAAATACAGAAGACCGAAGAATGTTTGCAAACATTCATATTACCATGATGTTCAGGGTTAACAATTGGAAATTTAGCCTTATTGTAAAAAGTACCCTGGCAACAATCACTTAAACCTGTTGTTCATGATTACAAGCATCTGCCAGATCTCTGAAATCAGCCAGTCACGGTTCAGATGTGCGACCGTGTTCTTGACTGTATTCTTCCTCTTCCAACTTCCAGATCTTTCCCGTAAGATTCCTTCCTCCAGTATTACAACTAAAATCTCTGTGTAGAGATAACAGCTTTTAGACAGAGTGACTAGTCAAATCTACACTAGTGTGATGAAACTCATAAAACAAATGTCACTGTCTCACTACATTTCTTAGCAGACAAACATTCAAGATCCACATTCTGGTGGTAGTTTCTGCAGGCAGAATAAAACTCTCCATGAGGAGACAAGTGAACTGGATTACTTTTATTTGCTTAAATGTTATTTATTTCATAGAATCACTCAGGCTGGAAGGCACCCAAGGGCTTTGTCCAGTCAGATTTTGAAAACCTTTATGAACAGAGATTCAAGAATCATTCTGAGAAACTTGTTCCAATGCATAATTATCCTCAGAATGATTTTCTCCCCTTTTATAGGCAGCTGGAATCTCCTGTTTCAGCTTATGACTGTTGTGTCTCATTGTCCCAACATGCAGCTCAGTGAAGAGTCTGGTTCCATCTAGTTGGTAACTGCCTCAAAACTATCGGCATGCTGGTATTCAAACCGAAAGACATCTGCTCTTCTCCAGGGTGAACACTGTCTCCGCCTCACCTCACTGACCACAGGCTCCAGCCTCCAGATCATCTTGGTGGCCTTGCACTAGACTTGCTCAAGTTTACCATCTCTCTTGTATTGGGGAGCCTAAAACTGGACACAGTAACCAGGATGGGGTCTAATGAGTGCTGAGTAAAGGGGGACAATCACGTCCCTCAACCTACCAGTTATGTTCCTGTTGACAAAGCCCAGGATACTCCTGGCTCACGTTTAGCCCACCAGAACTCCTGCCCCTGTTCAGAAGAGCTGCGATCCAGCCAGTCATCCATTGAACGAGGTCAGTCAATCCCAGGTGCAGGACTTAGCATTTGTCCTTGCTGAACTTCATGAGGTTGTGGTTGGTCCGTTCCTCCAGGCTATCTAGGTTGTTCCAAAGAGCAATGCTACCTTCACGCGTATTAACTGCTCCCTCCAGTTTGGCGTCATGCAAATTTAATCAACCTGCATTCCATTTCCTTCTCCAGGTCATCAATAAAGATATTAAATAGGATATTGCACAGATAGGTCCAAGAACAGACTCTCAAGAGCTCCACTGGTAACTGGACTCCAGGTACAGTATCAGCTGTTAACTGGTACCCTCTGAGCCCAATAGTCCAGCCATTTTTTGCATCCACCTAGTATTTCACCTGTCTACACTAACATCCTAAGTCGGACACAAGGATGCCATAAGAGACCATGTCAAAAGTCTTGCTAAAGTTAAGGCCAACAATATCTGCCGCAATCCCCTCATCCAGAGATATAGTCATTTCGTCAGGGAAGGCAATGACTCCATGCTGACTATTCCCAATTGTGACCCTCTTCAGGAATTTATTCAGGATATGGCTGAGGTTCACATGCTGAGCAAGAGACGTGCTTTACTCATCTTATGAAAACAAACCTGAAAGATGCAGATCTGCTATTGTTTAAGTGGAACAAAGAAAGCGGGTAGCAAGTTGGCTTGATGCTATCTGCATATAAGCATCTGTATTGCATGAATAGGAATTCCAGAAGCACTGTGTTCATTGTATTTTCAATTCAGCTCAACTGAAACAAAGTTAGACTGCACAAAACATTTTTAAAAAATACACGTCTCGGTCTACATACAAAGCACACATCCCATGCCAAGTTACTCGAGCCATTCAGATAACTGTGCTACCCACCTCTGCAACTCTGTAATGTTTCTGACTTCAGAAATCAATAGAAATCTTAAGCCAAAAAAGTAACAAAAACAAATATGGTCTTTAGCATAGCAAAGTACCCGTCTAAAATTAAATGGGATTTAATTTGCCTCCCAAGCTCTATATGTGACAAATTTCAGAACAATAAGACATGAAACATTTAGAAGTCAGTACTCAAAATAGCATTTCTGATGGAAAGATTGCCGACTGGACTGTAGCAACAGTAACTATGTTGCAGTAAGGCCAAGTCTAAAAAAGCCACTAAGATATACAAAGAGAGAGAGACATTTCTTCACGCTTCCTCACACGCATATTTCCACCACCCTTGATCCCATGCTGCGTGACAATAAGAAAAAGAGTGCTTGAGTCAACAGAAAACTATTTCGTTGACTATCCCTAAGCTCTTTACATAGCTTATATTGCTTTAAATATCTTTGCCCCTTGAAAAGTTAAATTCATTCAACATTCTTCTGGGAAGACTTAGGGCTAGTGTTCCAAGGGGCAGTTAACTTGGACGTTGAATTCCCTCTTTTTAACTGTGTCAGATAATTCTGTTGAAAAAAAGAATATGTTTAAATTATCTGTGAATGGATCTTTCAATTCTTTCCCATAATCTACATAAATGATAACACTACAAGCTACATACCGTGTTTCAAACGTCTTCTGAAAAGAAAGCAAAAAAGGCACTTACGCGCAATAGTTATTTAACTAGTGCCTGACTTTTGCTTAAGAAAAAGTCTTTTTAATATATGTACACCAGTGGCAGAACATGTTTATAGCTTGCTCTTCTTTTGTCTCATTATACGCATTCTACTGCTCTAAAATCTGCAATTTGACATTTTAATAAAGTAGTTTCATTGGAGACAGCCAAAACATTTATTACTAAAAACAAACATAAAACTTAGCAAGTTTTTCTCAACTCGTCTGTTCACAGCAACTACTACATCTTCTGGGAGGGCTTTCCAGGAACATGTTGATTTCTCCCTATCGCATGTCTTTCCACTTCATTCCAATGTTCTCACTTCCCTTGGCTCCATTTACAAGCTGGGTGGACATTCCTACATGCTTTTGGGTTTGGGAAGAACTAAGCTGGCTCTGTCCAAACTCTCTTAACTTCGGTTAATACTGGAAACCTGGAAGATCAGAACAGACATATCAAGTTGGCTTGAAGTAAACCAATTCAGAGTCTAGTCATGCTTATGGGGAGCTGCACCTAAGCCAATAAGCCCTGGTGAGAAGCCCTGTAACTTCCACAAGTGATAAAAAAAGGAATTTCAAAGCATTTAATGAATAGCTGTGTCGTTGAACTACTTCCAACGTATCCTTGAAGACTGGTTTCGATGCATTTCAGGCCCAAGTATGTTTCCAGTCTACTCACAAAATCTCTAATTCACCAAGTCCCTTTTCAGTTGCCAAGTGTTAACTATGTTAATATATTGTTATATGTTAATACTTGAGAAAACTGAAGAAAAAGCAGCAAGGGGACCCAGTCAGGCAGAGTTTTAATTCATCTGTTGGTTCTTTATTTCCAAATCCAAATGGGTGAGGAGGGAAAAGGCTAGGCTGTGGGTCATTGTGGAAAAAATACTAGAGGAAGGATAGCAATAGCTATCTGCCAGAAGACAACTCTGTTATTGAAGCAACCAAAGAGAGGAAGCGTCATTCTGGAGTACAGGAAATCAGGGCAGGAAATGAAGCACAAGAATTCAACAGCAAGGGGATGCTGAAGGGAGGCTGGGTGTAGCTGGAGAGCGAAGCTCAGATAGAAAAACTTCTTATTCAGTCGGGGATATCATTTAGGGAGTTAATGCTGAAGAGCTACATTTTTAGGGCAGAGAGCATCAGAGAGACCTCTGGTGCTTTCCCTTGCTATGAAAGATGGCAGAGGCTCAGGGGATTAGCTGATGAGCAGGTGCTGAAACCAACAGAGATAACAGCCTGAAAAATGGCCATGGGAGCGAGATCGGCAGCAAATAAAGGAAAGCCATGAATATGAGTTAGGAAGAACATTGCCCAGAGACATGGGAAAGTGTAGGTTTGTGAGGCCTCTCTCTCAGTGGCAGTACAAGCAGCGTCAGAAGGAGACTCAGAGCACCACAGCAATATCAGACCAACAGGGTAAGACCTTCCTCTGTCTCCCAGAGAACTGAGTGCCATATATGAGTAGCCAGTACCTAAGAGGAGCCTTACAGACTGAAGTATATTCACAGGTACTTTCCCTTCCTCCACCAAATGAGAAATCAAAATTATGCAATGCAGGGAGAATTAACCTCATTTGGAAGATAAAGGCTTCATAGAATAGCACAACTTAAAACAGACCACAAGTCTGCATTAAACATGCTCAACTCCAAAAAAAAATAATACAGAAAGCAGTAAATTGTTCCAAGGGCTCCTAAGCCTACAAGTCTTTTTTTTTTTTTTTTTTTTTTTTTGTGGGAGAACACTAGCTATTCTGCAAAAAAGCAGAAATATAAAGAAGTCCTAAAAGCAATGAAATCCCAATAGTCCTTTATCAGACTTAAAGGATTTAAATTCTTCCAATAAATCAATCAAGTCGTAAGATTAATTCAGAAAAATTTATACTTTACCAATGATCGTCTGCAGGATTGTATGACCCTGGCAAACGTACATGTTGTAGTCAATGAAAAGAAGACTTGTTCTTCCACTCAAAGCTACAGATCTGATAATGCTTCAGGTTGTTTGTAGACTTGATATGTTCTGGTATGTTTTAGATGAAAGTGAGTCTGAATGTAGAATGCAGGCTTACAAAAATGAACATTACTTGCAAATCGTGATTTAGTGAAAACTGCTGTTTTCAAGTTTTCTAATTACGTTTTGCCAACATAATGAATTTAGCATAATATTTTCCTCTAAGCACTGTCTGAAGAGGGTAAGAGATGCAAACAAATGTATATGGGAGGATTTGCAGACAGGAAGTCGGTACTTTGCTGTGTAACCAATAATTACTTTAATAGATCTCATCTCTTTGGCCTTGCACAGAAGTCCTGCCTCCCTGAAAAGATCTCAGTGTGTTGGCAAGGTTTAACTAGCTGATAACTTCACTTTACCAATGTAACTTAGGCTTCCCCACTTCAGGTGGCACATTTACAGTAAATTTGATGTACTCTGCCTAATTTCTATTACATTCACGTTATACAAAAATAAGACGCTTTTCTACTCTCCTTTCCTGTAAATGGGGATGAAACGAAACTCTGGCAACAGCACATTTCAAGACAAAACGTACACTCCGTTGTTTGTGACTATTACTAGCCCATTTTGTTCAACAGCGGAACAGAAATACTTGTTAGTCATTGCAGCGAAACCACTTTATAACTGGCCTAGTCAAAACTGATAAGAAATCAATTCCTTGTGTCAGCTGCATAATTTCATTCACAATTATACTTCATCTTTTAAGTAATCTCAAAAGCCCTCAGGCCCTCCCCAGACGCAGAAAGAAGGAAGCCTGTGCTATTTTGTTTTGAGAATACCCTCAATTGCTAGTCCAATTTAGCACATTATGGATTTCTATACATCCTATTTTTTTAGGCTGCAACCTATTTTTTTACTCATAGAACAAAATTATCTGCTACAATGCAGGACATCTGACTTGCATATCAGGTTGCAGAGTAATTTTAAAATTTTCTATAAATATTTCTTTACTGTACCTCCTTTTCTTTCAGATAATGCTATGTGCAGAATGGTTACAGCCAGTAGTATTTGCAGGCTTTTTATCTACTTAATGAGCATTTCTAGTTCTACCTAACACTGGATTTTCCTTCCGTGAATACTTCATGTCACATGTATGAGCTCATAAGTTTCATCTTCATCTTAGTCATACATGCCTTCCCATCTTCTATGGCATTTTATTACATGGGAAGAATATGATCCCTTATGAAAAATATAAATTACTTACTTAATCCTTAATTCCAGAGCTATTAATGTGCTAAGAAAGAATGCTCTTTCAATTGGGGGGTAAAGGTTTTAGGCTTCTTTAAAGGATAAAATTAAAAAAACCCAAAAAACCCAACAGCATGACATGACTACAATACTGTCCGGCAATTCACACACAAACCACAAGTTTCCAGTTTTCTGTTGATAGAGAACAGCCATCCACAGTGTTAAAAAAGCAGTTTCCCCATTAGGTGCCCTAACAAAGTTTTCAAACTATTCAAACACAGAGGCATAAATCAAGAAAACAACATTGGTGCAAGATCTTGCATATGAGCTATACTAAGACGTTAAAGAAAACCATCTGGGCATAAAATGTAAATACAGCCAGCATACAAAAATTAAGAGGAAAATAAAACCAAACATACATTTCAAATGCCCCAAATACAGACCCTTTATTCTCTAAGACCACTGAACTTTAACTCCAAACATCCATCTCAAACAAAACATTCAGCTTTCAAAATACCACTGAAACAGAATACTGAAGCTTATGCAAGATGCAGCTTTTTTCAGTTTTTTGGCTTAAGATACAGTTCTTTACGATGGGGAATAATCAGCATATCTTCAGTGGTAGTTATGAATCAAAACTAGAGCTTACTGGAGGGATTTATCATTACATATTTTGTATTTCAGTTGTACTTAGAGTCAAAACGCAAACACTGAGGCAGCATTCATGTAAAAGACGAGGAGAATTTGCCTCGAATGGCTTATAACCTAAACAGACAGGCCTGAGGAACACCACTTGCCCTGCTTGTAAGACACTACCAGAAAGAGATGGTGACTTCCTAAATCATAGTGGAAAATTTCTATCAGAATTAAACCTAAAAGGTTTTGTTCAGTTTCCTATATTGTTGTATCTTCAGTTTCTGAATGGTAAAGCAACCTGGACACGCTTTATAGACCCAAGAGATTACAAGTAATCCTGAAAAACAGAAAGAAAGAGAAAAAAGCAAATGGCCAGATACACACCCCAAAGCCAGGAGGAGACTGCAGTATTGGAGGAAGGTTAGAAAATAAACCTCAAAAGGCAACGGTTTTTCAGAGGTGTCTAAAACAAACTGGGGGAAAAAAAAAATCTTTTAAAAGCCAAAACCTAGATCTTAAGGGGATAAAATACCAGAACTCTGGATTTTTCGTGCTGACTTAGTTCAGATCACTTGCATAAGCAACATACTTGAGATTTGATTACATAGCTAGATTTTTTTGTTTATTTATTTACTTTTAAACAGGATGCTTGCTTGGATTTAACTTGGTTTGGGGAAAGGGAAGTAAGGAAGATTTTGGAAACAAATTACTTACAAACAGACAAGTAAAAAAAAAAAAAAAATGTTATGCCAAAGCCCCCCCCCCCCCCCCGAGGCTGGTACCTTTGGATTCCCAGCACATTCCTCTTCCTTCTGAGCTGATGCAGTAACTGGTAGTGACCGGGAGCCTGTCACCCTTGACAGAGCCCCGCTCACAGATGATGAGACTCAATGTGTCAGTGATTTCTGAGATAATTATCGAGATAGGGAATCCTGGCTTCAGTTCCTGATTCAAGAAGGGAGTACGTGTTCCCAATTATAAACCATACTGTGAGCAGCGAATGATGTCTTAACAGCATTTATAGCTGAAGTTTAAAATACTCGTGCAGTTTGTATAAAACAGATGTGAATTTTCAAACTAAACAACAGATTTTTACTAAGAGGAAAGAAGTTGAAGCAACAGAGGAAAGCACTGTGTCCTCCTCTGCTTCTGAGGAATCAAAAAGTGAATGCTGGTTCTCTGACAGCTAATGTACTAAGTTTCAGTTTTCCTGCTGATCTGGTTTTATTCTCTTTTTCCCAACAATTTTTCCCATTCTTTTCATATTACTAGGAAATTCTAGCTACATGTGACTTTGTTGATAGGTCTTATCTGTTTATCTAAAAACATATGCGGTTTTCCACACAGATATGATTTTTTATTAGTCTTCTGTGTTCAAGTTATTGTCCCAGATATTGTATTTACTTGGGCCTTTTACCTGGAATCTGCATCCTTTCTTGACCCATCTATAGGAGCCCTAATGTATCTATAGTAGGACCTGAAATCACCGATGTGTTAGTTTTTTTTTGTCCCTCCTCTCCTAGACCACATAATGTGGAATAGCCTGGGACAAATCCTGGAAAGACTATATTTTCTGGTGGATCGATCAGTTTCTGTATTTAATTGCACTTGGCTTCATCGTGCTTCATGTAAGAAAGAGGGACTGCTAGAGACTGCTCATATCGAAGATGTTCTGTATAAAAAAAAAGTTACTGTCAGTTATTTTTTCTATCTGATGTCAGACAAAGGTGTTTCACAGTATTTTGCTTTTTCAGTCAATCTTTTCTAAATCGTCTGCCTTCAGTTCTCCAACTGTGCAAACCTACTGTCTTGACCAGGAACAATTAGAATGGAGGAGGCAGGAACTGCTTTTTATGCACGTGCAGTGTGTCTAGCAACCACATCCTTCTTCTGTTTTGGCCCTTTAAGTTGATGCTACAAACCAAACATTAAAATAAAATAAAATAAAAAAAGAGCTTCATGTCATTTTCAGGGAGGCCTGCGTAGCCAAATGCTCTTACACTCTGTTCTTTAACTCTGAAAAGCATATATTGAAAAATTTATACTGATCATTATTTAGCTGAGAAGTCATGGTGAGAGTCAGGAAGGCAAGAGCAACAAAATAAAATAGTGAATAAAAGAAAAGTGTTCACTGAAAACTGGCAACTAAATCTGAACCTTAACGGAAAACCACAGACTTAGAGCAGAATTTTCTTTATGCGCTAGAAATAAAACATACCCCTTAATTAAAGCTTAACGTGTTTCTGTCAAAGCATGGATGCGAATACGTGCAGAAAGTACAACGGAGATTTCCAGGGCCTGATGCGGCACTGCCTTGAGTGGTGCTGGATTGGAAAGAAGCAGTTTTTTAGACACAATTTGAACTGTGACCCAAACTTTTAGTGAATGACAGTCTCGATGGGTTGAGACATTCTAAAATTACAGGAACTGGTTGTCTGGGGGGAAAAAAAAAAAAATCTATCCAGAATATCAGGAAAACGACTTTCAATTTTTGGAGAAATACACGAGGAGTAACAATGGCACAGTGCATCCAGTTAACTCGGCATCCAGCCCCCGCAAACCCAGGAGAAATGGCTTCTGGTTGTTGTAACAAATAATCACGGGGGATTTACTACATATAAGAAGCATACTAAGTTTAAACAGTGTTATGCCCTTTATCCCACTGCGAACTGCAATATCTGGACATTTGGCATAGCTGCTGCCGCTGTGTATACTCACAGTTTGGTAACGGGAACCGCAAACATCATAACTCTGACAACTGTAAAGTTGTTACGTTATTTGTGTTGCTGCCTGACAACTTCTCCTCTCTGATCTTGCTTTCTCTACTTATTTTACTAGCGGTAAAACTCAGTAGATTAATAACGCTATTAATACTTCACTTTCTCTGCCAGATCTTCTTGGGTGGCCAGTTTCCAGCAGCATAACTATCTTTAATTGCTCACATCTCCTTATGCTCGATGCCAACCCTTTTAAGCATTTTTATTATATTCTGAAAATTTTAAGGTCCTGGTGCATTTTCAGAACCCCTAACTATTTGAAGCAAATACATTAAAGCAATAGTTAGTTACAATTGCTCATGCAACTTTTCACTAAGTAACTAAACTAAAATAAAGCTATCTGAATGAATCTGTATCTGATCAGACACCTATTAGATTCAGTGAAAAACTATTCAGTGAAAAACTGGCAGTCATTACTCAATTCATATTTTATGCTATTTAACTGGAGTCTATAATTATCCTCACCACTCTTTTTGCAGCTACCTTATAGTAAGACAGTGGATTTCTGCCCATCACTATTATGACAATGATGGACATATAAAATCCTTGCCCCTAGATTCTGATTCATCACAAAATGAATACAAGTCCTGCGTCCTCTTCAGCTATGTATCGTTACGACAGATAGTCACTACCAGTCTAACTGGTATAGACTTTAGGTCAATCTTTGCTTGCAAAATTGCAAATATCAAAAGTAGAAAGTCTGACTCCTAGTTCTCTATTCCTAGTCTGAGAAAAGATAAAACAGTAGAAGAGAAAAATGTCAAAAAACAATAAATTATTTCAGAGCCAGGGATAATAAATTTCATTATGACCCTTGTAACGTGTGAGGTGCTGTTATTCAAAACTCAAAAGGCGTGGAAACAACTGCACTTCAGAGTGAGAAAAGCATGGTCACGACACTTTTGTTCTTCTTTGCTAACAGCTGTGATGTACACACGTGTGTACACACACGCAACCCTTGCTAACAGCTGTGATGTACACACGTGTGTACACACACATGCAACCCTTGCTAACAGCTGTGATGTACACACGTGTATACACACACGCAACCCTTGCTAACAGCTGTGATGTACACACGTGTGTACACACACATGCAACCCTTGCTAACAGCTGTGTTGTACACACATGCAACCCTTGCTAACAGCTGTGGTGCATTCTGTCTCATTAGTTCAGCAAGGTACATCCGGACTTTGGAGAACAGCTTGAAGCATCATTGTTTCTTTGGAAGTGACAGTCAATAAAAATACTGATAGAGGAATGCAACCCGACTGTTGAGTTGTACAAATTCCAGTCCTTCTTCATTCCCTCCCTCATCAAGTCCTTCAATCAATAAAATAGCTTTTTGAACTTACCTTTTGTTCTAGCTTGCCTCAATATTCTTTTCAATGCTTACCACAATGTATCTTCTAAACTATATGAAAAGTAACACTATACTAAGAAATTATCTCAGACTGTCTCTTTTCTCCATGCCCTTAACAACACAGCCATGGCCTGAAAATGTTTGCAGCTGCAGAATTTTTGCCAGGAAAATAGCAAAATACTTAGGAAGCTCAAATGACCATCAACTAATCTAAACAGCCTGGTGCCTGGTTAGCTATTTGCTTTAAAGAAGCACTCAGAGGCAAAAAGTAGAAGCAAAATCCTAGCCACACTAACTGTTAGAGGGATATACCTGACCCTTGTAAGGAGATTAGTATCTCATTTTCTTCCTCTACCCTCTTTCTTTGTTCCTTTTCTTGACTTTCCCCATTAACTCTACCATTGTATTTTTTTACTTTTTGTTGATTCCTCCTCCTTTTTCCTTTTTTTTTGTCTTTCTATAGAAAAGATACTTCTGCGAAAAGCAAGTTAATTGACTTTCTCTTTTCCCCTTCCTTTGCCTCTTGTTTTTCCCCATTATCTTTCCTATTTTCCCACAAAACACTGCTACCTTCCTATTTTAGCTAATGTCCCAGTATTCTTCCCTAGCAGCTAGGGGAGAACATTCTTTTGGCACCCACTCTTTTCTCATAATCTGATTTACCAGCACTTGCTTTACCAACCCTGATAAGGTAGGGTGAAATGCAGTTGTGGAAAATGTGAGAAAGGGAAAAGCTACATCAGCTACATTCAAAACTTACATGCAGGTTGTGTGATGCACTTACTCTACCTCTCTTCCTATCCTGATGTTTCAAGCACAGAGAAGATAATACTGCATTGCTATTATTCCCAGGCTTATATTATTAAACTGGATGTGAGGTCAAGACCCTCCAGAATAAGTACAATCACGTCAGTGAGAACAGCTAAATAGATTAAGAATTCCCATGTTACATTAGGCTTATGTTCATCTTGAAACTCTGTATGTTTATTTTGCAGACTTCTGCCTCAAACAGGCTGTTCCTTTTGAACCATCAAAGAAGGATGCTGCCAACTCGTGTTCTTCCAACAAATAAGACTAAACACAACATAGCCACAGACATGAATTTCATAACTATGACTACCTTGGATATCTGTACCATCTGTTATTTACCAACAGCATCTCAAGCTGAGAACGACCTCGTAATCTGGATCTGAATGGCAATTATCTTTTTTCCATAAGATGTGCTAGGCACGTAACGCACACCTAAATGGATTTTTAGAATGCACAAAAATAGCGGTGCACCCTATATGTGCTGCAGAAAGGGTCAGAGCACAGCGCATACACTTTGGCAACGCATGAGCTTCCGTAACCTGATTTAGTTAAACCTGCACCAGCCCTAGGCCACACAACCTGCACAGATGGTCTGCAGGTCCCCAGATTTCATGCTACAGCCCCCGGATCCCCACACACACAGTCCTTCTAGGTACTGGGATGATTTAACCTACTCAGCCTCTGCCCCAAACTTGAATACTCCCAGAGGACTGAGAGTCAGACCATTCACAACACGGATGCCCAACTTGGCCTTGTCTTTGTGTTCAGACATCTGTGTGATTTCATCCCAACAAATGGTCTGAAGAAAATCTGGAGGATTATAATATCATGCCATTGTGAAATGTAACTTATTCACAAATTTAGGTTCAGTAACTAAAGGTTCAGGTTCAATCAAAGCTTATCAACAAAGCAAGCTGCTCTCAGAGGGCTAGGTGTGAGCAGCACTTGCAGTTTGTCATGTCACACTGTTTAAATAATACAGGTTCATTTTTCATTTTATTTTCCCTTTACTAGTTCATACAGGCAGACACTTGTTTATTTCTCTCTGAAAGTCTTTTCTTAGGGAGAGATAAGTTACTTGGGGAGAGGAAAGGTTATATATTCAAACATGGTGTCAAGGTTGCTGCTAGACTGATGAGTCTCAGCTGTGGATCCTCCAGAAAAAGAAATGGTCAGACCTGTACTTGTATTTAAAATTGGCTTTACCAAGAAGTTGCAATAAGGAGACACTGACTTCATTAGTAGCTGGTAGCAGCAGCAGAACCTTTCTTTATACTATCCTACAAGGCAGCACCAGAAACATTAATCTCTTACTAATGTTGTTAAGTACAAATTTGAAGAGGAGATTTGCCACAGAATAAAGGTAGTTATAACCAGCTTGTTTGGTTTTCATGTAGGTGAATAAATTATTATCACGCAGTATACTGACTGCTGCATGTACATTAAGTGTCCTGTCCACCTGGGCACATCATATAAAAATAAATGAGGTTTTTGTTACTGATGTGCACATTTTGTGCTACTGCACCTTTTATTAAGCTTTGTTCCAGACTCTCCTTATTATGCAACAAGATTGGCTGTTAGAAGACACCCATCTCATCTACAGATTTGTAAAAAGATGTTCCTGCATATCAGTGGTCCAACACAGGGTTTTTTAAACCTCTGCAATCACCTGCATGTCACATCACGAAGCCGCACTAAGAAAAAAAGCCTCAAAACTGCTTACCGAGGCAAACAGGAATTGTTACCACACAAAGAGGCCAACCATTTCTGCAAAATCCACGCTCTCAAATAAAATCCAGCGGATGTTGTAAAGCTCCCTTCACAGCCAGGAGGGCTACAAACCACATGATTTGCAACACAAGCTTTAGGCTTCTATTCCACCCAAGCTGCTACATCTCTGGATGAAGGAAGCCGTAAAAAGCAGCATCGTTGCAGTGCCCCAGTACACTTCATGTTGTTGCTCCATCCAGCTCCTAGCAATGGCAATGGCAGACACTCACCTCTCCAGCAGTCCAGTGTATCCCTCCCTGCAGATTCTGCTCCAGACAGGAGAGTCGATTCAGGGTTTCTGGTCCTTTGGCTTTCCAACAATTGAAAAAATGCCCTCTTCAAAGGCAGCCAGCCAGGCTTCAGCTCAGTGCACTCCAAGAAGGGGAGCTCTCAAGGAAGTGCTGTCAGAGAAAATGAATGTCATTTTTTGTGTAATAGCCTGAGGGCCAGCCATAGCCTTCAGGACATACCTAGTCGCTAGCCACCCTCCTCCAGCTTATCTTTATACCTCCCTTTCTTCCCAGGACTACAGACTTCCCCAGTCACTCGCACTACAAACAACTGACCACAAGTTTCCTACCAGGCCGCTGAGGCAGGAAAACCAGGCCAGAACCCAAATCCTTATACGTGCACACCATTCCCTCCCTCTTCTCATCACCCTCCAGACTGGCTTCTGCCCAACCGATTTGTTTTGGTACTCAGGTTTTCTTCCTCCTGCCAGTGCATCTCCAGAAACAAGCTGCCTTCCCAAGTGATCTGCTTCTCTGCCTTATTAATTTTCAAATGTGTTAAGTTCTTTTGCCAAGACAGCCACCTCAGTTTTCCGCTTCTTATTTGCTGGCAGCTCTCCATCCATTCTTTACAAACACAAGAAGTGTTCAGATTGATCATATTTGGATATGGAATTCTCTTTGTTCAGTAACATGCCCAAACCTGAATAAATGTCGAGGAAAAGATCTGTTTCACGTAATCATTATAGAAAATTCTTTTCCTGTAAAATCCTGGGTTTTTTTCACAAAGACAGAGGTTGTTTGGAAGTGAGGTCAGGTTCAGATCCTGGGGAGAGTGGTGGGTAGTGACAATAACACTTAGGATTTCTGCAGCATTCCTTATCCAGAGATCTGAGCCCTGTCTCCAGTATATTACAACAGCAGGATATGTTATCTTATGCAAACTTCTTCCTAAATTTCACAACAGCTGAAACAAGCAGGAATCATTAAATTTGTGTGCTATTGCTCTACTGCTATGAGGGCTGAAAAACAGCCATACAGTTCCTTCTTTACTTTGCTTTTATCTAAATAAATTGCAATGTGGTCAGAGCAGAGGCGTTTGTCCTCTTCGCTGTTTACCAAGTATCTCCATTACTTTTAATGGTATATAAATATTAAAAATAATTAAAAAATAGGAAAACAGAAATAGGTGACAGAACTCTCCTCCTTTAAGCAAGTTACCCAATTGCAACCCCTACAAAGTGCTCAGTTGCCCTTTTACTACATCTGGTTCAAAGGCCACTAAAAATGGGATTCTTTGCGCTGACATCAAAGGGCTCTGAATAGGGCTGTCTGTAAAAGGGGGGGAGACAAGATTAACTTCAGCTTTCTGGCTACAGAACCCAAGCAAAAAGTCACAAATAATAATGAGAAGATAAGGTTTTCTTGAGAACCTACTGGTTTCAGCACATTTTTTCAAACATCAGCTACCATCTATTAAGTCGCTTGCTTTGTGAGAGCGATGCAGTGTGCTACTAAACACAGTGTTCGCAGCTTAACGTGATCTTTTCTTTCAATAACACTAAAGAACATCGTGATTAAGAAGGAAGCAAGAGAGTGGGAGAAGTGTCTATAAAGAATGGTCTGTAAAGAATGGTCTATAAATGTAATAAATAGGCTGGTTGCTTTTACTTAGTATCACATCTGTATTGATCAGGCTTTCCTCTTGGCCTGCTGTGAAGCTGTAAGGATAGATATCAGTGCCAAAAACTGCTCCGCTGCTGCCGAAATGCTACCATACATTTTAAATACAGGCTTTATTACTAGTGTAAATATATCCTAGAAGGTTAGCTTTTCAAGTGGTTTCTCTCAGTAACCAACCTTATTTAAACACATCTGGAACTTCTTTATAACTCAACTATTTTGTGTAGTCACCTGTATGATGAAGGTTAAATGCTGTGAAATTACTGCTAGGGTCTCCGATTGCTTCACGATCGCATTAGAGTATTTATAAAGTAGGGATACAAGGGGCAGGGAAGTACTAAACAAAACCAAGATTATGTTCCTAATTGAAATGGCAGTCCAGGGTTTTCAAATATAAAATCGGGAATCTGAGCTTACTTTTCTTAACATCATCTGTTTCAGCTGCTCCGCATTCCAGGACTCCTTCAGCCTTGACCTCATCTCTAAGATATATTCTCCCTTCAGTCAATTAGAAGTTCTCAAATATACAATATTTACACCCGGCAACAGGGTAGATCTGCTGATTGTCTTCCTTAAGCTGCTTGGGTGGCCCTAAGCAGGAGGAAGTGTCCTGGCACAGGGGAATTCCCAGGGGGTGCGGGGATAGAGCTGGCTCTTGCAGCGCTGCTGGGCCGCTCCTGCACCAGGGCAGGAAGGAGTACGTTGGAGGGGGGAAGACTAGAAGGTATAAAGAGAAGGATAACTCCACGCATTTTGCCCAGGGCTCTCAAGATTTTTGCAAAGTATCCATCCACCCTAAAGGTCTTGAAACTGAAATAGGAAAAGGAACCTACGACGTTAAAACAATTTTAAAGGAATAGCTGTAAAATAATATGAATTGGATCTCTTGGCTTCCAGCCTATGCCAGCTACCTCAATAGCTGCTACTCTTTTTTTTTTTTTTTTTTAACCAAATGAAAATATAGTCCTTAAATAGATTCACAAAACCATTTTGCATCACATGTCATTATCTGATATCCAAACATCGTTTATTACTACCCCAACTCAAAATGGACCCTGGATTTTTAAAACTTATTTGTTGCTATTTGCTTAACCAGCATTCTTGTTTCGTGCCTGCTCTATTTATTGAATAAGGTCTCAAGTCATTAGGTAATAGGTGACACAAATAACTTGATAATCAATGTAAACAAGAATCACGTCCACAACGTCCAGAAGTATTAATTCCTTTGATAAGAGTCTCCCTCTTCCTGTAGAATCTATGTCTTATCTTCTTTTAAAGCTTACATGAGATCATTTGACCAAACCCTTGCCCTTCTTAATTTCTGAACCCTGACAGCTAATTTCAGAATATATTTTATTACTTCTTTTGTTTACACAGCACTCGGTATCAGTGCTGATATGGCCTCCCCTGGCTTTTCAGAGATTAAACAGCACATGGAAGAAAAAATGGAGCAATGTAGAAGAGGCCTTCAAAATATCATTTACAAAAAAAAACCAATATTTTTTAGGAAAAGGTGGTTAAATTAATTCACAACACAACACATGACCTTTTTTTGCCATAACAAACCTATACATACGATACAGTTATATATTACTCATTTTAAACTTTTTGTTGCTATGATAATTTTACATCATTATTAACGAAAAAAATATGTTGCAATGAAAAAAATGAAATTCATAACACAGAATTTGGACTCCTGTCATTGTTTCTTATCACACCAGCAACGTAAGACCAGTACTTCCTACTCACTGCAGTGAAGAGTTCAGTTAAACAGTAACTGCACAATAAATCTCTATTTTTGTCTTTTTCAGATAAGTTAAAATGCAATCACAAGCATTGGTCAAAATCAATCCTCTATCCAACAGTATCAGAGTACAATATCTAGAACTTCCTGATTTGAAGCAATTAGTTTCTCTACTTACATAAGAAATGGAAATAACTTCAAAAACATTCTTTTTTCAGAGATGTTTTGTCACGATATTTTTCAAAATAGCAGCAGCTATACAACTGTGAAGCCTAGCTGCAATTCTGCTGATGCTCGGAGAGCATGACTCCAATACGCACAAACCCACCATCCAGCAAGGCAAACTATGTAAACACTCAGGTCACTGCAGTTACTCATCCTTAAAGGTAAGCAAGCACTAACTTTCCTAGATCAAGCATGAACTTCAATACAATGTTCAGTAATTTACGTGGGATCTATTCCCCCCCTTTGTATTAGTTACGAGAACACTAGCGACTGCAGTGAAACTACTTAAAATTAGCAGAACTAAAACCAACAAAGTGCTTTCACGGTTCTGTTTCAGTACTTGAATGTTGTCAATACCCGAGCAAACTACTTGCAGGTACGTCCTCATGAACTGCACCCACCGCAGTGGGCACAAACCTTAGAAATGCACTGAAATTTTGTCTTTTCTACCGGGTTTTGGAGATAGGGCATGATTAACGGTTCTGACATTTCAATTCTATATTGCAAAGTCTTGTCATTTGCACAAACTGTGCGAAACAAAAGCCATTTAAGTTTCCTCAGAGAGCCGTGGCCTCGGCAGAACTTGAGAAAAAGCAACTTTCTAGCTATTACCCTGTCTTTGATGCCCATCGCGCTTTTGTTGTTAGCTGGGAATATGGACAACTAAAGTTCTCCCGCAAAACTCTCAATCTTGAGAGAGCGACAAAAGGCAAGGGTTGACAAACTGACAAAACATGACATCTTAATGAGATTTTTTTGTAAGTGTTGCTGCTGAATAGTCCACACCAGAAACGGGAATCGGGGGCAGGGCTGGAGAAGAACGTGATGCGGTGGAGAACGGCGTTCCTCCTTCGGGTAACGCAGCCTGAGTGATCCTGCAACTAGTTTCCTACTCACAAAACAGATTTGAGTGGCTATGACAAATTGGTGTGATACGTAAAACCAATTTTGGCTGCAGCTCTTTCTGAAACTTTCTTAAATAAAACATCATGTTTTGATTTAAAATACCCACAACTAAATTTGCTAACCTTTCTCCAGATGCTACCTATGACATATGTTTCCTGTAACAGGATATATTACACATACTACCGTAAGAAAAGATACAGTCAATTCCCTTAACCCCTTACCTATTATCACTTAATAGCTGATATTATGAAAGCAAATGGGGCGACATGCAGGAGTGTTTTGCTAGGCACAAGTATCGGGTATTTCACACAATATAAAATCCCCTTTTACCTTAAATTTTGCACTCTAGGTGGGTTTGTCCACAAACAGGTGTTCATAATTAACTGGGGAAAAAGAAAGTATTAATAAATTGGTGACTTAATTTCACCTGGAAAATAACTGGCAGAGTCCTGGAAAAACAGCCCCAATCAATTCCCAAATCCGTAGCCCAGATGTGAGTCGAAACTTTGCGTTTTTATGGCACAAGCAACCCTCTGCCCTCCTGGAATTACACACAGAGCAGCAGGAGCAGAGGATTGAAGAGCGACCCGCTTTAGCAGCACGGACGGGGCTGTGCCTGCCCCTCCGGGGCGGCCGCCCCGCTTCCCCCGCGTTCACCTGCGCGGGGTGGGCGGGGGCGGCCGGGGGTGGGCAGGGGGCGGCCGGCGGTGGGAGGGGGATGCCGGCGGTGGGCAGGGGGCGGCCGGCGGTGGGAGGGGGATGCCGGGGGTGGGAGGGGGATGCCGGCGGTGGGCAGGGGGCGGCCGGCGGTGGGAGGGGGATGCCGGGGGTGGGCAGGGGGCGGCCGGCGGTGGGAGGGGGATGCCGGGGGTGGGCAGGGGGCGGCCGGCGGTGGGAGGGGGATGCCGGCCGCTGCCCGCGGGTGGGAGGCGTCTGCAGCTGGAAAACAGCAGCTCCGGTTTCTGATCAGATTTGGGGGTGGGGAGGGAGGTGTGTGTGGGAAAAGCCAAGCGATGGATCTTCCCTTCTCTTGAGAACACTCTCCCCTTCAGGACTAAGTCTGCACTGGAGGAAAATAACTGCAAGGGAGAACCACAGATCACACCTCCGTGCGGGAACTAACTCCGGAGCAGCCTGTGCCGCCAGCCCCAGGACATTCCCTGCCTCCGACCTGAACTGATTCCTCCTGGAACGGTTCAGTCGCCCCTGCAGTTCACCTTTGCCTGCAGTTAACACGCGTGCGATTTGGGTTTAATGGAGCTGGGTTTATTGTTCCTCTTTGGACTTACAATTACGTCGGCTGCAGGTAACGTGGATTTCTTTCTTTCTTTGCCACTTCAACGCATGCACACAAAGGAAGGCTGAGGTTTTGGGTTTTGGTTTTTGGTTTTTTTTTTTTTTTTTTTTTCTCCTTCCAAAAGGCTGTAAGCAATAGCCCGCTCCTATGCGCAGTAAATAACTAGATGCCAAAGACATCATTTAAAACAAACACACTAGCTAGCGATGCACCCCGAGCCTGCGGGGGCTCCGGGTGCGCCCCGCCACGCTGCAGTGAATCTAAACGTAACGGGGCTTTTCACGGCCCTGAAACTGGCCGGTGGCGGCGGTTCGGGTGCTGGTGCCGCGGGGGCTGCGAGGCGCCGGGGCAGGGGGTGCTCCCGGGGCAGGGGGTGCTCCCCGGGCGGGGGCCCGGGGCGCTGGGGTGTCGCGGGGGGAGCTGAGCCCTGCTCTCGCCTTCCCGCCCTGCAGGGTCCGCGCTGCCCCGGCCTCGGTCCCTGCCGCTGCCGGCCGGCGGCGAACCGCGCTCGGCGGCGCTGGGGCAGAAGGAGCGGGAGGAGAGCGCAGCGGCGGGGCCGCCGGCCGGCGGCAGGGCCAGGGTGGACGGCGGGGCGCTGCGGCGCCGGGCCCGGCGCTGCACTTGCTACACCTACAAGGACAAGGAGTGCGTCTACTACTGCCACCTCGACATCATCTGGATCAACACCCCCGAGTGAGTGCGGGCGGGCGGGACGCGAAATGGCGGGCCGGGCTGCGAAGGGGGAGGCGAGGGGGGCCGCGGGGCGGTGACGGGCAGGGTTTCCCCGCCCGCCCCCGGGGGACCCCCCGAGGGGAAGCCCGGGCGGGGGCGCCGCGGGCCCCGCTGAAGGCGGAGCCGCCCCCCGCCGCGTGAGGGAGGGGGCGAGCGGGGGCCCCCCCAGGTAGCCCCCCCAGGTAGCCCCGGCTCTGCTGGCGGAGCGGAGCGCTGCCGGGGCAGGCGCTGCCGGCGGGGCCCTCCCCGCCCCCGGGGAGCCGAGCGAGCCCGGCGGGGCCTGCAGCTCCCGCGCCGCCTTGACACCTGCCGGGCTTGGCTGGGTGGCCCGGAGGGAGGGACGCGGGGCGGCGACGAGGCAGAGGGAGCCTCGGGCAGCCGCCCGCAGCCCCAGCCTCCGGCGCGGTGCCCCCCGGTAGCGCACAGGCGCAGGGCGGGCACGGCTGTACACGCGTGCCCTCCGCGCGCGGCCCGAGCGACACCGGCACGGGGCAGCACGGGAGTTATTTTCTCGGGGAAATCAGTTTCTAATGAACCACTGCTTGGCAAGGGAAGAAGAGTGCGTGTGTGCAACCGTACTGGTTTTGATAAAACGTCATGTGGAAAAATACTTTGCCATTAAAATAATAATTTTTGAAAACCTCAGTACACCAGAGTTAAGATGTTAGAAAAGAATGTCTTTTGCAGTTATGTTTTACAAGAGGGACAGGCATAAGTTTTTATTTCAACTCATAATAAAAACAATTTTTGAAAACATTTCCCATGAGTTGGAAAGGCTGAGTTTCGCACAAGTCGGTGGGGGTGGAGCAGCTATGACGGAAAGCAGGGTCTGGTACTAACAGTACTTAATGAAAAGAAATCATCCAGGAAGAGTGACACTTTGCCTACATCCTAAAGGTCAGAGGCCCCCTTTTCCTAGACCACTGTATATATCCTGTCTCTCTGAGTAACTATAACAGTCTTAAGGATTTGTAAAGGTTTTCATAGGCTGATAGGTTTCAGTCCTGTAGCAACCACAGCAATCAGTTCATGAAAAAATAATCAGGAGATCGGATGAATCTAAAACCAGATTTCTTTTGATGAACTTCAAGAATTAAAGATCTTGGGACTGTATGACTGTGAACTTCTACACACCCCATCAAGTATTCCACTGACTACAGCTGGGAACATTTGTACTAACTTGGATCTGCCTTTGAATCAATTGCAAAGCTTTTAATCAGATTAAAATAACAAAAGGAATAGAAAAAATAGAAAGCAGCTGTAAAATAGGTTAAGTCAAATGGGGTTTATGGCACTTAATTTGTAAATTCACATGTGTGTCCTGGCTAGAGTTCATGTCTGATGACAAGTCTTTTGAACTTCTACCAACCTCTAAGTGTCATGTATTCACACAAGTCATTCAGTTCTTTGAGTTCCATACCTGCACTAATCCACCCCAGGATTACTTAGAATTATTTTAGCCAAATGTTTATGACTCAGTATATTTAAGTCAGAGCTCACCAGTGCAAATGGGGGAACGACATTCCTTTTCCTCTACGCACTGAATAAATAGAATTCTGATCATTTTAAACACACCCCCTTCTCCTTTTTTTTTTTTAGGATATCCTGAGAATTTTTTCCTACCTGAAACTTTTGTGAAAACATCACCAAAGAAAGAACAAAAAATAGAGAATAGAGATATATAACATTTTCATGATACCTATAGCATTAGCAATGAAGTACGTATAATAATCCAGATATTAAACAGTTGGGGCTATAAGTCTCTGCTTTCTTAACTGAAGTCAGTTGTACATAAAATAACAGCAGATCTCTCAGATATGTAAAGTCTACTCCCACTGTCCAGTGTATAGGTTACCCTGGGACGGTTCAATGTGAGTTCTAGGAGATTCTGATTCTTATCACACATCATTTTTCTGCCATTTGACTAGACATTTCTATGCACCTATAGAATGAATATACACAATTTCAATATTCAATTTGAATATTAAATATTCGCATGGAATGGTACATTCGATGAGCTACTGGGCTCCAAAGACATGAAGCTGTATAACCTAATAACACCGTTGGAACTAGGTTAACTAGGATGCTGTGGGCCCTCTGGGGTTGATAAAGAGTGAGTGGATAATGGTGGAAAGTAGGGGAATTAGTCCAGTAGGAGCTTTCTGAATTTTCTTGATTCTGTAAGCGCTTATTAGAACTGGAGAAAGGAGCTCCTCTCGAAAGTTGGCTGGCTGCGGTGTCTAGAGAGTGGTGCGCTTTGGCTGGAAGAGGCCGGTGTCTGAACTGGGCTGCCTTGCTGTCCTGCTCCTCTAGCTGTTTCTTGAGACTTGCCTGGTCTGAGCCAGCAAGGTGAGCAATGAAAGGAAAAGCTCTGTTTACAGGTGAGGTAGACGTACAAGTGTCCCTCTAAGCTGAAAGAGCGCAGTCTTGATTTTCAAAAATCCTAGGATTCTTCCTAGGAATGCTTCTGTACACGAGGGCAGAGATAGTCACTGAATAAGTATATGTGGAGATATTAGACATTTTGGACCATGTTCAGTGCAGCAGAAGCAGGATTAAGATTTCATGTCACATGTCTGAATGAACGGGCACTAATTCTGGCCCGGTATCCTACCTGGAATGATGTCTCAGTAAGTCAAAAGGTACTTCTGGACGTGAATGAGAGGAATCAGGCCTGCTTGCACAATTTAATATGCCAAGAAGGTTACTTTGAGGGCCACACACCCAATGGGATGCCAGAAAGATGGTGTTAAAGATTGGAGAAGTTTTCCTGACAGCTGTTGATTCTGATCTTTTTCCTGCTTCTTTACTTAACACATATTTTTTTGGTTTTATTTCCTACATCAAACACTACAATTGCTTTTTATTATGTTTTTCTTTCTTATTTCCCCTGACTTATGTCCTTCACTTTATCATTTCTTATTCCCGTCACAAATTCTTTAATATTTTCTGTTTCCAGGTTACTCTCTCCTCTGTACTTCAAAGACAAACTTTACTTCCTCCTCTGGTTTCTTCCCCGTGCTTATCCCAACAGAAAACGCTGTTAGGCATTGTTGTAATAGACTCAAGACAAATTTTGGTCATGGCCTCTCCTCCTTTTCTGGAAAATTGGTTAAAATTTTTATTGAAACTGTTGGAGGCAGAGTGACGATAGAGGGTCTGTTCCTATCCTTGCTGAAAAACCATTTAGATCAGTAGGGTGGCAGTTGTAGAAGAGCACAAAATTGCAGAATATGCAGCCTCTGACTCTCTGCAGCTATTGAAAAACTATCTCTGCACACATGTTTGAGCATTGCTTTATACTTGACCATGAACCACTGCTGTTAGTCCAGACCACTAGGCGCAACAGTGTTATTTTGACATAGTGTTTTATACTGGGAACAGTGAGAGCCTTAAGTAGAAAAGAAGACCTACAGCAAGTCAGGTAAGTCAGAACAGAATAATGCAATTACGTGGTGTAGGCAAAGGTTGCATAACAAAGGTAATTAAAAGCCAGTAAATTGTTATCACTGATAAGATTGATTACTCAGGAATTAGTTTGCAATGTATTTTTTTTGTCAAGTGATTAATTATGGTTATCTTGATATATAGCTACAGACATATTTTTAAGGAGAAAGAATGAATTGTCTCTTAAAACAGTACCCACTGATGTAATACAGCCACAACTTGATGCTTAATTCTATAAGTTAAAGAAGAAAATATAAGCAAGACTTATGCTTAATTCTATAAGTTAAAGAAGAAAATATAAGCAAGACTTCTTTTAGATCTGCACTTCTTCAAAGGGGTCCTATATTTCAATATGAACTGAGCTTGTGCATCTGACAGGAAAACGTGGTTCAATTAATGACGTTAATGTTGCTGTGTGAAGCTTTAGAGATGCTCAGAATGATTAGTAAAAGTTTAGAAGGTGATAACTGTAAGGAAGCGATACTGTCATGAGGACATGGTATCAGATACCCAAGTGGTCTTTAATTCTGAAATAAAAGTATAATGAGAATTTATGGCAATAATCGAGACACTTTCAGAAGAGAATTAGCATAGATCCACAATGGTAAAATTACTTCCTCGCTCAAACTAAGCACCAAAAATAATAATTTCTTGAAGTGTGTAAATCAAAGCAAAAGTTTTTTTTTTTTCTAGATGACGTCTTGTTTTGGTATCCGCTATTATGCTCAAATGAGGAGTAACTGAATGAAATTCTGTGACCATGTTATAAAGGCCAGCTTACACGATGATCTAAGAGTTCTGCTCGGTAATTACATGAATTTCTGAATCAGTAGAATTGGATGGACAAAGCGAAAGGAAGAATTTGATCTGACATCTTTGTGTTTGCGACACGTGTTCCGTTTCCTCAGTGGAAGGACGAGGGCACGCACTGCCTCGCAGTCTGTTGCTTTGCTCTGTGGGATATATTGGTAGAGGATACGGCAAGTGTTTCACAGCGTGTGGTTACACGGTGACGCTGCAAGGATGTGGTGTTTTGTCACTTTTAATAAAGAAGAAATCTGTTCCTGTAACATACGCAAGTCAGATATTCTTAAGCGGCCATCAGAATTTAGCACTAGGTTGACTCCAGATAGTTCCCCTGTGGAAATCTGTTTTCCTGACCTAATCTGACCACCTGTTGGGGTGAGAAAGGCTTTTCATACAACTTCATTTTTTTGGTCTTTCCTGAAAGTCCTGACAAATGGGTCTGTTAGGGGTCCAGGACTTGTCAGAAGCTAAACAGACAACAGCAGCTGATTCCACATACAAGCAGCTCTCTAACAGTTATAAGTTAACGAATCTTTGCTCAATAGTGGTTTAGGTCACCATCAGAAAGTCAACTTTGAATGGAAACATTTTGTACCCTATCATGGCTTCACTCATAGTTTTGCTCATATATAGAGAGAGGAAGTGTTGTCTGGGGATGTTGTTACAAAAGAGAAAACAAGACTTGGATACTCTTGCTCTGCTGGCTAACTTTTCCTTCATAACATCTTTTTGTTACCTGCATCTCATTGATGATTGAATTTTGTTGAATGGAAGCCCACATAAAGTAACTTAAAATGCTTTTCATCCTTATGGATAATAAGTGGTATTATAAAGTTACCCCGTTTTTTGCAAATTATCTTCATCATTAGGCAAGTACAGATGATGTCCTGTATATTACTGGCAATAAAAGTACACAGCTAAAGATCTCTTGTTCAGCAAAACAACTATGCATGTGCTTATAATCTTAATAGATCAGACTGAAAATACCTGCTACTCAAAGGCATGATGATAAAGCAGTGGCTGCAAGCCAGGCAGTTCAAATAAGGAAGCCGATCTGTCGGTTAAACATTGCGCACAGGTAACCATCAGAACCAAGTGCCAAAAGTGAAGTGATGAATCTTCTGTTGAGCTGATTTTATTTTTCTGAATGAAGTTTGCCTTGCATTTTGCAGACTTTACTATCCACATGTTCACTGAAATCTATTTGCCTTACATGTGTGGATGCTACCAAGATTAGACTATGTATATGCACTCTGTGTCCTAATGTAGCCTGAATGTTGAAGGAGAAAAAGAAAAATCTTAACAAGCTACTAACAATTGAAATAACTAAAGCTATGGAATCTATGGTCATACTCACTGGTAGAAAAAATGCCAAGTATAAAGCAGATAATCTCCCTTATCTCCATCAATTCCTTTTAACTTTTTCCTTTTTTTTTTTAGTTACAATTTTTTGTGAAAATTTAAATGACAGATCGTAAATCTCTCTAATCCTAAAAACTGGAGGATCTTTGGTGTTAAAAAGCTGCACAAGTCTTCACATCAAATGGAGAGTACTTCAAATAGATTTATCGAACATAGTAACAGGCTTCTGCTGTTATCGTTATCTTTTATCGTGGACAAACTGATTTGATTTTTAGGCCTGTTATTCAAACATAGTTATTCTTCTTGCATATTTTGATTGTGTACTGACTTCACACTTTCAGTGTCTGTCTGAAACATGCACAACTTGCATGGCCTCCACAGTCTAAAAGTAGAATATAAGCTCTATAGGAAGACTAAGAGGATATTTACAGTGCTCACAGTATTGATGCTTTAGCAGCAGTATTCTCAGAAAGACTTGAAATGATTTGGCTCTGCAGACTGAAATCCCATGTCACTGCAGGAGCTGGCCCTGCAGAAGATGAGGTCAGGGATGAGACACACTAGGAGCTACTGCCTGGAAATTTTACTACTGCTGCTCATGTTGGTCTAATTCTAAGAATAAACAGTCTTGAGGGCCGTCAAACCACAGTCACTTTCGTCAGTCTTACATTTTAACACCATGTGTTTATTTTCCCCCAGGTTTTTGTGTTATTTGTTTTTAAACCAGCAGTGGATTTTGAACTATGCGCACTGTGGAGAGTGGCAGAAACATGCAGTAGTGTGTGTTCTTTGTGTACGGTGGCTTCAGAAGCTAGCAATAAGTACTCCGAATTTTAGTTTGAAAAAGCTACCATTTGACACTTAACTTGATTCCTTTCATCTGTATTTTCCAGCTGCTCTGCCTTTCGGGATTTGTGTTTGCATTAGAACCATCCAACTTACTAATACTACTCCCTGCCAGTCAGAGGAAGGAAAAGGAATTACAGGAGTTTGGGCCTCACAGACAGAAAATACTGCACGGGATTTTACTTACTTAAACTAACAATCATATATCTTGCCACAAAACGGGGAGCAGATTAGGATTGGTATGAGGTACTGAAGAATATGAGCAATGTTGTTTTGGGAGAGGTACTTCTGTGAAACGGGCTCAGTTTATGGGGTCAGGTGAGCTCTACTCGGCCTCTCTGGGTATTTGGGCTGTTAATGGAAAAATGCCCCCCCACCCCCCCCACCCCCCCCGCCCCGCATGCTTCATATTGCTTACCTCAAGAAACGTACCCCAGCTTTTCACTCAACAACTCAGATATTTTTCTGGTCATATTTGAAACAGAAAACATGTAACATCCTTTCGACAGCTACAGGAGGAGGATGACTAGTGATAAAAAGCCTTCAGATTCTTTCACAGCGCTTAACTTGGGTACCATGAAGTCCCAGTAGGAGGGAAATCAAAGAACTCACATGGTCAGTGAAACTGGATGATGAAGCAGGTGTGTGCAATCCTTAGCTTATTACCTAAGTAAGCTATAACTCATTAACTATAACTAATTCAGGGTCCTTACAGATTAGTAAGTATTACTTAAAGACTTGGTGGGGGAGGGAAGTGAAGGTTAACCCAAATCTAGCAAGATCGTGGAGGTACATCTTTTTGGATAAGAGTAGCCTATTAGGTATCTAGGAACACTGACCACTGCTAAATTGAGGATGTGGAAAATAAAGGTGTGGCTATACAGGATAAAAGTTTGTTTCCTCTAAAAATAATTACAACTGCAAAAAGCTACTCAGAAGAAGTACAGCTTCTGTGAATGGAGCATGTGGTTAGGATGACAGAAGACCCACAAGTCAGGCACTTCTTTGAAGAAGGTGTTTTCCTACTTAAATGAGGAGGATGAGAAGGAAGGGATAATATGGGAGGTACACCTATTGTGAACTACTCTGTTAAAAAAACATGCCTGTTACAGAAAGAGTTTGAGCCAACGTTCAGAGCAGCCAATGATCTCTTCATCTACAGAGCTACACAATATTACTGCAGTAGCTTTATATGAAAATACACACAAATATCTGTTATTGTCCCCCAAGCATCTTTCATTCTGGAGACATTTTGTTTCACTTGGGGGATGTTAAATTTTGCTTCCTTTCTACGTTCTTTGTTCTCAGTGGTCCTTACAGGGATCTCATACATTTTAAGATGGACTGAAAACACTGGCAACTGCTGGGAGCCTTGCTGGCCTGGATGCATGCCAGAAAATATATTGCTGAATACTGAAATCACAGCATCTAAGATGATTGCTGCAACCCCCTCATCTCTTTGTTTTGGCTGAAACTAAAGTGCCCTGGAGGTATCTACTGTGTTTAAGTGGCTGGGAAAGTACAAAATAATAGCAGCTCATAGGTCAATTATAACATAGCATGAGAAACTCAGCCACATGTTATAAAAAATTAAAATAAACTAATAGGATTTGTCTGCCTGAATTCTGAACATTCGCTATAGTATAAATGAGGGACAGCAGGACTTAGGCAAGTCACGCTACCCAATTAGACTTGAAGGTAGTAGTCATTCAATGGGCAGGTTTTTTCTGTGGGAAATCTTCACTGATATCGCTGGTTCAGAATGGCTGTTTCACTATTACTCAGTATTTCTTGTCTTTTTCAACAAACAAATGCCTCTCTCTGTTAATTTAATGGCAAAAACTTGCTTCAAGAGCTAGCTGACTTTTAAGGGGAGAGCTTTTCTGATTGTGTTTTGTGAACACGAAGTACAGAAATAATCTAGATTATTTCAGTATCTGAGTATCCAATCTGCAGATCTATACTTTTTTGCTTTTAAAATTCTAGGAGAAACACTGGCTGACAAAGATTGCTATGTGTTCCTTCCATTGCAGAAATCAAAAGTATGTTTCAAGTGACAAGAATGCACTGTGCTTTGATTAGCTTTGTGCTGCTCTATATTATATATGGAATTATCTTCAGCTAACAGATCTGTTGCAATGACTGATCATAATTTCATCATACGGAATAATTCCAGGTACTGGAGAGTTTCGTTAGCATCTTTTTTGCATACAGAATAAAGAACAAATAGCTTGTACCGAAGAAGAAACCATTTCCTTAAACTCAGACCTTCTGTAATTTAGAAAGTGCTTTAAAATTGAGCATGCAGACTTTTATGCACCCGCTCCCTGGCTGCAGTAATCATACTGGTAACTGAACTCTACGACAGAGGGTCACTTCCACATCAATCGCAGGTTTGTATGTTGCCACACAGATACCAGTTCAAAGTAGTACCTTGGAAAGGCTGATCCAGAATTGCGTAGGTTTGCTTGTTCTCTACTTCGTAGAGAAGAAAGGCATAAAGGACACACAGTACACCTTAGCTCTTCAGTATGTGGAAACCCATTTCACTGCTTCAGGAGAATTTTGTTCTCCTAAAGGAAGAAATGATGCATACTGAGCTAAAGGTCAGAAATTCAAAGTTTCTTGTGAAATGTAAATGTTAAAAAATTTTTAAAAATCTGTAAATTTTGCATAGAAATTTCCAAAAAGTTTGTAAATGGCTCTTAGCCAGTACTTTGGCCAGGGACCCGGTCATAACCATAAGGGAACTGGTTGTTCAGGATCCCCAGAAGCCTAGCATACGGCTAGCCAACAAACCTCCTTCTGCCTAGCTGAGCTGTTCCTCATCTTCACTGTGGATACACAGACTGCCCTGCGTATACTGAAGTCAGCATGCTTTGACTACACAAAACAGATGCCTCACCTGAAATGGAAAGCGAAGAGGCTACACAAACGCTTGGTGACAATTGCACGTTGACAGTAATTCCCGTTCAGCATGTAGAAATTGCGATTCTACTTACCTCATTTTGAACCTGAGCACTGCAGCACCATAAATAATAATAATAAAAAGCAGCATTTGTTAATCACATGTAACAATCTAAGATTAAGCATGCTGCTAGGCAAATGCTTCTGATACTTGTTCAACTGAATCTCTTAGGCATCTCTCACTTCTGAAGTGCTGAGAACGAGGCATGAACTAACTTGAAATAGTAACATTTTCAGCTGCTGGAATGATAACCATACACACACTAAGATTTGCTTAAATGTTGTAATTTATGAGTTGCATCAGAATAACTGACAGGCAAGAAAACATGGATATTTTTTAGCTCTTTCTGAATACTGTTGGAAAGACTCTGGGTTGCTATTGAAGTTTATGTGTTTTGGATTTGAATTTTTGGATTAGACATCACAAGCAGGCATATTGGGAGATTTATTATATTTTCATCTCTGATTGGCAAATCTGCACATTAGCTTACACACAATTTTTTGCATGGGCGTTCTAGTTAAAATTCTTACACTTGAAAATGTCATTGCTTTGACATGTATTTCTGGACCACTGAGAATGAAGTGGTCTTGAATACATTTTCCAAGCTATGAAGCATACTCATAAGAATTGTAAGTTTTATAGAACATAAGACACTTCTTTAGAAAGATCAGAAGCAGTATCTAAAATATCAGTCCCCTCCTTTGCTTAGGGCTGTGATTCATGGTTCTTATAACCTGTAATTATAGTATATTCTCCACCCCTGCCCGTTTGCTGGAACTTACTGTCCCTTAGGAAAGACAGCAGACTGGTAAGGGGCCCGTTCCTCAATCACTGTAGTTCACATACTGATGGAGTAAGATAAAATTGAAGTTGATGACAATTCTAGTTGGTCCATTAATTTGCAAACTGCAGGAACTAAGGAATAAAACACGTGCCTTTCTTCCTCTCTGGCTATTCAGGCAGAACCTCTGACACAGGGCAAACTGCAGCTCAGTCCCACAGAGACTCTGATTTAGAGAATTAAAGTAAAAAACCCCAGTATTTATTTTGGAAAAGTGGACTTGTTAACAAGGAGCCACTTTAAATAATGAGAATAACATGCTACAGTATTTTATGTCCTTAGCACAATGTGGGATGACACTTGCAAAAGCTGTAAAAAGTTTCTTTATCCCCTGGCAAGCTATCTGCCATGAGATAGGAATTTCGTATTTGGCTAGACCAAGCAAAATTAATCTTCATTTCAGCCTAAATCTGACCAGGGAGTTGAATAACAGAATTTTACCAGACAGTTTTCAGAGAGGGTTTGTCACTCTTAAAAATACAGGAAATTCTTCCTGATCCTGTCTCTAAATACCAGCCATTACTTCATAAAAACCATGAATATATCAAAAAGTATGACCATACAGCAATTAGAAGATACCAGAAGTTACCTACATTAGCCATTTATCATTCATTATTCTAAAGTGGATGGCAGTATACAATTATTAATGCTCTATGGGACTCACCCCTAATCCTGAAGACAACAAAAAAAGTTTTTAAATGTCTGAGAAGGGGGGCCAAAATCAAGTCCTAAAGTCTTTTAAGACTAAGGTGCATGTTCTTGGTCTCTCCCAGTGTCTAGGTATAGCCGTAGAATGAAGTAAGTAGTGAAAATACGCAACGGTTTCCACATACAGGCGGGGCAGATCACCATCTGCTAGAGAAAGACCATCTCATCTTCTCCAACACACAGAAATACTGCTTGTGATTTTCTATCTTTCAGTATGATTTTATGATAAATCTATATATGATAGGTGTGCTCTGGTTCAGGCCGTGAAAGACGAGATGCACTGTTAGAAGCTCATATGAACTTTAAGTGCAGAGGTTTGAATAAATTATTTGCATCAACTGTACCGATGTTACATCAAAAATTATGGCAGAGTTGAGGAAAATAATGTTTCTGAACCTTTTGGCCCACCATGAGTGTGGGAAAATGGAAAATTTGCAGCTTTCCAATTAATAGCCCAATGATGTTTTTATGAAAGCAAATGAATGTAGTACAACTGTGTGAAGTTAGCGGTTCCAGACTGATTATTCAGGCTTTGTTCTGTAATCTAATGTAACCTTACTTCCCCTCCCCTGCCCTTTTTCTTTTTTTTTCCTCCACTCCTCTTTCTCACTTTTGAACATGAGGTTCTTTTCAGATTTTTAGTGTTTGTGGATTTGTGGGTTGCTTAGCCTATCCCCTCAAGTACGCAGGAACTTTTATGGGTCTCCAGAAGTTCCACGTGGTGTCCAGCTGCTATCAATTGAGATTCTTTAACAACTTGTGGGAGAATAATTTATGACATCAGTCTAAATTATCAAACTCTTTTTGGGGATGTTAGCAGGCAGAGATGGCGCGTGCCCTTTTCAGGTAACAGTACTGACTATAACCCATTAAAGAACAAAGCATGCCAGACCGCAGGGAAATAAAGAGAACTACCTCTTAGTATTTCTTGGTGTGCTGTGGTGCATAATATGATCGCTCGTAGAAAAGTACTAGTAGATACATATGAGGAAGATTATCTAGCTGTTTCTCACATTTATAACTCCATGAGTCACGTTCCAAACGTGATGGAGTAAATGAATCCTGCCGACAGTTTTCCTCATTTCTCAATGATAAAATTAATGGCAAATCAGGCTCTGAATCATGAAGGTGACAACACCAATACAATGTTATTTATCTGTTGGAAATGAGCACAGAATTGTCACTTCATACCAGCTATGGCACTGAACATAAATTTTGTGCATTCGTGGGTGGTAACCAGTACAATAAAGGAATAAGCAGTAAAATGAACAATAGCCTGAGGATTTATTTGTATCAGCTGTTAGGTAATAAATTTTTTTTTTATATAGCGAGTGTAGCTGCCAATTAATTCTGCCAGTTAAGCTGATTGTCTGCCACTTTATAACTTCATGAAAGGCTGAGTTGATTGAGCAGAAGTTGTGATCTGTTATAGGGAAAACTTCTTACCTAAGCATAGGGTTTTATTTTTGTGCCGCTATTTATTGCTTTGCATCAATAGATCTATTTTCTAAAACAGAAGAAATATGGAGTATCATTTTAATTGGCTCCTAAAATATACAATATTTGTGATTCTCACAACAGGAGGACTGTGCCGTATGGGCTGTCTAACTACCGAGGCAGTTTTAGAGGCAAAAGGTCTACAGGCCAGATTCAAAGTACTTTGCTATCTTCATTTCGGTGTTCTTGTTTGGACGCTCAGGACAAACAGTGCATGCAGTTTTGCAGAAGAATGCAAAACAGAAGACGGTGAGTATCTTTTCTTAATCTGGCAAACTGTCTACACGATTTGACTATTTCATGGAGATAAATTAATCAAGTTGCATGTATCAAATGCAACCAATTAATAAATACATTGATTTTAAAGAAAATTTTATCTCCAGTTGCAGTGGGTTAATCCTGGCCAGCAGCCAAGCGCTTACACAGCTGCTTGTTCACTCCCCCCTTCAGTGGGACGGGGGAGTGAATAGGAAGAACAAAAGTGAGAGCACTCACAAGTCACAATCGAGAGCGTTTAATAGGCGAAGGAAAGAGGCCAGACCCAGTACAGTACTGCTCTGAATTTTCTTTTTGCTCTTTCTGTTTATGAGGTGGTATTTTTTATACAGCAGATCTCCTGTCCAGTTAGGGGCATGCTTAATATTGCACTACTTTAGAATGTTCTAAGTTTTATCTAGTCTACTGAAGAGTATGACACTGTCATTTTATGAATGTCTCTGTAAGGGTAATTGATGAGAACACAGTGACAAACTAAGAAAATCTCTCCCCCAGAAATCACGGATCAATGAAAAAGACAGAGGAGAAAGACCAACGCAGGGAAGAGGAACACGCCTTCAGTCAGCAGCACAGAGAGTTCGGAGGATTCTGAAGTGTCAGGTACGCTACAGATGTTTAATGTTGAAAGGAAATACGAATTTTCCATAAATTTTCTTTGTATTTGCAGAACTCTAAATTCTTTCAACTGAATATTATCACTTCTTGCTAAATAAGGGCAGAATTTGGCCCATGAGTTGTTTGTTGTTTTTTTTCTTAAATTTATTTTTTAAAATAACCTTTAATATACACAGAACTATTATAACCTTCCTCATGCTGATATAGCTCCTTCAAAAGTTGGATTCTTTGGCTATAAGCCAATACATATTTTGGCAACAGTCCCCCCTTTTTTCTTTTTAGGGCAAGGGCTGTTCCTGTCTATCATCTTCTCGCTCATTTAGCACTGCAACAACTTAAGCTACATCTCCCAGTGCAGTGCTTCAGTAAAACTTAAACTGTCAAGGTAAAGAAACCGAACAAACTTTGTGGAAAAAGTATTTGGAGGGAAAAACAAATCTACTTTAGATGTCAGATATAAAGATGTTACTGTGAGCTAGTAGCCAGTTTCAAATGTCCCAGTTCCAAATCTACCCTTAATTGCTACATACGAAATGCAAAATGATGTCAGGATAAGCAAGTACTTGTAGTTCTGGGTAAAAGGAAGCAGCCATTAGAATTACAAAAGTTCAAAAAAAAAAGTCACACTATTCCCCAAATTTTTTTGCTATGAAGGGAAGCACTTGGAAGTCCCCAAGCTGTGATTGCTATCATTACTTGGTCAGAGCGAATTAGACAACTGGGTAGCATTCACTCTGTGTACACATCATCAAGAAGATGAACCATAGTTCTATCAAGTAGTAGGGAGTTAGTTCTGCATAATTAAGCAGTTTGGTTTGTGTTTTGTTTTTGTTTTTTTTTTTTAAAGCTTTAATGTTTATTTGCTGAAGCTCAGAAGCAAGAACTTAAACTACAACTCTCCCTTGATGCTTCAGTCTGATGGCAGTGGAGAATTCAGCAGTATGAACCCTTCCATTTCAACAATGCCACTTCGGGGGCATGTGAACCCGTATGAAGAAGCTTTCTCCCATGCTCCCCTCCTGAGAGTCTCAGAAAAAGGATAATCTTTATCGTGTAACCTGGCAGGGAATGTATCGCTATTGAAGAAAAATTCAAAGGCAGATCCAAACTTCAGCAACACAAAGTTTCAGGAAACATTTTTCTATGTGATTTGAAAAAGTACAATAGAAACATACTGTTCCACTTACTGCTCGCTGTATGTCTGAAGAATCCATCCACAGCTTCATGCAGGCAACTGTCATTGGAGAATGTGATGAGTTAGAGAGAGATTGCCTATACATGAGTTCTCATTAAGAATAAACAGATACAAAATATTTCTCTTGTTAATGTATGCAAGCCTGAATCATCATATTGTAACTTTGTGGCAGATGTTTAAATGACAGTATCTATGCAGAATAAATATGAATGGCTAATATAAATATTATTATAAACTATAGCAAGTTAAGAGTATACATTGAGTATTCAATAGGTTACCTAATTTAGGCACAAATTATTCCTGCACTTCAAAGTTCCATTCAAAAACATTTACAGTGATTATTTAAGGATGCACTGTAGTTGATGAACAGAACTCCAATTATTCATCCCAAAGAATTTCCTAAAGATGAAAGGGTAGGACTGTGGAACTTCAAATGAAACTTCATACAATCAGAATAAGTTACTGTACTAGACCGTTTGTGATTTAAGCGCCTACATATGTTATCATCCACAGTACATACATTCATCTTTGCTAGTACTATAAATCACATTCTTATCTCTTCATTGAGCCATCATCACTGAATAACTTGGAAACTTGGCAATAAGGATTATATCCAACCCTGGGCATTTTTCAGTATAAATGATTTCTTCAGAAATTATGGACTTTTTTTTGAAAGCAGGATGCAAGAGTAAACTGGGAAAATAACAGTAACTTTTGCAAATCCTGTTCTATATTATTTTAAAAAGAGAGGAAATCCCTTACTTGTGACATTACAGATATTTTTTTGGTTTGATTGACCTTCACGCAGACTTTCCCCAGGGCACATAGGTTAAACTGTAACCTGATTACATTAAATTATATTTTATCAGAAGAAAGATGGATACCAAAAGAAAAATTAAAAGAAATTAACAGTAAAAATGGTTATATAGGCTTAAAACGGTGGTAATAGATTTTGTTTGAAACAAGAAAGGGAGGTTTTTTGCCAAAATATATATGATATATTTTATATATATGTGGATATATTTCATAAATAAATTATTATGGTTATAAAATTAAATATATCTTTCAGTTATTGCATTTGTATTAGTTTCTTACTTGTTGTACAAATGATTTTGTACATTTATAGAAAATAGATTATTTATTGTATAAAACCACTTCACATACTGTTTTCCCATAATTTTTTAAAGACACTGTATAGTTTTGTTTTGTTTTTTTTTTTTTTTTTTTTTTAAATAATCGAGCTTTGTTATGAAGAATGCTTAATACTCATTTATAAGCACCAACTGGAATTTCCCCCCTCCCTGCCCCGAACGCATACACCCAGGTCATACAAAAACCTGCCTTCTTCAAGAGATTGATAGTTCTCCTAACAGTTTGAGGATTGAGTATGAAAATGTAATAAAACATTCTTTGATAATAATTACACATAAAAATTTACACATAAAAATTACACATTTCAATGTTGTGTCCCTTTTGCTATAAATGTGACCCTCATCTGGCCTAATTTGTATCCTGGGACAAACGAGGAGGCAATGGTCATTTGGACTGCGAGTTCTTTTTGCGAACAACGTTCACTGACTTCAGCTTCAGTCATTATATTTTGTTTTTCCTGGAATTGCGGCCACATCCCAGTGCTGACAAAGGCGTCAATACCTCCTCGACTGATACAATTCAGCTTTTAGATGAACTGCTCGCTCTATGTTTGGATTTCTACTGTCTTCCCCCACATTAATTCAATTTAAATGTTGCATTTGAAGATGGATTCACACCTTCCCCAGTCCCACATGCTTTCACTCTGTTTTAAATGTTCAGGGGGAAAAAAAAAATAAAAATTGGCTTCTTTCTTTGGCATGCGGGTAGATTTAGCCATTGAGTAGTGGGCTACGGGTTGTTATTGTTGTGCTTTTTCCTCAAGAAAGAAAAATCCAACTTCTTTCTATGTGAATCCCACTTTCAAGTAGTTTTTGTTTTGGGACTCTGCACAGTAGCTGATAACATCGTGCCAATGTTAATGTAAAAATCAGTCCGTCATGAATACAGCAAAAGAAAGAAAATGAGAAATAACTGTTATATCAAACTCAGAAGATGGAAAATCTAAAGTTTACTGTAGATATCTCCAAATAAATGTATAAACCACAGCATATACCTGAAAATTGTATGTGCTGGGTTCTGGAGTTGAACTACCATTACTCTGTCTGGGAACAGTTAGCAGCCATGAGATTGTTTTTACCTAATTTCATATGTTTATAGAAAACATCACCATTAATATTCCTCAGCTCTGAGGGACTCAGTTTATGTATTTTTAATTTGTAACTAGAAGATGTTAAGCTAATTTAAAATACTTTTCTTTAAAAATTATACACAAAATTAATTTCATAAACAAGTAATGAATGTTTTTAAGAAACAACTCTTAAAATGTGATAAATCATAAAATGATTATTTGCAGAAGTTAGAAATATATGTTCTTTCAACATGTAACATCAGCGTAGTTACATGTTAGCAGAATTGTTCTTGGTCTGGGATGTTATTTTGAGGACACTCATGTTTACTTTTGTAACCACAAATTAGTTCTGATTCTTACTCTATTCCATGTAAAACCATTTATACGTATAGAATCATGGAATGCTTTGGGATGGAAGGGACCTTTAAAGGCCATCTAGTCCATCCCCCCTGCAATTGACAGGGCCGTCTACAACCAGATCAGGTTGCTCAGAGCCCCGTCCAGCCTGGCCTTGGATGTTTCCAAGGATGGGGCATCTCCCACCTCTCTGGGCAGCCTGTGCCAGTGCTTCACCACCCTCATTGTAAAAAATTTCTTCCTTATACTGAGTCTGAATCTACCCTCTTTTAGTTTAAAACCATTACCCCTTGTCTTAGCGCTACTGGCCCTGCTAAAAAGTCTGTCACCATCTTTCTTATAAGCCCCTTTTAAGTACTGAGAGGCTGCAATAAGGTCTCCCCAGAGCCTTCTCTTCTCCAGGCTGAACAACCCCAGCTCTTTCAGCCTTTCTTCATAAGAGAGGTGCTCCATCCCTCTGGTCATTTTTGTGGCCCTCCTCTGGACCCTCTCCAACAGGTCCATGTCCTTCTTGTACTGAGGATCCCAGAGCTGGATGCAGGGCTCCAGGTGGGGTCTCACCAGAGCAGAGTAGAGGGGCAGAATCGCCTCCCTTGACCTGCTGGCCATGCTTCTTTTGATGCAGCCCAAGATACAGTTGGCCTTCTGGGCTGCGAGAGCATGTTGCTGGCTCGTGTCCAGCTTTTCGTCTATGAGTACCCCCAAGTCCTTCTCGGCAGGGCTGCACACAATCCCTTCATCCCCCAGCCTGTACTGATATCGGGGATTGCCCCGACCCAAGTGCAGGACGCTGCGCTTGTCCTTGTTGAACCTCATGAGGTTCACACAGGCCTACCTCTCCAGCCTGTTCAGGTGCCTTTGGATGGCATCCCATCCCTCAGGTGTGTCAACCGCACCCCTCAGCTTGGTGTCATCTGCAAACTTGCTGAGGGTGCACTCGATCGCGCTGTCCATATCATTGATGAAGATACTGAACAGCACTGGCCCCAGAACAAACCCCTGAGGGATACCACTCGTTACTGTTCTCCATCTGGACATTGAGCCATTGACCACTACCCTCTGGATGTGACCATCCAGCCAATTCCTTATCCACTGAACAGTCCAGCCATCAAATCCATATCCTTCCAATTTAGAAGGCTCTAATCCTGCTCTAATTCTGTCAGAGTTGCATAGCTCTCATTCTAGTTCCCGTTTATAAAAGTTCAGTTTTCAGTTGTTAATAGCAATAAGAACAATAAATGATCAAAAGTCTAGAAAACAATATAGAAGGGAGGTTTGGAAGAATTTCAGTTTTTTAGCCTACAAAGGAGAAAGAAGAGAGGAGATGCGAAATGCAGTTGTCACATGCAAAGGGCTGTGACAGAGAGGAACGCAATATTTTGGTCCCCGTGTTCCCAGAAGGACGTACAAGAAGTAGGGAGCTTACATTACAGTGAAGCCATTCAGGTAAACATGTCAGAAAGAATGGTTAAGTGCCATGAAGACAATGGTCTCCATCACCACCTCCACCTCTTACTCCTTGGCTGTGCCTTGTGGAAGGCATAGGCTTTGATGTCAGCGTCTAAGAGGGCCATCAAAGCTGTGAGCGTGAAAGGGGATACCTGTGTCTTCCTACAGTTAGGTGACTATGCCCTGAGCGGAGCTCACGTCTCGTTTCCTGTACGTTAGAATAAATGGCTCCTTGCGTGCTGTGCTAGCTTTTGGGGATACCATTCTTTTGCTCCTAATTCTTCCCATATATTATAAAATGCTTGTAAAACCTGGGAGTCAAGTTTTTCTGTAGATCCTTCTCCTGTTATCTCAATATAGGGATGACAAAATAAGGCACATAGGAGGAAAAGAAACTGATTTTTAGTTGACCTCACCAGGAAAGATGTTTCATTTTTATAAAGAAATCTACACAAATTAAAACAGACACTTGATTTATTCCTTGAATTATCCTCACCCTTACTAAGGGTTTTTTGTAACACGCTGAAGTCTACCAGGTACGTGAGTGGGAGAAGGTGCCAGATTTTTAGGGTTATTTTGTCATACAGGCAGAAGTACTTCTCTCTTGGGTAAATTATGATGACAAATAGTTCTCATCTGCTTTAAAATGATGTTTACTGTATCCACCAACTATTTATTAAATACAGCAGAACGGAATTGTTTTTTCTGCATAATAAAACATGAAACTGCTGGCATGATTGTCACCAGAGACTGAACGAAATGCTTTTGATGGTTTTAAAATCCCCAAGTTTGACATCTAAGCCTTTCTCTCTCAAAACACAGGTAAGCCAAAAGAGCTTCTAAGACTTCATCTTGCTACAAGAAAAGAATACAAGCATTGCACGCACTATGACAGTCTCTTTATAATGACCAAAAGAAACGGTGGCCACAGTTCTGGGCTGCATTCTTACCAGATCCACCCTAAATACTTTTAGATACCTAGCACTCAAGCCTGAAAGATGTTCCCATTGGCAGCATCTAGCATCTTTCACACATACTCAAAATGTTGCTTTTAGGAGTTGATTTTCAGAACAGCTAGGCAAAAATAACTCTGATATGAAAGATTGCTGAGGACAACCATGACAATTTGGTTCAAAGTGATTTAAGACAACAAAATTTCATGTCTTGATAAAAGTAAAATGCAGGGTAACGTAAGTCAGACTGAATAATGTAGCTAAAAGTTATTGTTAGAAAAGGAACAAATTCTAGCCATATAAACATTAAATCTTTAAATCCACAGCTTGAAATCTATTGGAATAGTAAGCAAAACTGTAAACAGACAAGATTGGAAACAATGTCTGTTTTCACTACTAGAGTTTCACAATGGAAAAGATACGCTTACAACCTGATCTGGACAGCTTTACACTACAAAGAAACGTCAGGATTGAGAGACTAAAATACATTAAGCAAGCTAAACAAAGCATACTGAACCTCCTGTTTACCTTGCAGTAGTATCTTGCCAAACTTTGTTTAAAAGCACATTTTAAAAAGTATTTTGACTTCCAAGATTTTCAGAAGTGCTCTGGGAGACAGGCGCGCCTTGATTTGCACTCCAAAGGTATCTCTGTAGCCCAGTGACCCATGCTAACAGTAGCACAACTGAGCTTCAACAGAGGTTTGGGATGAGGTTCAAGTCTCAGCTCCTGTTCTGCTGTGGGAAACACCTCACTGAATCCTTGGGCTCTTGCTGGATTTTAGCCTGGAGTCACACTAGTATCCACACTGAACACCCCTCCCCATATCTAGGCCTTCTAGTTTAGTTCTCTCATTTTATTTCAATAGGATCCTTATCCATTTTATAACAGACCAAGTTGCTAGTCATTTCCTGTATGCACCACTTTTAGAAATCGGGTAGATATGCAAGCCCATCTAAAAACTCCTTCTGCACCTCTGTGTTTCTTTAGGCATCTAAACATCTTTACCATATGCTATCATTCGGTCATCAGTAAATGGACACTTCGACTCAAACCTCCTGCAGATGGCTCTGTCAACGGAAATGGAATTGTACTGACTTGCAAGAGCTGGAGTTCTAGCCCTTTAACAATAAGTTGATCACAAGTCTTTGACATTCAAACTCCATTTTTCCTATGAATATTTTGGAATCCTATACGGACGAGATCATTTGGCCCCTAAACGGCCAGTATGTTAAACAATGAAATAACCTTAGAGAAGCTGAGTTTCCTTTTTACTGGTTATAATGGATATTCCATTAGACAACAAATCACATTTATTAACTAATCATTTCTGTTAAAGCTGTTTCTCAGAGCGTGGACCAGCTCTCCCTTAAGCTACTGAGTGTTTATGCATTCCATGAATGGTAATTTTGCTGTACTTATCCAGGAACTATTTGATCTATTGCAATTAGATAATCTTCATTTTTATTTTCATAGTTCATTTTGATTTAGCTCTCTTATTTTTATAATTACTCCCCTCACCTCCCCAAAGAATTGACTAAACAATTTGGAAATGCTTCAGGGTCTCTCTCTGTTTCTCTCCGGTGTTCCAGGCCTGGTAATCTGTATTTTGCTCAAGAGGTGAGCTGCCTTCGCTTACCGGTGCGGGCCCTTAGCTATGCAAATACTTTCGATTTAGATATGAAAAGGGTTGGAGGCTTCTGTCATTAAAAAATAAATGTGCAAACTGTTGTAGCAATGTAAAATACATATTGAATGGCTAGTGGATTAGATGAACTACATAACCAGAGCAAGGCAGATGTAAAAATCAAAGCCCAGAGGCTCTTTTAGAAGATTCCTGGAACTATGCACGTATTTATGCAATTCTGATACTGTTAAGATGCATTTCCCAAAACAGATGTTTTTTAAACCTGTACTTTGTTTCCCTATATCTATCACAGAAGAGAATTTCATTAATTTCACAGTGAAGCCAGTTTACAGCTTCTTCTGTTGTCAATTTGATAGTCATGGGTCAGCTAAGGGTCATGTTTTCAGTGTTTTTAAGACACTACAATTAAGAACCAGATTGAACCTAAGCATTTGAATTCTTAAATGTAAAACCTTCCTTTATACAAATCTGATCATGAATTAAAACATTCAAAACACCTGTGCCAGATCCTGAGGTTTGTCTTTGATTAACATTCTTTCTTTACGTGGAGTTCCAAAGAGACTGGATAATTTAACTCTGTTTTTGGAGGAGCACACAAGAAAAAAGAAAGTTTAAGGAGAGGAAATCCTGCATTAGAGTTCAGTAACCCCTGAATCATAATTCTGATTCTGCTACTATCTCATTATGGGATCTTGGGTAAATTACTTAGGCTCTTATTGCATACACTAACACAAGAGCAAGACCAAAGGCAAGGTCCATGTTAAGATCCCTACGGGCCCGGCCCTAAGCCGCGTTTCTCTCCAAATAACAATTTTACTTATAAGTGCTCTGGTCGTGTTAGAGAACATGTGAAGGATCAGTGTCTTTTGATGGAACTGTCACTGTACCTCTCTGAACATTTTCAAGGAATTGGTCACTTGCTGCCTGCCAGAAAAAGAGTCAACAAAACACTACCATACTGTACCTAGAGTAGCATGCACACATGAAACTAAGTGTTTGGTTGTGGTGGTGATTCAGAGCAGAGCTAAGGCATATAGAAGGTTTGAATAGCTGTTTCCTTTGGCTATGGCTGCCTGTGCATTCGGGTATTTACTGGTTGTCCTGAAACAACGTTGGAATTGCTTTGGCTGGTTGGTTCCAGTCCCCCTGCATGCTTTCAACCAGAAGGGTTAGAAACATTTTTAAAGAAAAGCTGACATGTTATTACCATTATCTAAATTGAGGAACTGTAGTATTGGGTAGAAACCTAAAGAAAACTAAGCAGGAGGCATGAGGTATTTGATTAGCAAGTCACCGGCAACATACATTGCATGCAAGAATCTTGGGGAAATACAGTCCCAGAAAGTAAACTAATGCACATCGCGTTCACTATGCCGATGTGCTCAGAAATGTCTCACTATTGCGACATCTGTTACTAGTACCAGTAATATTAAAATGCACATCCTAGTTGCTGGAATTCAACCCCTGAGGTACAACTTTGTGTATGATCTTGCACATATTCCTAAGCGCAGCATGCAAGCATGCAACGTAGCAGCAGGTGAGCTGTTCCACCATGTGTTTACTAGAGAAGACGACAAGGTGGGCACTGGGCCCTCTGTCTTGACATACGGAACTATGCCACCCAAGCAAAGGATTCCAGAGGAGGGCGTTCTACTGCAACGATTACTTATTTCATCGATGTTGCAGATGTGTTCTCCCAGATATCACAGAGCAAACTGAGTAAATCTGTTTTGCCAGTCACATGCATTGTCTTCATGAATAGTTCTCAAAGCCTTTACTTCCACATACGCAGCACTATCAGTAATTTTTTTTTTCAAAAGGCAGTGCCTGTTTCCAAACTGCTTCTACCATGCCTGCCTCACTGTGTGGAAAATACCAATTTCAAAACAAACACTGACTATTAGAAGAAACGTAAGTTCCAAACTCCCCCTTCCTCATTTTTAAGAAATGCTGGTAAAGAAAGAACATGGCACAGCTACAGTATCTGGAACAGAGATGCCTCCAGCATCTGTTGCCTCTGCTGCATCAAGAGTAAGTTCAGTACAATCTTTCAACAACTTTTTTTTTTTTTTTGCGCAACTGCCAACATTTTTGGTAAATGTCTTTTTTTGTCATCTGGCCTGAAGGACGTATGACTTTTTTTTAAAAAAAAAAACAAAAAACAACAGTCTCTTCAATAGCACTTTTATAGTGGGGCTGTCTAACAGTACAAATTGGAACATTAGCTGTCCAGAAAGTTCCTACGTTTCCCAGCTTTTAGTTTTCAAGTGTTGTTCTGTTTGTGCAGAAAATAGTTCTCACACTACGTTTTGTGCTTCATCTGTTTCTCCTACTGCAGATTCCACTGTTTACAGATTTCATTTATGGAAAACAGCCTTAAGATATTTAATCAAGCTTGGTTTTCACTTAAAAGCCATAGGAACATTGTATGTTGTACAAAACATCACAACATCACTTACCTGGAAAAATTCCTCTAGAAATGTTTCACTTCTCTGTCAAACATACATATTTACTAATCTGTGTGCATCCACCAAAGGCTCTTCTTAAAATCTTGTTTCTACTTCAAAGATCTTTACCATCCTCCTCACACTGCTTCATATTTTATACAGCATGCATATTAGCTCAATCCCTCGTGATTAAACAATTACCTTACTGAGGAACCTCTCTTGATATGTTGTTAGCACTTAAAATGTGCTTTTAAATAATCAACTGTTATAGACGTGGACCCATTAGAAAGACATTATTCATATTATTTATTCATGTTTTCTGTTACCAGCATCATATGAATGGTATTGCAAACCAGTTACTGTTCCAGTTTCCCAAATACAAAACATTCTTTTCTAAATTATACAGACAAACCCAATTCTGCTAACTGTCCGCTGCTGTATCATGACTGCTTCTATACAGGCAAAGAGAGATCTTGTTCAAATAGGGGCTAAACATCACTAAAAAAATGCCTTACATATAGTTAAGGTGCAGAGGAAATCCTAAGTGACATGGAAGTTTATGTATTACAGCAATATGAACACTAAACCATTAATTCTATGAAAACCGATCAAAAGAAGTCTGACATCTTATGGATTTGCACTTTTTAAAATAAGCTTTTAAATTTCATTGTACACAACCTTTCTGTTAATTCCTCACATATCTATACAACTCTGTCCTTTTTCCCCCTAAAAACCCCTGGTTCTTCAGAGGATTTTGGTAGAAACTGGCAGGCTGCCTTGAATGATTACAAACATTAGTGGATGGGTCATTAAGGACAAATTTGTGAATGAACTTTCTGTTGCCTGACAGCCTGCTTATACTAAACTTCTCGGCATTCAAATATATCTAAGATTATTAACTCATCCAGCCATCTGTCAAAAGTGGTTGTAAGCAGCAGAAAGTCTGAAAGGTTCAAACACTCACAGCATTTACCTAAGAGACAAAAGTTTTCTTTCTAGAGGAAGTAAGCTAAAATGCTTGGAATTTCAGAACTATGCCAATTTAAATATAAGTATATATAAAAGTATAACATATTACCTAACTAAATAGCTTTTTACACAGTCCTTCCCTCCTAAAAATAGTAAGTGCATCTCAAAACTGTAATAATTTATTTCAGTTACAATTTCATGGAAAATGGCAGATCAACATAAAGGAGGAAGTTTATGGTTGAGAGATGCTGTCAAAAAAAAAAAAAAATCCAAGATAGATGGTTTTTCTGTAATGCTATTGAAGCAGCAGTTACCCAGAGACTTCACTCTTGTAACTGCCCATAAGTATGACATGCTACTTTCACTGTTTGACCACCTATGTCTTGGCACTCTTACTCTATACCTTCCTACAGGTAAAGCATCTATGCTCTGGCGTTTTCCTTATTGCAAGACAGGCAAAGCCTCCTACCGCAGGTAAATGAAGTTCCTGTAAGACGTGCCTCATTGACAACAAAAATTCTGCTGTTTGGCAGCAATCGTAGAAATGTTGCAGGGTGTCTTTGCTGTTCCAAAGCATTTCATTTGAAAAAACAATTCATGTGAATATGGTTTAATTTCTGTACTCTATTGGCCCTTTCCTCTGACACCACTACTGCAGGCTAGTGGCAGCCCTGGTGTTAATTATGGAGATAATCACGGAGAAGTCCTCACATGGGAATGATCTGCGGCCATGAATGATCTGATCTGGACTTAATTGATTTAGAGGTTAGTCCAAGAGCATCTGCACAACTATCCAAATACTTGTGCAAGTTACTTTCACATATTGTTACATACCACTTCATACGTTCTGTTACATTTTTTGCATGCAAAAAAGAAAAAGCACTGAAGATAATAAAAATTCAGTTAGATTTAAGACTATAATACCTGAGCTAGGCAGGTCTGTAGCTGTCTGGTAATAATAGCTTCTCAGTACTTTTAAGCCCTGATTTTATATAACCAAGTTTTGGTACACCAAAGTTACTAGCTGCATTGTCTTCCACATGTATATCTTTTTCATCTAAGGAAATTAATTTGAAATTTCTGACTTTTAAAAAAAAAAAATATCTAACTTTTGCAGTAGTTCTTGAAGGTTTAAATGCAAATTTGAAGAGTGGGAAGGAGATGTTAAATACTAAAATTACCTTTATGATCAATATTTAATTAAAATGGTTTTGTCAACATAACCATTTTTGGTCCATTTGAGATTAGTCTGTAGAACAGGACAAAGATGATGACTGTATTCCATTTTTCCATTAAGGGCAATTATCTTCAGTTACAGTCCTATAGTCTATCCAACCCTTAAGGCTTCGCTCATTCGTTTTTGTAGCACACCTTACCCCCAAAATACTCAGTGCTAATCATAACATCCCTTGGAAACAATGGCACTGCTCCAGTACTTAAATATCTTTTCTAGCAGACAAAGATACACAGAGGAAAGCAGAAATGGCTGTTTACTTTTGACACGTTGCAGAAGTGAACCCATTCAGCTTCCTTGAGGACTACAGAGGTTCTACCATACGGGCTAGGAGAACAGTACTATCCCATTCTTACATGCTGTAATTTATCCACAGCTCTCAAAGCAATTCACAGAAGTCAGTATCTTCATTTCTGTTTCATGAACAACAAACTGAGGCTGTAAAATGGGCAATGCCTTTCCCAAATTCACCAACTGGAAATAAAGCCCTTGCCCCATAAAACTCCGTTCACCTCTCAGTCTGTGAGGCTATCCCAGCATTCTAGGGATCAGATCCATCTTTCCGTTTTTTGGTTATGTAGTATCTGGCAGAATTCAAGTTTGCTTTGCAAATACTTCTGTATTTATATAGCCTCTCTTGAATGTAGCTAGAAGAGGGCATACTCCACAAATACTACCAAAGCATGGGAAAAATGCTGCTCTTGAGAGTGCATGTTCAGAAGAATAAACAATAGCATGTAATTACTCATCTGCAAAAGCAGTGGACAAAGGCAAAGGGAAGTAGCTGTCCTGAACAGTTTTGTTAGCTTCCAGAGCAGAACATTATGCCTATAAATGTTTCTCAGACATGCAACTAGTGGGGCACCATACCTACAGCACTTCCACATGGACTGGGATTACAAAGGAGCTCAGAAGAAAGAGCAAACATTAGCCAAACAGTAATCAGTCTTGGACAGAAGCTTTAGAAAGAAAACTTCATAGTGAACAGAAAGGGACCTCTATTTCACATTAATATTGCAAAAGATGTCGAGAAAGATAACCAAGACTTAATTATACTATCCCACTCAACTCTTGCAGTAGCACAGACTCCTGTTGTGTAATTTGGAGGGGTGTGAAGTCGAATGTAATTTCACAGCTGCAATGAAATCCCTGACACAATAATTAAGGATTTGGGAATTCAGATTTAAGGTCAGTTTTTTAAGTCCTTTCCTGATTTCCTAAATACTTTTCATTTATTCTGAATAACCTTTAGTCACTGGAGCTTGGCTCCGAAATTCCAAAATTGCACTAAACTTGAACCGATTATCTAGAATTCTTACATCGTGCTGCTGTCACAAAAAGGCGAGCATGAACTGCAAGAGGTACATTGCTGCCTTAAGAAACTTGAGAAAAGAGAAGCAGTCGAATGGCTGGACCTGTGCTTCATGAGACTAGAATTCATTTTCCTCCGCAGCCACGGACTCTGCAGGTGATTCTGAGCCGTTCATGCAATTCAAGGCTATGTACATCGATAGTTTTTGAGCGGCTGTTACCTGCTGAAGTTGTACTGGTATATATCCCTGTTCAGACATTGGTTTTAGCAGGTTTGGTTGATTCTCAATGGCTTAGTTAAACCAATTTCCAAATCATAAAACGATTCTTAAGCAAAAAATAAATAAAGCAGAAAGAGTATCTCTTATTAAAAAAGCCCCTGCGAATGCCCATATACGGAGTGATACTTGAATAGCAAGCCTAAGTTAAAGTCAGACTTTTGCTTAGGTAAGGAAATTAAAAGTTCTCCTTAACAATTTTCATATCACTCTTGTTCAGATCTTGAATTGAAATACAGCACTCGATTATGTTGTGTTAAAACAGGAATAAAATAGCTATTTGTTTATTCACAGTGATCAAAGCAATGCCCTAATGGGATAGAAGTAGTTATTGATTTAAACAATTAACAATTATAAATGCTACTAACATAGTTAGTCACGGTACCTTGGCATAAACAGTAGAAAACCGATTAGAAATATGTTTATATAGAAAAACAACTCTGTAGTACTAACTGGAAAAACATGCACGTACACTTTGCTTATGAAAACCTTTAGTCTAAGCCTGATGATGTCAGCTTCGTGCATTTTAAGAAGTTCTGAGGGCAAATACATTCAAGAAATAAGAGTTTAGAGACTACAGAAGAAAGGAAGGTGCTGTGATGGCACAAGGGATAACGAGAATAGCCGTGTCAGTGTCATCTATACTTTGTATTCGTGGTGTTTAAGAAATTTTTCCTTATTGGTGATTTCCATGGAATGATCTTTCCAAATACAGGAAATATCTATCTATATCTACCATAAGTAGTTCCCTAAATCTTCAGGAACAATGACACAATTTCTGAGGCCAGACAGAACCTTCTAGTGTTTGCACTGAACACAGTAAGATTTAGACATCACTAATAAACTAATTTCCTGAGCAACCCTGACTGGAAGGGAGGACCTGTGTTTATAAACACTCTTGCTAAACAAATACATCTCTCTCATTCAGTAGGAGTGAAATGACCCTCCTGGAAGAACTCTTCTAAAATGAAGAAGTTAAAATTGCTTACACCCTGTGCACATTGAGTACCAAAATTTATGTTCAGGTTCAGTCTAGACTTGGGAATTACTAGCCAAAATAGGAATCCAAATAAAATTAGGAAAAAAAAAAAATCCATAACCTGTCAAGATCTTGAAATGGTGCATTTCCCAAAAAATAGATCACCAAAGCCCAAATTCTTCAGTTTTCTCCTCTTCCTCGATCTAGGAAGCTAAGAGAACACAAAATTTCTTTTTATATGTTTTTTTTTTCACAAGTTTTTTTTAGGATCGTGAAAGGCAGCCAGCATTTCTATTCCAGTTTTATGTAAAAAAAAAAAAAAAAAAAGGCAATGGCTTAGTTAATAACATGGAAATGTGAAAGGGGAAAAGGGCACATCATTCCATATGTAATTATGCTTACAAGAGCATTCAGACTGTCCCCAACACACACACACACTGAGAAAATCTCTGGTGTTTACTATCTAATAAACAAGACAGACTAGCAGGAAAGATATCTAGATGCACATCAGAGGGATGAGCCTAACCAAATAGTCCATAGCATGGACTACCAGAAACAAAACTACTAAAGCCAAAAGCAAAATTGTATTTGGATCCTGTAACTTACCGGTAACGTTACCTTATCTTTTAGCCAACCAACCTTCATTTGTACCTTTGAAAACCTCTCTTAAAAGTAGCAGTTACGTTAGGCTCATTGCCAGTGGAGACTTACTATATTAACCCCATGACTGCACTGTGCATGTGTGAAAGACTATAAGCAGAAGTGGTAACAGAAGAGAATATACATTTATTATGCGTGGCTTTCGGTCATTCCTGTTTCTACCTACTCATTCTCTTCCATTCTGGTTTGGGGGAGGAATGAGAAATTGTCTACCTTTGCTAGCACGTGGGGATAAATAACCATTTAGTTGCATTTTTCACCTGTACTTCTGCTAAGGCTTAGTTACTGGAAGCATCACTCTCTGTAGTGCTAATTTTAGGGACAGCATCAAACCCCAAAACCACAGATGACAGGAAGAGCTACCAAGTCCACAGCAGTTTTACCTCAGTGTTCTAGCACAAGTAGCTATTCCACACCAGAGCGTAACTCTCCCAGGCTGCCACTGCCAGTATTCTGTAGCGTTTTTTGGAAAGGGGGGGGGAAAAAAAAAAAAAAGAGAGAGAGAAAAACACCCCTCAGGAAGTGGCTACTTCATCTGCTCTTCTGAGCCACTCTCTCTTTGTGGCCTTTCTTTAACTGTGAAGATGAGAGAGGGATGAGAAAAAGGGGGAAAAGGATGAAAAAAAAGTTAATCATACACTCAAGAATGACTATAACCTGTTTCAATTAAGGAAAAATTATTTTTTGTAACAAGGTTGACATAAAATGTTTCACAACTTTTGTTTTCTGATCAGTCATAGGAACTTTGCAACGGAGCTTTTAGTTATCACAGCAATTCAGTCTACTACTGAATTTCATCTAAAATAGAAAGTCAAGGCATGATGCTGGGGATTGTATTCTGCTTTTAATTTATTTTGCTGTAAAGTTAAAATAACTCCACAGATTTTAAGAGGACTGCATTGAAAAATGACTGAGAATCTCTCTTTTCTGTGACGATTTTATTTAAAAATAAACTTATGATCAAAACTCTGTTTCTGAGCTTGCATTTGTGCAAACTGCTAAAATGATCACACTCCTACACTGAGAGAAGATAGCCATGAAATGGACTCCTGAAGATGGCTTTCACCTCACTGCACTTAGGTGCAACAACTTGCAACCCTTTCAGCGTTTCATCTCCATGAGGATCTGACATCAACGTGACTCCTTTTTTCCATTCATCTCACATAAGTTCTCCCACGTAAGGGCACAAACGAGGAGAAATTCTGCTTTCCTCCATGAGATACAACAGTAGAGCAGACTTTTGTCCAGATGTAAGCAATTGTTACCATAACAGACAAAAGCACAGGCAGACAACATCCCAGCATCAGGTTATCACCGACTGAGTTGATGGGCATACCAGTAAAGACATCTGGAATATAATAGTTTAGACATTAGGATTTTGAGTCACAGCATAGGCTTTTTAGTGAGTCCTATTATTACAGACAAGACGACTCCACATGTCCTGCATTGAACCCTAGCTTATTAAATTCCAAGAATGACCTAAAGGCTGAACAGATACTCTTTGATTTATTACCTTTAAAAAAAAAAAATATTAAGATTCACATTGGGAATTGCTAGCTTTTAGTAGTTACAACAGTTTTTTCAGTTATTTCCTTATTTCTGCAAGAATCTCATAAGCCTCCCCACATGCTTACCTACATATGCATTCCATATGTGCTTGCTTTCCTTCTCAAATGTGATTACTGCAGTATTTTTTCTCTTTCTGTCTGTCTTTCAAATACAGAGCTATAGGATTACACATTGCTGCAATTTTAATTAAGGTGTAGGCACTGATGTGATTGATAGAATTATGACAAGGAAACATTTATCAGAAGCCAAAATTAAGATTTTGATTTTTTTGTACCAAAGCTGGGACATAGACTTTTGATGCTAATCAGCCTGGCCTCTGTACAAGGCACTGATCTATCACACCATTCTTGACTTTCCACGTAGAGCTCTCAGTCCGTAGATGCTATCCAGATTTAAGCAATTAGTACTGCACAGGATGATCTTTGTCTGATCTCATGTTCCCATATGGTGTCCATTAAGAAAGTGATCCACAAACTCTCAGTGGGGTGGTGGTGCTCTTGGCATAAAGCAAGGAGTGCCTGGTGACACGCTCCCGCTTTTGCTGTGTCCAGCATGGGCGCCCATCTAGGAGGCTTCCTTTGACTACTACTTTTCTCCGTTTCCTTCCTGACCTCTTTTTTCATGTCACAGTTTACTGCCCCTACAGCTGTGCTTATGCAGCCATTTGTGGGACCACATGGTGAACCAGATCAGTAGAAGGAAAATCTTTCTAAAGATACTTTATCATGCGTTGCTCACATTAGAATTATAAAATAATATATATTTTAGAGGAAACCTCTGAAGATCATCTGGTCCAATTTCACGGCTAACTTCAAAGTTAGAGAAAATGTCAAGTTTAGATCAGGTTGTTTAGAACCTTGTCCAGTTGAATTTTGAAAATCTCCAATCTTCCACAACTTCTCTCAGGCTCTATTCCAGTGACTGAACACCCTCACTCGGAAGAATTTTCTCTTACTATCTAGTCAGAATTTTCCCTGCTGTAACCCGTCCCTGTTGCTGGCCATCTGTGTGCCTCCAAGAGGAACCATAGTCCGTTTTCTGCGTAACCACCCACGAGGTCACTAAGACAGCCCCTGCTCCAGGCTGACCAGACCCCGCTCTCTCAGGCTCTGCTTGTACGTTAAGTACTTTAGGTCCCCAAACAGTAGCTGGCCCTCTGTAGGAGTTCATCAGTATCCTTCTTCAGCTTGGGATCCCACTCAAGCCCCCAGGCGTGATCTCACAAGTGGCGGATATGGGGGAATAACCGCTTCCTTGGCACTCTGGCAGCTTTCTGCATGCAGCCAGCTTTCAGCTGCATTGACAAAAATGAAGGAGCAATAAAATTCAGATGCGTAGGGATTCCTAGAATATGTTTCCACTGAGACTTAATTCAAAATTTACTGAAAAATAACAGAATCTTTCCTGACTTTACTCAGCGTTCATTCAAATCCTCACAAGGGCCAAATCCTGCCCTAGGGCTTATCTGCCTGAATGCATTTAACTCAGAACAAGATGCAGCAAAGCAGAAAAGTACTTCATAACTGCTTTGAACAAAACATGTCAAAATGAACCATCGGTCTTCACTTTACCACAAATCCTACTTCCCCAAAAGGGGGTGGATTTTTCCCTAGGGACATGAAAGCACCGCAGAAGGGACAGAACAGATTTCCACAGTTCTTTGTGTTGCTACTGCCTCATAAGGTGGGAAATAATTGGGCATGTTGGCATACTGCAGTGGAGAGCCTGGGACTGTACCTGGTCACAAACTGAACCCGGGATAGACAACATCGCTTTTGCACCAAAACAGCAGCAATAGCGTTGATCGGTTTGGATAATAGTATTGCTTGAAAGATGCATGAAGTAATCCTTCCTCTTCTGCAGTACTGTAGCTAAAAAGAATGCTCAGCAAGTAAAGGAAGAGCCCAGAAGAACAACGAAGATGGTCAAACATCTTTGCAAACATGCTTGTGAGAGCGGAGTGAATATTTGGAGGTGTTCTGCCTATGCTCTTCTGCATTTTCCAGTCCAAGAATCAGCTAATCCTTACACAGAATTTCTTGGATTTATTGTGCAATGTTCCCATACTAGTCTGCACCTTCAATCAAATAAAAATTAGACTAACCTTTAATTAATTTAAGTTTAATTAATACTATTTGTTCCTCTCTGTTTTGCTTGCTTGCATGCATATGAGTATGTGCATACCTGCTTTAAAAAAAAATATTGACTACACAATTATTTCAAACTGTGCCCAGGCAGAGAAAAGCTAGTTTAGTGTAAAGAACAGACAGATGGAGGAGGAACACACATGGAAACAGTCCTCAGCTATGCTTAAGCTACTGCAAAAAGACAGGTAGTAATTGTTTTCCATGTTGGCTACTAGACTGGTCTTAAATTACAACAAACGTTATTCATGTCGAATATTATTTCAAGGCTTCTCTCCTCTCATGAACCTGTCTGCCAATAAGCAAGTGAGCAAGAAAAATGAGTCTTAAGAGAACGAAGACAACAGAATCATGATGATGCTTTAAGAAATACTCCTTTCGGTACAGCTTCACTCTGTGCTGTGTTGCTTCTGGGCCTGAAAAACCAATGTGGCCACCATATGTAATAATGCTTGTCACGCCCCATGAGATTACAAACAGTTTTTCACCCACAAGATTTCTGAACTGTATTAGGGAAACTGAAGAAATCCATGTTGTTGTGCTTCCCTCTTGCATGAGGGCCTGCAAGTCCATAAATGGAAAGTGAACAAAGATTTCGGACTTTGGCTAATCACAGTAGGTTTGGTTAATCACAAAGCAGCTTAGTCTAGGAACACTGAAAATATTAGAATTTTTGAGAAATCTCAATAGTCTTCCATAAAAAGAAAGTAAAAAATTAAGTAAAAAGCACTAAAATTACCTGTTGTAAGCAGATTTGATTGTAAACTGAAGAACTAATTAGAACTGCCATGATTAAAAAAGCCTTCGTCTAGACTTCTGGTTCACATCAGCTGCAGGGTGACTCAAGTACAACTGTAGGGGACTGAAGTGGAGAAACAGGGTGCCTAATCGAACACCTGAAATAACGGGGCAGTATCTGCTTGTATTATAATGATGTGTTTGCAGATCATCTGCAAGAATAAAGAACAGCACCTCACCGAAGAGCAGGAGAGTAGCTTTCCGTATGGTTTAAGTATCCTAAACACCATGTGTGGAGGCTCATTTTTCCCCTTAAGAGAGCCTTGTTTGGTAGAGCACACATAGGTTTCTGGCTGTGTCATGTTAATTCTGCATGCTCTTTAGTCATCTGATTGCTTAAGCACAGCAGAACCCAAAACCTAACTATTCAGGGCTTTCTGTATGATGGACCTGTAAAGATTGCTATAGTACATATAGATGTTTTCCTAAAAGTTAAGTACGGTGTGTTTTTAAATACTACTTTTGGAATAGAGATAGGAAAAGAGAAGGAAAAAGGGAGGGGGAACAAGGAAGCTCTTTTTTCGTAATTCTTAGGTAAGTAACTTCACTTTATGGATCCTGGCTATATGAATGTCTGTCCTGATATCAGTAATCTACTTCAATCACTTCCCTATGTTTCTCCTTCAGTATGAGACCTAGCAGAATTCTCCACTGCTTAGGAAGCTTCCTTGGTAAAAACTTTGACTTTTGTGCTTCTCATAATCTTTGTGATCTACCTGTGCTCCCAATTTGTCTATCTAATCTGACATTTTGTCCTTCCACAGCTCTCTGTTTATTATATGTACTCAGTACAGACAGGCATTGGTCTACTGTACAGCTGAAGGCTCTACAGCACGAAAAACTGGATTTCTTATTATATGAGTCCCTAATGTATGATGCTTTCAAATCTTCTGGGACAGCTCTTCTCTTTTCCGAATAGGTATTTTTAGTAAATCATCTATTCTTCTAAATACACCAGCACAGAACTGCTGGATAATCGTGGTGGTAATGACATTTATCTTCCTGTTTTGTTTTTCATAGTGCTTTGATCCTACAAACATCCACATACATACTTTCTTCATATGAATATTCTTGTTGAAATCAATAGGAATAGCTTCATGTATGAAGTTATGCACCAGCCTGTGTATTTGGAAGATTCAAGTTGCTCAGAAGCAAGAAGTTAAAATCCACATACGGCCTCTTTGAAGATATTAAAGCCATATTTTAAAGCTGTCATGGTTTATCCCCAGGCGGCAGCTCAGCCCCACCCAGCCGCTCGCTCACTCCCCACAGGGGGATGGGGGAGAAAATCAGAAGAGTAAAAGTGAGAAAACTCGTGGGCTGAGATAAAGACAGTTTAATAGGTAAAGCAAAAGCCACGCACGCAAGCCAAGCAAACCAAGGAATTCATTCACTGCTTCCCATTGTCAGGCAGGTGTTCGGCCATCGCCAGGAAAGCAGGGCTCCATCACGCGTAACGGTGACTGGGGAAGACAAACGCCATCGCTCCGAACGTCCCCCCTTCCCCCTTCTTCCCCAGCTTTATCCGCTGAGCATGACGGCATACGGTGTGGGACAGCCCTTTGGGCAGCTGGGGTCAGCTGTCCCGGCCGTGTCCCCTCCCAGCTCCCTGTGCACCCCCAGCCTGCTCGCTGGTGGGGTGGGGGGAGGAGCAGAAAGGGCCTTGACTCTGTGTAAGCACTGCTCAGCAACAACACAAACATCCCTGTGTTATCAACACTGTTTTCAGCACACATCCAAAACATAGCCCCATACTAGCTACTATGAAGTAAATTAACTCTATCCCAGCCAAAACCAGCACACAGGCTATTACAATTAATTTAATTTTCAAAATATAAGAAATGACTTCTAGAATACAAGGCTCAGTGGAAACTGAAGTACATAAAGGTACACAGATATGCAGAAAACTGCTCCGGGATATTAATAGAATTATTAGGTGATTACTTAGAAGCATTTCAGAATTACAGTTTGTTCAAACAAAAATCCTTTCCCTCCCCCCACACTAAAATATATCTAAGTTTCAAATATTTTAATATGCTTCATTAAAAGCTGCTGTTCTCAGCAAAAATTCAGCATTGCACAGGTAAACCCTATAAGCCTATAAACCCTATAAGTTTCCTTGGCAAACAGTTCAAAGACAAGATAGGGTTTATTTTTTTGTTTCAAGTCAGACTGTTTCACCTTTCATCTTGAAAAGAGATTGGAAAGCTGATAAATGTAATCTGCTAAAGGAGATATTTGTGAATCTTTTTTTGGTGTAAAGCCACTGGAAGGTTGCTTATTTTCAGAAGAATCATCATGTACCTTTTGAGGAAAAAAAGAAACTGTACATGTAGATCTTAAAGTGACAGGCACTTCAAAAGTTGTTTAAAGAAAAAACTCCAGTTACAGTGCTGGCAATTTGTTCTTATACCATGCAGTCTCTTTCTCTGTTGCTAAGTTTTATTGAAAATTAAACATGTGTTAGCAGCATTGGAATCTGAGTCAGTCATCCATCTGGAAGGACTCTCATCACCTCTGGCTCTAAAGAATATTCCCGAGTAGAGAGAGCTGGAACTGAAGGAAGGACTTGAGAAAGCCTCATGCCACCTCTTTGCTCTGCCCACAGGAATTTCCCAGGAGAACACCATAGCATCTACCAAGCACCCATGGAGGGCTCAAGTGCACCAAGGAGCTACCACAGCATATGATTCTATGATTTATGAGCAAGGCCAAGGATCACCACAAGTCATTTTATAGAAATAAAACGAATGTTTCAGAAACTAAAACAAGATAAGCAAACACACAAAGAAAATCCAGAGACAGCCCCAGCCCCACATGGTTGATGTGTGGTAATGACCACTTTCAATACCCAGCAGTGGGGCAGACTCTCTTTACTTGGCAAGCAGACATCTAATTATTCAGTATTTTAATTTCTGGGTTTAAGTTCTGTACTTACAGTTTGCTTACAATGCTGTCTGCTCTTCAGCCTAGGGATGGGTGAATTAAACTTAAAATGAAAGTTAACTAGCTCAGGTACTGAAGGTGGTTTAGCCACAGCAACGCCATGTCAGCCCATTTACCTTGCATATACACACAGAGAGATAAAACTACTTTGTTGAACTAGCTTCCATGGTGTTACACACTACTGCTTCTAAAACTGCAGTTACCAAGCTGATAGATTTAAAACTAATTTGGTCATCTCTACGCTATATATCATAGTCACATGATCATTCATATAAGACTACATCTGCAAAACCAACTGTTGAAAGTTTGAGATGAATTTTATACCAACAAAAATAAGAGACGTGTGGAGTTAAGCTGTTCAAAAGCTGAATTTCTTCCCATGTGGGGGAACTCCCCCTCCCCCCGGAAGAAACTGTCTCCAATTTTGCCATGCAATTGCACTTTCCAGGTTTTTCCCTGGCATTCTACATCAGAGCAACACAGAACCTTGCAAACATTGCAGACTTTCATGTCAGGGATTTTTTTTTTCGTTTGTTTAATTAGGAGGAATGATCAAATATATTCAACTCACAACAGCATTCTTGTCAATTTGTAAAGGCATAACAAAAGACAGTTAAGAACAGCTCTGTAACGTCTTTTATTACAAAGCAAAGAATCACTTAAAAAAACAAATGCAAGCTTTTAAAAATGGATAGCAGAAGTAATAGTGTTCAGAACAAGCTTCAAGGTAAACAAAAAATATTTATGAGATTGCAATTTGTCAAGACGATTTTAGAACCAACCAACAGGTCATCTTGTCCGCTTATTTCTACATATTGGAAGACATTCATTCAAAATTTGCCATAAAGAATGATAAAACCCACACACGTTCAAAGAAATTAGTGACAAAATCAACTGATTTTTTGCTATTAAATTCTCTCTCTTTTTTATTTTTTTTTAAACATACAAGTGTATTAGCGTCTTGAATAAAGAAGAAGTATCTTCCTGCTATCTGCCTAAAATTAAATTAAATTTGAGGGCATAGGAAGACCTTTAAGCCACATCCCTCCCCTCAGGGACAAGAAGTTTCTAAGAATGTTACAGCAACACGTATTGTATTTATATTTGTTTTCCAAATAGTTAAAGAAAGAATCCTTCAGGAAATGAAGATATTCGAGATATTTAAAGCATAGTGATAACAATAAAAGAGGAGATGAGTCTTTCAGTATTTCACCCCCAGTCAGGCGAGTTGAAGGAGTGATCTCACTTTGTCCTCACATAGCACAGGACTTTAAATTTACAGAGAGGGAGAACACTGACTTGAGAAAGGTGGATGGGGAGACACATCAGACTGATTGCTCTTAAAAATTGCTTTCTCTGAAGTGTTTCATTTTGAATAATATATTGTTTTTCAGAAACAAGATGTGTACTGCAATGCTGCAGAAAATGGAACTGCAGGTGTTGACCTGACCTGTTGAAGGAGATCACAATGAACAACAGAGGTTTAGAGCCTAAGGCCTCAGACTGGAATGAGTGCACTATGGAACTCTATACCAAGAAAGGTGATGGCTGGAGGCTTAAATGGGTTGTCCTGAAGACAACTATGAGCAGGGTCAGTAAAGCAATTTATTCAGGAATTGTCACACTACTGACCAATGTTTGTCAGGGGGTAGAGCAGACTCACCACTAGTTTGGCAATCCAAAGTCTCTAAAGTATAACACCACTTGTAAATACTCTTCCGCCCTGTGATCAGCGTGCTATCAGTGCAAAAGCGTGACAGGAGACTGCCCTGCATGATCTGCATATGTGGTCCACGAAAAGCAATTTTATGGAAAATCTGTGAAGCGCTATAACCAATCAGTAAGACTTCTTTCGAGTTTTACAGAGTTGTCACAGGTATTGGCATTATATCAGTTCCAAGCCATCATTCTAACAGGACTCAGGAGAATTCCTCAACAGCTTTGTTCTCATCAAAATGTTCTTTCCAGGACTTCATTGCCACTATGAACTCTGAAAGACTGATTAGGTTACAGGGTATAGAGGCACTTCCCACCCTTATATCTAGAACAAACAACTCTTACCATAAAACAGATTTAAATATATATATAAAATGGGAGATGCAGCTGCCAACACTTAGTGAATCATTTATACTTTGGAAACGAGCCAAAACCATCTGTGTATGTAACAATACCTGCCCCTCCTAAAACCATAAGACTAGCTGTAACGCAGAACTGAGAAATGCATTCATTAAAAAAGCAATAAGCAAGAACACTTACAGAAGATTAGATGCAATACGGTGTAATGATGAAAAAAAATACCGTTTTATATAATAATCTAAGTCTGTTGAAAAGTGTTTTGTTATTTTTCCAATGCCTGATGTTGTAGAATATGTAAAATGCAAGGTCTTCTTTCATACTTATGACCTAATTTCAGATTAGTCTACTAAGAATCACTACCAAGCATAAGCACATGCGAAAAGCTAGCTTTGTGTGGATGAATGCAAAATAAAATATATTTTCCAGTACTAGGTACTGGAACGTTTCGACTGGCTATGACTAATTTAGCAGGAACAGTCAATGTTTCAGAAAATTCCCTTGAGAAGATTATATCCAAACATACTCTATTAATCACTCAAGACACAATTATGATTTTAGTTTACTTTATTGGGATGTTTTTCATTACTGTAGCCCTGGAGGCACTAAATGACTAATCTGACAGACTTCATTGAGACTCCTTGTACTATTCAGTGAAAGGAAGGCTCTCAAAAACTACCCCAAGCATTATACTCTGCAGAGTCAAAGTTCCTTTTATTTCAATGGGCTTCAGATCAGAACCTGAAAACTAAATTATTTTCTTCTAGAAAATTTGTAGTTTAGTAACTGTGTTTAGTTGTTTTGATATGCAATCTTCACCCAGATCCACAAAGATTTTCCTGTGGAGATACTGACATATATTTGCAGATCTTAGCCAATGTTTTTAATTTAATTCCAGAAATTTTCTGTATTTTTGTCCTCTTCTGCACTAAAGGGGTCCACTTAATCCAAATGATGGTCCAAGCAAGTATCTATCTTTACAGTTAGGTTCATAGATGCGATGTGATTTTCAAAAGTAGCTAAGGGATGTGGGAGCACAAATTCCTTATGCTGTTAAGCAGCTAGAAGCTTTGAAAAGGCCCTCCCCTGAAGCCAATGTTACCACAACATTAACATCATAAGTAAGGCATTACCTCGAAGTTCCCCAGCAGCACCCTTCAAGGGAGCCTTAAAAACCTGCTGTGTCACAAGAGGAGCTGCAGTTAGAGATATTTTTGTTGTTGTTAATATATACAGTATCTGTTCACTCAATAAACACAGCTTATGTAACTGGGAGTGTCAAAGAATGTGGACATATATTGCCCAACACAATTACTGCCAGTTTGTATACAAGAGATTCAAATTGGCATTCAAAGACAATTTAAGGTGATCAAATTACGTTATTTAGTCATAACCTGAACAAAGCTGCCAATTTAAGAAGTTTTTTAAAACGTTGCAAAGGATCTCTGGAAGTTTATCATAAATGTAAACAAAATTAAAATTTTGGAATTAGAAAGAACAGGCTCTTGTGCTAGAAATGTCAAACTCTGATCTCATAAGAAAAAATCCAAAGTAAATACAAGCCCTCAGAATCAAATGTTACAGAATGTTAGCATCTACATCCAACAATATCAGTGATAGCCTGCATGAATACAACCGAAGAACAGCTGTATTGAATTCAGTACCACTGAGTCTTTCACATGAAGAACATAACGGACTTCACATCACTGATTTAAGACTGAGAATAATCTGCATTATAATTCCTAAACACGTTTATGAAATACTCTGTGAAAGACATCTATGGCGTGTTATTCAAAAACATTCATTCAGAGCTTCAATTACAGTATAGACACATCAGTAACACAAGTCTGTAGTATGTGTGTGCATTTGGTGGACAAGAAGGTTTTTTGCATTTTTGCCAAAGGAAAAAAACCAGAGCAAATAGATTATCTCAAACTGCACAGTGGGATTAACTGAAAAAAGAATAATAATGAAATAAAAGTTTCAGACTTGCTGCCATTGGCCAAAGTAGCTTTCAAATCCGTAGTAGTCTTATAATAGTTTATTATTCCAATTCACAAAACAAATATCTACAAAGAATTCTCCCACACACAGAATTTATGCCTTATGGGGAAGACTTTTCTCATGAACTGGTCCAATTTAAACCAAATGAGGAAGCAGGAAATTAGGGTCAGAAAATTAGAACAGAACAAGAAAAAGGAACACTGTACTGTAGACTCCATCCCAATTAAGTTATTTTTACAGATGGACCTAAAGAAACACTCAAGGAATTTATCACTAAATTTACTGGGAGATCAAAACCAAAAAGTCCTTTTGTCAGGCTGCACATTTAAAAAGACCTTCCATCCTTACAGTCACGTTGCTGTTGGAAACTGCTCTGTAACTGCTTTCAGAATCCTAATTTTGCCAAAGGCTTGGGACTAGTTTCTCTGAGAGAGCTGCTGTTCCCACTGCTACAAGAAAATAACTACCTCTGCTAACTGCAGACATCTTATTTTTTTAATTCTGATATTTTTGGCTACGTCTCAACCTGCCTTCTTCTCTTTGCCTACTGAAGGTAACGTTATCCATTTCAGCTTAACAGCGGTGCAAGGAAAGTACGAGAATCTGACTAACAACATAGTGAAGCCTTTTGTTCAGAAGTTATTTATTCTGTGGAAAAAAATAGGGCTCGGTCTGATAACCTTTGTATAGTGGAATATTTTGAAGGCTTATGTTTGAGTACAGATAATCTCTTCCACTTCAGACAAACAAAAAAAAAAAGTACAATAAGAAACACTAGGCAGGAATATTAAAAGCTTGCAATAAATTACAGTCACTTTCAAAGACTACGCATAACCTAAGGCAAAATTTGTAACATAATGAAATCCAGTGACTTATATGCATTTAAACAAAATAGGTTTGGTTTATGCTGTGGGAATATTTATGAATGATGGACACAATGCGGGCTACTACTTGGCATACTGATTCAAGGAGAAAGAACTTATTAAAGAAAGAAATTTTGTTAAAACTGTGAAAAGTCAGAATCAGTGCTAGATAATTCAATTAGTTCATCAATATCTCTGAGAAGCCTCGATACAGACTCACTTCACCTTAATCAGAAATGTAGTAATGTCTATACAACATTAATCAGAATTTTCTCTAACATCTGGACCATGAACCAAAAATTGGAGAATCCACAAAATTCTTTGGTTTTGAGAATATGAAATTGGATAAAGTTCCTTGCCCAAACAATCCTTCAGTAGGATTTAGTGGTGGAGAGCAGGGGGGAAATTCATTGGTTTTAGTTGTGTTTAACTTAAATCAACCTTTTTTTTTTTTTTTTTTTTTTTCTTTCCTTAATCTTTGCTTCAGTCTTCTGTGAGGATAGCAATTATAAAAATAAAAAAAATTGAGCTATCATTCCAACCAAGTCCTAACAGCTGCTTCTCCATTCTTGGCTCTCATACCTGGCTTTTAGAGAAACTTTCTCTTTTTTTGTAGTGGGGCAGGTCTGGAAAAGGGATTTTCTACATTCTCAAGATCTTTAATTCAGCCTTCCTTTGGCCAAGCCTGTTAATTGCATTATCTTTGTTTGTGTTTAGATTCTGATTTTTCCTCATTTTTTTTTCTTTAAAAAGTGCTCTCAAGAAAAATGCTTCATCACTAATGAAACACTCACAGCTTATTAGCCTGAACTCCCCCTCTCCCCCCCTTTTTTTTCCCCTTCCCCTCAGATCAGGAGATTTCTGACACTTGAATAACATATTTTCTTTGAAAGTAAATGCTCTAAATTATGCCAGTGCTGGGAATATTCCTGCTGTTACACCTTTGGCAATCCATAGCTGTAAGAAATCTACCTAGAGAAGACTGGGCATGCATCACACAAACAGCAGCTGGGGGCAGGGGCTTGTGTAAGTTGGCCTACAAAGCCTGTTGCTCTGGGAAATGCGTTTCCAGAGCATCCCGATATTTATTTTTAAATCCTTCTCCCTTAGTTTTAATGACAACCCCTCTTGTTGACTTTCTTCAGGCCCAATTCCTTCCTGGAATATTATTATTCTCACTCTGATTGATTCCTGCAATGAATGAACGTGGCCATTTCACAAAGTCTGGATGCCATGTATAGAGTAGTGAGTAGCAGCCTCTGTGGCACCCGGGAATTAAACCTGCAAGTGGCGAGTGACTGTGCATCACCCTCACGTGCACCGTGTTGGTCTGGACAGACACTGCATGTACGCAACATAGACATAGGCATTGACCAAATGTATGATGTGTATGTAGTACTTTTAACACACAGAGAATACATTATTCATTAGAGGAGTGCCTACCTTTCTGAATATCTGGCTGCCAGGCATCCAGGAAAGCAGCCAGTTGGTTGGTTTTTTTTTTTTTTTCCCCTATATTTTCATGACATGTTACATACATTTTCTGCAAGGTATGTGTGCTCTCTGGGTATCCCCACTGGATGTGAAAGTGCCTTCCTAATTTTGTCCCTTTATAAAATACAAGGATTCCTATGCTGCATCCTAGCACTAGCTGACAGGTCACACAGCCTCTTTGAAATGTACGCTTGGGGCCAGGCCCTGTTTGCTTACCGAGTTTTGCAATTTTTGCAGGTCTTTAGAGTCAGCTCATCCCTTTAGGCAGTTCAAACATGTTAAGCTCTGCCTGTCACCAGGCAATTACCTCTAGTGCTCTGAAACAAAGCAGTCTTCAACCGCTGCTCTATGGCCGTGGGAAGAACTTGGTAGTAAGCCATCAGTGTCTCTTGAAAATGAGCTACTGCTTGCCAAGTAGGTGCACAGAGAAAGAAGTCAAGTGTGATTGAAAATATAAATGCACCTGCAGCAATAGTTCTCTGAGCTTTATCATCATCATCAATATTGATCAAAGTTGACAAATTCAAAGAAAAGGAAAACCTCTCAAGAGATGCAAAATGGAAATACAGTTTTCTGGGAGAACACGCTGCAACAACTCTATATTTTAGCATGCAAAAATTTATGAGACACAAGCCCTGGAAATGTCCAGGAGTGGTAAAGTGATACAAAGCCAAGTTTTCAAGAGTTTTTTGGGTTTTTTTGTTTGTGGCTTTCAATTTTTTTTTTTTTTTTTTTTTTAAACACATGCACCCTGATAGCTGCTACAAGATTAAGGAACTGGCCCAAACCCAATTAAATCAATGGGTGACTTTACAACAGTTTAGACCAGGATTTACATCTCAATTCAGTACAGCTTTTCAAGTGTGAATTTAGCTTTCACAGGCGAAGTTCCACCATTTGTAGCAAACATCTAAGGGGACCTCGCTGAACTGGAAGTCATACTAGGCTGTACCACTAGAAAGGAATGAAAAGATACTGTAAACAGCTTGTATATTGTGTAATGACTACATACTAAAGAGCTCTGCAGCCACCATGCAACGCGAACTCTCGCACTGCTTTGTCTAATTCTTCATGATCAACTTCAGCAGCTGACAGACCACCCACCAGGCTGAATCGCGGACAGGGCAGGAGGAAGCTCAGGAAACCATTCAGACACTTCTACGTAACTTTGCAACTCATTTGTTGTAAAACCTGAGACTGCTCTAGGTTGAGTAATATACAAGTCAACAAGAATCACATCTTCTACCATCTGAAAGAGATTTGAGGACAAGAAGCAATTTGCAGAATTTGTTGGTTTAAATTAAATTAGAGATAACCCTACAGAAATACAAATTCCTGACAATGCAGTGGGCCTGCTTTCAAGGAAAACTATTGTAGAAAAGCTTTTGGGGTTCAAAGAAGAGAAAAGAGCTCTTCTGTTTCAAAAGGGAGATTCAGAGGTAACAAAGACATACTGTGATAGACACAAATTCTTCCAAATACATTCCTGATTATATGTTAATAATTACATGTGGCTAAATGATTCAAACCTAGAAAGAATTCTAAAGTGTCGTGGTTTAACCCCAGCCAGCAACTAAGCCCCACCCAGCCGCTCGCTCACTCCCCCCTGGTGGGATGGGGGAGAGAATCAGAAGAGTAAAAGTGAGAAAACTCACGGGTTGAGATAAAGACAGTTTAATGGGTAAAGCAAAAGCCGCGTGCACAAGCAAAGCAAAGCAAGGAATTCATTCACTGCTTCCCATCGGCAGGCAGGTGTTCAGCCATCCTCAGCAAAGCAGGGCTCCATCACGCGTAACGGTGACTTGGGAAGACAAACGCCATCACGCCCAATGTCCCCCCCTTCCTTCTTCTTCTCCCAGCTTATATACTGAGCATGACGTCATATGGTATGGAATAGCCCTTGGCCAGTCTGGGTCAGCTGTCCTGGCTGTGCTCCCTCCCAGCTTCTTATGCACCTGGCAGAGCACAAGAAGCTGAAAAGTCCTTGACTGGTGTAAACTCTGCTCAGCAAAAACCAAAACATCAGTGCGTTATCAACATTATTCTCATCCTAAATCCAAAACACAGCGCTCTACCAGCTACTAAGAAGAAAACTAACTCTATCCCAGCTGAAACCAGGACATAAAGAAATCAATATATCTATAGATTGGTTATATCACATAATTTACAGACAACAAAATTAATGTTTGAACTGAGGCACAGCTTAAATTTTATTAATGATCTAAATCCTCCAGTAGAGGGTTGTGAGTTAAATAATTGGTCCCAGATAGCTTCCTACTAATCTGCTGTACATGGCTGAATTTCAACCACAGAAATATCAGAAAAATCATAAAGGAGTCTTGCTCTGTCTCTCTGGCCTTTCTGGTAGTCTCTACAAACAAAAAGCACCATTGTTTTTATTTTGTGAACTGAGAATCTCAAAATCCAACACCTTGCACAAACTGCACTGCTTGCTTACACCCTGATTCCTCGCTGCTCCTCTTCCCCCCCCAGCAAGCAGGCATCCTGAACTGAAAGTTCCTGTCAGAGATTTGCTGCTTTTCTCACATTTTCAACACTAGTACTGAAAGATCTTTCTTCATACTCTACATCTTTCAGTGTTGTCCTGACAGCACATCTGATTCCACTTTATAGATCACAATTTGTATTTTGTTAAATACAACAATTCACATGGCTGTTACTAATTCTTCACATACAAACAAACAGGTGATTTAACGACAGCATAAAACTTTAGCCATTTGCACTGTTGGGCTGTGATTTACATATTCCTTGGTTTTCATACAATGTTCCCTAAAGGAACTTCACGTAACAATGAACTGCCATGCTGGGAAGACCTAACACTGCAGAGATAGCAACTGGAAAGTGAAGGGCAGTGGATGTGAATGCATGTGTTATCAGTGTATAAATATAGTCTGTACTATTTAGACTTTTTAAATGAGAACACAAGACAAAAAATTAGATGTAGAATTGTTTAGGTTGGAAGAGACCTTTAGGATCATCAAGTCCAACCATTAACCCAGCACTGCCACGTCCACCACTAAACCATGTCCCTGAGCACCACGTCTACCTGGCTTTTAAATACCTCCAGGGATGGGGACTCAACCACTTCCCTGGGCAGCCTGTGCCAGGGCCTGACAGCCCTTTCCGTGAAGAAGTCTTTCCTAATAGCCAACCTAAACCTCCCCGGCACAACTTGAGGCCATTCCCTCTCATCCTATCGCTTGTTACTTGGGAGAAGAGACCGACCCCCACCTGGCTCCAGCCTCCTTTCATGGAGTTGCAGAGAGCGATGAGGGCTCCCCGGAGACCTTATCACAGAGTAGTTCTTAGACCTATGGTATTCCTTATTTTCTTTTTAAGAGGCTTTAACATTTGTTTTAATATAGAGAAATTACTGTCTAACAACATTATTGTTTTAAATTCTTAAGTGACATGATCTCAAACAATGAGGCAGCTCTTCAGGACCTAAGTAATCAAAATACATGGGGTAATTCAGCAGAGCTAGTAAAAGAAAGCTGCTCCTCAAGAAGAGATGGAAAGCTGCCAGTAATGGAGTGGCAAAAAAAAAAAAAAAAATCAACTTATTAAAGAAAACTATATTTAAGCAAGACAACTAACCCGCACAAACTTTTTAATCAATTCTCAACACTTGATCCAAATCGGCCCACGCGGCCTACTCGACTGTTACAGCCTGCCTAACACTGCCACCCAGCGGCCCGGAAGCTGCCCGGGCCTGCCTGCCTCCCACCGCTACCATGGAATTAGAGATGCTAACACAGCATCTCTCTCTCTATAATACAGCCAAAACCTTACAGTTACAATGTTACAGGCTAAAGAGTCAGGAAATGGATATCAGAGAGATTTCCATGAGATAATTACACTGAATAAAGAAAACCTAGTTTTAGCTTCAGATACAAGCATGCAATTCCCACTGAAGCCATTTGGAGCTGCACGAACAAGCCAGAGAACTGACCATTATACATAAGAAAAGACCATTTTACACACTGCCTCTGTGGTGAATTCTTACGTTCTTCTACATGTACAATAGGGATGATATCAACTATAGCATAATTTCGTATAAAAACCTCAAGTTACACATGCTATCCTAGAAACAAAACTTACTGAGAACTAATAAGATGGAAAATCTTAAGCTTCTAAAATTAATTTATTTTCTAAAACACAAAACAGTTGTATTTTTAAAGCAGTGTGAGAGAAGTCACTGTTGATTAAAACTATCTAAATTTCTCAGTCTAGTCATATGTTATTAATAGAAACACAGTTATCAGGGAAGTTGTTATTAACAAGTGGTACCTTGCAGTTTTGGAAACACATGGTTACCAACCCAAAGAATTTCTTGTATAATTACAGGTAGCTAAGCAACCAATAATACTGAAGATAGATCCCTACTAGTACATTTAGACTGAGATTTTACTTGAGGTCTGCTTTGTTCTCATATGGCACTTTCCATTGACCTCATCTGGATCACATGCGCACATCTTCAGAATCATGTTAAGATTGCACCATCCTTTGCTTAACACAAGATGACCCTATTATTTGAAGTAAAGGCAAAAGTAAGGCTAAATGAAGGAAAAAAAAAAAAAGAAAGAAAGGTTTTCTGTAAAAAAAAGCCAAGAAAGAACTTAAGCCTTCTGTACAAGAAAAATGAATCTCTACCAACAGTATACGTAATTAATAGTATATGTTTCTGGACAGAGAACTACTGGTAGTAAAACAGGAAAGCAGTAATAGCTTCCTTTTTATTGTATAACAATGGGAATACAAGTGCATGTGTTATATGTGTTACAAAATTTCCAAAGGAAGAAAAAATTCCCAGAACCAAAACATTTGAGCTCCATTTCCTCCACTAGAATCACTGCACAGGAAATGAGACGTTTTAAAAATCAATGAAGTCACTTAGGCTCTTAGAGATGGCTGTGGTTACCAGAACTACTTTTGCCTCTATATTTTTACTAGATTTCCACTAGAACCTCTTTAATGTGTACATACACTTATTTTACTCAGCCTGTTCCCATAAGTGGCATAACAACTTTGTTTCAGCTTAAGAAATGAAAATGAGAGAAAAATACTGAATCATGTCAGAAAGAAAATAATCTAACTGGAAAAGAACCTGCATTCTAAGCTTCAAGAAGATGAAACAATTACACCATGTGGGACCCTGCATATACCGAAGGGTGAAATAATCTGGAGTGGGAGCAGAAACCAGAATTTTCCCCCAGAAGTACATTTCCTTTATACTTTTCCTTGGTTTTGAGCCAACAATATTTATGGAAATAGGTTGTACTAAATTGCTCAAATAAACTGTTTTGCACACCGTCATTGTCAACTAAGTGCCTTTGAGACAATTAATTCACAGTTGATTAGCTATAAGAGCTTAAATGGGTTGATAAAAAATATCTCCATTAATATTCTTTAATGATCTATCTATCTATCCAGGGTTTATACTTATTTAATTTCTGAGAACACTATATAAACTGTCAGTCCTTTGACTTCATTTTCCCCTCCTCCTTTTCTGAAGATATACATGGATTTTTAAATTAAGATGATTTATGTAATCATACAAACAAACAAGGCAAGTGACCTCTATTATATGAGATAGGCATTTAATCAGTAAACTCCATTATACGCCATGCATAAAATATTTAAGACCAGAAAAAAGCTATAGCTAGCATATTGTTTTGTCAGCCTAATTCTACAGTCCATATAAAATTGTAAATATCCATCTAAACTCCAAGTCAGAGAAACCACTGGTGCAGTTCAAAGATTTTCTGTGAACTCTTCTGGAAAATTACCCTTCTCCTTCGAAAAACAGACTTACAATTAAAACACTTAAATATGAGTCAAAATCTGATTGTGTTTTCATTTGTAATAGTTTTCCACCAGGAAAGAAAATCAAGCATTTAAAGAAAATTAGAATCTTCAAATCAGACCTTTTACATACCTGAAAATCAAATTTTCAGTGGCAAAAATGTTACAGTGTCAACCTGCACTGGTTGTAAACATCTGTTCGACTTGATATTTGGTTTGTGACAAATGACCAAAATGGGAACATTTCAAAAAAGTTTCCATTCAATAAATCAACATTTCCACTTTGAGATTCTCAAAAAAGGTCTTTAGACCTGCATGATTAACCCGAATTTGATAAAGCTGTCGGTCTCATCCTACTGAGAAGGTAACATATCAAGGAACAGGAAGAAATACGTCACATCTTAACTGTAAGGGAATTATCTGGATGTACCTTTTTCTCTGCACACAGATATTTTGGATTTTTTTTTTTAAATAAATAAATGATTTTTCTCTTTTTATTTTAAGGCTATCACTTTTTATTAGAATTTAGGATTCTGAACCTTTGATATAATGTACTCTCTCTAGTGAAAAACACTATACATTCTCTATATTGGCTGCAATAAAGTAGAACATGCTACTGCACAGTTTAAGATCCTTTAAAAATAAGCTACTCCAAATGGCATTACTTCGTCTGGGAGACAAGAGCTGACAAAACCTCTCATAATTCTTCCACAGCAAAGATTACAAAAAACCAAAAAACAACAAGAAAACCCCAACCCCCCCCAAACCCGACAAAAGCTGTAGCCGAGAACTGTGCTAACGTCACTGACCACACCCCATGGCGGGGAATCTGTTAGGATGTTCCTGGGGTTCCCCCCCCCCCAATTTAAGCTTTAATCAGCAACAAGCATTTTATATTAAACAGGATGACCAAAACACATGGTAAAGTGACTATACGAATCATTATTTAACATTATGAAGCTGTTTAAAGAAAGTTTGGACCTTAGTTTTTGAAACACCTTGAGAAAATACTTTGCACAAATAAGTATGAATAGTCAGAGTCTGGGAAACGGATGGATGTTTTCTGATCACTGCCACAAAAGAACAAAAAATGGTGTAAAATTTGCAGTAATATCAGTAGGATGGGGGAGAGGGCTGAGCAATTCTTATGACTCAGAAAATAAACTTCATTTAAGTCCTCTGTGAACTTTATACAAAATATGAAGCAGCAATTTTGGAAAAAGGAAACCTATGCTTCCTTCCAAAAACTGCAAATTTTTGCAGCCCTCCTGAATATGTTTCTGTTGATTAAATTCTTTCAAAGTTGTTTTATTGCTTTTGAGTAGCAAGAGTAAAATATATTATAAATATTACATGCTATATTATATTACATACATGCTATATTTATATTGTGTATGTACTCTATATAAATGTTATGAGGCTTTATTTCTAGACTTTAATAACAACTTACTAGTTTGTCTCTCAATCCTGTATTTTTGTGTGTGTGATAACTCAATTTATCAAAGATTCTTTTAGGCTTACTGGCAGATGCAACTAGTTACAATATTAGATCATTATCTTCCACCAAAAATAGCTTTAACGCATGCTGCCGTCTATATTTAAACGTCTGAAATATATAAGCAACCTTCATAATACCATATGAATACTCCTTGCCAGATTGTATGATGCTTTTAAGAACAAGATACAAGAACTTTTCATTTCTTTAGAACTGGCTCCAGTGCAGAAGCAAAGAAGATTTTATTTCTGTTCTTGAATCTTTTGCTTGAAGGGTCACAAAAGAATCAGATAGCAAAGTATAATTACCAGATGAGTAAAAATAAACAACAAATAATTTTGTTAAGGCTGGATTCATACCATTGACTTCAGGGAGAATACTCATGAGCACAAGTTAACGTAAATAAGACTGCAAAGACAGATTTCAAACATGCAGTTTTCTGATTAGGCTCTCTCTCTTTTTGCCATAGTAAAATTCTAATACAAAGTGACAAGTTTATCACGTAGTCTAACACAAAAAGCATACCATTGCATTTCAGCAGCTCTGCAGTAATGCAAGGTCACTTACTCTTTCCTTCCCCAAGAAAAAAGCTACTTCTTGGCACATCTTTATCATAATACTGTGGGGGAAAAAATATCAGACAGACAGTAACAACAGAGACCATTATACTCAATAACTTGTTTGTTTGTAAAGATTTGGTTCCTGCACCTTATTCACACATCATTTTACTTCCAGAAGGCACTGTGCTATACTAATGCCACACAAGTTTGACACTTGAGTTAGACTTGTACCGTGTATTTTTACACTTCTAAACTCCATTTCAGAAGGATACAATAACAACCAGCCATGGATGATACAGATGTCGGAGCGAAAAAATAAATGCCATTTTCCAACTTTTACTTTGACTGACCTGCCTTTCTTTGTTTTTCAAGGATAATTAAATCCAGTGAGCAGTTGTTTGAATTAGGTAGTGTTAACAGCTGACCAAGCATAATGGGAGGAAAGCAAAACGAAGGCTGCTTCTCTCGCTGTTTGTGTTAAGTCATACGAAGGTCAGGCAACGATAGCCTTCACACAACTCCTGTGCATCAGGCCCACGCTGCAACCCCCAGTGGGTACACAGACAAGAAGCAATATTAAACTCTCTGCATCGGATACTGGAAGCCTGTAATTTTTCCCCTGCAAATCCATGTTATGTGGGCCAGAATAACTAACCATTCACACGTTCATTATCTTCTGCCATCGTTGCTCAGCTATCACAGATGAGATTAGAGCGGCGTTCCAGGAAGTACTATAAATACATAAGACCTGTTTTGCCTTTTACAGTCTAAAAACATTCAATAATAGTAACTATTCATTTTACATATATAAAACTGTGGCATAGAGAGATGAAGTGATCTACTGCTTGGAGCCCGATCTGGAAACTAAACCAAGGTCTCTTGGGACACAGCCCATTGCTTTAACAGTAAGGGCATGTCCATTCTTGTTGGGTTCTCCTGATAAATGCAGGAGATTTTCAGTTCTATCATTTGGTCCCTAGTTAGTTTTTCATTACTGCAGCTAGGCAGAATGGACAGAGAAAAGGGAACTTTCTGAGCTTCCTGAAATTAAGCCAATATAAAATGAATAGGAAACAGAAAATTATAAAATCTGACAACAGTATAATGTATATACATTTATACTTTGGAGCTCTAAGCCCCTTTTCTGAATTCTCAGCTCTCCCTCAACACTCAATTTTCAATTCCAATCTTTAAAAAGCAGCAGAACACCTTGCTTGATATTGAAAGTTTTTCAGCTCTATAAGTAAATTTTAATATGAAATATTCTTCAGATTGTAAAAAGAAAAGAGGTAAAAAAAGAAAAAAACATAATAAATCACTCCCCTAGCCATTACTTTGATTACCAAGGTTTGGATTAATTTGGAAACATACTGGACCAAGAAGTACTTTGAGTATTCTCAGTTAAGCCTACGATAACTGAAAGCCAATAATAATAATAATAATAGGTAATGATAGACCTGCTTTGGATTAGACTTGCTTTCTACTCTGTCTGCTTTACAGACTGTAACTGCTGACTTTTTCACCGTAAGGCCACCATTGATCCTTATTTTTCAGCATTCCTGGTGTCGTGGTTTAACCCCAGGCGGCAGCTCAGCCCCACCCAGCCGCTCGCTCACTCCCCACAGGGGGATGGGGGAGAAAATCAGAAGAGTAAAAGTGAGAAAACTCGTGGGCTGAGATAAAGACAGTTTAATAGGTAAAGCAAAAGCCACGCATGCAAGCAAAGCAAACCAAGGAATTCATTCACTGCTTCCCATTGTCAGGCAGGTGTTCGGCCATCGCCAGGAAAGCAGGGCTCCATCACGCGTAGCGGTGACTTGGGAAGACAAACGCCATCGCTCCGAACGTCCCCCCTTCCCCCTTCTTCCCCAGCTTTATTCGCTGAGCATGACGCCATACGGTGTGGGACAGCCCTTTGGGCAGCTGGGGTCAGCTGTCCCGGCCGTGTCCCCTCCCAGCTCCCTGTGCACCCCCAGCCTGCTCGCTGGTGGGGTGGGGGGAGGAGCAGAAAGGGCCTTGACTCTGTGTAAGCACTGCTCAGCAATAATGGAAATATCTCTATATTATCAACACTGTTTTCAGCACACATCCAAAACATAGCCCCATACTAGCTACTATGAAGTAAATTAACTCTATCCCAGCCAAAACCAGCACACTGGAAATGTGTATTAGCACACTAAAGACTTCTCAAAGCTTAAGGCAAAGCTGAAAGTTACAGACAAGAATGTTTGCTAATGAATTTCTATTTATTCCTAATCTTTAAGACAAGAAAGGTACTTAAAACATCTAATCAAGCAGTTTTCAATCTCTTTTCTCCACAGTGCTTCTCTGAATACAATCCTTCATTCTCTGTACATGGCCTTTATAACTCATTCTTAGATATATGCTTATTAGGGAATCTAATAGATTTGCATAACTATCCTGTCCTTCCTAATTATTTACCATTCCATGAATCATTGTAATGCACAAAGGTTGTCGACACTAATTCTGAAGTTGCTCATGACTGGCATAACGCATTGTTAGAAAACATAGGAAACGGATGGGTATGGGCATCCTGACAGTCTCTTCCCCTCCTGTACAACAAACTCCTCCTGCCAGTACTAAGATCTGCTGCCACTGGTAGCGACAGCAGCAGCAAACACCTATAGACACTAAGACCTGATTGGTAGGAACAATAATTCAGCCATTGCAACTGCAAACAGAAAATACGAAGAAAATCAAAACCTACAAACGTTTGAGTGTTACCAAATGGCTCTAGACTCACCTTAACTCTGCTCTAGGGACTGGAAAAAACTGGGAGGAAAATCCAGAAACTTAGCTAGCATCTTCAATCTCCAACAACTTAATCTCAGTAGCAATTCACAAATTAGGTGCTTTCTTCCTTATTACAGTGTTGCTAACCCCATTCCTAAATGGACTTTTTTAAAAAAAAAAAAAAAAAAGTTGTAATTACACAAGCGGCACTGAAAAAACAACATTCTACATCTAAACCATTCTGTGTGCAATGGTCATCGGACAGAGCTTGTCTACGATGAAGACTGAAAACAGAACTGAATTGTTAACACTGCATATGCCTACAAGCTGCAAAAGCAGACCTGCTGCTCACAATTTAAACAAAAAATTGGCTACAGACTTTCAGAATACTTCAAAATGCAAAGATATTATGCAAGATACATATGGAGTTATTACACATTAATTTGCATGATTTCAAATGTTCAATCTCCTTTCGGCTAAGCCAAAATTTAGTACCATTCCCTTTTTTCTAAATGGCTACTTCGCTAAATGTAGTAACTGAATGGCTTATGTGCTGAGTGGTGTAGGAATTTTGCAATACAATGTTTTTGGCACCCTTAAGTATATAGTAATTTACATATAAAAATGAAGTCTGTTCACTCACTCTCATTGTTACCTTTGATTCTGAAGGATTCACCAGTGACAACTGCATAAAATGTACATTAAGTTTACCAAAATTATTCCAGTGAAAGGATTTCATGCCAGCTACCGAATACACAAACTCATTTCTCCTTTTAGGCAGTAAGTCCGTATTGGTAAAGTCTCCCAAATAACTCAATGTACTCATTTCAGTTATACCCATCTTTATGACCTCAGAATGGAGGGCTTAACACTAAAGATGATAAATACCCTAAAGATTATGAGGGCTTTGAACGCCTGCCAACTGGGGTGTGAGTAGCGCCTTCTCTTCCTGGCTTTGCTTTCTCCAGTTATGAAATGCTTCCTTTGCATTTTGTTCCACAAAGTCTGGAATTCTCATCACTGATGGGCTCACCCCAAGGATAAACATGTACAAAATATAAATAAACTCAGTCCAAAATCAGCAAAGGATTTTTGCTGAAGACTGAACTTCTCACCAGACGGAGAACTGGATCTGTGTTTTGGGAGTAAATGGAGAAGTGTGAGGGGTTTTGTTTTGTGTGCTTTTGTTTTTAAATCATGAAAAACATGGACAGAGGGTTTCATCCACTTTTCACCTCCTATAAATATTCTGCTGGCTTATATTTAAAATCAATATTTTTTTTCACGGTATTTTGAGAGTTCTTACATTAGGATACTAATTGCTTCAGATGCATCTGCTTACGTTCTTTACTAAATAGATGAAGAGTGAGTGCAATTAACACCTAGCAATTTTATGTAGTTGGCATCAACTACATTACAATACTACTCAGTCCTATACATTTCAGAACGATTATTTAATTGAACTGCAGAAGCTCAAACTCTATGTTGTCCAGCTCCATGGCAAGAAACTGTTCTGCCACTGGCCTGCTGGACAACCTTGGCAAGGTTACTTCACATCACTGGACCACAGTTATTCCAGCAAAAATGGATATTTTTGCTGATATGACAAATTAATAAAATACTTTGAGACCTACGTAGGACAGGTATCTCCTAATCGGTGGGTACTGCTATTTATTAATTCACTAAGGATGGATTCAAGATCCATGAGCTGTGTATCAGACTGAAAAGCTATTTATCACAGAAAAGATTATTATTCTTGAAGCCCTCATTCTTTTGTGTATTTTTTGAAGTGATCCACTTGATCCATTTGCCGTTCAAATGTCAAACTACTTTTAAAATACTTAATGCACAGAGTCTGGACTCCATCTGTTAGTAAAAAGATTATATTTTCTTTCGTTAAAGCTAATAGGGTATTAATAACATTTGCTTTTATTTTACTATTATTGCTGGTGCTTTAATATTCATAACATAGCACATAAAAAAAAGCAAACTAAACTCATACTAACCCATGTGTCCTTCGAACTAAAAGGCCCCCACAAACCCCACATCAAATCAGAAACAGCCTCTTTGCCCATGTTTGAGAAAAGGCATAACTCTTTAAGGATGACTTTGATTAATCAGAGACTTGAAATTAAAAAAAGGCTATGCCAAGAAAACGTGCAAGTACTGAGACAGACCATAACATAAGCCGAAATCCACCAGCTGAGCAGGGAACAAAACAGACTAAATTTACATATGATGTAAGCTGATTTAGCTACTTTGCCACCAATGACAATATATGCTTACTGAATATTTGGTGCTAATTAACATACAGGCAGTATCTTTTCCGAGCAGCCTTTTTCAGAGAGTTGACTAGCACTACTACAAAACTGATTTAAGTAAGAGGCAATAGTGTCGAGAAAGAACTCAGAGGGGATCGAAGAGAAGGATTGTTCTGCAGAGAACCCTGCAGAGAAGGATTTTTGGCTCCTGGTGCTGAACATGAGTCAGCAGTGAGCCCTTGCAGTGGCAAAGGCTAATCTCCTAAGTAAATGCATAGCCAGCAAGTCAAGGGAAATGATTGTTCCCCTCTACTTGGCACACGTGAGGCTGCATCTGGTTCTGGAATATTGCGTCCAGTCTTAGAACACTCATTACAAGACAGAAATGAACAAACCAGACAGTCTAGCAGAGGCCGTTAACGCAGCTAGGGGACTGGAGCACATGACGAACAAAGGCTGATGGAAGTGGCTTTGGGCAGCCTGGTAAACAGAAGGCTAAGGAGCAATCTGCAGTCTTCACTGCCTACAGCAAGTGGGATACAGAGAAGCTGGAGCTAAACTCTTTTTTAGATGTGCATGGTGAAAGGACAAAACTTAATGATCACAGGTTGCAGTAAGGGAAATTTTGATTGAGTATATGGGAAAAAATTCAGAATGAAACTGATTAAGCACTGGAACAAGTTGCTCCAAGAGACTGGAATTTCCTTCCTCGGAGATTTTCAAAACATGACTGGACACGGTCCTGAGTAACCTGATTTAACTTGCAAAATGGCACTGCTTTGAGGAGGAAGCTCAAGGCCTGGATAAGCTCCACAAATCCCTTCCAGCCTAAATGTTTTTAGGGTTCTGTGATTTTGAAAGAGGGATTAGATTTAAATAAAAATATATATACAAGAGATCCTTGAAATGCAATCATAACATTGCTGCTTTTACATTTCAGAGAAGAAGAGCCAATTAAAACATAAGTCCCTTCACTGTATGTGAACTTAGAATGACCAAGCATACTTCTTTATAGGTAAACAATCACTGAAATTGTTTCAGAACACAGTGTATTCAACTATTTTAAGAATACGAAATGATAGAGGTCCCTTTCTTCTGATCCTTTATTCCATCTCCTTCTGGTAGAACATCCCAGCAGACCCCGCTGATAGCCTAAAATTTACAACAGAAATAAAAACTTCTGAGGACTAAATAAAGTATAACTAGAACAGAACACCTCATCCACAGAACTATCACAACATTCAGTTAAGAACTTGCTTGGCAATCTGCCTGCCTAGCTCCCTAGAACCAATGGAGTTCAGTGGGTCACCTTCAGCAGTGTTACACCAGGACCAAAAGTGAACCTCAGCTGGGTGGAATGCTGCCTGGGAATTCCCCTATCACAAAACAGGGAGTGAATGCATCCCACTTACGATTCAAAGGGACAGGAACTACTGTCCTCTTAACCTTTCCTTTACATTACTGATGCTAACTATTTTTTAAAAGCATTGGCTTAATGTCTTTTTAGAGAAGGAGGATGTTCTTGCAGTTCCATATACAGGTAAGAACATTGTTTCAGCACAACAGATTCTGCCAGGATGGACAAACACAGAGGTTCTTGGCCATCTGCAAGCTATTTCATAATCTGGGCATGGAAACAATAGTATATTCCATTTCTTATAACCAGGATGACAGAGCTATTGCATACACCAGGGATGCAGATAGTATTGTGGATTCACTCTCCCACTTTTCTTTTGCACTAGTGATGGAAAAAATTTTATTGAAATTACATATAGAAAACCTGCAGAGCATTTATTTCTGTTCTTTATCCTTTCCTACGAGTTTTCAGGGCAAAAGGGCACAATCTACGAGTAAAGTGCTACATGAAAACAGAAACCATCTGTGTGTTAGGTTTCTTCATTATTAAAAATTACTCAAGTTCACTTTCTGATAGCAAGTTTAGAGGATTTTTTTTATTAACATGCTAATGCGTTGCTGTTTTCTACATAAATTCTTACTTTGTCTAAAAGCCAAACTCTCTATCATCGGTCCATTTAAAGTGTTTACATTCATCAGGTCAATGACTTGCTGAGACTGATCTACAGAAAACTCATTAGTTTAACAGGTTTATTTTTATTACACTTTGGTTCCTAAACTAACATTGTTTTCTCTGCATGAAGTAAGTAGCTGCAGTTAGGTAATCAGAACTCAAAGGGTTATTGCTGGTAGGTAACACAGGAAATTGGACGGTTACTGTGCCAAAAATCACCGCTAATACAAATGTTTCTTCATTCTGGGACGTGAAAGTAAGACAGTAGTTTAACGGTATGGTGTAGCACATACATACTATTGGAAACTTGCTGTATCATTTGTGATCACCAAAAGACCAAAGCAAAACAAAAACATGCATAAAAATCTTTTAGCTTAGCCTTCTAGATAAACAATTCCAGATTACTGTTCTACAGGATATATAAACACTTACAGCTAAGTGTCCCATGCTTTGACAGAGTTACTTACGCTAGAAGTTAGTTACTTCACAGATGAAAACAATGAACAGAACATAAAGTAACAGTGAAATGTATTTCACAAAGCCACTGTAATCTCTCAGATGCCTCATCAGTTAGCATAAGCCTCCTGGCAGGCCAAACAACTTGGGGATATTCCATTATGTGTTTATCTCCTTCTCAACTCACATAACAGTAGAGAACATAGCAGGGAATGTCAGAGCTAGAAGATGGAGTACTGGGAAGGCAAATGATGAAACATCATATTGTTAACTCAAAAAACCCACACCACTGGTAAGATTCTTTATTAAAGGGAACTCATTGCCAGCCACTGTTGTAAAGTCCAAATACAAAAGAATGAAATAAACTTGTGCTACTCTTCAACAGGCTCAGTTGAGTAAGACTTAAAAAAAAAAAACAAAACAAAACAAAACCACCTTTGGGTTTTAACACTGCAGTACTAACATATGACGGAAATTTCTAGCATTTGAACTGCAGGAAAAAAATACACACTTTTAAGACAAAACTCTTAATATTTATTATTCTAAAATCTTGTAATTTTAAAGAAAATACCTTTTTTTTAAGTCTTAAGGAGGAAATTGTGTTTTGTAAGGTATCTTTACATTTTTATATTTCCAATCTAAAAATAAAAAAGGAAAAAATAAAAAGTGTACCTAATCATGCTGTCCATATATATCACCCACAACCAACCTTTGATTTTTCTGGCCAGCTTAACCACAATTAATAAAGTGGTAGAGATTTTTTTTTTTTTTTTTAAATTTAATTGTTTCTAGAGGTTTGCAGAAACCAGTTTCTGGTCATAGGTGCCAGAAATTAGTGCCGTCTTTGTGTGAAGGGGAATGCTTAAGTATCTGTAGGTCAGTCAGAACATAGGCAGTGTGGAATGAACCACAGCAGTAAGTGCTTATTGCCCATCTGCTAGTTCGGGAACTCAAGAGGGAGTTGTGGATAGAGCGGGGATATTTTGTGGGTGAGCAAAGATGACAGGAGGGGCTTTGGTTGCTGAAGTGAAAAGCATTTGATAATGAGAGGCCAGAGAGCTGGGTAATGCCATTAATACAGTTAGTATGGAAATGAACGGAGTAAAACTCTACAAGAAATAAGACTGTAGCAATTCCATTGTTTTCAGAGCAATTTGCTGCTTGTGTCCACCCTATTGTGATTTGCACTGCAAATTGGATAACTGTCAACAGAACAAAGAAAATTAATTCTACAGGCAGGAGGTCTACTACACAGAACTGGAGATCTGCTAGAGAAATTAAGATCACTGACTGATAAGAAGGCCTTCCAGATCTCCTTAGAATGCAACTTTAGCAAATAATAATTGAGTTTTACAAAGCAAGCTTACTACCTTTAACTGTTCTCCCTTTAATACCCAGTTTACCCTGTGCACAGCCCAGTAAACTAAACCTTACCCTTGCAAATTTATAGAAGATATTACTCTCTTCCTGTGTTTCATTACACAGTTTTGTAATTTGTGGTTTGTTTGGGGGTTTTTTTGGTTGTTGGGTTTTTTTTGGGTGGTTAGTTTTGTGTGGTTTTTTTTTTTCCTTTTTTTTTTCCCCCAGGTCTTTTTTTCTCTTTTTTTTTTTTTTTTTTTTTTTAACCACACACTACAACCTGGCCTAGGCATTGACAACAGAGATCCAGACAGTTCTGCATTTCATCATGTCAGTAAACAAATTAAAAAAAAAAGAGGTGCTGGTTGGCCAATTTAGACAATAAAAAGCCCAACACTGAGAACTGAGCAGAGTGTAATTTATATGCTGTCATATCATTCATCATAGGAACATTAACCTTTAAACTGTGGCTAAAGCAATTCCAATTTCATTGCTCCCTAGAAGATTCACTTTGGAAATACTCTGCAACCCCTCTGGGCTTTTCTGCGTAGATGTAGGGGGTCTTCCTTTGATCTTTGTCCTCAGTTCTAGAGGGAGGGCAATAGCCAACTCACATTTTATGACTGACTCACAGCATTAAGCCCAAGATAATTCTAGCAATATATTCCTCCTTGCATTATTGTTTTTAATCCTATTTCTTATCTCTACCTCCTCTGATTCACTTCTATCATTCATCTTTGTCTCCCCAAAGGAAACTGAATTGCATTTTACCAGTGAAGAAAATGGGCTTACTTAGAAATTCTTACATTACATTGATGGTAATGAGGACAATGGAATAAGATTCAACATAGAATGAAGCTGGTTAGTTGCTTCATTTCTCAGTGCATATAGAAAAAAAAAAAAAATCACAAAGGAGATGGGAGACTACAGCTGGCATGAGGGAGCTTCCTCACTTCCTTATGTGCAGCCTAAGCCAACTTACCAAAGTTGGCATTTCATGTTTAGAAATAGGCAGCTGTCACCAAAAACTGTTTTGATGGCATCAAATGACCACAGGGACTCCTAGCACTGCCTCAAGGGTGGGTAAATTGGTCCTACACATAACCTTTCAAAATATTTTCGAACTGTTCAAGATATTAGTAGTTCCGGGAAATAACAAAACTGTTACAAGTAACTATTTTAAGACTCCATCATATTATAACACTTTTTTTTATGTGATTGCGTATGACTGACCTTGGTTCTTCATTCATTGCAGTGGAAATCTTGATGATACTGACTCACTTAATTTCATAAATAAAGTACTGAAGTGGCAGTTTGCAGGTAAGAAACATTATTTACTGCCTTTTAGCCATATGCAATACACTGAGACCATTTCTTCTAGATTCCAACAGTCTTTCTGTGTAAAGAAAGCCAAACTTACGGGATTCATAATGCAATCTCTAGGACAATGCATCGCCTCTTTTCCTCAAATTTGGGAAATAAAGCATACGGAGCATGTTCTCAGATGCTTATCTTTGATAGTTCACCCAAATGTCTGCCTTGAAAATTACTATGCATGTTCTTCAAATATTTAATACGTTGACCTTGTTCAAAGAATACAGCAATTTAAGAGGTATTACACAAACTATTTTTGAAACTTTTTCCTTTAAAAGTTTCAGACTCCCCGTCAGAGTCACTCACATTTGTCTTTTATGTACGGGCCAACTTATTTTTCTTCTGTAAATTGTAAATTTTCAAGTAGGTTTTTTTTTGTTTGGTTGGTTTTTTTTAAGAAGATTTTGTTTTAAGGAGAGGTTTTTCTTTTGAGAACATAAGAATGGTCATATTGGTTCAGACTGGACTCATTTCCAGCAGCGACCAGATATAGGCACATATGGAAGAATAAGAACACTGATACCTCCTCTCCCAAGTCCAGCTCTCGACCACTTGCAACTTCGGGACTGATCCAGATGCTATTTCTGCATGTCAAAATCCTCAATATTCTTTTTCCAAGTTCTTATCCGGTGTACCCAGAACTGCATGCACCAATATCTTCCTTAGCAGTAAACACAAGCATTTTATAAGGCCATACCAGGGAAGAATGACCATATCTTTTGGATACATAATAGATATTCCAACTGTACATCCATATTTCACTTCTGTTTGACAGCTACATCCCAGCAAACACCATATTTCTTCAGCAAAATTCTGTTTAATCCAAATCACAGAATTCTCTGGAATTCTGTTGGAATAAATCTGTAAAACACTTAAAAGTGTTACACTTACCAACACTGGACCTCTTTGATTTCATACTGATTTACAGCAACAAAGACCCCTTCAGATACTTCCTTTTTCTGTTTATTACAGATAGAAGAGATAATTCTCTTTGGTCAGTGCTGCAAGACTGTAAATATTCCTATGAATCCTTAATATTGTAATGTACTTATAAACGTAGGAAAACGTACCTAAGAAATCAAGGTTTGGCTCTCAGCTCAGTAGCATTCTAGAAAACTTTGAACAGTAAGATTTAAACTGAAGAAAAGATTAAGGTTCTGACAGTGTTGCAAACTTAACACCAACTCTCTTATATTTTGCTCCTAGTATCCTCGCTCCCTTTGGGGCCATAACCTGCATACATTTGTATATGCAAGCATCAGCTCCCAGAAGAAGGAATGAATCTAAGTGTTCACAGGACTGTACCCTTTGAACTAAAAAACGTCTGGCTTGATGTAGTTTCCTACTCTACTTCAGGAGATATTAGTGACAAGGATTGTTTGAATGAGATTTTCCTCAAGAGAATTCAAGTGACATGACAATGATAAATCAGGGTTAAACACCATACCAACTGATTCAGCCTCATAACAAATGTGCAAATAAAGAATCAGTGCACTGAACCTAGTATAACTACTCTGGATATATCACTGTATTTGTTCCCCTTCATTAAAACCTTTTATTGGTGAGAAACTTTCAGTTAATTTTAGCATAATTTTAAATAAATTTAAATAAACACCCTGATGTTGAAGTTATAATGAAGGTAGAAGCTGTCACATGTAATCATTCTATCTTACAGTGTAATAAATGTCTAGTGGCTAGTAAGTATATGACTTAAATTTACACTTAATCTACCTTGCATTGATTGTCCCATTAATAGCTCATGTACATAAACTCTTAGGTTATAAATGCAACATATCACTTTTCTAATAAAAATGTATTCAAATAAAATCAATCTAAAAATATCAATTAAAAATAAAAATCAAAACTATCTCAAGCACCTACCTCCTATAAAAGGGAGAAGTGTCAAGAATATCTCAAGTCCCAGAAGGATATTGCTGTTGCTATCAAGTTTGGAAAGTTTAGCAAATTAAGGTGACTGTCCAGAAATCTTCCAATGCTGAAGAGGAAGCAGTAAAAATAAGGACTGCTGGAAAGCAACTCCTTTAAACGGGTGAAGGACATAATCTTTTTTTTAATGGATACATAGCAAGTACATCCCATACTTAATGGTGCTAATGAGTAGATGCAATCCCCCTTAGCTTCCCAGGATATCTTTTTTCTCATACAGATACCTCTGTGGTCTTCATAACTGTATTCTCTGAGCACTTCTTGTAGCTATCAAAATATTTAGCCTCTGACCAGCTTGGAAGAGATTTATCATTGCAGCTATTCTGCAGATCAGGGACTAAGACACAAAGACTGTCTTTACTGTAATAGAAAGTGTAAACTCAAGAGCAGATTGATGCAACCCAATCTTCTTGATCTTATGTGCTTTCAGAATGCATTACTGTTTGTAAGCTTGGCATAGAAAACACCTACATCAGTCATCGCAAAAACTGAGCTTAGGATATTTGCTTGGAGATGGAATTTTTTTCCATGCCTGCTCTGCAGTCCTGCTTTAGTCCATTTGCCAATATAGGGCCAGAACTTCTGTTAAGGCAGTGAGCATACTTAGACTTCTAGAAGACTGCTGGATTGAACGTGGAAATGTAGATTGCAGGGAAAACTATGCCTTGGAGCAGTTAAATAGCAATACAATCAGAGATGCTTGAGCTAGGTGAGGAAAAGTAGCTTCGTACCTGCCGTAGACACATTAGCAATGTGAACTCCCATGGTGCTAGCACAGCACTGCCCTGTCTGACGTAACGCAAATTCAATGCAATTTGCTGAAGTCACAAAGAAAGCCACTAGGTTTTGATTTCAGGACCTTTGAAGAATGACTATAAGCTCTTTGTTACACACATCTTGCTGGATTTATATGCCGAGTGTAGCACGGTACAACCCACTCTGATGCTAACTGGTGTTTGTAGAAGAAAAAAACCCCAAAAATACACTGCTGCAAGGGTTGCTTATACTTCTATTTTTTGGCCTAATAGATAAAACTTCATTTGTGAATTTTAGTTTATTTCCAAAGGAGTGAAACGTTACTTGTGCACACCTGAGTTCCCAAGATCAGGTCTGAAGTTTAAGTTTTATAGTAGCCATAGTTTCAGTATAATTAATATGTCAGAGAGAAGTTCCATTATTTACTGAGACTAAACATGCCAGATGCCTTCACTTAACTTCCATTCATGGAAATATTAAAACCAGTGAAAGGTTAAACAGGATATTAAAACTTTTCCTCTTCTCAAACACACAAGGAGTTCAGCCATTTGCTTATGGTAATTAAAGTGACAAAGAACAGCTGAGCTCAACTGAACTAGTCTGGAGTATCCCCCTAATGAGCAGACACAGAAAAAGGAACATCTCTTAGAGACCCAGAAGCAAAGCAATGCTTGCTTTCAGAGCCAGCTTGTTCACTTTCTTCAGAGTTTAATACAGCCTTTCTTACACTTTGACACTGGAAATACAATCCCAATTAACTTCGCATCTGAATCAAGATTAGACTAAGTATTTGAAGATTTGAGAATCAGCCATAATGCAAGATGCTTCCCAAATGCCACAAACAGTTCTCATGCTATATCAGACAACCAGAATCCAGAAACAGAAACAGTTTTGGTTGTGGAGCTGCAAACCATGAAGGTGAACATCACAATCAACAAGCATTTTTGAATGAACTTCAGTTACTGTGCTTCATAAATACAGTATTCCGTGTCCGATTAGACTGAAGTTAAATGCTAAAGTATTTGATCCCAGATCTTAAAACTTAGGGTTGTCATCTTTATAGGACTGAAAAACACAACTCCCTTTAGCTTTATCAGATAGTTCTATCCCAGAGTAGAGAGAGAATATGAATTTACCCTGTAAAGGTATCTGTTGTACGTCCAAGCGCGTAGATAATATTAGACTATTTTCTCCACTTCCCGAGTGTGAAGTATCAATGGTGGGCAGAAAGGAACACAAAAGGGCACAATGAAAACCTGACAATGACGTGCTGGCAGAAAGAAAGTAAAATTACTTTTCCAGCCAACGTCAGTTACATCCAAACTCAAGTTTTTTGAAAAGAAAAAAAAAATATGGCTTGAAGACACTCTTTCTTCTTATGCCTAAGCACAAATAAATCTTAAATATTAGAAATCGAAGTACTTTTCCCACTCTTCCAGAAAAAAAAAAAAAAAAAAAAAAGAATTGTTAAGTGGCATAGGTCACATCTTGTCCACATTGAAATCGTCAGCAAAATTTCTTCTGACTCAAGTGAATTTAGGAACTAGCTTTTAAAAAAACACAGGGAGGAGGAATAAAAATAATCAGAAGGTATCTCTGTGAATCACAGGACTATAAGATTAAAACTGGCAGCAATCGCTCTGAAAGCATCCTCCAGCAACATACAACAAAATGAAGCTGCTGCTATGATGAAAAAAACCCCAAACTACAGAAGATGAAAGGGAACAAACTATTGAGGGACTGAACAGTAACACTTCCACTCTAAATTGAAGCTGCAAGAGCCACTCTACAAGTGGCAGAGAATGTTACTACCACTTCAGGTCTTCCATTGAAATTAATTATTGCGTTCACATATGTATAACAGGATAGTGAAGGTCTTTGAAGGACTCTAGCTCATAACCTATGGAAAGGGAAAATACCATCTCATTTACAAGACTCACGTGTCACAATTGCAAAGTTACACGTCTCTGATTTATTCCAAGTCCTGTCAACTGGATGGAAAAACTTTGTAAGGTTTCTGTACTTACTAGGGCAGCTCTCGTGCAGCACAGTTCAGCAAGATTTATAAAATACAGAAATTAATCTGATTTAGTTGAACCATGAGAAATTTGGACCAAATTTCACTTTCAGTTGTATCGTTATAGATCTATAATTTAATTGTATGAATTACAAGTTATACAGCATCAACCTCGTGAATTGGCAAGATCTTCAACGTCTGACTATTTTTAAGGTTAGGTTACAAATGAAAGAAAATTGGTAGATTTGTGCACAAAGACAGCCTCAAACTCTCACGTAGTCTAAGTTGCCCTCTACGTCAGACGAAAGAACAAACAGGATTATCATCATAGCAAAAGCTACAAGCTGTATTGTACCTATTAACACCAACGTTACTAAACATTAGCAACATTGTTGTTGTGAAAGGAAGAACCAAACACCTGAGTGGCTACACAGGTTGGAAGGTTACACAACTGGAGCAGAAAACAAGAATTCAAACCAAAGAGAAATACAGGGCAAGAAATTTTCAAAAATTAAAACCATTTAGTTACCGGATTTGTAACTCATTATGTTTGAGGAAGCAGCAGAACTAATGATATTTACAGGAAACATGCATAATATTTATCTTAGTTAGTAAGCATCTTGAAAGAACCTAGCAGGAATATGACTGTACGGCAGGTTGGAAAGTTATGCATTATTCTGGAAACTGCAATAACCACTAGTAGCATCTCGAACAAAAGAAAAGTTAGTGTCTTCCAGGAAAGAAGTATGTGATGCTGAGCAGAAAACCAATGTAGTGAGTTTTGCTCACCTGTCTAAAGAAAAAGAGGTAGAAGTTGTGGAAGAAACTTAAGTGTTCTGGCTGGACTGACCATGAGGAATTTGTGGCAAGCAAAGACCATTTTATTAATTCTACTGACACTGAACAGGCTTCTGAATACTTTAGAAAGGTTCCTGAAAAAGTAGAAAATTACATAATTTATAAAACCCCTGAGATTAAGCATTTAATGGAAGCAAAAGGCACAACAAAATCCTATTCCATGCTTATAGTAAGGAACTCCTAAAACTTGTAATGTGGTAAATATACTGCTATGGCAACAGATATACATGGAACTGACAGATTTTATAACTTTTCCTCCTCCATAATCCATCTGACTAAAGAGCAGAGATATTTTTGTGTCATGTTTTAGTTAAGCATGTATTAAAGAAAGTGCCATTACACAGGAAAAAGCGTTCAACACTGATATTTTACCCAAACAAGAGGAAGAATTTTTCAAAAGGAAAACAAGAAAAAAAAATCACTTTAACGGGGTAAAAAGTTTGAAAATTTCTAGTTGCCAAAGTTTCTATGACTGAAATGTTACAGGTTTTCAACTAAAACAAGAAATGCTTTCATGAAAAAAAGAATAATATAATTGAAAACTTAACTGACAGGGTAATAAACAGAATTCCAAGAGGCTGCATTGAAAAAACACAAGAAACAAAGCCAGGACCCTTCCCTTTGCATCCACAGCCCAGGGTGCTATTCGGCATTCCAGAAGGGATTGTGCAATTCTGCTGCAGCAAAGCAGCCGATAGATTCTTCTCTCCGTTGGATTGAGACAAATCAGAAGTAGCTCCGCCATCAATGCATTTACACAAAACCAAAACACTTAAATGTGTTCAAATTCAAATGTGTTCAGATAACTTGTACAAATCAGGCCTTTAGCTGCTACACCGAGTAGCTTGCTTTCATACTTGTTATAATTAGATAACTACAATTAGCGTATTTGCCATCCTTCACTTCCAGTTTCTATGACAACTGTAAAAGCGCTAAAAGGCAAAGCAATATTAAGGTAGAATCAAGAAGAATTCCTTTGCCATGAGTGATAACAGCAGGAAACACACAGAGAAAGCTTTGATTTACGGGGAATGGACATGTGGCCCCGGCCAGCCTGAACTGTTCAATGTGTGTTAGAGAAAAGATGCCAGGCAATTTCAATCCGCTCTCTCCAACTGTGCGGCAAGTCATTTAGTAGGACAGTGGTTTGGCTGCCTTCAATGATTTGTGATCTTAATTTGTATTCATTATCAGATCCATCAAAGCATTCATCTAATTGCCTAAGATACATATTTGCTTAGGAACAAGCTGTCTAAATATTTTGTCAACTTGTACCGCAACTAGCATGAGAACAATTTGGCTTTTTGATTTCCTCCTGTCTTACTCTTAAAAGAGAAGAGATTGAAGGGGTCGGTAGATGTTTGCATTTTTTTTTTTCATAGCAGCATTTCTGTATCAAATCACAATTACTTTATTGTACAATTGTATTTCATCCTTAACAACTACCACAAATGAAGCTTGGACTGTGGGAGGATGCCATAGCAAAAAAAACCTTAATAAATACTGAATTACATATTACTGTACAGGAAAGAAAGAGTGAACCAACCAAATATAAAGCCAGCAACCTAGCCCAAAGTATAACACAGACTAATGTTCATTTAAAGAACCTGGAAAAAAAACCCACAACACATTACACCTACATAATTACTTTTGCATAGCAATTCACAAGGCAAAAGACTTTTGTACTGTGATTTTTCCAGAGGTCATTGAATCAACAACCTATAATTCAGTTGTATACAACAACATAAATGGCAAACGGTTGCTCAATTTCATGATCTAAAGTTTGCCTTCCTGTATTTCAGTTCTGTGGGACTTGAACCCAGAAAACTTGTCTGTTTGCATATTTAGATCCCGTGACTGTTGCATGAAATCAATTAAGCCAAAATTATTTACCAAGATATCATTGTCCCCAATAAAACATGCACTTACATTTTAAAATAACAAACGGAAAGTTCAAAAGGACTCCTGTGGATATACAAAATAAGTATAGGATTTATGAGAAACTGATGGGAGGAAAAGATGTTTATTTAAGTATCATAGGATGAGATATTAGCATGTCAGCTATGCATATAACACAACTAAATTTAATCAAAAGAATACCTCATAGTGTTTTGTTACTTTATAAAAAGGAGCAGTTGTTGCAGATGACTGAAGAGATATTTTAAACAAGTCAAAAGCAGCAGCTGGAAAACAACATAATTAACAACACAGGTAAGAGCACACACTGTTCTTGTGAAGCATTAGTAATCACAACAAACAGTGTACTAGGTTACTAGCAGAACATAAACCAAAGCAAGTTCTACTAGGATATATTTGCAATATTTTTGCACTTGTTCTTACATTATTACAGAATATCAGTGTTTTGTCTCTTCTACTTTGTCTCGAGAATAAGAAGCACTAGAAGGCTGCAATGGTGCTTTGGTGCCTTGAGGAAATCCTTTCAGCTTTAGATGTACAATGCTATCTTAGTAGCCAGGAATGCTGGTTAAATTTGTAACTTCCATTACGAAGGAAATCTGCATCAGCAGCATAATCTCTCTCTGAGGCAGAATAGGACACCCCCTTCCCCATTTTCAAGTAAAAAAAAAAATCCAGCATAAGAAATACAGTTTCAAAAAAATCCAAATATTTTAAATAGCTTTTTCAAAATAAAACTAGACAGCCAGTTGCCCTAACTCCAAGCAACTATTTGTGCCAGTCCTAATTCTGAGAATAGCCTCAGCTGCTCCAGAAAAGATAAGGACATTCTGCAAAGTCCTCTTAAAGTTAGGGCAAGCACTAGCAGGGAGCATAAAATCCCAACATCCCCACTTCAACCCAAAGGTGCCAGGCCTATCAAACTTATCAGCCCTTGAAATGCATGGCAGAGAACCAGCAGGTCCCATGAGCCTTCACTTAAGATGGGGTTATTTGCACTTCTGTTCCAGCTTTGAAAACAGAATTCTGGAATATTTACAGTATTCTGGCCAAGAAGCCACAAATACAGAAAATCTATGATTTTTAGCACCCTGCAAGATAACCAGGCAAGTTTCTGACAGATACATGACTGACCGTTAGTAGAAGTGTGTTGAAATAGGTACATTTTTGTGCCACCAAGCCAGTATTTTTCAAATAAAACCCCACTGATTTGATTTAAAAATTTCCAAGCTACCTACTCAGAATATCATAATCACAATTTTGCTGTATCACAAGTCATCTTTGTTTCCAATTCTTCCACAGAAATAATTTTGCAGTTTCCCATCAGCTCTCACTAAACTAGGTTTCCAGTGAGAACTTGATTGGCCCAGGTGTTTTCCAAACAAACAGCACTGATAGATTCACACATTATAAATCTAAATCCAAATGTTTCTTACATGCAGAAAGTATTTTCGCCCCGTGTCACAACACAGACTATGGCAGCTCCTCACAAAAGAAAACAGCAATTCAGCAGAGGCTTAGAGGAGGTTCCCAGTGGTCACCTTGAACCCGTTTTCTAGTTTTGCACATTTAGAGTGCTATGCTCTGCCAGATGTTTGCTACCCCCCTCATCAGAGAGTCTTCACTTACATTTTAGAGACAACACCTTCCACCTGGAACAGAAATCCTCTGAAATTCCCAGCTGCCTTACTCTCCATATTCCAGTCCGTCCTAAGGACTCTCTCATCTTCTCCTCTCCTAATCTTAACTCATCTCATGACAAAAGATACAAATATCTGGCATAACATATAAATTCCCTTAGTAATTTAGAAGCAATCATTTTTTCAATTTATCATCCTCTACCCAGCAGCCACTTAATTTTGAGATATTTTTGTTTCGGGGGTGCTTGTTTTTATTTTCCCACTCTCTAGCCAAATTAATAATAATTGAAAACTTGATTTAAAGGGTCATTCTGGAAGACTGTGTACAATAAAAATAAAATTAGTCTCTTTAAAGAATAGAGTTCGGTCCTTCATATCTAGGACTGATGGTTGAGAAATTCTTAAGGTGAGTCCCTGATATCCAGTATAAATTTGAATGGTTAAGTGTTCAAATATTACCTTTGTCTGTCTCCTGTATCAAAAGTCCACACTCATGGCCCAGCATTCACACATACTCTCTTCACGCAGATTTGTGTTGCCACTGATTTTAAGATACGACACATTCCGATAAAGCTGGTCTCCATCCTCTTTGGGTTTTTAATCTTTTGAGTGGGTTGCCTGGCCTTCTAGAATAACTGGGTTTGGATATTCACTACACAAGGGGAATGTGTGTCAAACTATTTCTTATAAAACCAACATTCTTGCACAAGGGGTCCATACTATTCTTCTGTAACTCACGTGACCTAGCTACTATTGTATAAACAGTCTCTTAAAACATGAGGAAGAAACCTCCCAAGTTGTGGTTGAAGTACGTTGGTCACAGTTCACATTTTTATCACCTTTATACACACTTGGTTGTCAAAAGGAAAAGTATCACACGATGACTAGTTATTAAAGCGCAAGAAGCAGCATGTTGGGCACAAAGACTTTTCTCAGCTAGTTAAGATGCTGCTGATATTGGTGTTTTATCCCCAGTTGCCTACGGGCTCCCTAATCAGACTCTCTTCCCCATCATTCACAGCACTAACTAGTCACACCAGTAACAGCATGTTTAAACTACTTTGCTGAGGTTTAATTATTGCATTTGATGACACCTGCATGATACAATTGCACACTTATGAAATGTTAATTGCTTTCCATAGTATAGAATACAACACACATTCAAGAGTGGAAAAAATAACATTATTACTGTCTTTATAATGTCTTTTATTTTTTTTGATCAAAGATTTTAGATTCTTTTCCACACTATCCCTAAGCTAGCGAAACAAATAGCATCAGTTCTTTGCCACATTTTCTACGTTTTTCTTGGGCTGAAATTTGCTAACATAAGCTTCAGCCAGCTATATAACCAGCAGATATCTAGTGTTCAGACCTTTATCTCCTGCTAAAAGTTCTTGATTCAGTTGGAAGGACCGGATGGCGGATAAGTCTTGGTTTTCCGAGATCAAATGAACACATCACCTCAGTTAACAACCTGCACGTACCTTGGCTGTACCTGGCTTGGAAACTACACTAACATGATAAAATATGATAAAATAAGCTTTTTTCCAAATAGATGGAAGTTAACCTCCTCTTTAAAAACTGAAGTAAGTCTATGCACATTTAAAAACTGAAGTAAGTCTATGCACATACATTGCCAAGTCACATGTTAAATAGCGAGTTGTTATGATCAGTAGAAATGCCAGTGCTTGGTTTCCTAAGGAGTTGTCTTACTGGGATGTACCGATGGGCAGCTTTGAAATTTCACAGAGGGCTTCCCACTGCATCAATGTCAGCTCCCCTACCTGGTCTTCTACAGCTCTTGTCCTACCGCAGTTGCTTCAGCTTCTCACCACACCTCAGCAAGCAGCACCAGGTAAGTATGGAATTAGCTATGCTTCTGAAACATGGTTCAAACAGCAAACAGTACAGCCAAATGGTGCAAAAATTGACGGAGGCAAAAGATGTAACCAAATTTACACAAATGCAGTGGTACAGTCCAGAAGAGGACCCAAATCTCCTGACTCCCAGTCCAGCACACAAACCGAACATTACATACTGCATGTTTACTTTGGTAAGAGATAATAATCTCCTGAACTCTCACAGTTTAAAACAGAATATAAACAAGTCAATATTAAAGAAGTGACGTAGCTCTGTTACTGCTATATGTGTATTATAGCTTGTTTCAATATGTTAATATTACACAGAAGATACTAAAGATTACTGTCACTACCAAAAAGAATAATTAGGAGAATGAGTTTAAATAAATTATAAATAATATTAAAATTGTTTGTGAGCAGTTCAACAAGAAATGTATTTCTTTCCCACATACCAGGGTTACAAGAGTAAAGTATGTCAACATGCATCAAGCAATATTTCTTGGATGGTAACTGAAGGAACAAGTGACTGAAACCACAGGGCTCACCACCAACTCGGGAAGACACTGCCTAAATATGGAATTTCCATTGTGTTCTTGGGCTGCCTTTATATTACCTAGTAAATGTCCTTATCTGAAAACGATTGCATTTCTTTTTCATCCCTATGAAAGTGAAATCCTTCATATTTACAGTTCATTCTCAAAGGACCAACACCTAAAACAATGACACTGAAATAAAATGGTAAATGTTATAATTTCATCCAGAGATTAAATACAACTTTATCTTCTTTCCACTTGACCTTTTCCTAGACTTTCTCTGGAATACATATGGTAATGAAGATAAGGAAGAAGACAGTTTTGTCTAAAAAATTCTATATGTTTCTCCTGAAAAAAACAGGCATGTTACTCAAAACCCTCCTTACCTCTCGGACTAAAAAGAAGATCCATTATTACTAGAACCATACTCCATTTTCACCATCACCTGTCCTTTTGCCTTGAGTAGCAGAAGAACTATCACTATTTATCATGTCCCTCCATGTCTCACAAAGAGAAAAGTAATTTTTCTCTCTTAAAAGATAAGCAACAGTTATTTTTCTTTATCCCACATGCTGGTCATTCTCTTTAGAGCGATTGCAATCTTATGTCACTCCCCTTGAGAGCCGATAATGAAATGACAAGAGAGAAAGGTTTACTTTACGGAAGAGTATGTGCACTAGTTTCCGTTTTGTCAAAAAATAATTTAAAAGGAGAAGAAAGTCCATGGTCTTAAGAGGAGAATATAATCTTCAAAAAATTTCAGACAGCACCACTCTTGGCAGATATTTAAATGCTTAAGTATTACAAGAGACTTATTATATGTATACAGTATGCACATTCAAGGCTAACTTTTAAGCTCAGCTGCTTAAATTTCCTAGATTAATTAGGGACAGTCAACACATCCAGGCTCAGCTACAAAGAAAGAATATTGCAGAACATGTACCCATATGTAACATGCAAGGTGTTCCCTTAAGACACAGTAAAATCATTGCCATACTGAAATCAGGATGAACTTTAGGTATTGACTCCAGCAGGGTCAGGATTTCAGTGGTTTATTTTCAGCAGCTCAGTCTCTACTTCCTTCGCATTTGTGTAGAGGAGATAATGGAAGTTTGATTCACTACAGCATCATAACAAATTATGGGAATCTCTATACAGTTACTATCGGGAAGAAAACCCAAGGACTTGTGCATATAATATTCCCTCTCCCCCTGACTTGCCTGGGCAGTGGAAGTAATAACAAAGCACAAACAGTCTGAACACTTCTGCTCTCTGTGCAGAGTCTGCTGGGCAAGTCTTTGCAAAAATCTAGACCTCAGTGATTCATGGGAATAATTTCAAAAAGTAATTAAGACCAATCAATACAAAGTTACTGCAAATAGAGAGATTTCTATCTCTACTTAAAGGTGAAGAGGGAACATTCTTTTGGAAAAATGAAGTACTGGCATTATGAAAAAGAAATACCTGTCAGTGCACTGATAGATATGTGCATTTAAATAAGAAGAATATGCATCAATTGCCCCCAAATAAAGCGAGTTTAATATTCCAAGATTGAAACGGAAAGGGCAGATTTGTATAACACATTTGGAAATAGATCATTAGCCAATGCAGACTACTGTAGTTTCATAACTCGAGAATTATTTTGATGCATTTTCTATCATCCAAGGCATTGATTTCTAAGATAAAGCAGAGGAACCAGTGACAGGCATACCTAGGAGGAAGTATCTGGAATATTTCCCTTCAGGGTTAAGATCCAATCTATAAGGTTTTCATAGCCAGAAAAAAAAAAAAGAAAAAAATAAAAAAAAAGAAGAGTGTTTCTCAACCAAGTAGAAAAAAAGCTAGAAATTTTAGTTATGATGGAACACATATCAAAAATTGTACGCTTTGAAAAAGATGCAATAAAGTAGGCTTAGACTGGGTTGGAAGGAAGTAGAATAACATTGCAAGTATATAACTGGACAATAAATGAAAAAAAAGGGGTTAGGTAACCAGACCGAGGTTAAATAACCCACATGGATTCATTCTTTAGTACTTGCTGTAATTTTTCTAAATTTCAAGTACTAGACAAAATGGTACTGACTTTTCTCATCTCTCTTTTCCAAGTGTGGAAAAAATAATCCTACTGCTAATTCCAATGCTACACAAAAAAAAACTTGTTTCATTCAAACATAATTAAGAATTTCACTGTTAATCTTGATATGGATTTTTATCTGTAATTTTTTCCCTACAAGAGTGACAAACAAAAATATTTTCTTTCAAGAAAAGAATTTAAATTTGGAAGGGATGGACTTATTTTGTAATAAAATCAGTTTAAAACACTTAAAACCTTTATAAAACGGAATTTCCATTCTCTTCCAAAGTGGCTTAGTAATACCCTTGTAGACATGTAAGAACTCCAGCCAGAGACAAGCTGTTTTGGGACAGAGAGAACAGACATTTAAAAGGAATGCTGCCATCCCACTTCAAATAGAAAATCTTTCAGCGAGAAGAACAGATACAGACAGACAGATGAGAACTGTGGACGAGACCATCAGTCAAAAGTAAGGAAATCTTATGGAACAAGCCAGAAGATGTGACTCAAGGAAAATATACAGAGAAGGAAAAATTCCACATGTATCAGAGGATAGAATCAAACAGTTACAGACAGCAAGGGAAAGAAGAACACTGATAAACATTTCTTCTAAAAATATTTCCACTTAAGGTTGGTAAACAAGTTCATAACCTTGCCAACAGCAATTTACAAAATGCCAGTTTTGTTTTATGGTAAAATCAAATTTAAAAATTATGAACAGAAGCCTTCCACAATCAGTAATCTAAAAAGTTCGTGAAATAAACTGAAATGCCATGGCTATGCTGACTAGAACAATAACCTCTTGCTAGCTTATATCTCAGTTATATTTGAAACATTTTCAAACACTTAACAAATCAGCATATTTCTTTCAAACCTAATAATTACTTCTGATGCCTATGAACAGCACAGGCTGCAATTTAATTCTCTGATAGCATACCAAAAAAGTGCTCTCCTCCTCCCCACCCCCCAAACAGTGAAGCTGTCCACAAAGGAATCAAATAAGAAATTATGTTACTACCTCAGGATTTCTCTGAACGTTTCTGAGCGAAATCCCTGCCCTTGACAGTCAGGTCTAATTACTCTTGACTGTAAAGCAAACAAAAATGTAAAATTCTGGATACCATTAGCTTAAAATGCTGAAAATATACTGGCATCATTGAGCACACAAAAAGCAGGAATGCCAAGTTCTGAAAAACAATCAGCACAAAATGAAAACAAAACAACCCCCCCCAAAAAACCAAACACATGGACATTAAGTCTCTGCACGATGCTATTCCCATTTGCAAAACAATTAATAGCATTTGCTTTATATTCTGAAGAAAGAAACAACTTCTAGAAGTCAGCCTATAATGAACAGCATGTAACATTCCTTACGCCACTGGATCCCTAAGCAATATCCAATTTCCAGACTATTATGGCAATCTTTTAAATCCCTTTTTGATCTCAGCAATTGCTATATGTAGCTGCCTACAAAACAAGTACTCAGGAAGCTCACATGAGTGTCAAGATATGTCAAAATAAAACCAGTTTTGATAAGGCTATGTGACAGGACAAGGCCCTGAGGTACCTAAGCTAAATCTGAAGTAGAATTTAACTTCCAAACAGCTTTGAGCAGGGGCTTGGACCAGATGACCTCCAGAAGTCCCTTCCAACCTAAATTATTCTAAGATTCCCTGTAAACTCAAAAATTATTCCCAGAAATTATTTTTAAAGGATTACATTTCTGTACGGTGTCTACAGTGTTCAGAATATTTGTAAACCAGGCCACTTATTTAGTTGCCTAAAGATGGTCTCAAACATAGCTCCACACATAATTATTTTGAAATATTGAGATATAACACGTATTTTTTCTATTCTCCTTCTGCCAGCCGTTTACTAAGAACTGTCTCTTCACTAAAATAAACTCAGGCCTTAGGGAGTTCTTCCAGTACAAACTACAAGGCATTATTTGGTCATCTTCATATAAAAGCCTCCAAATAAAAAAAAGACTCTGAAGGAACTATCACTGGATTTCATAAACCTTCCTTAGTCAACAAGCAGCTAAGTAGAACATGGGCAACTTGTTTAATGCAGTTGAAGTAAATTCAGTTTTCACTGCCATCAAGTAAACATTCAAATTCTCTATTTCAAGTTGCAGTCCCTCTCACAACAAACAGTTCAAGACACTATACAGTTAAAAAAAAAAAAAAAGAGAGAAATAGCTTAACCTTAGACACTAACAGACCATATTTTAAAATATTTGTAAGTGGGAAGACTATGTAAGAGTAGCTAATTTATTCTTTTAAGATTCCCAATCTGAAAAACATAATAAAGGAAGACTAATGGTCAGTAGTTACTCAACTGCACAATCTTACTAGGCAAGAGAATACATGCAAATACATCTGAAGCATGAATTCTGCAGTGTGATGCAGTCATGGGCTTATCTCACATCTCTAGATACAAAAAACCACAACTTCTTCTGAAATTCAAAAGATTCATCCTCCAATTCCTAGGTTAAACTCTCAGTTTTTCCTTATTTTAGTCCTAAAACTCTAGTATCTACCCTGTTTTGTAGTACCACTGAATCATCATCTTGATCCCAGGTACTGCCCCTTTCATAAGATCAGGGAGCAGGTTCACCTTGTGGCATGCTTACAGAAAGAAAGCAATCTTGCTGTGCATGGACCATGCAAATGACCATTTTTTCAGTGTCCCAGAAAAAACAATAGTAGTTCCAAAACAGTCACTTTCATGAGACTTCTCTTCAGAGGTGCCAAGTATTAAAACCAAACAAACAAAAAACCAAAAACCCAAAACCTTGAGATTTGGTTAAAACTAAAAAATGTCATTCCTGTTCTTTAATATTTAGTAGGTAATATTCAAAATATCCCTTGAAAAATAGAAACATAATCCTACAATTTTACATAGCCTTCCATCTTACTCATAAGAAGGTCCAGCTAAACAGAATGACCTCTATTTTTGTGAAGATGAATCCCTGAAGAATCAAAACCAGGACAGATTCATTAGAATAATTCTAAACTGACAACAGAGTTCAGTTGCAACCAGTCACTTTGCAAACACCCAGTAGGTTTAATTATTAGATACCCTAGAAAAACAATCTAATTTAGGCATGATTTCTGCTGCCTTTACTCTTTCAGTCATAGCGATGAAGACTTGAAAATGTAGACAGGAACAAATATAAGAAGACTAGATTAAAACAAACTACACAGCTCATCCCATTTTTCTCTTAAATTTAACAGAAATTACCACAGTTTCGCACTTCTACAAAGATACACCAAAAGACTCATTCTACCAAATTGTGCTTCTGCATAGGTAGGTTCATTTCTGGGCAGTCAACTTTACCATATTAAAGCTTCCAGATTACGAGAAAGTGCTGAGAATCTATAATATGAAAATAAGGTTTCTTAAAGGAGCTGGATACATGGAAACAAAAAGAAAAACCCTCCTTTTTTGGTTTTAAATCTTAACCAAGTTATTTACAAGCATATAATTTTTAATTTTCATTTAGTCCAAACAGAAACCAAACCCAAACAAACATAAACTTAAAATGGAGCAAAACCCCCACAAAGACAAGAAGCATTCAGACACTTAATCATGCACATAATCAAAAGATGAGAGCAAAAACATCAACCACAATGAAGTCAAAACATATTAAAAAAAATTACCATACCTCAAATTCTTTTCCAGGCTTTGTGTGCAGCTCAGTTGGCCCTCACATAAACTCACCCTGAAGCTCAGCTGTAAGGAAGAATACTTGATAGCTTGTACCAGGCCATCCCAGAAAGAGCCCAACTCTATGCAGGCTGTTCTGTCAGCAGAGCCCTTACACTTCTCAGTTAGCATGCTTGTCTTGCACTTTTCCCTAGCTCTTTCCACAGTTCTTTTTAAACATATTTTCAAGCTTTGCAGAACACACTTCATTTCCTCCTCCTCTTTTTTCTTTACACGTTTATCATCAGCCCATGGACATAGCATGAAGACTTAATTGCTGGAACCAGGTGCCACTTGAACCATATCAGAGAGCTGATTACAGGCAGAAATACAGCTGGTCACATTCACAATAGAGGTAAAAAACAGTGGGATCCTCATTTAAAATCACATTGATAGATAATCCCAACCCTACCTTAAATTTAAGATTTCAAAATTTTTAGCATTTGGTGAAGCATTTAGATGAAATAATGGCATTCATACTTCTGTTTTCACAAAAATTGCCCCAAACCTTTTATATTGTGAAAACAGTTTTCAGCTTGGTGTGGAATCACTGCTGTAAGACTGTATTATTAAGCAACGGCTTGTTCTCCCCCTCTCTGCCTTGAGAATTAGAAGCAGCCTTGCTGTGGCAGGCTCAAGCAAAACTTCTCCCTGCCAGCTTGTTTTTCTGCCATAGATTTGCCATCTCCTCACCATTTACAACGTACATATAATCCTCTTGCCAGGAATGGCTGTCAGTACAGGAACAACATCTCCTGCCTAAGACAGCAGACTGCTGACAACAAAACAGGCCTTGGAAGGGACTGTGTCCCTCTTCACTTGTATTAGATACCTGCAGAACCTGGACAACACCTTTTGTCACCGAGGAAGGGATCAGATCGTACTGGGTGGCAGTGACTGGGGATGGGAGGGAGGAAGACAGAAAAGTAGCCCTTTTTTTTTTTCTCCATTTTCTTTCGGCAGCACACAATTTACCCAGGCAAGCCCCATCCTCCAGGAGTAATTAGTTATGCCCTCAGGCTTTGGACTGCAAAATTCCCTTTCGCCTCCACAGCTGAAATTGTTTTATTGCTACTACACTAGAACGAGCACAAACAAAGCCACTGTTTATCCATAACACTCTTGAAGGATGTTACTAAATCTACTTAGTAAGTAGGATGTGGATGAAAAAACTAGGAGAGAAAAGAAACTTCAGGAACTAGGACTTCTGTAAGATCCCTGGGTAAGCTGCATCAGTCTACACCAGTGAAAATTTACATTTCTTTAAAAGCAAGCCAGGCCATCAAGGAAGATTTATGCTTTTAGCACTGTCTTAGAAGTTTCCACTGCCTGATTTTCTGCTTTGTAGCTTCTCTCTTTTGCAAAAAATAACCCATTAAGATCAGTGCAGAATACTGACCAGGCTCTTCCACTGGTCTCCTCAGGAGCATAACCCTCTTCTCCCTGGAAAATGCAGGGAAGAGGGAGAAAGCTGAAAAGGGTAAGACACATTATGCATGCCCCTTTGGCCAAGCAATCAGTGGTCAGGTGTAACCTGAAATCTGAGCTGGTTAACAGCTGTACCCCACTGAAAACATGTTTTCCTCCCTTACTATGCAGACTCTGAAAGGATTAAAAAATAACTAGCTAGAAGCTTAAACACATTATTTCACCCAGGGAGGAGAAGGTAACATGCTTCTGGTGGGACTATGCAGCCCCTAAATTTCAGTGGTATCCAAACATTACCAAGTTATTTTACTTTATATTTTATCTCACATTTACATATATGCAAAATGTGTACTCAGTGCAGAAGGCTATTTTAATGTAGCAGCAAAATTGGAAAGTACCAGGCATGGAATTTGTGCTCAAAAGACGTACTCATTTCCACAGCTCAGGCGTGCAACTGGTCCTACTCTTAGTAACACTCAGACATGAAGGCTGTAGAGCTATGCCACGTTCAAGGCTAGTGACACTGAAGGGCAATGAATTCTAGCTGTTCTTTCCCCTTGATGTAAATGAGGATGACTTCTAGTATTGTTCATTAAAATTTTCTCTAGCAATTCAACCAAATGGCAGCACGAAACCAACAAAGGCTCTCTGAGAACATAAATAAAGCAAATATCAATAAAAACACAGAAAGAGCTAGCTACTTGGATGTATGTGGCTGTACTAATTGCCTGCACCATGGTGTTTTGCATATAGAGTTTTGCAAGCCAGCCTGGCATTTTAGGAGTTGGAGAACTAGGCATTAAATTATATACAGAGCCTTTAATATTCAGCTTTCATACAGAATTAGAACCTCAAATGCTTAGGTCATTGTTTACATCTGTACTCACATATTTGTAAATAGTGTCTATGCTTGGGTTAGAATGTGCAAAAAGTATTTAGTCTACAAATATGCTTCATAAAAGGAATCTCAGATTTTAAATAATGCATTTTTTTCTCTCAAATGGAGAAACTGAAGGTGCGGTTCCATGATAGCGCTATGTCAACTGAACACCTTGTTTCAGCCAAAAGAACTAATCTTCACCTTCATGCCAGCTGCACTCTGGCCATTTCTCTTGTACGAGTTATGACTCTTATACTACAGTAAGATAGTGTAGGGAGCTAAACCTGAAAAATAATCCTGCAAAACCCCCTGCTTGCAGTTGAATTCCCCGAAATAAGCATACAAACAACTTCACTTGTACAAGGAAAAGGGCAAGAGAAGAATCAGGATCACTTCGGTGGTTGCTGGTTATTAAAATGGCTTAACTTTATCATAAAAGCTGAAGTGCAACCATTTTGGGGGTGAAATTTTTCATCCAAAACATTTTTTCTCATGCAGGGCACACACTCATAAATGAAACGAAGTAGAATAGAATGAAATAAAATAAAGTTATGTTCACTGAATTATTGAAGAATCTGCATTCATTTGAGGAAATTATGTAAGAGAAAAAATACTTTTTAAAGTGGTATTGAAATTAATTTTTTTTTAATCAGCTTCAGAAGTTAATTAGCATAGCGATTTATGGGAAAAAATATAAAGGCCTTTAATTTGAGCAAACTGGAAACAAGGTACTTTTAATTTCTAATCTTTCCATTCAACTGTTGAACTAGAAAAAAAAAAAAGTTATTCCCACAGCTTTAGTTACAACAAACCAAGACTAGAAACAAGCCAACAGTGTGCTGTTCTGATTCCCAATCCATTGTCATATCATTTATATCTTATATGTAAAAAAGGAATTATTATACTTATTCCACTTGTATCTGGAGATCTTGTATTACTCTAACAGAACTAGTAAAAACATTATTTCTACTTTGTGCACACAAAGAAAGATGCAGAGGATAAGAATACACAAAGTTTCTGCAGGGCAAGCAAGGGTATAAACTTGAAGAACTCCAGTTATTCCATGAGAAACAGATACATGCATACCCTTATCTTAAAAAGTAATTATTTCAAAAGGGGATAAATTCTTGTCTTACCTCAAAAGGTAAATGGGATTTGGATTATCTTCTTGTCCTGAGGTAAGAATGTCTGTTTGGCAATACTGCCGAGAAGCTGATGTATTTCAAGTTCACACAGCAGTTTGCCCTGAAGTAACTTGTTTATGTGTCCCTAATCAGAGAGACTTGCCCAAGCTCAGTGACAAAGCCAAGACAGAACGGTGCATGTGCCCCGTGCCCTGCAGCTAGCTGAATGATTCTTCTCTGCACTGAGCCAAATATTACAGTTTTAAAAGCTTTTTACACAGTTCATCAGTATTACCCGACAACTTATTTTTTAACAGCTTTCCCAGAAAATAATGTAACTAACACCAGTTATTTTCAATTTGCTTTTAAGAAATTTTATAAACTCAATTCAGGACACTTCAAGAATCCTCATCATCACACTGGAGACCATTTTGCTATGGCATTATCTAGGGGTGTTTTTACAGCTCCATTAACAGATGTAGCTCTTACTTTATGCACACTGAAATGTTGCTGAGAGACTGTAAAACTTCCATCACTTTAGTCTCAGTCAATATAGTTCATACACATATGACTGAGAATTTTTTTATAGAAATCAGAAATAATTATTTTCAGAAGATGCCTGATTATCCTTAATTGAAATTCCTAATTAATACATAAATTTTAAAATTATATTTTGCATATAAACCTACACACTGAAATGCCAAAGCTACTTCATGGAACAAACCAGCAGCACCGATGTGTAGTTAATGTAGCAACTGCCTTACTTAACATTTGTTATGGATAGAAAATTTTTGTAGGCCTTCAGTTCGGTTGCTATCAGATGCTTCCCATCTCTATTATTTCCTTCCTGCCAAAAAAGATTTTTAAGTAGGGTTCTTATAAAAAGGAAATAACATAGATGATATAAAAACTTCTGCTCTTGAGGTATTTGATCTCTTTTCCAATAGCTTCAACAGTTGGATGGAAAAAAAGAACAAGGGAATATGGAAAATGAGGGTGATGAGTATTAAAGTAAACAATTTAGCTTTGCAAAAAGTAGGTTTAAATGAAATTGCTTCATCATCAAGTCTTAAAAAAGGCCAAGTGAGTAATCATCTATACTAGCACTTATCATACAGCTAAGTACTATAGACTCTTTTGGCCTGAAGTCATCGTAAGTTGTCTTAGGTCATGAGAAAAGTGTGAACTTTAATATATTTCGCCTCACGATGCAAAAACTTCTGCTGCAGAATTTAGGCCCTGGCTACCATACTGGAAACAAAACTCAATTCTGAAGTCACAGCTACCTGTTTGCTTGGAATGTTTTTTCACAAGCTGTTTAAACCTCCATGTTTTACATCTGACTCCAGAGAGGACTGGAAAAGACCTGGTCATAAAGTTTGTCACCTTTTACTGCAGCAACCACATCATATACTAGTATTAAAAAAGAAATAAAGTTTCTGCTCAGTTTTGTGTTTAAATTTGATTTTTTCAGTGTCATTATAACCTCTCTTTTGTATGTGTCCCTTGTGTTTCCACAGACACCACCATATCCTCTGACATCTTCAGTTCAGTACACTAAGCACAAGACAAGGCCCTTTAAACCCTTCCTGGAAAATGCTCTTCGATTCCTTCCTCATTGCAGTAAAATCACTGTAAAACCTTGCCAGCTACAAATGTCACACAGTCCACACACTCTGTGTGCTAAAAACTGAACAAACCAACTCTCAAGCAGTGACTATATTAAATGCTTACAAATTACTTTAGCGCATCCAAAGGGAAATCCAAGCAAATGTGAACTAATCTAGTTTATTCAAGCTGGGTATCTGGACTTTTCCCTTCTAAGGAAAGAAGGTGTGAGCTCAGGTAGCACCAGCAGTTCACCCAAAACCATAGCAATAATAGGACAATTTACATTGGATTATCCAAATATTTTCAAATTAATGAATTTGTGAATTAAAAAAATAAATCTTGAAGACTGCATCTTTTAACTTGAATCAGATATGTGCTAAATGATGAGAAAGAATAAGAAACTCAGTATTCACAGCACCAAGATGGACATAAAACAGCCTTTCTCAAAACTAAAAAGAGAAGAACGAGAGGATCATATTTTTAATCCATGATAAAGCAAGTGTTTCCTTATATCAGTCAACTAAATATTTCTCTGACACAAAAGTCATAATCCACTTTCCAAATCACTCATTTCATATTTTGGGATAAGTTTCGGCATACTTACAGGAATCCTAGAGTTCTTTTCTAGAAGATGTTCTGTTTGGCTGCTGTACAGAAGAAATAATTGAAGATTCTATCAACAAGATTTTTCACTACCATGTTGCACAGCTTTAAAAATGTAATTTCCCTCCTTTTTAATGAAAACTATTTTACAGATACAAAATTTGATATAATTTGAATTCTTAACTGTGCGTAACCTTTTCTCATTTCTGACTAAACATTGTACTTGGTGTCATGAATTCAAAGACTGATAAATACTCTTTCATCACCGGCTCCAGGCAATAACAGGCCTTTAGTCCAATACCAGCAGGCCTACAAGAATAGCTTTCTGCAGTTTTCAGAGGCATTTTGAAAGAGCATGATGTAGTCAGATGCAGGCAGATGATGAGAATACACTCAAAAATTCTCTCTTCAGTGACAGACAGAAGAAACTAGTAGGTAGTTCTCAAGAGACTGACCACAGTTCAGCTATGAAACTATTGAGCCACAAAGTTCTAAGCACAGTTTTTATTCCTTCTGTGTCCATGACCACCTCATGCAGTTTCCTCTGCCTGACAGCATACAGAAGTCCAACTCACAGCACAAGGCCCCCTTATTCCAGGTACTGGGCAAATGTAAATTTAGCCATTCGTCACTCATAAGCGACAAGCTCTGTCCCAAGTGCATTATGAAAATCGTCTGTGTTAGCTTTGAAGATTAAAAGCGTTCAACACTTATAGGGAAAGTGATGTTACAACAGATACTACAGAGCTGAGTAGAACAGCTGGACTGATCAGCAGCCTGGTAATTGCAATATGAAATTCCCAGCACCATTAGTGTTCAGTTAAAAATTCCACATCAAAAAGAGTAGAGGACTATCCAATTTTAATATTTCCCCCCCTTTATAATCCGTGGGCAGATATCTTTCTGTATCCTTTCTTGTAGAGGTTTTGCTTGGCCTTTTAGTTTAACTTGTTTATTTCAGGACATGTCCAAACAGCTCATATAAAGCAATGAATGGGAGTTCTAGAATCTTAATTTCCAGTTTGCTGCTAGATATTGCCTAATTGCAGCAAGTAAAAGAGAAAACACGAGATGATAAAACAGGAAAAAAGAACTTTGTTTTTTTTAATACTGTAAATTTTAGATCTTAACCTACCCAAATAAGTTCCAAAAAATTTCAGTGAGATGAAGCACCTGTTTGAAACATCTACTTCAGCAAACATGTGCTTTTGGGGGGGGGGGGGGCGGGGGAAAAGGGGGGAATATCAAATAAGATATCATCTGAGCTAAGGGAAATGGATTGCTTTCACATGTCTTGTCTGAAGGGTTTTTTTTTTTTTCTGACAGTAAAGATGCTATTTTAAGGTTATAATTGGAGTTGGCTTGAAAGAAGCTGTGAAAAGAAATGTAATTTGACCAAATGAACTACAGTTTTTATGAAAGCCAGCCAGTCTGAATAACATCATTTACAAGCATTACAAAGCCAGTATCTTTTAGTTCTTAATTTTAAATCCTTCATGTTTCTGATTGTAGTCATCCCCTTGACGTAACACCCATCCAATGTAACATTATAATAAGAGGCACAGAAGAGTGGCTTTCTCTAACTTGACATGCCAGTTTTGCAGCCCAAGCTCTTCTCAAATGCGGCTTGTTGGCTACTAATATTGGGCAACGATCATGAAAGAGGCATTTTGTAGTTTCTAAAGGGTATGCTACACAGCCAGTTAAGTTGACTCCCTGATTCCCACAGTGCCTCAGTGATTATTTCTCATCCTACAGGGCTTCTAATATGTAATTTTATTATCAGAATTAACCAGGAGGAATGACTCATGCTTAGTGGGAAGTAAGGTAAGTCAGTTCAACACAAAACTATGAACCAAAGATGCACGAGTCTTAAATTGAACCCACAACATTATGAAGCTTTAACAACTGGCTCACGTTCTGTTCCAAGAGCCACAAAATAACAAATGGTTCCACGCGTGCTTAGTTTGAGTGATGGTATAGCAATGGGTGCTTTGGCTAGTCTTAAACTTATGTGAAATATAAAGTGATGTAAAAAGGAAGGAAGGAAATGGAGAAACAATACCTTTCTAATTTTGTTACTGAGTTCTGTATGTTCAAGCTACAAACCTACTAAAATATCTAATTCTTCCTTTGTTGAGTATTTTTTATAGCATTTTATCTTGCAGTTCCATTTTAACTCTTTGTAGCGATTAATGCTAGTTACTTTACTTGCAATTATACAGCGTGACGCGTCTCAATGTCAGGAAATTTCTTCCCGAGACTGAGTTAAACTGTGGCTTTGGGCAATATCAGGTGTGTTGATCACAGCCAGCTGCTGTTAAAGTAGCACAAGCTGAGTTGTTTGACTACCAGAGTGCCAAAGACAGGTGATGCCATTATTCTGCTCAGCATGGTGTCCCGTGTGTATCACTTTTTTCCTTCAAAGACTGGAAGGTGACATAAGTCGGGGGTAGCCTTTGGTATGTTCTGTGCAATAGGAGAAAAGGTATCTTATCTCAACTGATGATCATCCACTGATAATTTTACTGTTAGTAGGTACAAAGTGCATTTATTGAATGTTAAGCTAAAAGCCAACAGTCTCATCCCATTAGGTGTATGAGACATTTAAGTGCTCTAACATTTCTCAAGCAGCAATGGTATGGATGTGGGAGCCTTTATGATTATGGTCCACATAGTTTCAAATCCCAGTTTGTATGTTACTTGGGAGGTAGAGTTTTCCAGTTTTCCACTGAGCTGCAGGAAGGACACATATGTAGTAATCCTGACTGGAAGGCAACTGTAGATCGAGGAGCTAGAGATCCACGTAACGGTTAGCCTCAGTAGGGCCAGGCTGGTGCTGCGCCATGCTGCATGTACAGCGTGGCTTTCAGGCATGTGCTGTGCTGCACAAATTCCCTGGCTACAGGATAAACTCAGCCAGCTGATGGTAACAGCAGAGCCTGCAGGCAGCGTCCACTTAGCACCGATGATCACACCACCTGCATAGCCTTGCCTTTATCTAAAAGTGCAGCAAGAAGTTCTTATGCAAACATCCTTTCAGTTTGACAGTAGAAATTGTGAATAGAATTCTTTTCTTGTAAGAAAATTCTGTAATAGCTTGAATGACCAAAATGGGAGAGCTTCTTCTATGGATCAGTTCTGCACAGCATGCAAATGCTACACCACTTGGGGTTGCTAACATCTAAAGGAACATAAGATTGTCTGTACTACTCTTTCCTTATAGTGTTAGCCCTAATGAGTACCATTTTAAGTGATACCTAGCGCAGCTGAGTGCCTTTCTTACTGGGATCATGAAGGACCAGCACCTCCTGGTGCAAAACACATGTATCTGTAGATCACATCTTGCTTAGTAAGAGACCTGTGCAAAAGTATGCGCATATTTATACATTACATGGACAAACTCTTTTTTTTTTTTTTTTTGGTGCTAAAAGAAGGTAGTAAGATTAGAAATTTTCAGGTAGCTCTGCCATATCCCATTGATCAGACAACACCGTGCTGTCCCTATGTCCCCTATGTCTTGAGCATTGTTCTCCTCCTCAGAAAAATATAATCACTTCTGCAACAGAATATTCTGGGAAGACTGGACTTACTCTCAACATGAACTTAGACCACAAAAGTTAACTCAGTATTGAGAACAGCCATATATCTTACACCAGTTTAAAACTCCAGTGCCCTAAAGGGAAATATATAAACGTATTTTTTAAGTCCAATTAAGGTTTTGGCTCCAAGTGTTTGGCAGAAGGACATGGGTAAACATTTTATAACTTGCCTCTGCATGTATTATGTGATGTGAAGGAGTTCATATATTAACTAATGAGGTCTTTAGGAGTCATTTTTCTAGTCCATGCTGATACTTTCCTAATCCTGACACTTGATCTCAAAGGATGTATTCCATGCTGCATTGTTATGCATTAACACTTAACAGTGTTATATTCTTCTTCCTGTCAGTTAACTTGAAATATCTGCTCCTCTTTTCTCAGTGGCAAAACTTTCTCTCACTGGCAGAAGGAGGACAGACTCGCAAGGTCCTAAGTCGTTGTCTGTCATGTCACTGTATACAGTCTGACTGCCTGTGCTCCTCCTCAGAGGTGACAGCATTGCAGTATGCGGAGCATTTATATTAGTGCATGCAGTGCTAGCATTCACTAAAGTCAGTGGAAACTTGCGTCCCTTATGCGATGTCTTTTCAGGCAGCTTTGTATGTCCTTGCATCAGTGATATTTCTGGAAATCTCTGCGTATCTAGATCACTCTGGACAGATTCAAGACCTGGGGCAGCCTAAATGAGCAGCGATGTTCATTTCTCAGAACTTCTGTAGTTCTCTGAACAACAGGAATGGCATCCTGCAATTATCTCCTACCTTTCTCTCCTCTGCTCATGTCCCTTTTGAGAAACTTCCAGCCCTTCAGACTCCGGCCCAGAGGAAAACCCTGTCCTGCTGTACCCAACGAATAGGCACAACCCATTTTCTGATGTCTTATGTCCCTCACTGATGGAAGGTGCTCTGTATTTATAGACATCCTTTATGCAGGAACGGCTAGTTCTTCAGTGGAGCGGGTGGCTCTTTGGTGGAAGAAGGAGGTGCTGCAGGGTTTACAGTTAGGTAAATTGATGGCTTTTCCTCATCTAGTCGCTCTTCTTTGTGGTTCGAGCAGGCAAGGAAGGTGCCAGGAGAATGAAATGTTTTTCAGAGAATAGATTGATGTGCTCGTTTATGGAGCAGAGGGGAATGCTAACAGCATGCAGGTTTAAAGGGGTAGCAGCTACAATCAGATGCTTTCCAAATTCTATTAAAAATGCTGCACTGAAGAGGTTGTGGGGAAGAAGGCTTTGTGAGAGGGACGCAAGAGCCAGAGAAAGGAAGGACTGCAGATTGCACTCAGGAAGCTGTTTTATTGTCACTCCTGGGAGCAATGTATAATGTAGTGAATTTTAAGAGAGAAAATCAAGCACTTTGAGCAGAGCAGGGTTTTTTGCAGAATGCTTACAGCTACTCGATTATGCATACAACAGATGCTTATCTCCAATAGAAAAAAATTGGTAAAATCTATTTCTAGGCCTTGAAGCAAAATCAGGGCATATGGGACATGAGGAGCTACTGCAGTTCCTGTAAGAATTTTTGCAGGCAATTCCTAGAAAGAGTCCAGACTCAAGATTTCCTAGAAAACCTGGTAAAATTCCTAGGAAGGTTCTAAACCTAGGAAGGGAAATTCCTAGAAGAGTGCAGGTTCTAGATCCAGGAATCCCCATAAAAAGTGAGAAAATGGCAAGAAAGGTTGTAGGTCCAGTAAACCCTAGAGAAAGTCTCAGTCCAGGAATTCCTAGAAAGGTTATACATTCAGGAATTCCTACAGAGGCCAGGGAAACTCCTAGAAAAGATCTAGATCAATTAATTCCAAGCAAACTGAAATCTTTGCAGACTTACTAACTTCTGTGAGAGGTCATGGATTTTAATAAACTGTTCACACTTCTTCTTTAGTCTGTAACTTGAATGCTGTTTATTCTAAGTTGCTTAAATTAATTGTTTGAGTAATTTTTACACTTCATCACTTGATTTAAAGCCAGTAACACTTTCCATATGGCCAAATGACTTCTCACCTAAGCATTCTGGTACCGTAAAAGTAAATAGAAATGTAGTCTCTCTTCTGAAGTTTCTTCATAACTGGTGAAGAACAACTACAAAAAAGAACAAACAAATATACAGGGACACCTCTGATTTTTTTTTTTAATAGTTAGGTTCGACTGTCATAGAAGCAATGCAGGCTTTGTCACCATATACTTCAAACCAAACCTGCTAGGTACATTTTCAAGTTTAACACTGACATAAACAGGCTGACAAACTAAGTTGGGGATCTGCAATTCAAGGTAGGTTTTTTTTTTTTTTTTAAGTCTGATCTAGTTAGGTTCTTATGTGATGAATACCATTGTCATGGGTAGGGTCTTTCACATCACCACGTGTTCCATTTACACAGCTGGCCCTAACATTTAAACTCTTCAGAATCCAGTTTACTCCCCTGCAGCTGCTCTGACTCGATAACACTGCCAGAAGTAGTAAAATTTCACTTCACTATAATAAGTGGCTCTGCCTTTCAGCACCAATTTATTAAGTAAGGAAACACCATTCTGCAACAATGCCTTTGCTGATCACAGCTGCTGATCGCAGTCTGGAACCTGCACATACCACACTCCAGCCAAAAACAAGTCAAAAAGTAACTGTTAAAATTGCTTACTTGCATTTTTATTTTATGTAGGAATTCTTTAAAAAAAAAAATGCATGTAGGTACATTTTCAAAACTGAATGGCCACGTATTTGTCTCTAAGAATTTCACGGTATTTTTCTTGAGTACAACAGGTCAGAATACCATAAGTGAAAGGCAAATTCTGGGAGCATTCAAGTCAGCTATACTCTTCCTTAGTGTTGAAATATGAAGCATCCCAGACAACAACTAACCCACATTCCATTACAGTACCAAGTCAGAGTGGGAGTTTAGGGAAACGTACTCTGAAAAAAAAAATACCCTGAATTAGTTTTAGAGTAGCGCAACACTAGAACACAAATGCACAGGACTTCAAATGTTTCAAAGTTGCTAAGCAAGACAGAGGTGGGGGGGGAGAATCCACCAAAACCTACCTTGTAAGTGAAACTGCACACCACAGAGTTGTCTGTAATACGTTGGGAAGAATTGCATCCTTGGCTGGAACTGCACCAAAGGATCAGTCCTGAAGAAAAAAACCCCACAAATTCCAATAAAGAACACAAGCTGCAGTGGGAAGAACTGTTCACATTATGTTAAGCACAGTATTTCTGTGGGATCAAGGCCTAAAAACTTAGTCTGATAACTGCTAGTGATCCAGAATTAAAACAAAAAAAAAAAATTAAAATCAAAGACCTGGGTTCTTTTGTACTCCCTTAAAGAGTAAAATAAGCAACACTGGTTAATCTCTACCTTCCATGTTTCCTTTGCAGTAATAAGACACATGAACCACTGATACAGGCATGAAGACACCCCTCCTTAAAGTATAAGTTTATGGCAGCTGTTACTATTTAGTTTTTAGGAAAAGTGGGCAGGAATGTAATTATCTGTCTCACTGAAGGTACACAAGTCAACATGGGGACAGTAATTTAAGAGTGTATGTTCATTAAATAAAAGCAATGAGGTCAGAGTGGCATGAGTTGACCCTAGTAAAGGAATTAGTTCTGAAGCTGAATCTACACACAAACAGCACAAATTCCTGAAAAACAGGACACCAAAGCTCTCATAAACACAGCAAGAAGTTCATCAGTACAGTATGGATTTCAGTACAGATGGCATTGCTATGTATGGAAAAACTTGAGATTGCAATGTGCAGGATACACATTTAGCTTAGTTTCTGTACTTTCTTACTACATCTCTATCCTATACCTGCTACTTAAGTAAATCCGTGTGAACCAGAGCTCTCCAGCCTCTTCCAGGCATAGCGTTAACAGTTATCACCCCTTTTTCATTTTAGTCCCTTTTCCTTTTTCTTGGAAATGTTCAGTTCACTGGCCTCCAAGAGCCAAACCACCTGTACTGCTTCCAGTGTTTCAGACAAGCTTTTCCAACCTCACAGCAGGAAGCCAGAAGATAAAAATTGAATCTGTAGTGCTTGGAGTATCCAAAAATCTATGAAACTGGGAGTCTTTAATATCTCACAAGATTGAGCCTGTAGTACAACTCTGTGTCTGATCTGTTCAGTTGGATAAGGACCAACTATGACTTACAAGAGTAGTTTAAAGCAGAAAGCTCCTTTATAATACTTTCAGACCTAGGTTTTCTTTTTAAGGTACTGATCAATGAAAGGAAAACACTGTATGATAGCTGCAGAGAACACTGAACTAATAAACACACAACAAAGAAAGCCTTTCAATATATCTACAAAGCACATCATATAATTGCGAAGATACCTGTTCTCCTGGTAGTACTACTTCCTTTCTTGCTGTCACCTTCAATGCCTTTCACTTATTACTAAGTACTACTGATTACTCTCTCTAGCCTTCAACATCCTCCTAAGAACCAGAATATTTGATTAAATTATTATTTTGTCTAGTAACAGCTGTGCAGCTACCAGGTATCAAGAGGTAATAGATCAATTGCTATCAGTGGAATGGTAAGCAGGTGTTTAAGTGCTTTTGTTAAACATGGGAAATAATACCTCTTTCACAAGGGGCAGTGGGAAGATGGGTACATCTCTGAGAAGAATTTTCTAGATTGATCCCAAGCAAAAAGTAGTCTTAAAAGAAAAAACAAAAATCGCCCAATATCATCCTACAATATTGAAAGAAAATGAAAGGTTGTCTACAATATTTTATTCTACCCCTCATTTCTTATCATGCCTTTCTGTTTGATTCCTATTGAATTCAACCTTAATTTAGCATGAACATAGCAATTCGCATTTAAACCTTGTTCTCAAGAAGGCAGGCCAGTGGTTATGGTATTAGTCTGAAAAGGGGGCTCAGTCCCTTGCTCACATATTCCCCAACTGGGCACACATTCCTACAGGAGGGTGTAAATAATTTCAAAATGATGAAATGGGATCTGTGTTGTCCCAATATGCTCATAAATAACCTGGTAAAGGGAGTGAACAAAGATGTGAGAAAATTTACTAATGATACACTAAATGACTCAGGATAACAAAACCAAGGACCAGTTATGAAAGGTTTCAGAGAAACCATATGAAATAGGTGACTGCACAATAACATGGCAGATGAAATTCCATAAAGATAAATGTCAAGTGACATAGCTAGGAAAAAAAACAATTCTAACTGATGGCACTGAGCAATCATTGCCACTATACAAACATGTCTTGTGACTGATATGTAAATAGGAAAATGACAGCTCAGTGGTGAATGGTGGTTAAAAAAAACAAATCAGGAATTACTAACAAAGGAACAGACAACATTATATTGCCACTCCATATATTCATGATTCACCATCGCCCCGAATATTGTGTGCGGCCGGACCTCCTCCTCTCAAAATGGAATGGAAAAAAGTAGAAAAAAAAAAGATGCAAAAGAGTAACAAAGATGATCAAGAACAAAATATCTTCAAACAAAAGAAGTGTTAGAAGATAGTAAACAAAGCTAGCAAAAGCCAGTTCAAAACAAACACAAGGTGGTGGTCCTTCACATAACAGGTGGCAAACCTACAGAACTTGTCAAAGCATATTGTGGATGCAGGAAATTTAAAAGGATTTAGGGGGAGGCCAGGCAAGAATTTGGGACAGATATACACCAAGATGTACGCATCCAGCACAGGAAGATTAGAACAGTTGGAGAAGCACTAGGTAGAAATATCATATATGCACATCCTTGATATCTGCGTAATTTGCTAGTGGCAGGACACTTAGGCAAGGCAGGTCTTTGTTCTGACTCAGCAGGGCTGTTCTTATCATAAACAGCCCAGTGTAAAAACAGGGGCTTCCACTCACACTACAGAGCAAGAAAAATATCTTTGGAAATTTCTGTTGCACTTCACTGCAGTGTTCTTGCATAACCTGGGACAGGAGTAGAAGGTTTCAAGACTCATTTGAATGCCTACAGATGAAGACAGATTGCTATCTGGCTTTTAAAAATTACTATTCTAATCCAAAACATATCTATGTAATTTGGGATATTCTGGTGGAGAAAACATCTATGTCTTTAGAATCCTAGATAAAGTACCAATTCGGTTAAGTCTGCCAGTACTTCTCAGACTCCATCATCACAATAATATAACCCCATAATAGTTTGGGAAATTCCTGGATACTGATGCCATGGAGAATTGCTTCTGTCATAGATGACTTTCGCAAGACCTCTGAAGTCCTGGTATATAACAGTCTGACAGGAGACTATTATCCTCTGCCCATACTGACACATTTTTGTAACCATTGGCATGTTAACACTGCCGTTGTAAAATGCCTTACTAAAAATAGATAATACTTTGATATTTGTTACTTCAGATGCATAAGTAAAGGTTAGATGGCAAAAATTACCCTTTAAAATAATTATATAATTCCTATGGGTCCCTGGTAGGCACACCAATAATTTCCTCCGTACAATAATGTTTCATCATTGTATTCTCTCAGCTCCATCAGATATTTATTCAGCCAAATAAAGCACAAATCGCTGAGCATAAAACCACTACCAAGTGCTTGCAGTATCATCCATTAGCTCCATGATTTCCTTGACAGCACAAAGGATTGCAGACTGCCAATTATAATTAAATAGAGCTCCCTATGGTCTTAAGCAGAGCTCCTCATTGCACTGGATAGGAAAATGCAGGTTAAAACCCAAGAGTAATAATAAAATAGACACAAACCTGGTCCTAGTAACTGTGTTTTACAGAATTGTAAATATCTCTGTAAACAATGTTTAGATGACATTTGCGTTGGGCAGAATACACAAGCTGTGACATTCTTACGTTGTCAGCTGGTCTTCTATTCAGGAAATCCAGTAGGAGGCCCACATGAAAATTTAAGAAGTACATATTGTATCATTCAGATGCACATATATAACATCTTCACAAATGGAGAAAAAGATTCATTTTGACAGCTTCGGTTCATAATGCATTAATAAGCAGAATTTTTGTAACAGCCACAACGCCAAGGGAGAAAGAAGACAAAATGTTAAAATAATTCATGATTTCTGAATGATTTTTGAAGAAGCACCTAAGTATGAGAATTGGACGGTGGCTATGACTGGCATCTTCCCTGACCTATCTAATTAGACTTATTTCCACTTTATTCTTTCTGGAGGGGAAAAAAAAAACCAACACCAGCAAAAAAACCCCTGTTTGCTAATTCCTAAGCAAGGGTATAATTACCTAATTATAAATACCATGGGTCATACAATCCTTAGCTGTATGGACATCTACCTCCAATACACATGCCTACAAATGACTGGCAAAATTTCTAAGGAGCCATTCATGTACACAATTATTTGCATATTTAGCAAAAATTTGTGTTCCAGGTCTCTGTATTTCACATTGGGTTAGAATAAAATGTTTTTAGTCTACATGTTAATAATAAAAAATCTAGTTCTGCAACTGGACCTTAAAACTCGAAGGACATGGCCTTGCAGAAGTAATTTGTAGGAGAGAGGGCCTAAAATATCTATATGGTTCACAGACGATATTAAATTGATCTTGGGAATTCCTTTCCAATGCAGTGCTTTGTACCTAGCCCTAGAAATGGACATTTGTATAACAATAAGAGGCACACATTAGGGACAACCTCTAAGTGAAAACAATGGGACTCTTTCTATTGACTTCAAAGGAGTTTGGATCAAGCTCTAAAGCCCTTTCCATATTCCAGCTTGCCCATGTCTCTGTTTTTAGTACCATTCCTGGTGTTGTTTCCAGTATAAATTGGCATGCTTTCCCATTTACCTAACGCTGCTGTACACTTGCACAGTACTCAAATGACTAAAACCTTCCAATGTTTACAAATACATGACTGCCAGACAAGTGTCTGATAGTATGTGGATTTTCCATGTTGCTCTGGCTTCACATTAGATTATGCTAATAGCTTTGAAACACTGGAAGCAGTTGGGGCTGTTAGCCTTGCAGTGTACGAGCTCAGAGCCACATCCAGTGTCCTTCAAACACATGCATAATACTTCCTTAAATTCACTCCTCACTACAGCATTTCAGAGCATTTCCCAAATTCGTTGGTGAGTGATGAGACTGCTGTGTTAGAATGTCACTTTCGGTGTAATTACACGATAAGATGGCTTTGCCAACAAAATCCCCATAAATCATTCTTGCACGACACACCCTCCTGAGCTCATAATTTGCAACCCTGTCAGTTGTGCTGATGCAACTCTTCATTTGACCATACAGAAAATCTGATCACTGACATAAGCCAGGTTAGAAGCAGCACTAAGGGATGGGGATTGGTTTTTAACCTTCATCTTTTCATTGATTCCGTTTATACCACAATCCCACAACTGTATTGGCACAACTGAAGGAGAGAGCAAACTATGATGCACAGAACAAGCAGGTCGAAGGAGAACTTCTGAAGCCAAATTACTGTTGAAGTTACCATGTCATCTAACTGTACTCTCAGTCTTGCATTTTAACAGATGCAGTAATCCTAGTGAAGAAAGACTCCCGCCTTTTAAATACTAATTAACTAACTCTTACATGCTCATAAATTCTGGTTCTGAATTTGGCTCTTCAGTAAGTTTATCAGAAATAGTGTTTGTAAAATCCTACTTGCACTTTTATTCCAATGCGGCACTTGGCCTAGAAAGGGGCTTTGTAACAACCATCTGAATTTTGACCTCACTGGAAGAGTATGACAGGCAAGATCTGCATTTTACTTGTTGGATAAAAATGTTAAAGGATTTGTTTCCAAAATACATGAGATGAAAGCTGCATAGTCCGAAGGTGTTCACCTGATTACAGTCTGCTGCTCTTTGGAAGCAAGGCTGGCAAAGAGTGTATTTTACACTAGAACTGCAGTACAGAAATTTCCATGATTAAATTGTTCTGACTTTGCTTATGATAATGTCATAGTCTCTGGCTTTGAAGTCACGGAACAGAAGATCTGCCTAATTCTGTCTTGCGTTAACTTTTCAGATTAAAAGTTTACTATTAGAACTGATCCGAGAAAAACAACCACTAGCTCTGTCCATCAAATAAGTTGCGTTTAAATTGCTAAGAAGCCTGCCCTTCCAAAGCTTGCAGCAAGATGGCATCTGCATCATTAAGAAACAGCGTACTGAACTGCAATACAGGCGATGAGCAGGTTGTTTTAAGATTGCTTGCTGTCATGGCAACATACACAACTGTCAAAAAAAAAAAAAAAGATACTTTAAAAAAAGTGAGCTCAGTTTTTGCTGAAGAATGATTTCTCAGAAAGACTTACTACATCCGCAAAAGAGCAGAAGCACAACCTCCACAGCAATCATCTTACTGCATGTCCGTATTTTGCCTAAATGAGGATGCAAAACACTACATAAATCCTTACTTCATCTCTTAGAAAGCGGTAACTTTGCCATGTAGGAATGGCATTCAGTCCTAGTTTTCCTTAAAATTAAACTAAAAATTCCTGGAATTTATTTGTAGCTGTTCTGCTTCCCTTCTCAAGTCGTGCTTCAGGAATTGGTGAGCAGGAAGTTGAACGGATGGAACCATCCCAAGGCGCACTCTATCCCAGACACATATAAAACTAGGTAACACACAGAGGCACTCGGAGAAGTAAGAACATGTACCATAGAGTGACCACTGCATTCCTCCCTGGGGAAGCTCAAACAGCAAACTTAGTTCTCTTAAATCAGTTCTGCACTCTGCAGCTCCACTGACTCTTCTGTTACACTATGTAGCACCCGAGTATGAGAACTGGAACTGGTGGCTACAACTTCTGGGTAGTCATCCAATACACAACTTCAAGCTCAAAACAGGTATCAGTCTGCTAACTTGGACCTTGCTTATTTTGAGTTCTAATCAATTTGATCTTTCATTCTATTGTCTTCAGCTGCTGATCAACTCTAGACTTCCTATATTTCCTCCCATGAAGACAAGCTCAAGTTAGCTCCCAATTATATGAGGTTGTGCCTTCTGTGAAATGCTCATAAATCCTGATTATTATGGTCTTCACTAGATTTCAGGTCCCCAAGAACTGCAAACTGTGATCTACTGAAGGAAGTTCTGTCACTAGTTTCACGTATCACTGGCCCCCAAAGTGTTTCAACTCTCCAACTGCCAAATTTCATGTCTATCATGGTTAGTGTGTGAAATACCAGCCAAAGTCCTGTGTTACACAAGAAATGAAATGGATATACATATGACATCAAAATGTCATTGAAGTAAATGTTGAAACTTACACTAACATGAGTGGAATCAGAATTTTGTCCTGCAACTCTATGTCAAAGATTCCTCAGCTCTCATCCAATTAGCACAGAAAAAACAATTTTCCCTTTCCGCTTCTGCTGACAACTGAATGATCTTCGCTATTTGAATTAATTTGAAAAAGTTATACATCAAAATTATTCCAGATTTGGTAACAGCAAGATGAGATCTGAATCCGAATGTACTGTCTGAATATAATCCATAATAAAAAGAAAGGATGTCTCTGATAAGGGTACAAGTTATCCAAACTTATCCCTGAAAAAATGAGCTGTGTTGCTTCAAAAATACAAACACTTCCAACAGCAAAGCATAAGCAAAACAAAAGGTTTTTCTTTTTCATATCTATTTTATTTCCTAATGGAATTTAAGTGCTTAAAATAGTTATTAAAAAAGTTGACTTATTTTCTAAGCAATTTACCACTTGCAAGGCGAAAGCAAACATCACTACAATAATTACAACGTATTTGTCTCCTTGCACTGTGATCCCGTATCACTTACCCTCTGAGAGATGGAACCCAAGATCCAATGATGCGAGTGAGATATATGGAAAGCACAGGAGCTGCAACAACCTGCATACTCTATGTATACTAGTAATACCGCATATGTTGATCTTACTGAAACATGCCGATATAAAAAAAAATTTGCATAAAAAAAGGACTAGATTGCAACTGTGGATAAACCTAAGTGATGTATTAATTTCTAGCACTGATGTAAACACAGTTTAATGCTTTCTCTAATAGTATAGAGGATCACATCGCAGCTTAGAAGGAAGCCTTCCACATTCTTCCTTCCAAACTGCAATTCCTTCCCAGGCATGCGCCCTCCTGTTCTTGGGACAAACTGACCAGAATTACTTAAATCAGACTTTCATAAGCAAGTGGCATGCAGTCATTTTTTAAAAATCCAAAAATCAATTACTAGCAGATGCTAAGTTTTAGCCATCTGTGAACTTCCCCCACTTAGTATATTAAGTTAAATAGCTTCCATAATTTCTTCTCTTCTTCAATACATTCAAGTGATTTTGAAATACAGATAATGGAAAGAAAATAATATATATAAGAAAAGCTGACAGACGCGATTTCTCAATGAAAGGGTTGTGTTAGCGAAGAGCTCAGGTACTTCAGGCATGGCATGCAAGACAACAACTGGGGAACGAAAAAAAGCTTCTGCACATACTGCAAACCAGGCAGAACGAGGAAAGGAATTAAACAGAACAGCCAGAGGGCAGCAAATCTGCTTCAGCACCTATTAGTGCCCATAACAGTTTAAGGATCACAGCCCCAGGAGCATGAAATGGAGCACAGCAGTTTTCCTAATGAAGTCTCAATTGGATGCAAATTATTCCTCCCATATCTCCTCTTTGCTGGACACAAAGTGAGGAAGGTGACCAGCATGCTGTCCACAACGTCTTCCTGACACTCATTTCACTAATACTGCCAAGCCTGGACTTAAGAGTACTCAGGCAAGTTAAGACTGTTACAAACACTTCACTAGCATGTGTTAGCTATTTTTAGTGTGAAGAAAAGTCCTAGATTTTTAAAAAATTCAGTTAAGACAGAAATCAAATATTCATCTGTGGATTGTTACCAAGCAAAGGGCTAAACATAAAATAAAACACACTTTCCAGCAGGGAAAAGAAGTCTTTAAACAGCTGATATGATCAAACTATTAACTAACAATATTTATACAGTGTTATATGGGCTTAAATGTTTTCATAAAATGAGGTTCCCGATTCTACGCAGCTAAAGTTAAACTCCAGGGTCAAGTACCTGCCAAGGTGAGATAAATCCTGGTTAAACCTGTCAGGGTTTAAACACGGGGCAGGACCGGGATTCTCCCGCAGAGTCTTTCCTCAGCCTCCACCCAATGGGATGCATGTGGCAAACCCCACAGAAAGCACCGGCCCTTGAGCAGGTTGTGTTAAACCCTGGTAAAAGCTTAAAGGGAAAGCAGGGAAGAAATGCCATCTGCAGGGCGCGTACCTCTGAAGGAGCTTCCTCTTAAAGCCAAACGTCCCAAGCTCTAGGAAGGGTGCAAGGGAATCTCGCTCACCATGCGAATGCGACGGGCTGTGACATCTCCGCAGGTGCGGCACCACCCGCTGCTCACGCCTGGTGCCGCGGGGCAGCGGTGCAGTACAGGCAGCATGGCGGGCTCTGCGGGGAACCGGGGTCGTTCCCCAGGCGAAAAGCATTTTCAAGGGGGAAATTGCACATGTACAGAAAAGGACCCCAGGGGAAAAGGGATGCTGAGGGTAAAATGAAGTCAGTGGAAAATTTCCCTCTCAGGTGAGCCAAGGCCTCACCTGTGAGGAAACCTCTAGGCCTCGAGATTCAGGCCAGATTACACTGATAAAATGCAGATCAGGCATGATCAGGTATTTTCTCACCCTTAAATATGTCAAAGGACAATTTAATGATTCAAAGTGGAATTTCTTAACTCCAATGGCAAACTTTTTCTGGGATCTTACACTGCGTTTTTTATATTTACAACAAACACCAATTTCTTTAAGCTATTTCTATTATCCTGAAGTCTACAGCCTCCACCACTTATGTTACAAATGTAACAAGAAATACTTCAGTGGGTTTTCCTGTGTTAGTTAGTAGAGCTTTCAGGGTCTCAATTACACTGGACATGGCTTTCAGACCTCACACGTCTGCAGTTTTCAATAGTTTTGATATCTGAGATCATGGAATACTTTGAGGATGAAAGTGAGAATGATAAGGAGCTTCCAGCCATATGCCTTCTTAAGAACACTGTGCCTGTAAAAAAGAGAAAGATCTGTATACAAGAATATTCATTCCCCAAAAGGCAATGTGGAAAGGAGGAAGATTTGGACCTGCTATGGAAGTTGTATATACGCCCCTTTTCCTCAGACATATTGAAGTCTAAGGGGAACAAAAAATGGAGAGGAAAATCAGATTCATCCCTTCAGAGTTCAAAATGGCACAAACAATACTTACATGGCACATCACCTCCAGCCTCGCTGGCTTTGACAGCACTGCAGGAGTCCTCCACTGTCTTCCACACACAGCTGCCTTTTCCTTCCTTCTTGCACACAACTGTTACGCACGCTAATCACACCCTGTAACTCTGCTAGCCTTGGCATGTCACAGATATGAGTTCCCTCCCCATAAACTGATACATTGCTGTTAATATTATAAGCTGCATAATTTGTAATAACTAATGTAAGAGCAGATGTTTGCCTTCTCATTGCCATTGCACTGCTACCTAGAAGGACTTATGTGAGTAGAGCTGTTTGTCAAGAAGGCAGGCAGCTGAGATGACTGCCTTCCTTTACATTTCTCCCTGCCTCTTCCTTTCCTGTTCCTTCACTTACAAAATGACAGAGCGAGCACTAGAGCTGTGAGAGAACGCAAACAGGAAAATCAGATGGGTGATTCCTAGAATAGCTCTTGAGTATCAGAGATGTTAAATGTGAATGTGTACGTGAAGCCACCAACAAACAAGTCCCTGATGCTTATTCATTTTTTATTTGCCTTCCATAGTAGCGCCTAAATCATCATGCTTTGGAGAAGACATCTTTCAAGTCTTTGTACTTACAAAGTTGTGACTGCTGGATGATACTTATATCTCTTCTCAGTGACGTGCGCTTATCTTCTTGACAAATAAAGGCTCAAAATAAGCCCTATGTCCTCTTTACCAAGAAAGCATCTGAGGGGGGAAAAAACCACGAACACAAAGTAAGTAAAGACAAGAGCCTTTTGAGCACTGGAATGCTCATCTTTATGGTTATTGTAAGCATACTGAACTACAACAAGCTGGCATAAAATCTAAAAAACTAGATTAAGACTCACAAGCAACAGAACAAATGCTTTCTGTTGCTGCATTTAAGAAAACTGCTCTGAGCAAGGCTATTTGTCCCTTGGTCATCAAAACAATTTTAACATGAAAGCTGATATTGTCAATCCAAATGTATCCTGAATTCATTTTTCTAAATAAGAGCCCAGAAAGATCCGAGTTATGCTCAGAGATCACATGTAGGCTTCAGAATAATGAAAATGAGGTTGTTTAATATTCTGCTGATTCGAGAAAAAACAACACTGACATGACTCACCTCTTTTCTTTCTCCCTGGAGAATTATTCCTTTCTAACAGAAGTTAGGATTTCTCTTTATATAACTAGATCATGAAACAGGAGTTCAGCTATCTATCAAAAAGAAAGCAAATTAATCAAATCATGCATACCATTTATATAATTGCATTTTAAAAATTTTTATGAAGGGAAGGCATATCAAATGGACATGCCTTGGTTTGGTTGTGGAATACGCATCAAGCTAAATAAATCTTATTTTCTCTTTTGTGTTCCTTGTGTGGATATTTCATTTTAAGAAGTATTTTTCTGCAACTCAGTGGATTCCAGTTGTAGAAATATCTGCCACTAAGCTAGAAAAACCTCATCATAACTTTTCACCATGAATATCAAAGGCTAGAAATCCTCTGAGAGAGAAATAAACATATCAGATCATTGTACTTTCTGGGAAAATGTTGCAAACTTGTTTACCACAAGACTGCTATAGTGAGAAAATAAACTAAATAAAAGGAGAATCAAGTTTCCACTAATAGTTATTCTGATCCTGCAAATAGTTTTGTTTGTGACATTTATAGAATTATATCAAGTAGTAAAAGGGAACTTAAGGGCAATTTTTCAAGTCCTTAGTATCCATAGCTAGAACCAGGTTTAGTTTCATTCCAGTTTCAGAGGGATTTACAAATCAATATGCTTAAAATATATTGGTTGGTGCATGCCTCCATTAGCTTCTATTTACTTCCGTGAAAATGCTCCGTTCCTTTTGGCATTGGTCCTTCAACATGAAGGAATCACTTGGCCTCACATTTATTTTTCCTGTCAAAAGCTTTGCCCCCAGAAGGAATGCAGAGCCTGCTTTAAGGTAAGGAAATGAAAAGTGCAAGTAGATACATCATCATCATTATATAAGAAGCTTGAAAGTAAAAGCCATGCAGATAATCATACTTTTTACAGGAGAGACATTATTTAGCAACACAGGTTTAAAAAATTTAACACATTTTGTTTTTTCTTGTACTCCCTATCCCAAACACGCTGATGGTTCATTCAGAAATAGCAAGGTGGCCTAGGGGCAGCTCGTCAGCTGGCATGCACAGCACCTAGGATTTATTCCCAGACTGAGTCTCTTGATGCTTGGGTTGGCAAGAATGAGAGAAAATGAAATGTTTTAACTAAGTTAAAACAGCAAGGCAGATTCCAGCCTTATTTGACTGATTTCTATCAGAAAATATTTTAGGATCCAAAGGAACCCTATAAAGTGTCCTCTATAGAGGCAATCCATATGTGAGTGGGATAAAAATACGTCAGTCTCATCTTGTGTGCTTTTATAGGGTACTAAAGCTGTCTTGGAGATATTCTTTCCTGGGTTGAAAATATTTTAATATATCGAATCTTGCATGAATGCTTAAATCTGATATGGAACTTTTCAACTATATATTTTATACAAGAAATGAGTATCGTTCTTCATTGCAGAAGGCAGGTATATCAATTAGTACAAACAGACTTCCACAGAATTCTCTAGAAACCATCAGCATTTTCTAGCATGACCTAAAAGCTATCTAGAGAAAAAACATTTTAAACTTGCTACTTCCTCTTTTTTTTAGATTTGGCTTATTATTTCACTCTAAAGGGGAGATTTCTTACTTGAAAACTGGGCCCAGTACCTATGTCGGACTGTGCTATCTGTTTACACAGAAAAACCAAATCTATCATAAGTAATTTTTAGAATTCACGACTCCCTTTCAAAGTTGAGTCATGGCAACTCAAACGCTTGGCTTGAGGGGAAAAGGAGTACAAAATACATCCTGATCTCTTTAAAGCATCCCTTAAACAAGTGTTTTGGATTTATTTGTTTGTTTGTTTCCTTGGGAATGTTTTATAGCATGATAAAAATGGTTCATTTAGCTGTCTTTTTGGAATTATGATGAGCTGTTTGACTCGCAAGGCTTAGAAGAAATTACAAAAATTGATACTGAAAATGTGTCACGATGGCAATGCTAAGCTCTGAAAAAAACCTCCAACTTACAGAATGCCCTTGCTACCTTAATTTATTCCATTGCATTATGATACAGCTTAGATTACACTACCACATGCTACTTTTTCCTTAGGATATACCTTATACACAGCATGAAGGGATAGTACTCATTGAATGAGAAACTCTCTGATATTTTGCTTTAAACCCTTTGTTCAATTTCTGTTCTCATGACAATATTCAAACTCACTGTTAGATGCAGCAGCTTACCCAGCCATGGGCAGACATTACCGGAACAGCCACACTCAGGCCTTGTTCAGATGGAGTCTTTGAAGAATTTTCTTACCAAGCTCTACTTCAAATGCAGGCCCACAGTTGTCTTTTTGTAAAAAGGTTGCTACGTTGACCAAACTTCAGGGAATACATAGCCCAAAAGTGACTCCCAAATGAGATGTGTGCAGGTGGCTAACTCCGAAACTCCTGCTTAAACAAAAAAGGCAAATACGCTTCTCAGTGTGACAGATGTGATGATTTTTGGGTTAAAATCCCCCAAAATACAACAAAGACATAGCCCCACAGAACTGCTTCGTTTGCCCCTGCTTTCAGAAATGGGTAAACCACACTTGCTTTAAATAAGGTACGCAAAATGTTTTCCATATGTTTCTGTAAAAACAAATATGTGCATGAAGGAATGACTGCATTAATGAAACATTTTCTGACACAAAGTTTCATCCCTAAAATTCGGCAAACTTATACCTGTCTTATGACAGGAACTCAGCTTCACATATAGCCACTGCTCCCGAGTCAGCCTAAGAAATCTACTTGTAGGTGTGTGTATTCCTTAATGCTAGTTCCATACAAAGACAAAGGCAATCTTTAATGCACGTTCTTCCACACCACCCCTCTGTAATAAATGAGAGAACCCACGCGAGCCTAACGAGTGCTGACTGAGCATTCTATAGGACTTCACTAGGAGAGCGATTAAAAAGTGTCCCTGGTTTTTACAGGTCAAAACTCCAAGAAGATACCACCCGGAGCAGCGAGTACGCACAAGCAGCCCCTCTTCTGTCACCCACCGCAAGACGGGGGGAGTCACCTTTCATTTAAGGAAAAATTCCATACAAACAGTTATTCCCTTTAAACAAATTCCCAGCCCAAACTATTCCGTCTGAGTCGAAACACCCCGTTTCCCCGGGGTCACCCTGCGACACCTCCTTTGCCACGAAACTCCCCGCAGTCCAAGGGGCGACACCGGGCGTGTCCCGCCGCAGCCCCGCGGGGACCCGCCGGCTCCGCGGAAGCCCCCGCCGAGCTGCGCGGCCGGGCGGGGGCCCCAGCGGGGCGCGGAGCGGAGAGCCGCGACCCGGCGCCTCCTGATGCGAGGGGAAACAAACGGCCCCAGGCCACCCTCCTGCGGCCCCGGGCGGAGACGGGCGCCGAGCCCCGCGGTGGGCGAAGCGCCCCGAGGGACGGAGCGGTGCGGGCGGAGGGGGAGCACCGGCGGGGTCCGGGTCCGGGTCCGGGTCCCGGTCCCGGTCCCGGTCCCGGTCCCGGTCCCGCATCCCGCATCCCGCATCCCGCATCCCGCATCCCGCATCCCGCATCCCGCATCCCGCCCCTCCCCACGCCCCAGTCACGTGCTGCCGCTCGGTGCGGCCCCCCCCCAGGCCGCGCACACCTGCGCCGGCCCCCGCCTTTGTGCAGTGCAGGTGCGGCGCCCGCCCCCCCCGCCGTGACGTCACGCGGCCGCTCGCGGGGCACGATGGGAGAATCCCAATGTTTTCCAACGGATGCGCTCAGCAGCGCGGCGGCTTGAGGCGACTCCGGGAGCGACGCTCGGGGGGGCGTCCCGGGAGGGGGCGTCCCGGGAGGGGGCGGCGGGGGGCCGGGCCGGCGGCCCGCGCCCCGGCTCTTCCCCACCCCGCCCGGCAGCATGGCCCACCCCCCTGAGGCGCCCGAAGCTGCCCCCTGAGCGCCCGGTGCCGGCGGAGCGCCCCGCCGCAGCCTGCCGACGGCGCCGGGGAAGATGCTGCCGCGGCTGGTCCTGCCCGGCTGACGCCCCGCCGCCGCCGCCGCACCCCCGTCCCCATTGTCCCCCGGCCGCCTCCGGCTCCATGAGCGCCTCCTCCTCCCCCCGCCTCTGAGCTTCCCGCCCTCCACCTCATGGCTGCATCGGAAGAAGGGACCGGCTGCTTTCTCCCGAGAGGCAGGTCGCAGAGTGACCCCAGCATCCTCACCGACCCCGCGGGCCCCGGCGCCCGGGAGCACCCAGGTAACAACGGCCCCGCTCTCCACGGCAGCGGGCGGGCGGGCGGGCGGGCGGGCAGGGGCGCGCCGGGATCATCCGCCAATTTGCAGCACGCCTGTCCGCCCCGGCCGGGCCGGCAATTGGGAACATATTTTCTGCAGTAAGTGCTGAAATGATGCAGCGGCTTAGCTCCAAATAGGATTACGGCGGAGCTCTTCCCGCGGCTTTGCAACCGCAGCCTTCGTCCGCGCCGGGAGCGTGCGGGGCGCGGCGGGCGCTGGGCGGCGAGCGGGGCCCCGGGGCCGCCCGCGGGCTCCCCGCCCCTGGGCGCAGCGCTCCGGCGCGGCAGCGGTTAAGGCTGCAACTGAGGGCTCACACAGAGCTGATTTATTACTTTGGTGGGGCGGGGGGAAATAAGGTCTCATAAAGCAGGCTGTTTGCATGGGGTCTCCATGGAGACACGGGGAAGCAGAGTCATAATTAAACGCTTTCTCCCCACAAGAAGGTAATTTTCACTTCATAGGGTGAAGCGTAATCTTCTTAGGAAGTGTAGGCACAGAGGGTGGTGCTGGGGGGACACAGCCCAATCGCTAGTATATAAATAGAATATGGTGATTAGATTGTTTTTTTCCTTTAACAATGGCTAATGAGGTTTTCAGCTTAACTTCACTTAGAGGAATAATTCTAAATGTCTGTTGGTGGTGACTCAGTAATTTCAGATTGTCAGAATCTAAGCAATGATGACCCCTTTAGAAAAAGAAAAAAAGAAACAAATAACGACATCACTTTGATGTGATGTGATTGCACGGAAAGGCACAACAACAAGCTGGAAGCAAAGGCTAAGAGCCAGTTTACTCAGTTTATCTGAATGGATGGTCACACAAGAACTGGGAGGTTTCTTGATGAGAAAAGGAGTAATCAAAACAGCGTAAGACAATGAATGGGGTGGTGATCATCACTGCCCATGACACTGAATTCCAAACTTAGAAATGGGTTTGGGTTTTGGGTCAGGCACTATCAGCCTGGAAGAGACGGTCCCTGAATGCAATTTGGGATTGAACTTTAGTTCGGGCCTTTTTCAGATTACTGAGTAAATAAAATATTCCAGGCTCTTTTCATACACCTGCTATACTGCTTCCTTCTGAGCCAATGAGGATACTAATATTTGTAACTATTTTAAGTTCTTCTATTTATTTGTCTTATCAAGCAATTCTGAGTACCTTGCTCTGGAGTGGAATACAAATTAAATTAAGGCACACAGTAGATGATTTGTCTCTGATGCCCAACTGTTCCTATACCCTAAGTGAAGGGAACAAAGGACTCTTCTAACGTGAACTGCTCGACTCGCTCCCAAAGGGGCAATCTTGACTGAAGGAGGAATGTATGTTTCTGCCATTTGATTTCTGGAAGCAGAAGTGACTAATGAAAGGAAGGCATATGCAATCTCAGTTTTAATTCCTCTATATTATTTTCTGCTAATTAATTATTTTGACCTTTGTGAAATACACAACAAAGAAAGTACACAACGTGTCTGACGTATAGACAAAGATATAAACATTATTAGGCTTTTTGTAAGGAGAAAGAACTATCAATACTAAGTAGCATTTTTTTTCCCCTAATACAGACTTCATCAGATAAGACAGTGTCCCATTGCATGGCAGAAGCTATACTAATATGCAAGAAAAGATGTCTGTTATGGTATTGTGTTATACATGCAATATGTGGAGAGAAACAAAAGGTGATAAATACGTATGGTTTTTGTCCAGGTAGGTATAAATAGTTAGTAGTAGAGTTAGCACGTTTGGTAAGCTTTTCAGGTTTTAGATTTGTTTATCAAATAGTACAGAACATCTGTATGCTTCAAAATGATAGTAAAATGAACATAAATGACTTAATTTAAATAATATTTTACCCTACAGTGTTGGGTACTCAACTTACTATGAGCAATTTCATACCATTGGCTACTCAAAAAACTGAAATACAATTTATACTATTGTAAGAATTATGTATGCTAGATGACATAATTGTAATTTATCTTATTTTATTATTCTGGAAAATAATTTTATCATTATAATACTAACATAACCATCTTTGGACTCTAAGTCAAAAGAAAGTCTTGGGAGTGCTAAATGACACATTCGAAGTTTGTGTTACATCCCAACCCTGCTCGCAGACAAACCACGTAGAGAAGTAAGTTTGAACATGTGAAATCTTTGTTAATTTAAAAACTAGATTAATTTTCATTTAAGTCATGCATTTAAATTATACAGACAAATAAGCCAGTAACAAAGTATGGGTATAACTGAAGGATCACTGCAAAAACATTCCTACTTACATATGGCATTTGAATGATGCTATATTCTTACTGGAGATGGACTCTTGTTTTGCAACATCTTCTTGAATGCATAATGTGGTCAAGGATTATTCTGCACCAATTCATTTGGCTATGTCTACCATAGGAAAGTATATCGAGGTAGAAAATATGGTAATAGTTGAATCCAGCCTATATTGTAAAGATTTTTCTGGTCTTCATGTGGGTTTGTTTAAAGACATAATTTATATTCCTTTTCTTGACCTATACAATTACAGTGGTTTTTTTTCAGCCCAGCTTATAAAGGAAATTTCAATGACACAGCTGAGAATGTAGAGGTGGTAGCATATCGCTTTTCATGCCCTTACTAAGAAAATTCTCTGATGCCATGCTTTATTTTCCTTTCTCTCTTGAAGCGCCAGCTTAACAGTAGTATTGACAGTACACAGCATGGGTACAAGACTTGCTGGCTGTCTTGCACAAGTTCAGAATCTTTTATCACTGGACCATATACTCTCTTTTTAGCTGATACTGAGTAATGTAAACATCAGATTCAAGGAACCCGGGATGAACAGACTGCAGATGCCAAGTGTTGGTGCACTTCCTATTGCTTTCATTCGCAATTTTTTTTATGAACTATTGCTTGAGGTCAAATCTCAAAGGGAGTTTCCTGTGTAAGAACAAAGCTGAAGTTTGTTTTTTGGTGGTTTGTTTGTTTGTTTGTGGTTTTGTTTTGTTTTTAAAGAGGACTCCCTCTTCCAGCAAGAGCATGGAATAACTAAGTAACTGGCTGGTTCAAATAGCCTTAGATGTTGATTTTTGAGAAGTTCTGGACACTCGCAATCCTTACTGATGCCAGCAGAAGCTGCAATTACTCCAAGCCTTGAACAATCAGGGCTTCACAATAAAGCTTCTTATCTAGTGAGCTTTTCTTCACAAAGCATTCACTGTAGAAATGAAAAGCTATTTTATAACCTTGATTTACTAGAACAGATGTAATCTTTAGACTACAGTGAATTTTATCACACATAAAAAGCTTAAAAAATTACCACATGCCACTATGATCTTATTAAATGTTCCTGCAGTAAATAAGATAACAAGGTGTTCAGTAAGCTAGACTAGAGGTGGTTAATAGCTATTTATTCTAAAATAGGGATACAAATTCACTGATTTAGATCCTTCACATACAACTTTAATTAAACAGCTCCTCACAATGATCAATTAAGATGTCACAGTTGTGGTCTGAGAAGAAAATATGGACTTCAGTTCCCTGTGCAGGCTCTACTGACAAATAGATAATTTCCTCCAGCATTTAAATGGTGCATACAGTTGCTATTGGTAGTGTAGAGAATACAGGAAATAGTATAAGAAAGATAAGAAGGAATGAATGTTTCTTTGTTTTAATTGAGTCAGTTATTTTCTCCTTGAAGACAAAATAATGCATTTCAGCCTGTGATTTATGTGAACTGTTTTAGGGCCACGGAGCAATATTTTATTAGAATTAGTATAGTACAGTGAACACTGGACTTCATATTTCAGTCTTTATTTAAGCATGCTGGCACACTGAGTGAGCAAGCCTTGAAGAGGAATATGTCCTGAATTTGAGAAACACCCGTCAAAATACTTATGTCTTGCTTAACTATAGACTGTCTCTAGACTGTGCTGTTGTTAAGAAAGTGAATTTCATTTTTCTTATTGTGCCGTGACTTAATGCCAGATTCACAGGAGAAGAATCACAATTAACACAACTTTAATTTGGAAATCCTCATAGGAGAGAGTTCTAAAACCAGTAGTATCCTTCCCTGCTTCCATTATGGTGGCTGTTCAAAGTCCCATTGTCACTGAGTTTGGGAGAAGGCCAGAATATCCAATTGTATCAGATTTTGTGTATAAAGACACAACTTAATTGATTGTAGATCTGGGGTTAGCTCTGAGCTGAAAAACTACTCTAGAAAATATCACATCCTGCCATAACATCAAGGGGAATTTTTTGAGACAGTTAAGAAAGTTTTAAAATGTTAAAACACTACTTAAGTTCTAATATAAAAAATTGAAAGGTGATGGAAGATGATTTAGATGGCAAAAGACAGCAATCACTTAAGAAAACATAATGCAAAGAGGGATTTAATTAGTTCCAGAGATCATAGTTTTTTCCTTTCCCCTTTCTCTTTCCCCTCCTCCATCTTCCCAGGTAAGGATCAAGAGAGAAAGGAGAGTCTAAACATGGCAGGGATCTGAAATTCAGAACAGATTTCAATATCACCATCTATTTGAGAGACAGTTGCAGGAAGCCAAAATATTGCTCTCATTATATCCTTCCAGCAGTCACAGGGCACAGAAAAGACTGACAATCTCATTTGATTTGTAGTCATAAAAGATAGGGCTCCACAGACTGAAGAAGAGCACACCACGTCAAAACTCCGTATCACTTGAGGAGATACAGACAACCATGACAATGTGTGAAAATGTCACACCCCCCTTAATTTTGGGATAATCCATTTTAATTTGCATAAGTATACATTGGTGCCATCATGTTTTGCTCTCTGTGCTGCTACTTTTCCTCCCTGGCATCATGCAATTAACGAATGCTTTTTCAGGACTGGCACTACTGAGTTCTTCAGCGGGCCTTGCCAGTGGTCCACCGTGTCTTCCTTCTCCTCCAGTGTAGGATCTGTACCAAGGCAAGGAGCTGTTGTGGTGCAAGCAGTAGTGTTAGATATTCTTAACAGCTATATTAGCATTTCTTAGCATTCTTGTTGGAGAAGACTGACGAAGGGGCCTTCTCAGCTTCTATGCTCTTTGCTGTGGTGTGCTTCAAGATCTGACAAGTTAAAGCTACTTCAGAGTAGTTGTGCCAGAGATGTACAACTATGTTGCTGCCAGACACTAATTCCCTTTTTATTTCTATTGATACCATGTGTAATCAGCAGCACTGTGCACTGAATTAACTCAAGGAGAGAACAACTGCATAAAACTTAAAGCTCCTTCATCACTGTTTCTAGTTATCATAATTCAGAAGTTTTGTAGCAGGAAGCATTCTTGTAAGTATTCTTCAAGGATGCTACGAAGAGAATTGAAGTGTTAGCTTCCTTTTACATTGTCTCTTTGGGCTGAAGGATGACCTGTAACCCAGCAGAGCCTCACAGGCAATATAAGGACATTAGCCATGTAAGTAATGCCTAGGGAAAGCCATAACGCAATAAAATACCGGTTATAGGAATACTCTATACTAGGGCTTTTTTTCTTCCTCCTCCTTTTTTAAAGCCTAGGCTAGCCTGAATAGACTGTGCCACTCCCTTCAAATGCCTACCATTGATTTCTCATAACTGTTTAGGGTTGATTTATGCTGCTAAAGATTTTAATTAACACTTGTTGCTGACATATTTGTTCCTTCAAAAAGTTTGCTCAGTTTGAGTCTTGTGCATCGTGTTAGGGGGCTCATTAGCAATTAGAAAGTTATGCTTTTCCTCCTTAGCCGGCAGGACACTACACTGGTAAACTGCATGATGTTGGAAGCTACTGGCAGGGGAGATGTGAAAACTCAAAAGCATATTAAAAGTAAAGTATAGTAGGTTTGGGCTGCAGATGCCTGTAAGGAACAAAGGGAAGGCAAAGAGAAAGAGGGGTACAGTTGGAGTGCAGATAGATTGGTGCCAGCTTTCTGAATCTGCCCTAGTCATTTTTGCTGCAAATCTATTCTTTCCAGGCCTGTAATTCAGAAAATCTTGTAACCGTGTGCTTAACTTAAAACATGTGCTTAAGACACAAGGAAATTGATAGCAGAGGGAGTGCCAGGACAGAAGAAGATGCTCTTGATGCCCTGCCTGTCAGTTGGCGTGTGCTGTTGTCCTTTTGCAGTCATTTAGATCACTGCAACTTAAATCAGGGACTTGTAAGCTTCTCTCTGATGTCTTTACTTGTTGCATAAATTTTCAAATTTGATACTAACACTTGAGTCAGGCCACCTATTAAATGTTTTTTTTTTTCACCACAAAGATTTTGGTTTCCATTTCATTTTCCTATATTAACAAGTCTGTTCTGTTAACAGAGTTTGTTTGCCCTGCATCATATTTCTTCTGAAACAAGAAGTGTACCAGGCCTCCTACATCCTTTCCCAACATTATTAATTTATGAACAAAATTAAATAAGCTCGTAAGTGCTTTTGCTCCAGTTTATGACATAACCCTATTTTTCATATATATGAAGCTTTGTGATATTTTAAGTTCTCTCACTCAAAGTCAGAATGTTTCTGTTCTAATCTAACTAAAGGGCTCCCAGCAGAAACTTATTGTTCCACATGTGTTTAGTTCCTTGTGTGGTACCATGGGGAGTACATGCAGGAATACTCAGCAGAGATGAGAAACGTGCAGGATATTAATTTACATTCCAACTTAATATCCCATTTCCTTTTACACTGAAGTCCAACTTTCAACCCTATAAGGCTCCACAAAACGTTTGTTATTTGTGGGAAGGTACAGCTAGAGTTTTTTATTGCATAGCACCAGAAAAATCATCACCGTATTACCAAGTACTGCAATGCTAGTTATCCTTTAACAAATGGGCCATTGTGCTTTTGGGAAGGTCTTTTTCTTTCTATCAAATCCCCAATCCCTTGCTGGTCTTATCTAACTGGACCCCAAGTCCCTGTGATGCACAGAAACTTTACTGGAAGCGCTCAACTCCCATTTTTTCCTCTGTCCTGCAGTAGAGAACCTCGTCCTAGCCCAGCAGACCTCCTCCCCGGTGCATGAGTCACCTCATGTGCACGACAGCTCTCCTCCAGCATTTTCCAGGAGGTGAGAGTAATCTCTCCATTTCTGGAGAGGAGAATGGGCACAGTGCACTTGGGCAAGCTGCATAGGTGGGACTTAGTAGATGTAGATTCTGGTGCTGTGAATGTGCAATTTTGGTGCTGCACATATTTAGATTTGCAACAATGGTGTGGTATCATTATGTTGCGTATTACTCAACAAGATGCACGCTTAACACAAACTGCTTTATGCCGGTTGCCTGGGTATTTTACTTACTGAAACTACTTCGTTTCTTTTTTGGGATTCAAGAGAGAGCTTGGTGAAGTTATTTTTTAATGTTACATTTGCAGCAGTTAAATGAGATCAGTTAATAAGTATGCTATTCATGTTGAGGGTTGTTTTTAGGCTTTTCTAAGGTTTGACTGTTCCCAGTGTTTGGAGACTTGTATTTAGCCAAATATTAGAGGTCTGTAAATGAAACAGAGACCTTTATGGGGGGAAAAAAAAGTGTTCTACAGTTCTCTCTTCTCCTAAATCCCAAGTTGGCAGGTAGTTTGAACGTTGCTGAAAAGATACTTAAACCATTTAAACCTCTTTATCGAAGAACTGGAAATACTGATTATACACCATCATAATCTAGACTGGATTTATGAGAGGGAGGTCACCATATTGGAAATACCTGGTGTTGTTTTATGAACTTTTTTTGCATCTATAAGTACTTCTGCATCCTTGAGTAATAACTGAGGGTCCTATTTTCCTCCTAGCTTTACAATCATTTTCTTCTGAGCAGAAAGATTGCACAGAATCTCACTTTGAAATGCAGAAGCCTAAGGGACCATCACACAGTGCAAATGTGCACTCTGCTCCCACATTACAGAGCCCCAATGCACTGCTATTTTGATAGTCCAGATGCTTGTTGGTTCTCTCATTCTCACTGCTACTGGCAAAGCCCTTGGGACATGTAAAGGATTAGGTCTAAACTTGAATATCAGAGTTAGAGCAGGTAGTCTATCACATGTCAGTGAACGGTTTCTATTATCCCTTGTTGAATCAGAGTTAATTTATTAGTTCTAGAATGTCTTAAATATTGTATTTCCCCAAGTTCCTGGGATTCCTCTGTCATGCACCAGAAAGAACCTAGTTACGTGCACACAAGTTCTTTCTTCACATTGATGTTGGTTGCAGCAACTATACTCTGGCATTAAAAGCAGGAGGGATGACATTGCACACTGTGCAAACCATGCAGGATTGATTTTTTTATTTTTATATTGATATCTAAATAATGCATTTGCATCTTATTTAAGAAATTTTTAGGTCTTAAGTATACAATCATCAAAGCAAGCTGTATGAGTGAAAAAGGGCTTTTTCAGAGTTGCAGTATCTCATACATCCCACAGAGAAGTATTACAGGTCTCTTGTATACTCTCTACAAAGGGCATTTCTGTTTCCATCCTTAACTCTTCAGATGTTTTCATGCATCACAAAAGAACTATCACAGATTACAAAAAAGGTTCAGGCTCAGATTCTTCAAACACAAATGTCTAGTCTGAGAAATACCTATAGGCTATATCTGAAATAATGCACGATTGTGCCAGTTGCTGTGCAGCATATAAAGAGAAACTGTTCCCACTTTAAGCAGATTGCAATCTAATTTGAAAAAGAAAGAAACAGTGAAAAATTCCAAGTGTTTCTTATATTTTACATACGAGGAATTGAGCTGTAATTAACTGCCTTCTCTGAGTTTCTGTAGGAAGCCAGTGGCACCACTGGAAGTTGACTCTGGATTTTGTAAGGCTCAGTCCCATATCTTAGCCACAGACAGAGAAAAGTTAAATCAGAAAACACGTATTTGTCCACACCTTCCTGCCCAGCTTTAGGCAGGCATATGTACACCAGTTTCAGTAAGGACAGAATGTAAAGAAAAAAAGAAAAAAAAAAGAAAAAAGAGATCAGTAGTTAGGCAGAATGGGCACTTAACAGGATGGAAATGGTTCAGTCAGTCAGCCACTCTACGAGTACTGAAACCCTGTCTTGTCTTTCTCTCTTTAATGTTACAGGCTTTATTTTAAAACAAAAGTAAACGCCAAATTTGATTGCATACATTAAATACAAGCACTCAGACTTAATTTGCACACATAATAATTTGTGCACACAATTAGTTGCTTCCCTGTGCAAATAAGATAAACGTATATGTCTGTCAAATAATAAAAAAACTTCACACTTTAGCTATGAATGAAGATGGTTTAAGATTCGTCAGTGAATTAATGTTTGCACCACACTGAAAATGTAATGAGTTACATAATGCTTGGAGTCATGTTTATCTGGAAACTTAACTGTTTATTTTAGTGAGTAATTAAATAACAGTATTAATCTTTCACAATCTTTAGTTTTGGAACTCTGTTTCAAGACTGCCCAGTTAGTGCTGTAATGAATGGGCTACCCCATTTAGTTATTTATTTATAACATTATGGCGTTTTTTAACCAAATTTGTGGCTTTGTATTTTTAAAATTTAATACATAGAGTTAATTACCCTGGCTTCTCTAAGCGGGTCAGATCTATAAATACCAAAGAGTAAGTAAAGCTAAATATGATACCTTCATTTTGCTTCTAAATGTAGCTAGAGTTTGTGTGCTAATAAAAGAGATTCTTTGTGCCCATTAAATCCCATGCTTTTGTTTGAAATTTGTTGATTTGTGGCCTAATGTATACACAATTTATACATGCCCTAGACAGCACATCATATAACTACTTGATGCAGGTCAATAGCTTCATGCTCGAGTCTGCATAAATATTTCAGTAAGATGATCTTAATCAAAGGGTATCTTATCTTGCTCTCTGTAGTACAGTAATATCCTGTAATCACACATGGTTCCTGCATGCGGACCTGTGATTATAACTAACGAAAGGCATGTCCTTATGCATAAAGCACTTCATGATTGTTGCATATAATGAAGAGACAGTTTGTGTGTTAACTTCCTTATTCTAAATTTTTTTTTTAACATCCTCAAACTTTTCTGTTGCTGCATAACCAGCAACTGGACATAGATCACTGCATGACATCAAACCAGTGAAGCCTTCAACCTTTTCTGAGGGCTGCTACATCCCTCAGGCCATGCAGTCTTCCCTGTGTTGCCCGTATTGATCAACTGTGAATGTCTGTCGCATCTCATACAGTTGCTCGCAGAAGTCTGCATCTTACCTCTTAACTAAACAGCCTGCACCAAGACTTGTTTTTTCATCCTTATAAGAACATAAGAAATGCTCTCCTGGGTCAGAACTGTGGTCCATCCAGTCTAGTACAGTGTTCTTGACAGTGGCAGTAGAAGATGCTATTTAGGGAGAGCATACTTGCCTAGCCCTGAAGCTTGAGACAGGCGGGAAGCAAAGCAAAGGGTGGCTGAATGAATACACGTGAACACCACATGAAATATTCAGGGTCAGTCTTCTGTGTCTGAGTTCAAATAACATACACAAGTGTTGATGCTTTGGGCAAGTTTGCTCAGCATGTAGAACCAGCCCTGCTTGCTTGGGGGAACTCAGACAAAACATTAGTAGAAATCAGTGTCCAAGAGAGTTTCTTGGCTCCTGCAAGTACTTTTTAATTCTTTCATAATGAATGATATGAATCTGTGTGAAATATTTAGATAGAGAAAATATTCTCAACAGAAAGGTTAGCTACAATTCTACAGAAGAATTATACACTCTTCTCTATTTCCAGGTCTTGTCGTGTAAGAGATGTGATGAGATTGCTTTGCAAGAAGTCACTGTCTAAGCCAGAATACCTCAGCCTCCAGAGTTAAAATGCTTTCAGTTACGTATGATGGGCAGAGCTGGGGAAGATGACAGCAAGTTTAGGACTGGAGCCTTGTTCCCTGCGAACAATCATTCCAACAACTTGTTCCCTGCATTTTGAATAAGCATGGCAGAGTGAGGCAGGTGGATTGAGAACCTTAAATCTTGACCATCCCAAATTGTTTCAGTAGCAGAGAGAAAATGACAGTACAAGTGAAAAACACGCTCACTCAACAGTGTGCCAGTCACCTCTAATGATGGCTCTGAGCAAGGGGGGATTTCATGAACTACTGCAGAAAAGGGGAGAAAAGTTGTACAGCCTTTCACTGGCAGGCCTTGGAAATCACAGTTGTTGAGGTGGTTTGACAAATTTGGTTCTGTACGCTTGCCTTCTCTCCAGCTACCTAAATCCCCAGCCCCTTTTGGGTTGCTCACACTGCATGGTAGTGTAGGTAATGCTGACTTAATTGGGTTTCTCTGAAGTTTATGCTTTGCAGATGGGACTTCTATAATTTTGTAAGCTCTGCATATATGACAGAAGAAAAAAGTTGTTGTTGTTGTTTTTTTTTAATTATAGCAGCTATGCAGACTGGGTAGCAGCTTTCTGGGATTGCACAGGTTTCAAGGAGAAAAGCATCCTATTTTCAGATATAGCAGTTCAGCTTAACTTCAACTAAAATGTTAAATGTTTACTTCCATAACACTTGCTCATTTGACTTTGCTCTATGTTGCAATGCCTAGAAGCAGAGATTAAGTACTCGTATTAGAATATTAACTATGCAGAGAAAGCTCTAGAAAAAAGAAAATGGAGCCTAGTCTTTCACTCATACAAATTCTCCACTGGTTCACCATGAGTTTTAAATACCTAGTTCCTCGTTTAACTCAAGAAAATTAATGGAAAAATCAGAACTCAGATAAAGTATGTATATCACTTCAGATTTCACATATGAGATACTTAACTCTAGAGAACCTAGCAACCTGTAACACTTCTTCCTGCAAGTGAGGAACATAAGTGAACTTGCTGTCATCTAGGAATCCCCTACATTTAGGAACGTAACAGGGGTCCTGAAGAACATACTATTTTACTGTAAACTCCTGATACTAATTCAGAATTGAACGGTGTGATACAAAAAAATTACATTCTCACTAAAACCATGACTCTGCTAGATCTGTAATAGGAGCATATATCACCCATTGCCTGAGGCTAGTTTACTTGAACCCTTGCAATAGTGGTTAACTTAACAGATTACATGATCAGATGCGTATTTTCTTAAGGCAAACATAGGGTATGTGAACAACAGCTGTCAAGACAGACAGCAAATAGACTTTTTAATGTTATGGTGTACATTTTCTGCTGTAATTCAACCAGAAGAATAAACTGAAAGGAAGACAAGTAAAAGAGATCATTTTAACAAAAGTACAAAGAAGCATCCTTCAAAAATCCAGAATATTGTGTGTGAATGAAAACATTTTAAAAAGGGGCCCTAACTCGTAATAGAAATGTATCCTGTATCTCTCTTCTTTAGTCCAAGAAAGGATCTTTGCAGACAACAGGCTGATCCGGAAAACTGGCATTCCTCCTGTCTCACTGGGTTGGTGCTTTCCTACATTCTCTTGTTCTCTTGTGAAAGAGTAGAGCTTGTTGCAACTTTTTTTTCTTTACTTTTCAGTGTGTTTTCTCTACAGTTTTTTCACTTCTCTGCCATCTAGTCTGAGTTCACTCTGTTAGCTAGCACTTTTCTTCTGCCTTAGCAAATGCACGAGCCCCCTGCTCCAGATGCCTTTCTCCCGAATTATTCTTCTGGAAATAGAATGGGTGTTACTACTGTAACAACAGAGAAGCCAGCAGAGCCTGCCTTCCTATATTTTCAGCATTTTTCAGTCCTCAATTTGATCTTAAACTGTCAAAAGTCTCATTTATGACTTATGCCTTAAGATTGGATCCTCTGTTGTCTAATGAAGTCTGACTGAAAACTATTCCCTTAGGGCACTTATAGTGTCTCTCCTGTGTGGATGCTTCGGTGCGTAAGCAAAACTGCCCTCACGCTAAGGCTCTTCCTACAGGTAATACTCAATAGGGTCACTAGTGTCTTTTTTCATGAACTATAGCCTTTGTTGAAAGTTGCCAGTAAGCTCCAAAGTTATTGTGGGCAACATGAGATGAAAAGTGATTAAATAACCCTTGTTTCTGAAAGAAGAACCTGTGAGCAAAAAATAGAAGAAGCAGTTTTCAGTAACTTGCTGTTCCATTTATATTTTTCTCACTCTTGCTCTCATAACACTACTTCTAGGATGTGTTTAGGCTTTATTCCAACATATCAAAGGTCTCTAGTTCTACCAACCTCTTCAAAAAACCCTGCACTGTGACCTGGGGCATTACTCATCGATCTTATTTGGGAGATGACGTTTTATATAATCAGCTCTCTTGTGTCCTGCACCTGCAGAAAATTCATTCCACTTCCCATTCTGGAATTTAATATTTGTCTATTCCTCTATTTCTTTGCCTGTTGAGCATTTTAGACATATTTTGCAGTAACTTACTAAAAAAACCAACACCACACCGCCCCAACAACACCCCCCACTCCCCCAACCCAAACAAAAACCACGCTGCCAAGAGCTTATGCATTTTGAGATCATGGTTTGTTCGGCTCCTCTAATGAAGTGATTTTAAAAGAGTTAAGTTACTGCAGCTGAGACATCATTAAATATCAGCATAGAAATACCCCCTAAATTTTTTAATAGGTATGTATGGGATGATGTTTTCACTCTATCCAAAAGGACAGATCTCTCAGAAGGAGAATACACCTTTATATATATTTTTTTCTTTTTTTTCCTCATTCTATTAAAAGAAATGGAAGGCTACTTCTGGTGGGTTTAATTAATTAGTTTTTAATTCAAATTCCCCTCCCACCCTCCCTCAAGAAATTCCCCTGCAATTTGCCATCACAGCATTGCAGAAATCTTTTTTAGATCTTGGTAGCTGATGTAAAGTTGGCTGAGAACAAAAAGTACTTTTGAACAGATTAATCTAAATATACATATCCAAGTAAAAAAAAAAAAGTGGAAGTAGATACCCTAGATCTTCAAAATTGGCATTCTTTTCAAGTAGTTTCTTGAAGAAAGGGGAGAACCTCAGGTATTACATCATGTCTTTTCAGAAATAATAATTTTTAAACACCAGAAAACTTTTTTTTTTCCTGCTTTATGTTAATGATCTGATTTTTAGCCTGATAGTGCCTGTTAAAATGAAGTCATACAGGCTTAGAAATATCTTTTCTGACAGAAAGAGACAAGTCTAAGCACATCAGAGCCAACAGGAATGCCTGCAGTTTAGGGATTTTGTTGTTGTTATAGATCATAATATTCTCATAATACAAGAGAGATTACGGAAATATGGCATAGTCTTATTTTGCCTGACATTGTAAAGAAAGAAAGACTTAAAGGATTAGTCTTGGTAACTTAGCTGTTCCTTTGCAACGCATTGTGATATAATAGAAAATAATGCAGTGCATATCCTGAACATAAAAGAGAGCCTCTGGTCAGAATCTCGTTAATGCCAGAAATGATTTAAAGCTAGCTAACAGTCCCAGTTTGCTGTCCCAGAAATGACAACACAAGATGTCACACCTCTTATTCTAATGCTACAGAAGAGCATATCATGCATATGATTAAGATATCATTCAACACAACTAATTCCACAAGATTCACTTCTCTTCATTGTTAGAAACCTGAGGACAGCACAAGAAAGCAGGATTAGGTTTTAGATGGAAGCTGCTACTTTGACAGAGAATGAAACTATCTAACTACTTTCTTTCCCGATGTCTGTTGAGAGGGATGGGCTAAGGAGGCAAAGTGAACTGTTTTTCACTCAAGTAAGCTAAGCACCTAATTTACACATTCATTGGACACAAAGCTTCCCTCACGGTGCTAACAAATCACCATAATGAAGCATTTGCACACCCACACACATTTATACACATGCTGTTGCTCAGCTTGCACCTGCAATGATGGTGAATAGATGTGTAATTGCATATATAAGTTGTTGAAAGAACAGCTACTAGGCAAGGTCTATATAGCTATAGTAAGTGGCTGCTTTTTTCTCCACATTGCTGTGGTTAGCAACTTTTTGGAAGCTATTTTACCACATAAATCCTGCTCTTCCATTATACAACTCTCAAAGATTTTTCCAAGGAGCCTGCATCAGCTCTACAGGTGTTGGTACTGAGTCATGAAAACGTTGGGTAACTGCTCCATGGGCTTGTGGCTCTTGCAGAGTCAGAGAGCTGTGAGTCTCCCAGCTCCTGACTCTGATAAGCTCAGAGCAAGGGCAAGTCCTAGAGGGCCAAAGTTCAAGCATGCTCAGATCTTACAGCTAAAGGAAGATGTGTAGAAGAGGTCAAAAACTGGTACTAGAAGATTCTCCTGAGAACAACAAATCCTACTTGCTGAAGCCTGCAAAATTTGTCCTGTATGTGTTGCTAATGGCAGTACTGTATTTCCTGGCTTACAGCTTCCAAGTCAAATCTTATGTTCGCTTGATACCACATACCAGTAATCCCATCTTCAGAGGAGCCACTAAAATGCTGAAGTCATACCACTTCATTAAACATCCAAGTCGTGTTCCAAACTTTAAAATCATGACTGTTATTGTGAAATTTTTAATCATACCTTCTCAAAAGCAATATTTTTGTTCCCTCATTTCCCCTGTAACATACATCTGTGCACAAAACAAAATAATTTGGATGTTTTGTATCCTCCAGAAATAGCACTGAGATTCCTTTGTAGGCATTTTACCATTGCAACAAGCCTGACTGACCCAGTGCTCCTGCTCTCATCTTGTCATTTGGATAGCTTTCAGAAGGTATGACTTCAAAGCAACTGTTCCAAAATAGTATGTCTAGAGTGGTTTTAAGTAGCTGCTTTATTTCATTGTTCTGCCCGTAACACACTCTGCCTTCTGAGGTGTGAAGAAGGCTTCATCTATTCCACTGCCATCTAAGTCTACTTCAGGTGACAACCTTGTTATTTAGGATATTTTCTCATGACAGATGGGTTATTTACAGCAATTGTTTCCCAAAGATGGATGTAGCATCATTTTCATAAATTGTCAGCAGCTTTGGGATCACAAGTATCACAGTGTATTTGTTTAGTCTTATCCATTTATCTGCAAATCAGCAAATTCAAAGTGGCTCCAACATCAGATTCTAATAACAGTGATGTTTGTTTGAATAGTAATTATATTCTTCTTTTTAGAGTTTTGTCTGAAATTTAACAGTTCTAACTATACATTTTTAATGGGCATTTCACGTCTGTGTTTGATACCGCTGCCCATCAGTTTGTTTGACTGAAGATAATGGAAACTCACAGTTGCGCATCTAAACCAGTGCATCCCTGCAAAACTATTTGCACTATTTAAATGCATGGACACTAAACTGTGATTCTCTTTCAGGTCTTGTGCTATCATATAAACCATATCCATTGAAAATTGATTTGATATGCATAATCACTGTTTAATTGTAGTATCTCCTAAAAAGGCTATTTTGTGTAAGTGAAAATAATAGCGTAGGACAAGGATATGGTTTTCTCTATATAAGCAAGCTATTCTGATTACCCTGTCCTAATAGCATAATTGCATTCCGTATGGTCTCTCCTCAGCAATAACTCTGGTAATTACAGTCTACATGTGGTCCAGGTCCTGATGGAAAAGGAAGGGGTTTGGGTTTGGGGTTTTGTTGTTACTGATGTTGTTGCGTGAATCTGAGTTTTAAAAGTGTGTAGCTAGATTTTTCTGTACTGCAGCTATGGTCAAGCTCTAGGATAAGCTCTAGGATAAAGCAGGGTAGCCATCAGGTTTTATTAATTTGTCAGGTTTTACCACTGTTGCTGAAAAAATAATAGTTGCAGCCTTTATTGGTGGAGGGAGGTGGGAAAAGGAGAGGTAAGGAGGGAATGGGAGCCGTCACCTGTTTACCTTTATATTTTGGTATGTTTTTCTGTCAACATATTAGGTGAAAAGCACAACCCAAAGGGTAGTCTGGATTTCCCACATTTCCTTTCTTCATGGCTCATGTCACTATAAATCCATCAAGCCTGCAGTCACATCCTCAATCTAGCTCTGAGTGTGCTTAAGAGACACCAGCTTAGATCACCAGCTTTGGCCCTAGTATCCATATATAAGAGGTTGCTCAAACTTCAGATATATTTAGGACTGAATTTCAGCCAATGAAGTACTACTATAAGAGCTGTTTCTCTAAAACAATTTAGAATGCCGAGCCAAGCATGAAGCCATTTGGCCATCATAAGAGATGAGAACACAGCTTTTAGATTCAAGAGGATTTAACTGTGGAATGGTCTTGTAGAAGCGCTTAGGCAAATCTAGTCTGATAGCCCTTAAGAAATATTACATAACCATCATAATTTTCCAATTTTTTCAATGAAAAATTACATTTGAAGTTGTAGCACCCATTCTATTTCCAAAATATTCTTATCCTCCCCTCCCTGAAAAAGACTCCAGAAAACCCAACCCCAACCAAAATTTGGCCCCTCAAAAAAAGAGAAGAGCCAGGCAATTATGTCTGTAAGTAACTAAGTTATTGCTAATGATTTTATGCAGAATGTGCTCAAATACTCAGATCACAGAAAGCATAAAAAACAGTATATAACATCCCTAAGAGAACAGACAAGGTCTGAAAGGGCCCAAATAACCCATCGTGATAATGTGACTAAGCCCTGATGGGAAGGACTGGAAGGATAATTTCACTGCTATTGCATGTGGAATTCTTGTTCTGTAAACAACAGAACCTCAGTTCTTCTGGGAATACTGCAGTCACTTCAAGAAAAAATGTGGTTTTCAATGCGTTAGTTCATGATACGCACTTTGCTTACTATACAACAAGAGATTTAATGAAATGGCTTGGGGTCTGAAACAGAATTTTTCAGCTATTCATAATTTTGTAGCTGATTTAACCATTCACCTAGAATTGTGATGCAGAGCAAGTAATTGCACATGTTAATGGCAATTACAATAGCTAACAGGCATAATTAAGTGGTTTGCATATGCACTCATGGGATTTTTTGCATACAAATGATTTGTATATTTTGGCATCTGATTTTACAAATTTTCTTCATTGTATGTAAAAGAACTCTCTTTTATATGTTGTTGCCTTGCCTATTTCATTTTGCACAATGTATTATACTAAACGTTCAAAGCATTTAAGCACACAATTACCACTGATACATATTTCAACCAAATTATTGTAATTGCCTGATGGTTTAACCCCATTGGATGAATAATGCTTTTTTTTAATCACAGACTGATTCTTATGTGTTTGTCTAGTTCTCTGGTGGATCAAGGACTGTCTTATTTACGAGAAAAACACAAATTTTAGAAACATGGTTTTGTAACTGAACTTTGAAAAATCCCTTTATGTGTCATTGTGGCCTTTCTTGAGAATCTACCTGTGGAAGAAGCTACTGACTAAAGAGTTGATAGCACAGAAGCCAGAATTTGCCAGACTACTTTTCTTCCTTTGGTTTTGTTTCATTACTTCAGTGTCCCTTTTTCATGTTAATTTTTTTTAAGACTGAATAAGTCATGCTACTAAATATTACCCCATCCCTGCTCTTTAAGTTCTGATTTCAGTTTCTCAACGGTCACTTTATTTAAGCTTGTCACAATGGTTTGAAATATGGCAAACACACTGATTCTGCATTGGTAAAGACAGGTTATTGTGCGTTGGTTAAGACAGGGAGTGCTAATTCTGGAGCTGCATACCTCTAGGGTGTGATCATCTCCTTGGAAGCAGAAGAGAACAAAGTTTTCTCATTCCCATTTACAAAGGGCCAAATTTTAGTTTGAGTGGCACGCAGGTTATCTGAAGGAACCAGAAACACAGGAGGTGCCATTAAGCTTATCCACTTTCACTTACTCCTGGTTTCTCCACACCTAAGATGCACCGGCTCCCTTCCAGAGTAAGCTAGGTAGGGTCCTCCAAGAGACCATAGTTGATGTGACTTCTGTTTGGTAGGGTAAGGGTTTTTCTCTGTATATCTTCACTTTTGGAAAATTCTACTGAGATTAGTCTCGAGGTATCTGCATAACCCATTTCACCATGAAATGGAAAAAAAAAAGGAAAGAACCCCTAAATTCAGAGAACCAGCTTACATAGGAGGACAATCCAGAAAGTTTTAGCTGTATCAGTTGTATGGTTTGGCAGTTTTATAATGCAGCTAGACTTTTTTCAGGGATCAGAATGACTCACTGCAGAATAGACAGAGCTAATGATGGTTGAAGAGTTCTAATGATGCCTTTTGTGTACAAACAAAGTACAAATCCATTATATTCTGCTTTCATTTTATTAATTAGTCATTCATTACCCAATGCACTATCAATTAAGCCTCTCTGAAGAAATTCTTAGTATCCTCCTGTTCCTTTTATTCATAATAAATATATCAGTCTCTGATTAAATGCCTGTTCGTTAGAACAGGTTCAGAGGATACAACATAGTTTATCTCTTTACAGTATGACCCAAGGCTCCGATGACATAATTAAAGCATACTTTAGTGGACAGACCAGCTACCCACAGCGTGCATCCTCAGTGGTCTCATCCAAAGTCATAATGGTTATGGTTCAACCTAAAATCAGTCTTCAGGAGCGTCTCAATATGCATATGCCTCAGAACACACTGAGTCAGCCTGTGCTGGAATGAAGCATGTAGTAAAACCCAATAACAATCCATGTTTATTAAAATCACAAATTCTTATTTCAGAGCATTTGCAAATAGATAAAATATTTAAATTCTAACAAGCAAGGTACCAAATGGCTGTGTTAGTCTGGGAACACACTCAAATGGTTCAATCTATTCTAATTTGGCTAATTTCTCCTAAAAGTTATAGTGGTCTCTCCCATTTAACAAAATTAGGCAACATCTGTACAAAATAAGGTTTGAATAACTAAGCATATGTTTTGCACACATGCAAATAAACTTAATTAAGAGTTGCGCTCAGTCATAGAGTGAACTGACATAAGGTATTGGACTAGAACTGAGCAATGCCACTTGTATTTGGCTGCTGAACTCATACGATGCACATTTTGAACACTGCAGACATAATCTAGCAAGTACAAGTTGATGATAGTGTCAGGAAAACTGTAATACAATCAAAGGGAATATGCAGATAGAAAGTAAGAAAGTGCAACTATATTACTCATCAGGATTTATTTGCTTAGCTATAATGGATATCATTGCATCTAACTAAAACAGTAAGGGCTGTAAAAACAAATTTGGGTCACTCCATAACCTTAATTAGTAACCACTAATCTTCCTAAACTTATTGCCTTCTCAACCAGTCAAAAACCCCCAGACTTTTGCCTCCAGTTCCCCAGATGACCTGTAATAACTTTGCATTTTATTTAACTGATGCTGACTTGAAACATGGACAAGTTCTATCCTTCTCAAAAAATACAGAAATAGCTAAAAATAAGAATTAGAGAGAAAGCCCTCCTTACTTCTTTTTATAGTCACAGTTTGAATTTCATGCATGGCAGTAGCTCTAAGGCATTGAAGCTATTAGATCATTTTTAGTTCTACCTATTATGTGAGCTGTTTTAGAAGAGAGAAAAACCTACTCAAATATATTTAAAGATAAAAGCAAAACATGAAACACAGCATTTTGAATGTATGCCAACGTCTGCATCAATGACATTCATGAGCCAACTGCATTCTAAAACAATCGCACAGAGCCTGAATTCACAGCCTGAACCATTACAGCAAAACCTGCCAGATTTAATGTATGCAGTTATTTAATCTCCATTGTAGCGTTCAAAGATGGCAATCATACATCCCGGCCACAGTGCTTCATTTTGTCATTAGTTTACACCAGTTTTTAACAGTCACAACAGTCTAGTGCCAAGGGTTGTTGTAAGGGGAAGCCACTTAGTTACATGCAGTATGACTGGTACCAAAATTTGGCCACCTGCGATTTCTAATGGTCTAGATTTTCAGCTGGTGAAAAATGGCTGTCCTCAATGGAATCGGGATAGTTAATTCAAGCCGAGGAACTGGTGTGTTCTCTTTTCTTATCTTTCACTTTCTCCCACATACACCCCCATTATCTTTAAAGTGTTTTAACTGCTTCTACTGGGCAGAGGAGGAGAAGAGAGGCAAGGTAGTTTCTTGTCAGAGTAATTGCCTTATCCTCTGTTTTAATTGAGATGATAGGCCTATGTACCCTCACATTTAGGAAAGCAATCTTGAATTGCTGTTGAAGAACCAGCCTGGAAAAGTCATCCAAATATGTATAATGAAACATAAATTGAACGAGGTGCGTAAAAACCTCTAGTCTATTGCCTTTGCAGAGGGTCATTAATTCTTAGAATGCAGTTATGAGTATTGTGGCCACACCTGAGTTTGCAAGCGCTGCAATGCCTGCTGCACTTTCTGTGGAGGTCTGGGGTAATAGGACACCCTCCTGCAAATAATGCTTGTTAGTACTAGCTCCTGGGCAGTGGGGAATACCCACATCAAATGACAAACTTGTCTAGCTGCTTACTTTCTTCCCATATGCTAGAGGCAAATGTTTACCTAATGAACAGGTAAAGAGACAGCCTGCTTTTTTTTTCCCCCCCTGAAGTCTCTAACAGTATTTGAGCTAGTTGTGCACCTTTTTCTGTAATATTTGTGTTTCCATTTATTTCAAAGGGATTTGGGGGTGTTTAGTGCTTCACAATGTTTTGAACACAGTGTATAAGAAGAATGTGGAATTCAGACTTTGGAAATCACTCCCGCACAAAGTCCTGTGAAACTCAACAGGAGATTGTCTTAGAAATAACCACTGCGTATTAACATTCTACTAGAAGGACTGTTTGTGATCCTATAGGCTAGTTAATTTTTTCTTATGCTTTCATAACCTGTGGGTATATGGGTTGTACATATTTTATATACACTAACTACTGTTTTTAGCCAAAGGTATTTTTGCTTCAGGAAGCTCCCATAGCATTCTGATTGGCCTTTTCCTCTGATCTGTTACAACCTCTGGGTTGACTTAGTGCACTAATGATGTCTTCCTGAGATACTTCGTTTACCTAAGTCACACATTTGTGAATCAAGAAATTGAAATGTACAGGGACTCTAGTGAAGATCAAAAGAATCCACATCTTAAATTTCATCTTTCATTACTGCTATGCAAGTGAGAATAGAAAAATATTTTTGCCTGTCCTCTGCATCACGTGATTTTAGACACAAAGACCTTCATTCTGTAGATGTAGTAGAAAGATGCTAACAAGATTTCGTGTTAAAAACTACCATTCACTCTATTTTTCTAATACAGGAACATCTGTGTTTTCATCAACAGAAGTCACGTGTTTCTAAAGTAAAACCTGAGAAGATCTTTTAGTTTCCATTGAAGAAAACAGTTGAACTTCTATCTACTTCAGAGAATCTCTATATGTACTCCTGGCCATTTTAATGGTTGTCTCTAGTAAATCTGAAGGCTAGAAGATCAGTTGTCATGGGAACTGGCAACAGATGACTCAAGAAAACAAAATTAAATGTTGGCTTGATGTCAACAGCTAATCTAGTGCCCTGCCAGCTGAAATCACAGTTAACACGAACCATGCCTAACAAGCTGTGATTTGAACAGAGCTGCAGCCAAAGATAGAGTTTCTCACCCCATGAACAGGAGAACATTTTAAAAATTGAAACTAATGAGGGGACCCAACAAGTTTGGGAACAGGGAAACTTAAAAAAACTTTGTTTATAATTGTTGAGTTAGAGCCTCAACAGCTATAAATCAGACCTGCTTCTTTGACATCAAAATCATGATATCAAATTAATTACCATTTCAAGATCTGTCTTAGCATTTTCAGAATCCATAAGATTGATTTGTGCTGGGACACAGTCCAAAAATTGTTTCAGGTTGTGGTTTTAGTGCATCTGTTATCTAGAAAATCCAATTCTTATGCTATAAGCTATTTTGCAAAGGAACATCTTTAAGCATATAATTTTTAGACTTGAAATTTAAATAAATACTCTGTTTTCTACAGAATCACATCTAGCTTCTTTTGTTCATCATCAGTAGACTTTAAGGCCTAAAGGGCTACATCAAGGACTGTAATTCAGAGAATACACAAAAAAATGTCTTTTATATGCAGTGATGGAAAATACAGTCTCAGTTAAGAACAATCCACTAATACTTGGCTCCTCCTAGTGACTGTTAAATTAGCCCATATGGAGTGTAATAGAAAACAGAACAGTCTTGAAATAACATAAGAGTGTGTTTAGAGCTTGTTTACATAAACATGGACTATGAAAATCCATTCAGTTTAACTTATGAAAGTACAGTGGATTAATTAACTATTAAAATCCATGTGGACACTCATGTCGAGAATTAAAGTGAGCTCAATTTAATTTAGCTTTATTCTTTTCCAAAGGTAATGAACCTAAATTGAATTAAGATTACTTTAATTCTAAGAGAGAGTGTTCATGCAAATTTAGTGTGGTTTAATTAAGCTACTCCAAGCAAACACAGTTAGATAATTTGGATTAGATTTTGTAAGCATTGCCATCTAAAAAAGCCCTTAGATTCACGTAAATGATAAATTTTAGGCTGAAATGTCTTTGTGTGCAGTACTGTATCAGTCTGGTTACTTAAGTAAATGTACAGTGACTGACTTTTCTCTTTGTTTTGGGATTTCCCATACGCATTATTGCCATGTTCTCTCTAGCGATACTACATATTCCAGGCTACTGCATTGGGAACATTTCTAACCTTACTGCAGTTTTGTTTTTTTGGATTATGTACCAGAATTGTCTACTACCACAACACAATAATCTGCACAACAACTTTGAAGTTTTAGAAGTTTTATACTGTCAGTGTAGCTTTGTTGTCACTGGTGGATTGCCAAAGTCTTGTTCAGAACCTATGACAATTCGTTCTTTAAAAATTAAAGCACTCTTTGGCTTGATACATCATAAATCCAGTAGGACCTCATTTGCCTTTTTACACGTATAAAATATATAGAGGCCTTCTGAGTTAGCATTTCACATGCATCTAGATCAATTTAAGGTCAGGAATAGATTCATCTCAATCTACGCAATGCATCTCCATGTTTCAAATCCACACTTAAAGGAAATATAAGTCAGCTAAACCTACACAAAAAGAGTCTCTAGGTTTGTGGAAGACTACATACATCTGTTTAAGGGAGTGAAAATGTATGTCTGTCTCAGTCTGCATCTGAGGGGGCATACATGCAATCTGTTACCTATGACATCTTTCTTCTCTGGAAGATGAAGCTGAGGAGTAGAAAAGGAGAAGTGGAAAGAGAAATAGACTTTTGTTGTAACAAGACAATGCCCTGGTTAGCGAGTGCATCTGAGACATTACAGACATGCTGTAGACTGCTTCTGAAAAAGTTAATTTGTGGTTGGCCTATCATGATGCAAAGAGGGAGTTGTGCTACAATATCACGTCTTCTGAGATTGTGCAATTTATGATCTTTGTTCAAGACTGTGCCTAAAGGCATGATTTAGCCCATATTTTGTACAGGCAATTCAAAGAAAAATAGATGCAAGTGCGGTGCAGAGTTCATCTGGCTTTTCTTCCACCACACATACAGGTAGCTGCATTGTGTGTTACTAAGAGTAAATAATGTTACAAACTGTACCTCACATCTAACCATTTGCATTATATTCCACATAGAATGTTCTATAAAAAATATAATTAATGAATAAAATTTAAAGTTTAGATTTTTTAATAAAATCTTCTCTATCAGGATTGCTTATTTCCAACAACTGTTCCATTAATTCAAGATTGCTCTGTATTTTTCATGGGAGTTTTAACTTTTTAATGAATCAAGGTCCTTTTCTCGGGGTTGTGTGTAGTCCTGAGCTGACCTTGGTGCTGAATACTGGAGTGCTCTTCCCGGGTACCCGTTAATTTATCACTGGTACTCCCAGTGCTAGAGGTAGCTGTATGTTTATGCGGATATATATCATGTTGGTATATCTTATTCTTATTAGCTGATTAATGTAGAGCCAGTCTCAAATTCCTATAGCAATTTTTGAGGGAGGCTGATGAAGAGAGGCCCAAAACAGCAGTCCATGAAAGCATTATTAGACAAAAATGCAACAATTCATGACAGGATGATTTGGATCTATGTATATGCATAAAAATATTAGCCAGTTTTAGTCCTCAGAGCAATGAAAATATGGTTTCAAGGCTATGGCCTGTGCAACGTACAATATGCTTATATTCAGTTGTTTAATGATTTATCCAGTATAGGGAGGACAGAAGTCCATGTTTTCAGAACTGACTGCAAACAAAATACGTACTTTTACACAATGTGCAAATTACCTTCTCATTGATTATTCTCTTGAAAGATCATCACGATTTCAAATGAAAAGGCAAGAGAGATTGTGAAGTAAGGCTCACATAATCTGAGAAGAGATAGGAGAAAATCTTAAAGGGAATTACAGTTCAGTATTACTGCTTTTTGACATTGCTCTTTTCCCTTTCTTTTATGTTGGCTGGTGAAAAAACGGTCATCCATGTTTCAAGTGATATGCTCTGTGGTGATGAATGTTAGAAGTTAAAAGGATCTTATTTTAACAGGTGAGAAGAGAAATACATATTATATGGGATATTAGGTAATATCTGTAAAGCTTCCCTCAAAAATGTATTTGGAACTCAAACTAGCAAGTTCAATTGCAAATACAAAAATTCATCCCAAGAAGTTAAACAATACCAGCTGTTGGTTATCAACAACTGTTCCACTTCTGCTGGTTCTATTTTTATGTACTGAGCCAAAATGAACCTGACTTACTATTTCTTGTTTTACAGAAGTTACTCTAGCAGTCTAGAATAGTGGATAATTTGTAGGCTTCTAAGCTTTTCCTACTTTGGTCAAGTGGAATTTTCTGTAGTGCTTCAGTGTTTCTGCCTGAAGGTCAAAAACATATATTTGGGACATCTGTAAAAATATAGGTAAATAATTGATGGATGCAGACATGGATTTTATTTGTAAGAGTTACATAAACAGATCATAGGGTGAGTCGGGTTGGAAGGGATTGCGTAAGATCAGCTCGTCCAATACAAAGGTTCTCTGCAAGGAAGAGTTTCTAGTTTCTCAGAGGATGCTATGGTTAGAAAATAAACTGAATTGTGAAGTTATGTCTTGTGATTGCAGAAACAAGTGTATAGCATGATTACATTTCTTTATTCTGTCAAATACCTTAAGATGAGCTCTTATTCCTGTGGAAATCGGTGCCAGTGAAATAAAAAATGCAATGTTAGGTCTTTCACTTCTTTTGGAGTAGTACTTATGTATAATCAGTTCAGAGTCAAATTATCCAGCTTTCATTCATAGAGTAATGCTTTGCTGTGTAGATGATCACAACAATGGTCAACAGAAATATGTATGATTTAGTGACGTGAGTGATACTGGCAGAATCTGCCTTTTGCATTAATTGCACCCTGATCCTCACGCTCAGAATAGCTGTATATACTGGCACAGCAGCTAATAAGCTATATCAATGACAGCTTTACCAATTGATACTGTTTCCCATCCACTGTATCCATTTACAAGATTATAATGAGTATTGATAGAAAGCCTAAATTTCAAGTATTTAGAAGCTTAGCAAACATGGTTTTAAAACTCAAAGAAGCATGTTTGCACATAAGGCATCTGACTGATGAATCCTATTAACCTTGTTAAAACTACGAACTTAAATTTAAGCACGTTTGGGAACTTTGCTGGGTCAGAGTCTTTTAATTTTTAATAGAGATTTTGCTTAATACTTTTTATTTACATTTGAAAGTTCGGCCTTTGGTTGTCATAGCTTTTTCCAGAACTTCAGCAATTAGAAGGGATGAATTCTGTACACAGAATGATGAGATAGTCATTGTCTTTTTTTTTTTTTTTTTTTTTTTAATTAACTAAGGACTTTAATGCAAGCAAGGAAGCATGCTTTTAGATACGAGGATGTTTGTCCTTTTCCTTGTTTGACTTTATCTTACACTTTTCCCTACTTTACCCAGCTGTCCAGTATTCTGATCAGAGCCTTATTTACCTGCCCAATTTTAGCATTCCTCCATTCAGGAATCATTCAGAAAAGGCTAGTCTTGCCAGCAATGAGGTGGAGAGACTTACAAGATGACTCGACATCCTCCTTTCTCTTATGATACAACACAGAAAGATCATTAGACTGTGCAGCACATGCCTGAGAGACTGTAACAGGAAGAACTTACTGCATAACAGTCAGATTAATGGCCAGATACTAACTGATGGGCCAGGATAATGCTCACTAACAAACTTCTACTGAATAGTAAAAGAAAAATTGGGAATTTTTTTTTCAACTTGTCATTGCATTTAATTCTCTAAGATATTTAATCTCTTGTCACATTAGAGATGTAATTACATAAAAACAATCAGGAAACACAGACTTATCAAAAAGCAAAGTTCCCAAATTTCTGGGCTGTCTCCCCCTCTAGAGAGAATCAGATACTTCTGAAATGCAGAAATTATACTCAGAAAATGTAAGGAAGTCCTTAGCTAGAACACACACATATATATGTATAAAAATATACATATGTATACAAAATTTTTTGACCTAAGTTATGCCATTGACATTAATTAAAAGACTCCCAATGATGTTAATAGTCATTGAAACAGTACTTCATTCAACTTGTTCCTTAAAGTATCCCTCAGGGAACAAGTAACAGGCTGTCCATTGAAGTCTTGTTTATGACTGAAAGTCTACGCCTCTGGTTTACATATGTTCCTTGAATTCAGATAAATCAATCTTATATTATCCATATGATTAGTGCACTTTTTTCAGAACAAGCAATTTACCTGAGTTGCAATGGATCATTCAGTCACTGACTAAACTATTCTGGAAAATAAATGTGGGTGGTTGTAGAAGATGCATAAGACGACTCAATAAGAGAAAAAACTGTTAATGTGTATTTCGCAGGGCAAAAAAGACTGTGATTTAGTTTAAATTAGTAAGATTTTTTTAAAAAAATTGTTTAGATTTTCTCCCTGAATTTTGGAAGTTCACTAGCCATTTTAAGAGCAAGAGGTATGCTCAGTGCTCTGAAGTGGAATTGTTTGCCAGAACACTATTTCAAGAATTGCATGGCCTAACATCTACAGAAGCAGACACTGCTCAGTTTATTTTAAAAAATATTTTCCTTTAGAATTGAAAAATTATAACTTTGGAACATGGGTTTAATGTCCAACATTTCAATCTACTAACAGATGTAAAATAATCCTGCTCGATAGTAGGGACAAGATATTTCTGAGCAGTCAACAAAGAGCTGAAGCAGCTGCAGAATGAGATTTCAACAAAGAACTGTGAATAGTGATTATATTTGAAAGTGTACAAGAATTCCTGTACCTGTGTTTTTGGCCAGTTCTGTACAGACACCTTGCAAGCAAAGATCTTCTCAAACAAGAACTGTTTTTCATTTTGATCTCACTTTCTGCATCATCGACATAGAATACTTGAACAGAACAGTCATTGTGGTTTTAAGTCTGCTTTTGCCTTCATGCAAGAAAGCCAGTGTTTTTAAATTTAGATGGTAATAATATGTTTCCAGTGACAAAATAATGTACAAAAGCATTCTGAGATATGGCTCGCTTGAAGCTGAGAGCAATGCAGCTGTTCACTGAGAGTCCTCTCTTGTTTCTTTTAAATCTAGAGCATCTGCCTTTCCAAAACACTTCAATGTTAAGTCTCCCTAATGAAGGCATTTAGGATTGCAGGAAGGAAAGACTGTTTTCCTGCATTCTGGGAAGTATGGTTAAGACTGGGTAGGGAATAATATGAAATTTAAATATTCTAGAAAAAATAGTAAGGGAAAAGCCCAGAACAGGCTTTCACTACTGTAATTTAAGCTGGAATCTTTTCAAACAGTGCCGAAGCCGTTTGCTGACAGTGCTATAAGACAAAATTGCCTTGGGAGAAAGGAGTCACAGGTTTGATGTGGTAGCTGACCGAAAGTTACAGTGGGTTTAGAAGCACTTTAATGACCAAAACATCTCCAATGTGTTTGTGTCTGGTGTTAAACCAAGTCTAGAAGTCTCCTCCAGCATTTCCAATGAAAAATCCATATTGGTTAAACAGTGTCTTCCAGCTTCTACAGGAAAGAAAAAGAGAAACTTTTGCGACAGAGAGAAGTTGATTTGCAGATTTTCATCTGGTTCTTCATTTAGAAAACTGAACTCAATTCTGAGCATTACGTGGGTTTTCACAGTTGCATACAGTATACTATTAATGATCCAGGCACCTGTCAGTGAAGACATGATTTTCATGGTTAAAATAGGAAATGCATTCATCTGTTTTACATAATATAAACAGACCTGGATAGAGCCCAAAGGGTCCATCCTTGTATTCCTGTGCAACTTGAAAAGAAAACAGTGAAGGAGTTTCAAGGGAGAACAGTAACAGAGGGTGAAAGGAAATAACCATTTTCTTCCTCGGACTGAACTGCTGCATTCTGTGTGCTCCAAGCAACAGCAGCACTCAGAGGTAAGTAGTAAGGAATAGAAGAAATGAATACAAAAATGGATAAATACTTACTTCCTGTTAGTGATGCCTTATTTTGTTAAACTGATCTATCATATTTACTTGGAGTTTTAACTGAGGTGAGTAGATATTATCTACCCTAAAGCTTTGGGCATTTTTTTATTTCTGAGATTCTATATTGAGGGTATGCAGCTAGCTTTTAACATTAAGTAATTAGGACTCCTATGATATTTTGCTTGTGATACAATGTGCAAGAATGTGTTATCTCTGTGATCATTAGGAATATAGAAAAAAAATTCCATTGGCTATCTTTTAGCTGAAAAAGTAGGACTGTTTTTTCATACTTTGTGCTCCGAAAATCATACATTTCATAACCATGAATGTATTCTTCCAAAACTAGGAATCAGTGATAGTGCTGGCAGATTAATTGCATAACTGTCTATTACATGTGCTTCATTTCAATATTTTGAAGTGGGAGAGGGGTTTATGTCTACAGTTATGTTGCAGAGAAGCTGGGGGGGGGGGCAGGGAACGGGGAATTTTTCCCACTGCGAGTGTCACAATGCTTTTTAGTTTAGATGTGTATTGGATGATACTCCTGGCACTGATGAGAAAAAGAGTTTCTCCAAAAAAATCTGACAGTGTAAGGAAGTTCATTTCTATGAAACCTTTAAATCTGGTCAGGTAATCTAACAGTTGCCCGGCATGCCTATGATTGCATTTTGCTGTATAGTTTGAAGATGCAGGATATTTTTATGCTACCTAGTACTTAAGACATTGATGTGTATTCATTTTAAACCTACAACTGAAAAAAAGCAGTCGAAAAGAAATGTATTGTTTTGTAAAACATGAACTTTTTCAATAATGTGTAAAACAACATACTGAAGCATTCAGGAGGAGATCCTTTTTTATATAAATTTGGATGTGCATTATGCTTGAAATAAAGTGCCTGGTGAAATTAAATTCACATACTTAAAAAAAAAAAAAAAAGTCAATTCCCTTCCTTTCTCACTCTTCCTACACATTATTCATCTGGTATGTGAAAAGCTGTTCTGTGGGTTCCACACAAAAGCAATGCGAAAAGAAAGCCAAAGATGTTTTAGTAAAATAATGATTATTCTTCGGGATCCTTTTAAAGCACAAAACAAAATGTTCTCCAGATACTGAGAAAACATCACATACGTCGTTTCAGATAATTACATGTTACATACCGGAAAGCCAGTATATTAAGACACGTTATTAAGATTTTAGAGGCAAGCACTAAAAACTTAGGAAATGCCAGAATAATGGTTGCCTATGCAACCTTCATTTGGTTCCTTGTGCATATGCATTATGATGCAGCCTTTAAGTGCCTGATCACACACATTTTTCTCCAGTAATCTATGAAGGCAGAAGTACTCAATTATTCAGAAGCTTTTTTGTAGTGCCTGTCCCTACAGTACCTGCTCCACAAAAGCCCTAAGTAGTGTGGGCCTGGTGTGTCCACCTTACCTAGTTGAGGAGTGTGCAGAGCATCAGAGAGAGATTTAAAAATACTAATTTTGACTGCCTCACTTGAGATGTCTATACTATGATCTTCCAGAACCATTAGATAAGGCAGCATTTTATATGCTTAGAGAATATTGTCTACTAAATTCTGTTGTGGATTCTTATCTACCTGAAGATTTGCATGTCAACCGTAGTTTCAAGATGAGCACCTTGTTTAAATGACTTATTCCTTTCCCCCACGAGCAGTCTGGCAGGGGTAGGAGAGAGAACCCAGTTCTCCAAGGCCATCTACCTTTTCTCACAGTTCCCTGACCCATTCACAACTTTTGCAGCAAAGCCATCATACAATTTCTCAGTGAATGACTATAGAATAATGCATTAAGATATTGTAGCCAACAGTATGCATATGTGAGTTCTAGTAAAGACTTCGGAATACACATTAAAACGGACCCAGACCTTCTGCCACACAGATCAGCATCACTGTTTCATCAGCAGTATTTCAGCCAGTAGATCTACTGCAGAGAATAGCAGGGTAGCTGAACTGAGCCAGCAGACAGGAGTGAAGATGAAACTTTTACCAGCACCCATCAGGTATTTTCCAATAGAGAAACAGTGGTCCGAAATCTTGGATTCCATTTGAGGCTCTGGACAACAGTGGGCTTTGAGTTTAACTTTTTTCTTTCCCTTTAAATCTCTCCAGCTGAGTTTTGTCTCTTGAAATTTTGGCTCCAGATCTTTCTCGCTTTCAGATTTCTAATCCTGCACGTCACTATTCTCAGGCACAATTTTTCTTCTCTTAAATCTAAGCCTGGGACTGAGTTTTAGGACATATGCTTTGAAGACAAAGCCAATTAAGAAGTTTTTCTGCCTTTAGCTGTTTGCTTCCTTTCCCACATATAGTTCATCATCCTGCACTCAGCTGCTTGTCCTTCATTTTTTCCCACTGAATGGTTTCTGAGGCAATGTTGTGAAGTGTAGCACTAAAATAACCCAGGTTAAGAGCACCCTTTAAAAAAGAAGATAAATATACACATTAGAGGGTTAAGGAGACTTTCAATGGCTCTTGGGGGTAACATCTTTTTTAAGTAAACCTAGGTAAAATATTTTAATTTCCCTTTAAATGAACAATATGGTTTTTGTCATTGGATTTATAATGTTAGTCAATAGACTGAATCTATAAAGTGTAATTCCAAATCCAAACTGTAGCACCAGTCCTCATACCTGTAGTAATCTATAGTGGCTATGTTGTAAGCATTAAATGTTATACACAAAAGCATGCTATGAATGCTGTATTATTATTGATATTACGAGTTGATAAATTATACTTGATTAATTTATGGCTCTCAAATGTGTGGAAATATTTTGTCCACCAGCAACCCCTTGTTTCTGCTGGAAATTTGGCACTATTTTGCAATTATAAAGCAACCCTGAGTTAATAGAATGTGATTTATGTAGTTTTTGGAGGATTGAAAAGGAGTTGATTCATAGTAGACCTCATATGGGTAGCATCATGGTATTTACTTCAGCATGGTCTTGTCACAGTGACAATTACCCAATACAACTTCAGACTTGTGTGACTAGAACACTTTTCCTCACTCTCCTTGTGGTGTTAGAGCTGAACAAATCTCAACTGAGAGTGGGTAAAAATTTCCAATTTTGCTTTAGTATTTTCCTGTTCTGTGGTTTTGACCTACACACTTAACAGGCTCTTGTGGTAAAGAGAGAGCGTGGAGTACAAAGCTGTTTGGAGGAAGAAATCTACTAACCTGGGGAAATAGAAATGTTTTTCTTAATGAATGGACATCATCTGAAATCTGATTAAGCACATAAGGTATGAAAATCCCAAAGGCCCATGTGGTGAGCTGAATTAGATTGCAGTTTGATTTGTAGCAGTCGCTTTACCTTACTATTGCAGTTTGCTTTTTCTATTTCTAATCTCAGAAAGTAATGTCTATGAGAGGTAACTTGGCAATGGTATGACATTTTCCATCCTTTTTTGCACTTCAGAATAAATACTTTTCACTAAGGCAGTTGATAAGGAACCTAATAGTGAAAATGCTTTAACTGAGTTAGGTGACCGACTGATCTGATTTAGACAACGCTTCCTACTGTGACCGGGGAAAATTTTCTCATTGTTTCCAAGAAGTAAAAAAAAGGTTCTATTTTAAGATAAAAATTTTGAAAATTATGGAATTTTTCATGGCACAGGGAATCCTGTTGCTATCTATTTCTAATGTTTATGAAAGCACTTTCATTTGACGTATATTTTTTTACTTACTTATTTTTTACTGGAGAGTCCTGTGGCAGATCCTCAGTTGATATAATCAATAACAGATCAACTGATTTCATAAGAGCTGTAACAATTTGTAATACTGATTGTGAATCTGCCCTTTAAAAATTATTTTTGAAAGTGCTTAGTTCTCTGTGGTATGAAAAAGTTTTGTGGTTAGAATATTGGACTAAGGAAAGGATCTGTTCTATATCCAGTTCTTCAAAACTTTGGAAAAATCATTCAAATCTATGCCTCAGTCTGTCTTGTAAAGTTTGACTAACCCTTTTTTTGAATATTTAAATTGCAATTTCTTCAGAAAGACACTCGTATTTATCAATTATTTTCTCGGTTGTTTTTACAGCTTATATCTTGGAGTTGTTATATGACTCCAAAAAAACCCCTGCCCTGCGACTTTTACAACAATAATTTTTGAATTCTAAGAGGCAAGTTGCAAAAAAACCCCCAAACCTCCTTATTTGGCATGACTGTAGAGCCCATCTCTGTAGATAAGCAAATAGGGGCTGGTTTGCTGTGAGTAGTGGTCATACAATAATCACGTTATGACAGAGATCTAAAACGAGAACGAAGATGTCAGAGCTACCTAACAGCAAATGTAAATTTAATCTTAAGATAAAAGCATATCAAATATACCCAAGCGGCTTATTGCTAGAGATGCTAATTAGAAAAAACTGTATTATGCACACAGCCATTTGTTCCAAAGGGCTCTTCAGGGACCAGGTTAAGGAGGCGTTTCTCCTGTGTGGTGTGTTCTTGTTTACAGAGAGGTTGTTAATACTTGCATAACCATCTCAGTGAAAAAATATGTCGAGCGAATAAAACAGACTTAAATGTGACTCTGGAAATTTCAGTTTTCAATGAAAAAAACTTGCAAGACTTCAGGAGCTGAAATTTTAAGGAAAAGCTGTCAATTACAGACAAGTACCAATAGCAGAAGATTTCAACTCTCCTCATGCAGCCTGGATCACTGCCTCTTCAGGACAAGATGTAGGCATAAATAATTTTGGACACTGTAAATAACTGCTTCAATAACTGCCCAAGACTCAGTTCAAAAGGGTTTAAGTGGGTAACAGCCTAAATACAATTGTAGAGGGATAGGAGGCCCAGTGCATTCACCGTACAGGTACTTAATTTCTAGAAAAGGGACTACATAAAAATGAGGTGATTAGGTAAAAAAGGAAACCCTAAAATAGACAGTCCAAAAAGCCAGATGCCTACAAGATGCTTTTAAGTTTAAAATCCAGGTGAAATACATGCCCATAACTCAGGATAAAGCTGTCCTAAAATACCACAAATGGCAATAGGAAAGTTAAGGAGATACTGTAGGGAAAAGGTTGGCATTCAAAAATTAAAGTTTGCCCAAATGAGGAGAACAGGATCACCTTAGAAACTCTGTGCATCTTTCTCATTTTCCGCTCACTAGCACTGCATGACTCTAAAGCCATCAGATTTCTCTTTGCCTACAATGGCGTGAATAGCTCCTGTCACAGGGAAGGCATCCTCCTGCCAAGCAACTGCCAGGAATGTCCTCTCTATTAAACAAACATCCATCCATTATCTTAACAATCCAATGGACATTGCAAATGATAGTCATACCTTTCACAGTAAATCAATTTACTTGTATTCCTTTGACTCAAAGAGGATAAATGAAGCCTGGAGGGAGCAAACAGGTTGGTCAAGGCCACCAGACAAGTCAGTGGCAGGACTGCACTAAAAAAACCCAATTAACAGGTTGGGGATATATTGGCCCATGCACACAGACAGGCTTTATGAAAAGTGAGGCAAGAAATGTAAATAGTGTCCCATTTATGGATAATTGTCTGAAAAAAACCCAGACTGAAGTGCAATACCATAAAACTTGGGGTAGCATCCTGAGCTGGGAACACTGGGTGTGTTAGAAGAATAATTAATCTTTCCTGATAAGGATTTACTGAAAAACAAGTGAGCTGCCCCTTAGCAACATTTTTTCCTGATATATCCACCAAAGCTAGTTCTGCGATGAACCACTCTCTGTCGTAGCAACGCCATAATTATTTTGCCAAGCATTTAGCAACTGTGTTGCCATATGTCATTACAAATAAATAATGCATCTTCAAAGCGACAAGTAAGGGAAGTGTGAATGGGGAGTTGTTAGAATCATTTCACCTGGTCGGCAGATGACCCAGCCTGGGCGAGGGTGCGGCAAGCTGTCTTTGGGGACTGTCATAAACAGAGCAGCTTCCAGCCCAGAATGTGCTAGAAAGGAGATAAACTTTGTCAGAGAGCTTTTGCTTATCAAAAGCCAAAGGAACAACACAAACCTGATAGTATAACAGCGTCCAGCAAAGAAAAAACTGTTAATTCCCTAATAAAATCATGAACCATGAATGTTAGTAGACCGAAAGCCCAAGGGGAGGCCCTGCACATCAGCTGAGAACAACCTGACGTTACCCAGCAGAACGAGTGGGCAGGGCAGTACAGTCTACGCAGGTCCCTGCTGCGCGCTTATGATTTCAGCTGCCTGCATTACAGATTTGTTTTCCCACAAGATCTCTCTGGCTTGCAACACCGCCCACTGGATAGCCGTGCTGCTTGGGGAAGCACACTGCTTGTGAAGACTGCACCATAGCCACTCCCCACCCTAACCAGCTAGTCACCACTAAGCCAGGCAGGTCAGGGGAGCTATGCTGCTGGCATCTCCTAGGATGAGAAGTTGCTGAAAGGTCAGGGGCAGTTTTACCACATCCTTTCTGCCTCTTACACAGTGCAAAAACCACTAAGCTCTGAGAAAGGGGATCCATGTACCTTGAGCCACAGCAGCTCCTAGAAGCACCTCTGCTTTTGCCCTGGGCTGTCACTCACGTTCTCCTACTCAGCATCACTCAGCTCCTAATGGGGCCAGAGCAGAGGAATTCTTTCTCTCCGTTCTGCAATGTACATGCACATGATGCTTTATTATACCTATCAAGGCTGTCTGTAACATACTTGCTCTTACATATCCAGCTCCAGATTTACAGAGAAGCTGTGCAAGCAGATGCCTCAGTCCAGTTTATATATACAGCTGTGAATCTACCCCATGGGCACAGTTATGACAATTATGCATGCAAGCTGGATAATGAAAAAACAAAAATATCTAATTAAACATGAATTTGCTATTATACAGCAAGTAGAACTGTATGAGTTTATAAACAGTGTACATAGATCTCCCTTGTTGGATGACACAGGATTACTGCTGTAAAATTTTTGCAAACCTTTGAAACCTTTGCAAAATTAGGCATCATCAGGCAAAGAGAGGAGAAGCCTGAGTAGAGACGGTTGCGATAGAAATATGAGACTGGCCTTATTAACAGATGAATTTTAACCTGCAAATACAGAAGAACTGCAAACGTGATCTGCCATTATTTAAATACATTGTATCACAATTCCTTCTTCAGCCACATTACCTTCAAAGATGTTTCAGTTTTAACAGATTATCTGACATTTAAAAATACAAGTGTGGAGAGAGTTGCTAATGTATTTAGACTGAGGAGCTTCATTTTGGTCATCTCTGCCTCTAGCTTCCTCTTAAAACATTTAATAGCAGCTTCATTCCTCTTGGCTTCTATGAAGTGGGGATTTTAATTTATTTATGCTGATGAGGAACTTTTCAATATCCTCTTCCCCTCTTGTCGCCATTATAGAGAAGAGGGCAATGATTTTTAAAGGAAACTGTTTCTTTATCTAAAACATGCAAAATTAAAAAGATACTGGAAAATGCAGTGTAATGCAGGCTCACAGAACTCTAGAGACCTAGTTAAAGGATACCTGTTAATGGAATTAATTTTTCGTGCTCCACATACACAGAGGAATGTATTTCAGGGAATCTATAGGCCTACGATCTAAAATCAGAGTCAATTTCAAAAGTAATGTAATGAAATGGTAGAAACTTGACCTGATGATTTGTTTAAATACCCCGTGACTTGTTAATTGTACAAACGCTCAGCTTCACCCGTTGCACAGTGGTTGAAGAAGAAAATGCCACATGTGACTAATCTAACAGTTACTTGTAATATTCAGTGCAGCCAGCCCCCTCTCAACCTTCTGCTTCTGCTTAATCTATTTATTTATAACTTTGCTACCAAGTATTACTTTAAAACTAAAACATAGGACAGAATTCAAATATGAAGCATGGGTCATTGCCATCCCATCTTCCCTTGAGACTGCTTATGCCGGCTTTCTCCAGATTTTGTGCACCAAAAGTCCTTCAGATTCACTTCCCCAGTTCTTCCCTGTTCTTTAATTCTCTCTACAGAAAGTTCACCTCCCACCCCAGAAAATCTTGAGATTTTCTTAGAAGTCATGTAACTTAAATTAAACCATGGGGTTTTGAGCCTTTATGACTCACTTTACCAAGCTCTTCTGAATAACTATGTGGGCCAGAAAATTAATTAATTTCTATTGTCTATTTCCAAAATGTATTAATATCAATGTTCTTCAAGAAGAAATAAGCTCTGTCACTCACGGAAAACTGAACTACGAGACCCTACTGTTATTTTTGCAGCACTAAATTTTTTCTCTAAAAGTAGATCTCAGTCTGTTGCAAGATTATCCAGGCATGATCACCAAGCACCATACCACCTGGGCAGCACTTTGGAAGATGAACAAATATATTCAACTATTGGAAACTTGAAGAATGCAAATTTCTGATTTTCACTTTTGGAGAACAAACCTTGAAAATGTGATCCACGTGCACCCTAATGGTTCAAAAACCAGACAGCCAAGGAGATCCCAGAATTTCCTCCCTTTCCCTTGCCCCTCTCCCACTTAAAAAAAAAGGGGGGGTGTGCAGGATGCAATTTTCAAGACAACGTTGCAATTCAGACACCTAGCAATAGTAATACAGGCAAAGGACTCTTTCTCTCCTTATGTCAGCAAGCCAAAAGTCTTCTCTCTCACTAAAAACTGCTAGAGAAATAGGACTGGGCCTATTTGTGCGGCACAGTGCCCTTTGTAGACTCTAACTGATGTGTTACACCTGCACTGCTGCTGGAAGTCAGTTATGAACAGCTGCACAAATTAGAGAAAAACAGCAGGATCCTCTCAGCTCTCCCACTACCCCAGATAACGACAACTTTTCCCAGTTTTTCTTCTTCCTCTCAGGAAGATGGAAGACAGGTGATAATTCCCTTTCAATACAGCATTTAACAATCATCTGGAAGGCAATAAATGCTATACTCCAGAGAGATTAGCACAGTGAAACCCAATTATAATGAATAAAATAAAACAGCAACTGCAACAATCTCCAAATCCAGAGGTCCTTGGAGCTGTGTGAATAACTGATATTTTACTATGCTGGCAGTTCTGAAAAGGTATTTTAAAAAATTCCATTTGAAGGAAATGTTCGCATTTCATACTTTGATAAATTGAAGGAAGTTGAAACAAATAGTTTCATAACAAAAACATTAATCAGAGGTTTTTTGGTGGTGGAGGGTAAGGATACTCTTCAACTCAAAGGTGTCACTAAGAATTTTATCCAGAATATTTTCTCCAGCTCTAGCTTTTGCTGTCTCCAGTGAACTGATGGCATAGGTAAAAAGCCTTTAGATCTGCAGAGCTGTCAACTAGTGTAATTTTATAGCGAGTATCACATTTGGAATTTGGGATTATAAAATTCTGGAATCAGGAAGTTGCAAAGATTCTTCAGTTTTCATGTAAAAAGCTGAACATTTTTTTAATCTTCCTGGCTGCAGACAAGAAATGAGGAGGCAGCCATTAGGCTAGAGAGTCCTTGAAGGCAAAATAAAATCCAAAGTCAATCCATCAGTCAATCAGTCTTGTGATTCTGGATCTCTGACTCATGATTTTAAATAGTTTGAGGTGAAGAAACTGGGTTTGGCCTTCCTCAGTGCAGATGTTTACTGTGGATATGCACTTCTGTGATTATTCAGAAGGCAATTTATCCCAAAAGACACACCATATTATTTTCTTCCAAGCATACAATAGCATGGCAACTTACCAAATACCATTATGAATGCCAGTCACTGTTATCTGCACGTGTATGAAGACGCAAACACATATCTGTCATTCCATAACTACTAAAACACAGTTTGATGCTTTTCCTACCAGGCTACTTTTTTTTGGAGTAGTTCATTATTCAGAATTCATAGTAGAAGGCAACAAGTCCTGGAATAACATTTAGATTTTAGGGACCATCTGTAAATGAGGGGCTACTATATAAATTACCCACAGTGCAAGTGTATTCTAGTCTACCTGGCTTTCACTTTTCTCTCAATTGGGAATGGAGCCAGATTCATAAGCAAACCCAGAAACAGCCCCTCCCCCTGCCCTGAAAGACAGAGCCCTGTTTGAGGGGAGAAAATCTCAGGAAATTTGCATTGCCTATCAGTGCACAAACAAACATTGCTGAAGCTTCAAAACAGCATTTGGAAGATGCTTATGAAGCTCTTTCAATGAAATATTGAGCAGGGGTCCAAAAATGAACTCTGGTTATTCAAAGTAAACAGTGTAGAAAGAAAACTAGTATTATTGTAGAGGAGAAATGAACTGTTTACTTTTTATGTTTCTGCTCATTAAAAGTGTGATTAAATGGAAGCAAGCGAGATGAGATAGACCACGTGTCATGTATTTCCACTGAAGACAGCCAGGCAGCATCATATTTGACTTCAAAATAAATTTCCCTGTAGCTGTGCATGCTAGTAGGGCTTGATTTTATTAAATGTCATGCTAGAAACTATTACTTTGCTGTGTTTGTATGAAGTAACTACTGGTGCCATCCCATCTGTGCCTCAACCCTCATTAGCCTCTGCTCTCATTTTCTACAAAGATTAATCTATTTTGAGAAAAAACATGGCAAGAAATTATGCTTGTATAGCAAGGTCTCATTCTGCAAATTGTGAGAACTGTGAAGTTGTCCTTCTGTTTGCACTGAATCTAAGGCCACAATGTCAAAGAAAGATGATTAAATGAGTCTGCAAAAAGGCATATATTGGCAATCCTTGGTTTTGCTTGTGTAACTGAGTGGTTACACGTACGTCGTCAGAACTGGCCAAGAATATAGCCATTATATGATTCATACATACAGCTGTGGCAACTATATATCAAATTAGGTCTAAATATGCACATACTTCATATACAGCTGCTCACTACAATCATTGAAAATATTTTTCTGCAACTGTCAGTGCAGCCATTCTACACACCATTCAGGTCTGTTTAAAAAAACAGGTACAGTATCTGTTTGTGTACCTTCAGCTTGCACTCACTCCAGATAGTACTGACCTCACAGCTTCTGAATTCTTTCATGTTTGTAGCAAGATAAGATATGTCATGCCACTGGGCAACTCTGTGGAACTTCCTCCACCTGTGACTGCAGTCAGAATTTTCTGGGCTGCAGGATTTCACTAAAGAAGCCAAAAGGCAGAGTGCTGGACCAATATTCAGAGGTGAAGGTCCTAATTCCAGCGCTGGTTCAACCTGAGACATGTCACACTACACGTTGTGCTTTAGCTTTCCTCCTTTGTAAAGCACTTGGGTATATATTTACAAAAAAGTACTATGTAAGACTCGGCTGTTATATTAACATAACAGTTGGAAAACATGATACTAATGCATGATACTAAGCTATTTCATGTGGGTTTTTTATCACTTTTAATGACCATAGAGTATTCAGGTTAGTTTGCAGAACAGACCACTTACTGAAGAGTTTGTATGTCTCACGCGGCTTTACAGTTGCCATGGTAAAATTTATTTGCTGAGTGCCAAGGTGCATCGTGGAGGAAGAGAGTTGTTTTCCTTCTTAAATGGTCAAAACATAAGTTAAACCTGCCTTTAGGCAGGCTCAGTGTACCCTGCAGCCACCCTGGAACATTTGCAACAAATAAGAAAAGTTTGCAATTTGAAACAGGAACATTTGTTGTTTTTTTTCAGCTGGCTTTGCCAGTTTTGGCTTGGGAGATACTTAACTGTCAAAGCTTTTAACTTTTAATGTTGACTAAATCCTAAGTAGCACTGCCCTTCTCCCCTTGCCCTTCTGCCAACTCTGTGGGTGGGGGCGCGGGGGTGAGAGGAGGAGAAAACACAAAAATCAGAGGAAACAAAACAAGGAAAAAAATACCAGGAGAGGTGAGGAGAGCTAAAGAACCCTTTAATGGGAACTGCAGTTCAACTCTGTTCGCAATCCTTTCACTGTGCATTTAGGCACTCAAGTGTTATAAATATGAACATTCAAGACAGCACTGTAATAGATACCAAAATTTAACTTCTAACTTGTTCCTTATCTTGTTTTATTTCAAAGTCACCATACATGCTACTAGGATGAATTAGGTGCATTACTGAGAATGGGTTAGAAACAGCGTGGCTGAGCTAGTCAGACTTTGCACTGGGTTCTGCTAGGGCACATCTGCTAAATAGCTTAGCTGCATTTAGATCTCTGATGCTGACTATGTCACACTAAAATCAAGCTCCCAAACCCTCTCTCACTCTGACCTACACATGAAGTAGCTATTTTATAATCAAATCCATATTGCCAGCAAACTTCTTGATTTTTTTTGGTAGATTTTTTATACGTAATTAAGTAATATAACGTATAACATTGCATGCATACATACATACTCTATAGACATACTGTGTAGATACAGACACACTATAGAATATCTACCAAATTTGGGGAGGGTGGAGCATGCATGCATTTGTAGTGCATAAGCAAAGAGCCCAAAGCCAAAACCAAAGAAAAGCAACCATGAGGAAAAGGGCGGTCTATTTTGCTCTGAAAATGGAGCCGTTCTGCATCACCCTGCTGCCTTGCTGGATGCGGGTGCACAGCATAGGCTCATGCCCTACGAAAATACTCTCCTTGCTGTTCGTGGAGCATGTAGGCTGCTGTTGAAAGCTGTGGTCGCTGAGCAGAAGTGATCTGTACAGGGGCTACAGCCACCATGTGATGTGTCATTTTGCTCCTTGCCACCCAGACCTCTGCGCTGGGGCGGCAGGCAGAGACGTTCCATTAGTGTCACATCACCTTCTGGCACCGACAGGCTCTGCTGTCGTACGAGAGGCTGATGTTAACACCAGATCTGTGCACGATTGTTTTTAACAGCAGTACAGGTTTCATCCACATCAGGCATGGGCAAATGATCATATTTCTGTCAAATCAGCCAGAGCTGTGATACAGAATTTATGCCAGCTCTATGCTTTTATGCCAGATTGATGCCAACTGTGGGAAGACAGACAATGCTTGATACGGCATAAAGTGCAAGTGGTGTAGACAAATGATACCTGATCCAGCAGAAAGCTTGCAGGACCAAAGTTGACTGATCAACATTTTTTGAACACATTTGAGAGGGCAGAATTAATTTCTACTGGATCTGCACTTTGTATCATTGGGACCATGACAGTTTTGATCTCATACTAAATGCCCTAAAACTAGATTTACTGGATACCAGCCCAAGACTTTGTAAACCAAGGCCTACTTGTTTGTGTCTGTATCTTCTAAGGGTTTATCTACCGTGTGGAAGGGAAGCTGTGTTACGGAATCTGAGCTGCTGTATCTAATTCAATGCCACGCATAGATCGTGGAAATATGTAACTCCTTCCGTCCAGCACCCTGCTAACGCCCAGTGCTGCTTAGTCTCCGTTTTAGAGCTCGTAGCTATACAAATGCTGCAGTGATATTTAAGCACCCTGCCTTGTTTTGGTTACTCAGACATCTCTAGCACAATGCTTCACTGTACATTTTACAAATATCTCATTTCCATTTTCTTATTAAACAAAAGAAAGAACAAAATCATAAGATGTGTTTTATTTTCAGCTTTAAGCATTCTGTTCTGGTTTTGGTGGTTTTATTGTGAATCACATGTTTTGGGTAACATACCCATGTGTTTTTGCAATATGGTCTCCGAGTGATCCCACCAGGAATGCTCAAGACATGTAATTCTCGTAACTTTGGAGTAAATCACTAGAATGGCACCTGGGCTGTGTGGTCAGCATGCGAACAAAATCACCGAGCACCAGCGCGTGTCAAAGAAGTAAAGCTTAATGGATCAGGTGCCTGGAAGCAGGATATGAGCTATTCAGTATAAAATGTCCTCTTTAAACTCCTGGGGAGGTATTCTGTTTGCTGATTTATTGTGACAGGAATTCTTAGTCCTGTGCCCACACAAAATGTCATCACAGCTAGTATCGATTTCATACCTCTGCAGGAAGATCATGGGGACAGACTAACACCTGCTCTGCTAATCATGGGCCACTTAGGTCAGGGTCAGGCTTCGCTGATCAGCAGCGTGGGGAAGTTATGCTGCTTTATGAGCTGTGCCTATTTCTGTGCATGAAGAAAAATCTGTGTTTTTCAGTGCTGTCAATCCAATACCCTCAAATTTGCTTCCCTCAGCACTAAGGGACAAGCTGGGTGGGCTTCTAGCAAGTATGCAGCCACTGCATGCAACTGTGGGGAGAAAGGATGTCTTGTCGATCATTCTGCCTTATTTCCAAATAAACGTATTTATTTTAGAGCCACTATCTGAACTCATCATCCAAAGGCTATACCGATAGCCAGATGTCAGAATCGTAATTTTTTGTTCTTTCAAGCTTTTCCCCCATAGCTTTAAATAGAAGAATAAATTTTCCACAGAGAAAGAATCTTCTATTAATAGCATTAGATCATTTCAGCACTTGAAAGGAAGAAATTAGTTGAGTTTTTTATGTTTTTTTTAAATACTTTTTAAAATATTGTAAGTTCTTTTATAATGCAGGCAAGAGTGTCTGCCTTCAGAGTTTTAATTACTGGAGAAAAAAAATTTCTCTCTCTTTCCCTGAGTTCAAAAAACAAAAATAGTGAAAGAGACTATGTAAAATGGCTTAAAATAAACATCTTCAAACAATCTGGTCCTATGTGTCAGTTCCTTCTCATGCTTTAGTAATCTCATCTCAGTTGTTAAAGCAGACTTACACAGATTGCATAGGAGGCTTGAAGATGATTGAAAGGACTTCTGCTTATCCAGTGCAGTGAATTGCCAATAAGAGGTGATGTTCTGAAGGGCAGTCTCAACAGATTTCCTCACTGTTTTTTCTCATAATGGAGAAAATTTGGCCAGTTACACTTCCGTGATCTCACATTCTAAGATCTCTCCTCATTCATTTAAGAAAATGAGAGGAAAACAAGCTGTAGGCTTCTCTGCGTTTCCCAAATAAACTTTGTTATCCTCTTATGTAAAACACTAAGAGGATATTCCAAGTGGCAAAGAGCTTTATACACAGCTTCACTTAAAAGCAAAAACATAAAACATGTTTTGTTCTGCAGTCACAGAAATTTCAGTCATTTATTGTAAAGAATGGGCAATGTCAAAGGAACATATGGTATTTTTAGCTCTGCTTCATTACCCAATGTGGTAAACCAATCCTGAATACTTGTAACGTCTAAAAGCTTTCTCTGAGAAGAAAGGCTTTTCCTGCATAGTCTTGATTAAAGTCAGACTGTTATTGTCCAGAGGATCAGTAAACTGTCCTGAGCAGGAAGAGAAGGCTGCCTGCAGGATAAGTAGTCAGGTCTGAACAAATGGTGAAATGATAGCAAAAAAGAGAGTTGGGTGTAAAAGCAGAATGTGTATAGAGAAGAGGAAGGGTAGCCTAGTGAGAAAGGGAATAGTCCCTGATGGGGAGATGTAATTTCAGTGTGACAAACTCCTTGTCTGACCTTATGTTCAGGAATTTAGGGATGAAGCTCTATGTTAGAGGCAGATAAGCTCAAGTTAACGTGACTGAAACAGGGCAGTATAAGGCATAATAATATGTGCCTATAAATGCAATAGAGCTGACAGGCACATTTGATACCGATATCCTCTGTTAATGTGTTTCACAACATTTTTTTACTGTTACGTTTGCTGTATGAATCCATTTGACCTGCCAGTGAATTTGGCTTATGCTTGAGTACATTGACCTCTCTTTCTTTCTTTTTCCTCTCTTACTGCACAAGATCCTTGCCCTGGTTTGATATGCTCTGCTCAGTCTAGCCATGAACCAAAGTATGAGGGATCTGGCTTATTCTAAACAAAGTTATGGGATTTCAGAATGAAGAATAGTTTTCTGCCATAAGCTTCCCCTATTGTTTCTAAATATAATATTATAGGTAGCCTCAAACAGAGATTTAGTTTGGATATACCTTACACTGTATAGGAAGGAGCATGCAATGATGAACATGTTAGCTTGGAATAGCATGGATCAGCCTGGCAAGCACTGAACACCCGTCCAGTTCTTATAAAAGCCTGTGGATTTTAGAGTTTCTTGGAACGTCACAGGATCAAATCCAAATTATGACTAGACCAGGGAAATTCAATACCATCATTACACAAAACCATCACAAAGTCAACAGCAGTCTGAAATCTCTGCAAATGCTGAAGAACAATAGCATAAGTTTCAAGACAGAGTGATATGGAAATCTTTAAATATCTTAGTTTTCATTACACTCATAAGTAATCTGTTTTTGCAGCTAAGATACTTCTTCTATTAGCTCCCATGTAGGTTTCTGGCACAAAGAAGCTTTCAGGAGATTTTTGTGGCTTTTTAGTGGTATACCCCAAAACACACATAGGCCCTCTCATGAGGAAGCAGTTATTATAATATTGTGGGGGGGTCTTGTTTCCAGCTCTCCATGACTCATGCAAGCAGCTGAGAACACAGTTAAAATATGAAAGCTGAAAAGAACCTGAGAAGAGGGAGTAGTTATTCCACTTCTCTTTCTCTTGGAAGAACTAAAAAATACATAAATTTAGGTCAGACAGGGTAAAAATATTCCATGCTGTTTTTCCTTTCATGCTATTTGGGCTTTGTGAGACTTATAAAAACAGGCCCAGGGTATGGTTGAAATGAACAAGACTATTGTTTAATAAAACCCTCATGCATTGAAACAGAAACTCAGTTCATATTCTATGGTGGTTTGAAAATGAAAGTTTTCTTTCATTTCTAACAGATCTGGTTATCCATCTTGCATAAAAAACAATAAAATAAAAATCTAGAAAGAAAAAAAAAAGAGAGAAGGAAACAAGAGGAAAAAGTCCAAGTAGTCTTGCTGATGAAAGGCAAATGTTAGAAAAACATTCATTAGATGATTCCTTCTCAAAAACATGACCCAACTGAAAATCAAGAGCTGGAGACCAAAGAACTATCCGGGATTGACAGTCCATAAAACCCATGTGAATTTAAAACCTGTTCCCAGTAAAATTAACAAAACTTGTCTCTGCAAAGACAGAGCCTCCTGACATGCTTTGAATTTTGAAAATGGTAGTTATTTTTTGTTCTTTTGTTCACTGACCAGCGGAATGGAAGTGTCATCATGTGCTCCCTAGACACTTCTCAATACTGTATAATCTCATCTTTTTTTTTTTTTTTTTATACACCACTGCATTATAAATTAAGTCTGTAAATGTAGAACTGGGGCAATCTTATCTGTTCAGACAAAATGTGCAGAACAGGACTTTCATCAGCAATTTCCGTATGTATGTGAAACATGATACAGGGAAGGTTTGTTATACCAAGGCAGATTTAAGCTGCTCCACATCCACCATGCTGGCCCCGACCACTAAGTTGACTTGACAAAGCCATGGGAAAATTTGTTAGTAGGAAAATCTTGTGCAACTCAGAGTTGCTACAGCTTCTCCTGTTTTGTCTGCAGGCTGATCTAGGGTGGGCAGGCAATGCCTGATGCATTAACCACGTGGTGACACTTATGCAAACCTTCCAGGCACTTAAAGGCAGATGTGGGGAACCTTTACCAATGCAGCTATAGACTTTTAAATGCAAATGCTGCTAGTGGGATTTTAAAATATAAAAAACCCCATTTCTCAGCAGTTATAATTTACATTTTAGTTTAGCTCATAGCATTCTTTGTATCTGCTTTGAATATGTTTTATGCTAACTCCTTCCTCCTCTGTTTATTTCAGTTTAAGGTAGTTCTTTCCAAGATAGTGTAACCACTGTAGTCATTAAACATCATGCTTGTACATACTTTGCCTAATATTCCTAAGAGATAGTAACCATCTGCAAACATATTGTTGAGATTTATTATGTGACCTTTGCAGTTGTTGTAAGCAGTACAACCTAACTAGCCTACAAAGTTTCTCCTTGAAAAGAATATGAATATTAGAATGGTGTTTAAGACATTTCTCTCCCCTTCTTTCAAATGTAACCATTTCAAGAAATTATTGATGCATTTGCTGACTTGTTTTTAGCAACAATTGTCTAGTTTGTGTGGAAAGAATGTTTTATGAAGTAATAAATGAATACAAAACTCAGTTCTTGCACTGAACTGCATAAAGACTCACTCCAATTAATGAAATCAGTAGAACTCTGGTTAAATGCAAAGCCCTTTCTCCACTAAATTCAGTGCACTATAAACCTTAGAAAAGAAAAAGCTAAAACAAACTCATCCATCTGTGCATTAGAGTAAATTTGCTTTTTCTGTCACAACCATAGCATCATTCTAGCAAGTTTGAAAATGTCATTATATCTGTTTTGTTAATTTATGCATAGCAATTTCATTGATGCTAAAACGTCTTGCTGAAGGGCTATAGGGAGTTATATGCTGTTCTGGACATAAGGATATGTAACAGATGAGCGTAGTATATGGGCATTTCAGATAAGCTGTAATATGGGCTAAAGCCCAATACAAGGGAATTTTTACTTTGCCAAATATTTAAGAGCCAAAGTCTTGATGACAGTGAGTACTTTCAGTACCAACAACTCATAGGAATTTGCATATGTGTTTAGGGGCTTTTGAATCTCGTAATTTAGTAAGAGAAATAATGATCTTTATCCTTCCTCTGGAAAGAAAATACAGGAATTCTTAGTTCATTTTTGGAAGGATGGTTGTTTAGTTTGGCTGGCATTTTTGTTTTAAAGAAGAATCTTGTTTTCTTTGCACTTTGTATGGGAAGAGCGCTTTCTCTGTCAAGTTAGAGTCACAAGATCACACTATGTAACAAATGCACGCCAGAAGATGTTGAGTCCTCAACACCAGCTGTTCACAGACCCACTTCTAATGGGCTGCATTACTTGCTAATGCAGACACAGCCAATATATCACATTAGCAAAAGAAACAGCATTTACTTTCGTAGTTCTTCTTCCTGCTTGGCTGCTGGGTGACACAGAGTTAATGGACAGAGATCGCTGTTCTCCTACCCAGTTCTCATTTTGTTGTTGACATGTGGGATATTGTCTCTCTATTCTATTTCTTACACAGAGCAAGGATTACAACTCAGCAGTTTATTTTTCCTAGCTCCTATAATACCAGAAGGAAACAACCTGGAATGGAGTCAGTCCAAGAGCTGCAGGGGAGACAGCTTTATATATTTTAAGTAATTTCCATGCTCACTCCTTGCCCTGAAGATCCTGCCATTCCCATTAGGAATAGATTGCGGTCTTGTTTCAGACAAACAATGATAATCACTACAGTAAATTTGATAAGCAATTATTTCTCTTGGCCCTCAATCAGTAAAGAATTTAATTTTAGAAGGCATACTGCTCTATTAGCACTTTAAAGATTGTTACCCAGAGCCCGTCTATTTGGAAACAGAATCTCGATTTTTAGAGCATGGACCTCCCAGGAAGTCATTAATTTTTAAAGATAGTCAGATCTCTACAGTTAAGCATGTTGAAGTGTTGTTAGATCAGTGCTTTAAAGCCCTTATCTGAGCCTTGAGATAAGATAATGCCATGGTAAGGAGCAGGTAATGTTAACTTTACCACAAGATTTAACAGGTGAGAAGTGCCATTGCCCACAGAGACTTTGTACTGCCTGACTTTCTGCTCTGCATGTAGGCAGAGATGTGTCTGTCTTTTCAAGTATGCTGAGGACAACAGAAGGTTTGTGGTACCTTGCTGTCTTTTGAAGACTGCTGAGTATTTAGTATAATTGCCCCTTTGGAAAATACCAGCAGACAGTGGGACAAATGGATCTTTAAAAACAATGCCTCCCTCAAAGTATTTCCTACATGCGTCTCATATTTACAGAATGTTATGTGCAGCAAACCTAGCCTTCTCTAGAAAGTATTTAACCATTCATTCCGGTGATATACCCTCCTAAGAAGGGTTTAATCAGAATTTACATGCCCACCAAATGTAGAAATCACTGGCAGCTTTGTAACAGTTTTACAAGAAGCCAAATTGGATGCATAACCTTTAGACAAAAGTTGAATTCAGTCACTGGGCCTGTTTTCTATCTACCTTTCTCTGTAGCTGTTCTGGTTTATGTCATATTTTTGTTGTCTAAGTATTTTTTCGTCCAAATCTCTGTCCTATTCTGTATAGCAGGCCTGGAGTATGCACGAGAGACTGTCGACTAATGTGTATTTGTTGCCAACAGCTGTAAGGAAAGTGAAAGTGCAAAGCAGCAGGAGTAATAAAGGAAAAAAAAAGGCAGATGATCTTGCATTTCACAAAGGAGAAAGAATGTTTTCTATCTGCAGTAGTGGCCTTGAACAGTGACAGAGCACAAACAGAGAGTTGTGGTGCATTCAAGGGAAGAAGGAAATTATGCATTAAATTACACGGGCATAAAAGTGCATAGGACATGAGGATTTGGTTATTTCTCTAATATACAAGTTTGGGATGGATATAAAGTGAGAGCTGATTGTATCTGACAGACATAGACTAACATAAACAGAAGAGACTCTAAACAGGTCAATTCTGGGGCATGAATCCCAGAAAAAAGCAAATGCATAGTTCCCTGTTAGCAAGCACGGTGCTCTTACACCAATGACTTCCCTGGGTGTTACATGTCCCTCTAAATGTAACTGCTATTGGGGATAAGCTGCAGTGAAATGGATTTGAAGGTGCCTCTTGGAGACAGCACAGGGTGTGTTTCAGTCTGCAGACTCCCTGAGGAAGCTATAAAAAAACATCCTTTCAACAGGTTTGCAGCAAGGCTACAGCTAATTAAACAACTGCAGGTGATGAAACAGTGGTCCTGCAGTGCAGACAACAGCTTTACTACTACGAGTGCATGGGCATGGAAAGCCTAATTCAAGCTATTCCTGTACTTCCTGGACTTGGCCTCCCTTTGTTCCACAGAGCAGCATCTCTCCAAGAGGCTTGGGGAAACTGTCTGGTCCTGGGAATTTGTAACACCTGTGTGGTACAAAACCCTTTGCAGATGCAGGATGGACAAGGCTTGCTGCACAGTCTGGCTCTTGGCCCTCTGAGGCACGGCTCATTTGACTTCATTTGAATAGATTTTTTGTGAATCTCAGGAGATGCTGCTCTGTCTGGTGCCTGAGCAAGCTCTCACTGGGTGAGAAGCATGCAAATGTCAAGATTCCTCTCTTGAAAGAAGATACCGTACAGGCTCGGGTAACTGAATTGTGATTATACAGCAATCCTTCCTTAGTCTCGTTTCTTACTGTTATTTAGTTTTTCCTTATCCAGGTAAAGTTTGTTGTGGGTTCCTTTACGCAAACACTGAAAAACTTAGTTTGTTAATGAATTGCTAATGTCACACTGTGCATTGTAAATCACAGGAAGTGCTACTGGGACTTGACACAATGATCCACAAGCATGAAAAGTTCCCGATTAATTTCTTTACACCTTGGCTCATATGGTGGTAATGCCGTTAGGTGATATGTCAACTTCATGAAGGAACATTTTCTGGAAGAAATCACAAATCTCAAGCATATAAAGCGTATTTTTATCTAAGAGATTTAGCTGGAGTTGCCACTTCCCTGCTCTCTTTCCTTTGATAACTATAATCTGTTTCCCCGTTCACTTCAGCTAAAGCTTGTTTTAAAATCCAAATACTTTGAAGGGAAGCTCAGCATGACAGAATAGAAATAAACTTCCTTGGCAAGCACAGCCCCCTTCTACCACCCACAAATTATGTTTTGGGTTTTTTTTTTTCCTCCTTCAATTAAAGAAAAATGTTAAATCATAATTTAACATGCTAAAAAGCAGTAGGAGTTATAGAACAAGGATATATGGCAAACATTTGAGTATGAAGTGAAAATGGAAGCTCAGACTCTGGAGAACACACGAATGGTAGAAAGGAAAGCACAGTAACTTGCATTTTCATGCAGGGAAGTATAAAAAACTAATCAGGATTCATACCACCCAGCTAAAAGAAAGGTGATACAGCCCAAGAACAGCCTGTACTCAGTGGAAGCTGAATCCGGAGCTGTTTTGGATATGGTGCTTGTAAAGGACTCTATTCCCCTTCGTCATTCTGCCATTTATCTTAGTATTTTTACCCTGCCTTCATGTATCTCCATGAGTCTGAAGTCTGCACGAATTTACTGTGCCAGATTTTCTCCCCAAGGTAACTCAATGAACGATGTACTTATCACGTGGATGAGCCTGGTCCACTGTCCATCTGTTTCCTTACGGGATTAAGTATTGGATGAGATCAAATCCAAGGTGGGAAATAATGAACATAAAGGATTACAATTTTGAGAACAAACAGATAAGAATTCAAGCCATTTTTACCTATGCTGTTGACCATAGAAAACCTAAACATTTGGATAGCTAAATGCTTCAATTTGCACCTCAATCCTGTAATTTTCCCTACTTTGTTTCAATATTTTTCTGGTGTAACAAATATTATGTGTCAGAGCAACAATCTATGTCATGTCAGCAGCTGTGCATCCAAAATTAGCTTATGATTACATTCAGTAATGTACTACAGGTACCTTGCCTTTTCTGAATAACTAAACTGTTAGGAATTAGGTTTTCTGTTTTACAAAGGATTCTGTGTAAATTTTTCCAAACCAACCCAAAATAATACTGAAACATTCACAGCTTCAAATACAAAGTCCTTCAGAAAATAAATAAATCTCAGGTTCATCAAAAGCTTTTTTCTCATTTCTAATTTTAATTTCTAATTTCTAACAGTCATTCAAAATTGGAAAAATCAGAATACTATGTGTTCAAAAAACTGAAATGGAGACTTCAAACTGGAACATTCCACTGCAGTTTTCTTTCAAAGAGAGTCAAGAAAGAGAGCATGTCTGCAGAAATGCAGGTGACAAAACATTTTTAGAACAAGGAAGAGCTCCATCAGAGGAAACATCTAACTAGTGCAATAAAAAACCTCTTCAGTATGAGTTCTGCTTCTCAAAAACATAACAGAAGTGTTCAAAGGCTCCTAGACACAAACAATTTGCCGCTATCCTGCAGACTGAATTATTGTGATCAGTTCTTCCTCTGTCAGCATGTTAAACTAAGGAAAAAGGCGTTTGTTCCTGCTGCTAATTCTCTTTCCCAAAGCTCAGAATAGTCCTTACTCTAAAACCAAGACAACCTTTCTGCCCTCTTTCCCCTGCAGGTTTCTCTCACTAGATAAAAAATACCCTCTGTATAGAGAGAAGTGCTGTTTCTCGGCTAACCTCACAGATGTCTGGCTTGCATGATGCAGGACCGACCAGCAGTAGACATGAGCCCTTTAAAAGCTCAGGTTTCCCTGTGACATCCTCCTTAACATCCTTTTTAGATGTAGACACTAAGTCTAGGCAGCACTGAAAGTTAGTGATGGTAAAGGCACCTCTATCCCAAAAGCCAAAATGGTAATTTTGATTCCATTCGCTGTCTCTACCCTCTGGAGTGGACCAAAGGGAACCTTTTTTTTTTTCCCCCCACTTTTTTAACTCTGTATCTGAGTTGCAAAGACAGATGCAATGACAACAAACAGGAGAACATGCAGAGCTGCATTACAAACCAATTCATCAGCACACACAGCACTCCTGCCTTACAAATTTGCCTGCAGCTCTTGTCTGCTGCGTTATTTTTAAACTGCCTGCAGGTTGCAGATTTTTCAGTGGTCCTCCTAACAGTGTACACAGAGGATTTAGCAAGGCACAACTTCCATTACCATGAATTTAAGTTACCAAAATTCCCAGCACATTAAAATTCAGCATCCTTCATCTTCCCATAAACTTCTTGCTGCAATTTGCATATTCACAAGAGGGCATCCCAAGTCTCTTACAGCCTTTCTCCGTGGCAAGGTCACTATAACTTGGCTCTGCATCCCTGATGTTCCCAACTGCCATACACCAGCCTGCAGAGTGCAGCCTGCAGTTGCTATAATCAGCAACCCAGGCATCAAGACTTTTTGGCTCATCATGGAAAACCCAAGAAGATAGACCCAACTGACTGAACCCAATGCTCAGTTTCACAACACTCTTATCACCAGACGTGATTGTCTCAGCACCAAAACCATCTGCTGTACAAACGAAGGCTATGTGCAGGCATAGGGCACTCTTCCATCACACATCCAGGACTCAAACTTCACACTACTCCCAGCAAACCTGCCCCACTTCTGTGGGAGGCTGGATGGGATAGAGTCAGGGCTTGACATCTGTAAATGGGAGAGCTTCTATGTGCAGAAAAACTGCACGATCCATGCACAATTCCTATGGAGAAGGGACTAACAGGAAGAGTATTCTATCTACGCCACCACAATACTTTAAAGAAGAAAGCAATGGAGCATTTTTCAGAAACACTGATCACCACAACTGCTGCTGATGTAAACAGAAGCTGCAGATGCTCAGGCTTTCCGAGGGGTCAGACCCTGCAGCCAAATGTAACGAATATTATGGTTTGTTTCCTTCTTCTCTGTTGCCTGGTTTATTCTGCAGCCGAGAGCAATACTGCAGAGCAATATCCATCAGGTCAGAACCCCTCCTCTCATCTGATTTGGGATGTCTGGGACATCGTGCCATTCGCACTCTTGACCGCTGTTAGAAGCTCTAGAAATTACCCCAGCTAGCACTGCAAGAAGCACTTGCCCAGCATCATCAGCAGGGGCACAGACACGTTTGCTTCCACCCCTTTGACACACACAGAGCAGATTACAACTGTGTGATATATGAGGGGTTTTGTTTGGATCTGGAGCTCCAGCACAGAAGCCTTTGCCCTCAAGAGGGTACAGCAGGGTCTAGAAAATAATTTCTGTATAAACAGTCAACAAGCTTCAGTCAGAGCAAAATGCTCTGGCCCCACAGGGCTGACAACTGTCTCCCTGTGGGACAGCATGGGACCAATTGGTCTGTCTCAACAGCGATGGCCAAGCAGAGCCTGGCCTCCCTGTGTTGGGTAGGGTTCGCTTGCTGTGCTGTGGGTTAAGCCTGTGCTTGCTTGACCCTGTATAACAACTGTCCCTCAGCCTTCTACGTTACACAGCTAGTTAAGCTCATCTCTCCCTGCTGACATGGGGAGTTTCAATTTGGCTCTCGGCTGTGTATATTCTGCAGACATCCTCTGTGTAATTGCATGGCCTGGCCCCAGGCTATCAGGCTCTGGGAGAAATAACTGCATTATTCTACAGAACAGTTAGCATAATTAAAATATTGACTGCAGATTAAAAAATGTGCTGAATATTTCCACAGAGCGGTTGGAGGGTTGGCAAGTCTTGGCAGCTTGTTGGCTGCAGGAACTGGCTGATATTTAGGTGCGCCTTCTCCTTCAGTATTCATTGCTGTACGTGGGAACTGCTTTTTGTGCTGTCAACTTCTTATCTCCCAAGCAGCCAACCCACAACCAAGAAAAAAAATGAACTGACTGGAAATGAGGAGCTCCAAGGGCTTTCTTGTAATTCTTGTTGCCAGTAAGACCATTTCCTTGTTATTTATGACTTCAGGACATCTGTCTTACTGTGTCTCTATCTATTTTTATTTGTGTCCATCTCTCCAAATGCAGAGTGTAGGAACTGCATATGGTGAGAATGTACCAGGTGATAAAACCATTTGCTTAAGAACTGCCTGTACCATATGAGAGGCATTAATAAAGTTAAAAAGCCCACGAAAACTTCCACTGAAACTTTTGTTTTAGCTACTATTCCTTCTTTGACATTTGCTTTCTATCTGTATTTAATCTGTAACCAAAGTCTAAGGAGTAAAATCCTTACACTTCCACAACCTAGAGGGCAGAAGGGGATCGAAGAAACCCACTTGGTAGGGCTGGTAGAAACTGCAGAAGCACTGATCACTACAGGGCACTTAAGGAATCCTTAGTGCCTTTGCAGTATCTCCCCGTTCTCTTTCTTAGGGGAATGTCTGGGATAATAAACATTGCTAGAGACACACAAGCTGGGCTTTGAATGACTTCCTGGTTCTGTCCACTCCCCCTGCTATCTGGCAAAAAAGGTAAAATGAACTCATGCTACCAGCGTTAAACAAAACATGTGGACGATGCCTAAACCACTTTGCAGACACCTACATCCTGAATGAAATGCAGTAGGATCAGTAACTTGCCAAGGTACTGCTTTAAATCAGCTTCTTATTTAATCTTCACTTACATGCTTGAGAAATTCCTGGGATGGTAGGAAGTGTTTGAGCACCAGTGCAGTCTCCACTGGTCTCCAGGGATGGCTAACCTGAAGCTGTCCTACTCCACTGTAGCTTCCAGGGACAAGGGTCTGATTTACAGTCTGATCTACAGCTCTTTTGAGATGAGCTAGTTTTGTGAACATTTCCATTCCCACTCAAGGGAGGTCACAAGAAATGGCTAAATGCTATTTTCTGAGGCTTCTATTACAGCTTTAAAGTAATCATAACAGCAAATTAATAGCAGATCTACTCTGCCATTTTCCGTTCTCATTGCCATCTCTGTAATCAAGAGCAGCTCTACTTCTTCAAAGCTTATTTCTGCGATACTTGTTAGTTTTGAATACACAATTAGGAAAGGAGCATGAGATCTTGGCACTCCAGCTGTGGTCTGTAGGCTACTGCCCTCCTTCTGTGCTAGGTTCATTGCTAGTTTCTGCTCTCAACTTAATATTGACCTCCAAACTGTAAATCATAAATACCACCTTGGGTAGACACCATTCTTTCAAAGGCAAAAATATATTTTTATTTACATTTTAAATATCTTCTAAATTAAACCCCAAGATAAACTCTGTGGAATGAGACAAAAGATGCTCTAAATTCAGTACACAGAAAGAGAAATTCACTGCGCACGCATGGTGTAGGGGGCAGGAATTGTTACAGCCTTTTCTCTGCTCTGATAGTTCACATGGCCCCAAGTTTTTAGTTTGTCTCCACTGAATGATTCATCTCTATTACCAGTATTTTCAAAATTAAATGGAAGAGGAGGAATGTGTTGATTCCCCTGCTGTGTTTAATAATCTTCTAAAAATTGTTTCCTGTTTACCTGGAAATCCCCACCTCCATGCTGTGATTTAAGCATTTTCACCCTGTTAACTTAAAAACAAAGCCTAGAAGATGCTGTATAGTTTTTATCTTGCAGCCATAAAGCAATTTATGATAAATGTTGTTGTTCCAGAGAGAAATTACTTGGAAATGTGCATATGTTCATAGTTCCACATTGCTCATTTAAATCATAACTGATTGTTGAAAAAAACAATTCAGTTTTTATTCATGTAACATGTCTGATGACTGATGGCAGCTTCTCTTTTAACAATCACTGTGTTGGTGCTCAAATACAAAGCTCAGTAAAGCCATCAATAACCCCATTTATGGAACTGTGCTACTTACTTTCATGGTACTGGCTAGCACACAACTGTGAATAGTCAGTATGCATTGTTTCGTGCAAGACTTGCCTATGAGCAAAACTTACGGTGTATTTTCAAGACAAAATACTAAAAATACCTAAACTGCTTTTCCAGCTGAAGAATTATCTCTGAACTCCTGTGGCTTGGCTGGACAAAAGGGAAAGAATTTTCCCTTTAGCTTCCTCAAGAAATAAATTTCCACAACAGTTCTGGGATTTTACTTACGTAGCACATATCAAACAAACTATTCTTACATAAAAGATTTGCATTAGCTCACACAAGTCAGTGTGTTCTGTGTTAGGTTATGTGAAAACAGTTCATTTAAAAGGCAGCAGTATCCTGTGGCCTGAGAACAGAACTGGAAGCTGGGAATTCAGAAGGGACCTGAGCTTTCTCACACTTCCTCTCAGCTTTTCATACAGGTCTAAATTTTTCTAAATGAACATTACATTTATGTGATTAACTGGAGGCCGCATGGGCCTGGTTTACTGATGTGTTAAATTTCTACTGCTTCTATTAAAGCTATTGGGAGCTCTCAGCTCTCCACGTTTCAGAAGGCTGTAATGCAGTTAGACACAGCCCTTGGGAGGGAGAGTAACACCATTACCTTGGTGAGTACCAGGCACGGACAAAGGTAGGAAAGTGATGGAATAAAGCATAGGGTGTACAAATTCAGCATGTCCCTCTCTCTATGGGCCTAATATCCCTGATTAATCCATGAGGGATGGTGGCAGTGGAGATACTGAAATATTTGGCATCCAGACAGGTACTGTGCAAGACCATAGGCAAGAGAGCAGCTGGTAGGAAGCACTGGGCTGGCACAGTGAGGTTGAACGCCTCTCTGGCTGGCGTCCCTCAGCCTGGCTGCCGGCTCCAGCAGTGCAGAGACTTTCTTTCAAAGTCTTGCACTACTTATCTCGGTGACTAGACTGAATGCTTGTTAGCTGGTGAGCCTCATTTGCCTCCCCTTTTTAAGTCTATGCAGCAGCTTTTTGTCTAACAGCTGGCTTTCCTCTCTTCTCCTCTCAGATGAGATGGAGCAGTCCCCTGCAATGCATTCTGACTACTTGGTCTCAGGGATTCGAACTCCGCCAGTGAGGAGGAACAGCAAACTGGCAACACTGGGCAGGATCTTCAAACCATGGAAGTGGCGGAAAAAGAAAAACGAGAAGCTAAAGCAGACATCTGCAGGTAGGACGAGAACAAGAGAGTGATGCTGCACAGAGCAAAGCTTAGTTTGGGCAAAATTTGCTTACATAGGAAATGTTAATGGTGACCTGATCTAAACCTAATTCAGAGATTTCATCATGTTACAGGTTAATAATATTTGAGGCTAGATAGAGCCCATATAGACTGACTTCCTATATAATACAATATAGTACGTTTAGAAGAAAAGGTCAAAATACGAGAGTGAAGCACAAGCCTTAACACAGACTGCTTTTCATGGGCTGTCCCTTCTCCAAAATAGGCTACATTTATGGCCCCAAGTATCATCACCCCTTTTATTTGGGGTGAAGATTATATAGGTCACAGTAACATTATGAAAAGTGACAGGAGGGAGCTACAGCATGTAAAATGCCTTCCCTCAAGCAGCTGTCTCTGCGGTGAAGAAGCCCAGCACACAGCACTGCCTGCTCTCGCTAGTCTCCAGGGATGTCCCAGGAGATCAGTAAGGAGACAGACTCACTTTCCTAAGATAGGATGGTGCAATTCCCTGCACTTGCCCTGATATCCTGTGGAGCATCACAGTAAAGGGTGCCACTTCCTGAGGCAGCTCCAACGTGCTGAAGGCTCTAATATCCCAGTTACTCCGCACTCAGTGTGATCAGACAGTAGGTTAGATCATAAATCTCAGCTCTACATGAGGGTGATTTTACAGATATTTTAACAAAGGAAAAGGCACAAGCAGGCTGACCAGTCCATGCTCCCCAAAACAAAATCCTTGTGGTTCTTTCCAAGCACATAGTAGTTGAGACTAGAGGGAATTTCCACATTGCATCTTTCTCACTCCATTATATGAATACTCTGTTGTTAACTGGTGCTGTGTTATGCTACTACTTCATGCAGTGCTGGAGAAGAAGATGACAGCACGACAAGGTCGGGATGAACTCATTAAGAAAGGCCTTCTGGAGATGATGGAACAAGGTAAGTAAAAATTCTTCATCTTTTTTATCAAAGTCTTTTCCAGGACAACAGGAAACACATAATTGCAACAGAAGAAACCTAACAAACAAATGAATAAAAAGGAAAACCTTCAATCCAAACAGAGAAGAAAATTCAATATCTGAATTAAGCACATCTTTTTTCAAATTTCTCCCTGCTGCAATCAATCCATGCAGTTTAATTTTTGATGTTTTACCATCTTGAATGCAACTCCATCTTCGCTTGATTTATACATGGTGCAGATCTGAGCTGGTACGTATGTTTTATGCAATTGCTCTAAACCTAGCTAAATCCTACTGCCAAGAAAGTCAGCTAAAGCTGGTATAAATATAAACTTAAACATACAGATGCATTCAGCTAACATGCACAATCCATGAATTCAAATCTCATAAAACGATACTAATCTGATGTTTTCAGCTGTCTTTCTGGTAAACCAAGTTTGTGACAAAACGTATTACCGTTCTGCCTGGTTTTCATTCACATGGAAAAGTGAAGCATTTGGTAGTGTCATTTTAAAGCTTTCCTGAGTACAAACCAGGTTCAGCAGAAGTCATTGCATGAAAGATGATAAAATGTCAGAAACATGCACAAAGGACTGTGGTTCTGTATATCCCTGCTCCAAAGCCCTGACAGGTCCTCAAGGGAGACAGAGATCTGGGTGACTATTCTGCGAGATCAAGCGAGCTCCCAAGGTTATGGACAACATCCCAATTGCCATTTCCACCTAAACAGAGATAAAAAAATAAATCCATCTTTACTTTGAAAACTTTATATCAGAAAGTACTGTCATGAAGAAAGATTGGCCTTTTGAGTTTGACCAATCTGATAGACAGAAATTATGTTCTTTGAAACTAATAATTGAGTTTCTTTGTATAAAACAAATGCCATGCCTATAAATAGCCTGTGGGACAATACTCAGTGATGCTATTCTGGAGTGTAACCGAGCAACTGAAGAGTCAGAAAAAGAGCATTTTAAACAGATTTTTTTTTTTCATTGCAGTAAAGCAATTTTCATATTATTTTATGGGATATATTTTAATATGAATTTCATGTTCAAATTAAAAAAAAATCTATCAAACCATTAGTTTATTCTAAAATGGAAGGTTTTAGAAAGCTCATTTTTAATTCTGTCCATTGTACTCTGTATGTCTCTCATAATTCTAAATAATTAGTTGCCCTATTAGCATATTAGCCCTATGGGATAGAAAAATACACCCCATTTCTGCTAGGATTATGGAAGCTCCCCATAATCCATGAATTTGAAGACATGGCTATTCTAGAGCTTTGTCAAAGCATAGTAAAATAAAATGTCTGTAGAGCACATTAAAAGGTAATAATAATAATAATGAATCAATAAACCTCTTGCATGCATAAAGAACTGGCTGGGAGGAAAACAGATGATGCTAAGTTGCAAGGTCACTTTAACAAAATTAAAATAGTTTAAATAAATACATATAGTGCAGTGAGAAGTGATGACAAGCTGTGCTTTCAAAAAGGCAGCTGCAAACAGACTGCTTACCTGTCTGCAATAAAGTTGAATAGCGCTCCTATAAACATCAAACAAATTTTCAGTACCACCCTGCTGCCCAGAAAGGAAAGAATGGCTAACAGTCAGTTGAAGGACATTGCAGCCACCTGCAAGTTATTTTTCTTTACAGTGTTGTGAATCTCCAGGGTTATTTTATTATATTATTAGTAGAAGCAGCTTATTAACTGGAATCAAAAATTGACCCAAATAATTCTCAGTGAATTATTAGTGCCCTACTTGGACTGAGCTGAAATGGCAGCAGTTTCAAGGCTAAGTCCTCGTTTATGCAGTAAGGTGCAATTGTCAAAGCAGCAATATTATGCTAAAAGACTACAGTAAATCCTAAAATCCCTCTATTTCATCAGGCTCTACTCCACTTCCAGAGACCTGATTCCTGCTTACTTTCATAAACAGCCCAAATAGGGATGAAGCTGAGAAATCTCCAGATCTGCTTCATGCATTTACAATAGCTGTGTCACACTCCAGTTTTGTAGCACAAGGTCTGTCAAGCAGCATTTTGAACTGGACTGTTTGGCTCAGAGCAAAGCTGGCGCGGAATCTGCATCAATCTGTGAGCAGCCCAGGGTGAAATTGCACCGTCCTTGCTTTGGTGATGAGTCATCCTAACAGGTTATGTCACCCTTTCTCCTCACACAACCCCAAAGCCCAGCTGCCCAGAGACACTGCGCAGACGAAGTTGCACAGCCTGGGCCCCTTCTGTCTTCTCCTCTCTAGCTCTGCTCACACAGGGCAAATACAGCTTTGCTGTAGGGAACCAACTTGTCTGGCATACAGCGGGATTCCTTCCCAACTAAATTACAGCCCTACTTCTTCCGATTACTTTGCAAAACTCAAGACTCTCTGCTGCTTTCCTTACCAGTGGATCTAAGGTCTGCGATTTCTCCTGTCCCCAGACTGTCTCTAAAATATCATGTTGGGACCCACTGCCAATCAAAGCAGCATATCCACTTTGATCGAAGTATGAGCTGATCATTTCTGACCAGGAACATCACTGTTGTGAGTCTCAGATGCTCCTCAACAGAAATTCTTCAACAGGGCTGTCTTCTGCTTGTCATTACTTCATTAGTCACTACACTTCCCATCGGCTGGGATCTGAAGGAACTCATGTCTGTGACTGCAGTTTCATTGTGGCACAGCTGTCAGCAGCTTGCCTTTCCAAAGGATGTGAGGAAGGAGCAAAGCAGAGTTACCTTGAAAACATTCAGGGAGCTTCCCCCGATATTTCTCCCCATTGTGAGCACAAAACTCATCAGATGTAGCTGTACTTAAAGCAGTGAGAGATAAGGGCTCCCTATCAAATAATGCAGCTGTTAATACACCAATGATTATGTATAGGCTGCCTTCACAATGAGCTGAAATGTAGGCAATGAACTTTTTCCCCCCTCCCCTTCCTTGTATCATAGCAACTGTGCTACTGCAGGGGCTATTTTAAGAACAGTAACTTTTCACCAAACGTGATTATGAGGCAGACTGAGTGAGCTCAGCATGCAAAAACACTGCATCGCTTCCGCAGCATCTCTGAGCCAAAATCTGATAACCTTACCCAAAAGGGCAATAAATTACCGTGCAGATTGTCCAAATAGTATTAAAAAGGAGTAGCTGTGAATGTTCGCTATTTTAAATGAACGTTCAAGAAACTTGTCATGATATCATTGCAAGAAAACATAGCCCTGTCAGGAGCTTCCAGAAAGGAGTGTCTAGGGCTGAGAAATACAAGTTAGGAGGTCAGGGGTGGACAGCAGACGTGTCCATCAGCATGGAGCTCTGGCTAGAGCGGGAAGTAATTGCTTTGGTTTGCAACAGTGATGTAGATCTTGTAAATTCTGAGAGAGTCATGAAGTAAAAGGATAGTTTGTATTCTGAGGACTCTTGCCTGAATAGGAGAATACTAGAAAAGCTTCAGTCATCAAGATGCATACAGCTGCAGGGATCACTGGCACAAAAATCTTTCACAGTAAGCAAAGGGAGCAGTTTCTAGGTCTGCATGAAGAGGGATTTGAATTTCTGATCAGCTCAATCACACAGGACACGCTTTTCAGAGCTGAGTAACTAAAACTATGCTCAAAACCTACAGTTTGGTAGGGAATATTAGCAGCCTTGCCTTCAGTAAGGCTCCAGCATTATTGCTGGGGCAGCTGGATGGCAGCGTGTGGTGCACAGAGCCTGACACAACTCCGACACGTCAGACCAACCTGTGCAGGTGCTGCAGCACAAGCTCTGCTCATGCAAGAAGTGCCTTCTCCCAGAGACCTCTGATTTCCTATGCCTGTACTCACCTCCCACACAGCAGGTGCTTACAGAGTACAGTGGCCTTCCTGTACATGCACAACGGCCATTTGCCCAGGCTGTTAGATGGCCACAGAAAAAGGTGCCCTGCTGAGAAAACTGGGTGGATATTAGTGGTGTCCAGATGGGCTGGTGTCCACAAGCTTTGCGTTACAGATGCTCAGCACTGTTAGAAATCAGGTGCTGTTCTAAAACAAATCTCAGTCCCCTGAGCGCTAGCAGCACTCTTCTCAAGAGGATAGCAGGGAGTTTCAGCTTTCACTGCTTATGGTTTAGTTAAGATTAAATTATTTGGTGTTTTAGATACTGAAGGCAAAGCCTGCACTGGTGATGATGCCGCGAGAGCAACGCAGAGTGACCCTCCAGCTCCTGTGTGCCAGGCACTTGCCTCAGAAGAGGTGCAGCAAGAGAGTACAATAGCAGCCACACCGAATGTGACCTCGCTTGGTGAGGAACTGCATTTGGATGAGCTGAAAGAAGATGCAGGTATTGGATATAAAATGTTTTCAAAAACATATAAAACATTAAAAAAATATTTCTGCTGACCTGCTTTATGAGAAGTCAAATATGTCAGTGCATTAAAGGGTCAGAGCACCTTGTTCAGCTCAGCTCATACTCGGTTAGCAATCAGTACGTAAAAACAGTGATTTTTGAGACTGCTGGGACCACGCAAAGCTTGGCATAATGGGATTAGTTGGATTATGAGACGATCCAGTCCTGGCATGGTGCCCCTTTGGTATTAGCAGTGACTGCTGTGAAGATGAAACAAGCTTCTCTTAAAAACATTTCTTAAACTTCTGTGCCAACCCTGAAATTGCTTGTCCTGGCTCGGGAGAACAATGTCAATACACAGCCCACACCGCCCATATCATCACCCTGTCTACAACATGCTGCAAATACAAGTGAAGTTCAATACTGGGAGCACAGATAAGCTAAACCAAGCTCCTTTCATGCAACTGTGCTCCGGCACCGCTCATCCGTGACAGCAGTTCCTTGGGACCAGAGGAGCCAGGCACAACCCAGCAGCTGGAGGGTTTCCATTCACTTCCTGACAACCAAGAAATGCAAAGCCACAGAGATAATGCTTTATCCTAGTTTGTGAGGAGTGCTGTGTAGTGATTACTGATCTTCCTGCCCATTCCCTCTGGTCAATCTTTACACCTTCTCCATCTGTCCTCGTTGCCTTTTGTTCTCCATCCCACCCCCTCATGCCCTGCTTTCCCTGGGATCCCAGCCCCCAGCCACTTTCACCAAGCCCACCCCTACCTGCTGGGGTTTGCTGAACAATGCTGCCTGCTTATGCCCTCACCCTGCTTCAGCAGCTCAGAATGATTTCCATTCTCTGAAGTTTTCCATTTCTTTGCTTTATCCTTTCCCACTTCCTTTTCCTCCTGTCCTTTCCATCCCCATGACTCATGCAATTTTGTTCCTTTTTGCTGTTTTGCTTTTATATAATATTGCTCTTCTGGCCCATTTCTAGCTCCACTCCACTCTTAATTACTTTGACAACAGAAACTCTTCAGTATCCCAAAAAGTCTCTCTCCTCATGTTTGCTCATCACAAGGATTTTTTGGTAAGCTTAACAACACCCTTCCATCACCCATCACCTTCCTCATTTCAACTACATGTGTTATTTCATCAAGAAATATCCCAAAGCACTGTATGTGGGCTTCTAAAGATGTATCCTCTCTCTTTTTTGTCTCTTAAAATAGAGACAAAATAGAGAATTGGACATAGACAGCTTCTATTAATGTATGCCCTTAATGCTGTTTTCCTTTGTCTTCAAACTCTATCCTTTATGGCCGTGTTTAGTTTTGTATCACCCTAGAAATTAATTGAGGCAAAACCCATTCATCTCCCTCTTCTTACAAGAGCCAGATCAAGATCTTGACCAGAATCCTTCAGGCACTACTATTATTAGCAATAGTACTCTTTTCTAGAGCTTTTCATTCCATATCACGAAGGAAATTTCTCTCTGAACTTCTAATTCTTATCATTGGGACAGGCTATCCTGGAAAAATGGTGCTAATAACGTATCATGTATTTAACCTTATGGTTCTGCAAAACCTAGTACTATGATTTAAAATTTGCCTTTCACTGCATTCAAAATTGTGTATTGAGGCTTTCAAAAGCATCCTGATTTCTTACGTCTCTTTCTCTAATCCTAGTTCCTTTTTTTGTCTCGCTGGCACAACCTTTCCTCTCTTCTGTATTTCTTTTCCTCCATTTTTTGACGTGTCATTTTTCCAGGTTCCAAAAAATAACAGTGGGATTACCTTCTCCTGTCTCCCTGGTCTGCAAGACTCCACTCATATTTGTTGGAAATCTTCCTACCTCTTTCACTGGTGGCCTCTGGCTTTTAAAATAATTATTGTCTATCTAATTTTTATGTGCTAATTTATCCCTGTCTGTGCATTGTAGCATTCCTGTCTCTAGTGAGTCCACCTTAAGGAATTCATTGGGTGGGAAAGCTCTTCAAAATTGTCAGAGTGTATTGCTAAGTTTATTATAATGTTGAGTTTATTATAATGTTTGTCCTTGGGCGCAAGCCAGGCCCAGTGCAGTAGGTGTCACACAAATTCATATGAATATTTGACCACCTAGAAACAAACTGCATATATTTGCTTTATACCCAATATGTTGTATTTCATCCTGAGGATGTGAGGTGAAGGCCAGGGAGGGGAAGAGGAGGGAACAAAACGAAATATTTGTAGACTTCGTGTTTGGTTAATACACAGAAAAAGAACAGCCTAGGCAGAAAGAGGGCAGTTCTTTCCACCTAACCTAGCCAATGGGCTTGGGGGCAGTCCCAAGGGGAGGATTTCTACCTAGTAGTGAGATGGCATTTTGACAAGTGGCACTCAATGAATAATTAGGTACTCTGGCAAAGAGTCTAGTGCTGAGCACTTGGAGTATTTTCAGCAGGATAATATTCACTCTGCAGTATGAAATCTGTTAATAGGTTTGTGTACTCAAGACTCAGGTCTGCCTTCAGACTGAGTCAAACGTGTACTGTTGTTACCAGAAACAACCACAGAAAAAAAACAGAAGCAAACCGTTCTTTGCAGGGAATGTAAAATGGACATTCTTTAGACAACAGTGCACAATGCCAGCTTGTTTTCAGGATACCACTCTCAGAACAGGATGGAATTCAGAAACAAAAAGATCTGTTTGACTGAGGCTGAGTGTGTTTCGGATCCACCTTCTCTATAGGAAAGGTCCCACTATGGCTGCTCCTCTGCATCTGTGCCAAACAGCACTTAATGTCACAGGGAGGTGTACTGATTTCGGTGAAGTTACTGCCAGAAGAAAGTATCACTCCACTCAGGGGAATGCACACAAATCTGACTAATTTTCCTGTCAAGGTACTAACAATCTACTGGAGCTCTTGATCTTTCTGTAATGTAACCCATTAGTGACTTAATTTTTCTCTTCCTCTATTCCACATTTTGTTTTCTATGCAGTAGGCACAAAACTACAAAGTGATGTCTGCCCGGAACAAAGCATTTCCCTAGAAGCATATTTAAAAGAAAATTATTTCCTTCTATAATTCAGGCAACTATCACATACCACAGCTTTCAAGCCAAATTTCACAAGAATTCCTGTTAATGATGCATATTTTTTCTACTTTCCTGTCTTTTTTGAATGATAAACACCCATTCCTCCTCTTCTAGGAATACTCATTAATCTGTTTGTCAACAAATTAAATGCTATTATCTTGCCAATGCTATTGTTTCCAACTGCCTAAGTGCTGTGGTGCCTCCCCATGCACTCTGAACACAAGGATGCTGAATGCTCATTAATACAGAGAGTTTGTATTCTAAACAAGACATAAAACTGAGCCAAGAAAAGATTTGTGACATGGCAGCTGTGGGTGCCCACTGCTGTGAGTTTTTAGGAGATGCCCTAAAACGGTTTGGAGGGAAAGGCAATTTGTTTAGACAATCCAGAATGCTAAAAGGAGTGGGATTTGCCATTTATCCAGCCCAAGCAGTCTGGACCCTCTCATGTGTCCTGCTTGAGCTTCATGCCTTTCTGGATCTAATCCCCTGTGCCCTCGTCACAGCCAGGTCAATTTGATGAACTGCTCACTGATTGAGCCTGCACTAACTTTAAGAGCTAAGTGCTTTTGCCATCTTTCAGGAGACAATCCTGAAATGAGCACTGCTTCAACACCTCAAATTAAGGCTCTGGGGACTGAAGTTTTCTTAGGTACTTCACCGATTCTCTGTTCCACACTAGCTGCTGAGATCCAATGGCAAATCTTTTTTATGGCAGGCTTTTCTTGGTTATCCGCTTTAACCTCAGGAAAGACTCAACAGTTCCAGAGTCAGGTACAGTAAGAGAGGACTTGGGATGCAAGTTAAAGTCATGTATTAAATAAGATAAAAATCAAATTGTGAAAATAAATGCGTACAACAAACAATTGGAAAGTCAGCTTTCATGTAATATTACCAGTTTGATACTCTCTGCCCTTTGGCTCTGCGTTCCTAGCACAGAAGAGTACTCAATCAGTAACTGTGCCACTGCAGCTGCATACTGTAAAAAAATTCATTGCAGTTCTCAAAAGTTGCTTTGTCTTGCTGTCCTCATTATTAAAAAAAAAAGGAAAGGGAAAAAGGCCTTAGGGAAGTAAGGGAAGGTCAGCAGTTTTCTCAGGAACATCAAAACTAACATTTCTTCAATATCCTCATACATTTTATTCTTCACCTGCCTTGGCTGTTTGGCTATTTCACACAATAATTATTTTCACTGTGGAAAAGAAGTGCTTCTAGCTGTGTGCCATGTGTTCTGTTTTTCTGAATGTTCCTGGCATTGTCCCCTGGCCTATCATTATTATTAACTTCATGTTCCATTAATTTTACTCATCTTCCTACTAGCCAAGAAACCTTCAGTACCCACGGAAGAATTAGAAGATGCCAGCCTGCCAGCATCTGAAGACAGTCCACAAGCCTTACTTGTATCTGAATCCACAGATTCCCCCCAGAAACAGACAGAAAGAAACCCAGCACAGCTTCCCAGCCCTCCGTTGCTCCCAGCTCCACCACCTAAGGCAATCTCCAAAATCACAAAGAGCATAACAGGTCAGTCATTACTGGTCACTAAAGACTTTCCCATCCCTTATGTGTTGTTCACCTACACAGCACAATTTTTTTCTTACATCCTTTTTTAAGCCTATTGCTGCAAATTGCTGTTAATCAGGCTAGTTATATTGAGTGAACAGAATGCTAATGATTTCCATGAACTGAGTGGTCTGGTTGCCTGATAACAACGCACTGATCTTTGTACTTCACATATTTATCTGAATCTCTCAGGGGATTATTTGTTGCAAGTTTATCACACTAAACACATGCAAAACAAATCAAACCAACTGCAAACATCTGCTGAATCAGATGCTCATATTGATATGCCATAAAACACAAGGAAGATTTAAATGTTTTCATTACCTAGACTCCTGCTGGATAACAGTGTAACAGCCAAAACCAAGTTCAAGTCAATAGGTTCTGCAGAGGTTTCTGTCTGAAGGGTTTGCTCTCTAGGGTTAGTCTAAACTAGAGCTATGAAATCTGGTCTAGTTACAAAGAACACACATAAGTGATACACCTGGCTCCCACAAAGCAATCCTCCGTGCCAGACTTCAGTGACTGTTTCAAGAGCAATTCCTCCGGGCCTGATTTTCTAATGTATTGCCAATGTTGTTACATTTTCCAACATGCTGGCACTGCAGAAAGGGTGTTAAAATGAATATGATTTTAGTTTGTTCCAATTTTAGGGCCCCTACATATGGTAAAAGCAGTTAAAAGGGCCTTATTGCAAATTAGAATCAAGTCCTGACATCTAAATGTCAGACCTGTTGGATATTTAGACTTTTAAATGACAGCCATTACCTCAGCCCTGATTTGCATCCACACTTATCTACTGGCACAACCAACAGGGTTTGCAAAGTCACCAGGAAACAAAATATCAGAGGGGCATTGAGATCTGACCAATGGGGTTCATAGAAAATATTGAGGTTTTCAGTCTTTTTGCAGAAAATGACAAGTATTTGTTTCCCATGGAAAATATCCACATTTTGTCCATGCTTAAAAGCTGTAAGAATTTAAGTGGGAGCTGGATTCAAAATGGTATCATAATGCTCCTTGGGAGCTGCTGTTCAGATGTGTTAAACATTCTGTGCTATCGGTCAGGCTCTAGCCTGCCCCTTCCACCTTGCAACATGAACTGGCACAACCCGGACACCCTTTTGACTTCGCTTAACTGATAAGAAGGCCATGCTCTGCATGAGATGTAGGCTATCTGGAAAACCTGACCCATAGCAGGTAACGAGATTACAGCTCCACCAGGCACTTCACAGCATTTTGAGTCCAGATATTTTGCTGCTTAACCGAAGTATTTCCTGTAACATCTAAGATATACAGAGTTTTGGTATTTCATTCTCACCTAAATTTTCCACAAAGAACAACTCTTAGTTTTTGCAGTGACTCCAGTAACTATAGACCCTTTTTCAATAGTGATTGTACATTTGTTTATTTTTGTGTGGATGTGGAGGCAGTGATAAGTTAAGACTAAACACATACTGCCAATGAGTGAAAGGGAATACAAATGTATGGGGAGAGAGAAAGAGTGATTATGAAAGACAAGGAAGATGAAGATGTTGAAAAGCTCTTTTGTATTTAGTTTTTTCCACCCTTAACAATGTGAGAGATGCTGTTAGCAGAGGAGTGAGGAATAAGCCAAGCACCAATTAATCACAGAGAGAGGGGGAACAGGGCAAGGTGCCAAGATATCACTTTGCAAGATTATTCACTGAACAGCTGTCATTAGGACAAATAAGGTGTGATCTAAGGAAAATCTCAACTCTCAATATTGGCCCAAGCTGCAATGAGGACAAAATTGTCCCTTGACCTGTTCCAGGAACAAGCAGGTATAAAGTCTCCTCCTTCCTGCTTTAGGGTTGAGCTGAACCTGGGGTTCTTGCTCTGAGAAAACACGGACACTCTCTCTCACTATGCAGCAGTATGAAGTGACTTAAGAGGTGGTTTTTTCATCCCCTCAGGCCATGATTCAATGGTCAGCGACTGATCATATATGTCCTCTGTCCATCTCCACAGTAGCACGTAATCAAAATCCCCTTGAGTGCTGAAAAAACATCCTTGCTTAGCAGAGGCTTGCTGTCTCCTGGCCGCAGCAACTATCCTGATCAGTACAGGAGGAGCTCCAGGGTGGGAAGGTGTCTCATTGCCAAGACATTGCACATTGAGCATCTAGACACTTGAAGAAATGCCCTTGTGCTTTCAGACATTTCAGATTTTAAATAGGGTAACTTTTGAACTAGCTTGACCCCATCTTCTGGATGCATAGAGAGATGAATGAAGCTCTGGTCATTGGTTAGGGTTCTGGGTTGAAGGGAGAGGAATGTGCAAAAATGCCTTCCAAAAATGAAAAAAATAATGTTAGACCTTTCGTAGAATGAGAGAGAAGATTTTATTGTGGATGCAGCTCTCCTCATTGAAGGATGCTCTCCTCCTCATACCACAAATGTGAAAAACAGACCTGGCATAGTGTTGTCGCTCTCAAATTTTCAATGTTTGATTTTGCTTATGGCTACAAGAGCTCTTCTTCCTACTTGTGCTTTTGCTGTTGTCCTCAGTAATTCCGCTCTCCAATCTCCGGATGCCCAGCTCTGTTCACAGCATTACCCTTACGGAGCTGTACCAGATTTCCAGCAGTGAACTTAAGAAAAGGCATGTAGCTGGTAACCATTATGGAGGATGCTGGGTCTGAGAGAAAATATTTAATAACTGAAGTTAATATTCAAACCTACTTTTGTCCTCTCCAATTTTCTAGCAAGTTACCCTACTAATAGGAACCAAGTCATTTTACATGGGTATTTCAGGATAATCCTGGTCTGAGCAGAAGTTTTTCTCTGCTATGAACTGCAGGATTTATCTCAAAAGCAAGTGAAAAAAGTAAAAATGATTTGTGAAAACAAGTTTGTACAAAAGCTGTACAAGCTGTGTCGGTTTAAATTCCTCTTTAAAACACTAGGTGGCAACAAGAGAAAAGAAATACTCTTTTGTATGAAGAACTTGCATTGCCTTTTTACACCCAGACTGAGCTATTGGTGTACACAACGCCATATGCCAGAGCCTTGGGATTAAGATATAAGGGAAAGCGGAAGAGAACTGCAGAACAGAAAAACTAATCAGCACCTTTTTCAGGCCAATGTTCAGTTATCTTAAGAGTGTGAAACTACCAAATTTACAACCAGAGACACATCTACTGCGTTACAGACTCGGGTGCTAGAGAAATGTAATATCAAAGTCTAATTTCCAACAAAGTGCTTACATTGCATTAAAAATATCTGAATCTGGGGGTAAAAAAAAAAGATCAGATTGCCCCACCCTTCTTTTTTCTTCTTAGTGCTCAATACCACATCTCTCATTTGGATTTCATTTGGCAAGTTTTGTTATGCGAACATTATCCTTATATTATAATGATTTTGGCATTTCCTCAACTGGCATATGAAAGACAGAGGTCTAAGCTGTGCAGCAATCACAGAGGAGCAGATAATAGACATTGGTACATTTTGTTCTGACTGAGAACCACAGTGCATAAATTTTAACACAGTCTGCCAGAGTCCAGCAGAGAAAGTGCTAGATTGGAAAGCCTGCACAGTACAAGCCACTGGTGGTTAGGAGGAACAATCAAGAATGCATTGGTGGGCTGGGGAAAAGGAGAATCTGATCCTGTGGGAAAGAGGGGAAATTGGGGAGGCATCTATTTTGATAGATCAAAGATCTGGATCTGTGTAGTACGAGCCTTTTGAATTCAGATAGTTACTGAGCTTAACCAGTTACCTCCTAGCAAGAACAAGACATCACCATTTTCCTCTGTTCAACACAACAAAGTAATTTCAGTGCAGACTCTGTGTGAGAAAGAAGAAAGAACGAAAAAAAAAAAAAAAAAAAAAGCATTGCACAACCTCTTACCCTCTTGTGTTTTGACAGCAGGAAGTGAAATAGATGACCCAGCCATGAAATCTCCTCCTTCCACCATCCTGAAGAATTATGTCATTGTTGGTTCCTCCCAAATCTCAGGACAAGCTGCCCTCTTCCATCCCTCTGGCCAGAAAAGTTCAGAACCCCATGTCAGAGGACAGGTAACAACGCCAACCGGTTCCCCTCACCTGGCTGCCGTCCACCTGCCTTTACCTCCTAGCAGAGTCATTGAAGAACTCCACAGGGCTCTGGCCACCAAACACCGGCAGGACAGGTACCTACAGCCTCTTGGCTATATGGGTGCATGAGGAGAGTCATTCCACTAAATCATTTTTCTTGGTAAATGTTCCTACCCTGTTATTAGCATTTTATTTACTCCTACAGCTTGGGTTTGCCTTCCTCTTGATGTCACTACTGAACATCCATCCCTGGTTAAAGTACTTAATTTGGCAGTTACTTCAAAGTATATTCTTCCTTTACAAGGAGGCTACTGCGACATTACTGCTACATACAAGAAATGCTACTATTTCCGTATACGTCTCTTGGCTTATACATGAGCATATACGGTAACCATTTTCAATACAAATGCTTGTGTGGGAGTACATTGGGTACTTTGTCTGGTTTTCATTATAAGCCCTCCTGTGTATTAGAGGAGGAGAGAGATAACCTTTTCCATCAAAGAGCTTTGGAGTTAAGTTAGTAACATTTCTCAATTCCGTAACAGCTATTGTCATGGGGAATAGATTCATACAATATTATTTCCAGGCCCTGTTAAACCTTTGTCATGATCATAAAATATCAGAATGGTAATATTTCCTGCCATGTATGTTTTACATTAGAAGGACATGCTGTGTGTTTTATTTTAATCAGTACAGTATAGCATGTGTCTATATATATAAGAAATACATTAGTCACTACCCTTCTGTATCTTATTTTTATGACAGAGATAGGAAAGTAGATCTGCATTAGCCATTCTCAACACAGTCCTGAGAATGCCATCCCATGTTGTCCCATGTTGAACTCTCTGCCCTGGCCTTTACAAGCTACAAGACATTCTGCTCATTCTCATATAATGATAAGTTCCTACTGTGGCAATAAAACAGTCTTTTGTAAAAACTGAGCTGTGCACCTTCCACCCACAGCTTCCATGGAAGAGAAAGCAAAGGCTCTCCAAAAAAAAGAGTGGATGTCCGTCCATCCAGAACATCCAGCATTGAGCGCAACAAAGAAAAGGAGAACTCACTGAGTTACAGCAGTGATTCAGAAAATAAGCGGAACTCAGTTAAAGAGTCGGATGAGAACAAAGAAAACATGATCATGAACTCGGAGCTCAAGGAAGACTCTGTTTTTTATCAGGATGAGGAAGTTTTGAATGACTCCGTTATTTCTGGTAAGGAAAGTCACTTATTATATTATAAAGATATACTATCGTAGCCTAATGGAATACTCCAAACAAGGCAGCATGCAACAGAAAATATTGAGCGGTATAAATTCCTCTATTGTCACATCAACTTTTTCAAGGAATCCTGGTGAAACACTAAAGTTAAACTTGAGTCATAGTGATTGTGATCATGTTTGTCTTGGTAGGTACTGCATACTAAGATGATGTTTAGAGTTATGCTGATAAGTCCATGTATCAGCATGCTTTACCCTTTCAGTTACTTATGTACCCTGTGTACTACTACATATGAATGGCAGCACTTGCAGACACATCTCACCGTCAGTAGGCAAAGCTTTCTGTACACCCAGTGCCAATGCTGTGGATGTTTTTTGAAGCATCCCATTTCAGGGCTATTATTCCAGTGCAGTGATGGTACAGTGAAAAGTGGAAGAGACCAATGAATCTAGGAAGGAAAAACATCCAGAGAAAATATCTTAAAGAAGAAAGTTTCTCTTCATTTGGTCCATTTTACCCTTTCTTGAGACATATGGGGAATGAATTGTATAATCCTGAGCAATTATTTAAGTGGGCTTTGGCAAAATAATCAGCTCTCATTAGAAAATTTAATTTTCATTCAAGCTTTTAATGTTTTCCACGTTAGCAAGACAAAGATTCAGTCTGAAATGAATCCTTCAATCTCTTCATCAATGCATTAAAAGAAGGCAGGCAGAGAAAAATTAATCAAAAAATAATTGTTATAACAGATCAAGGATGAATTTTAAAAGGTGCCTGTTAGAAAGTATGAGCCAGCAGACAGGACACATGAGTTCTGCTCCTGTGTCTTAAAACACCTAGTAACAGAATAGACTACTGAGATAAGGCAAAAGAAAACAGAATCCCTTGCATAATTGCTGTGCATTTAAGGATAACTTAAAAAATAAATATCACCTTTTAAGTTTATTTTTTTTTTCTGTGTGTTGCTCCTGATTATAAAAGTGGTCTCCTTTGGTATAAATTCTAAGAGGTAGAGACAGCCAGGCAAAAAAATATGTTATCGCCTACTGGTAAAAACAAATCTGATTTTTTTTACTGTTGAAGATGAATACTCTATCTATTTAACAAATAATGATTCACTCTCTGTGAAGACAGAAATTATGATGATAGAAGGGCATTGGATATTGTACAAATTTCCGTGATATCTAGAAGCAGCTCTTGGCTTTCCACAATAAGTGTTATAGTTCTGAAAAATTTCTGCTTACTACAGAGTTGAACAACAGTGTTGTTGTATTAGTGATGGCTTAATAATGGTTTAAATGCAGCCAGTTTTATAGGGCAAGATTAGACCAACGGAGATGGTGAGAAAAACAGACCTCTTTCAAAGATACTTTGGCTTTATTGTAGCTGCAACAATACTGCTGCTCAGCATAGAAGGTATTGAAATCTGCCATTTGAACCATTGGCTACACAACATGAAATAAAAAGAAGTCAGACTGAACAGAAAACTTTTTCCCCTTAACTATATAATTTAATTTAAGAAAATATTATGTGTACATATAAATTCTACTTCATACAGTGGCTTATGTATCAGGCATGATTGGTCATGTATTATGACTGAGTAGGGCATGCCTGCTAGAAATTTAGAAAAATAATCTCTGATAGTAAAAAAATTATTAAATAAATTTTTGAATAATATGTGAGTACTACAAAGATGTAAAAGCTGGATGGAAAAGCTGATAGGACTAATTGGTGAATATAATGAGGTAGGGTTAATACATTCTTGAATGTTTTAGTGAATAAGATTAACAGCCCAAATTTAAAATGTGAAGGGCCAGAACCACATACAGACTTGCTTCCCCAGTTCTCATGATGGTGCGCTAGTAATAAAAGTGCATATGTAGACAGCCAGTTGGATGCCTTGTCTGAAAGGCTGAAAATGCAAAGGTTTGTTATGAAATTAGGTGGTACAGTGATTATATAGATTAGTATTTACCTGCAGATGTACACCAAGGGCAGAGAGAGCAAACAAAGACAGTTTATCATTTGATAAAGAGTCCACAGATATGAACGCAACACCTTTTTCCATGCAAAACACTTTCCAACGTCAACAAAAATAATTTTTAGGAAGAATTTTCTCTCTTTTTTTTTTTGTTTGTAGTTACACAGCCTTCTTCCTCATAATTAATTTATCTCACCCCTTGGCATTTGAGTCTCTTCACACCTAAACTTCAGTCTCTGCACCAAGAAGCCCATTCCATACACTGCTAAAACCTCCCCAAGTCATCATAAGATCATTTTATTTAAAATGGCTGAAGATCATTGTGGACTGCCCTTGTACTTTCAGGTTGTACATGTGCGTTTACAAAAGACCTAATTTCTGGTACAAGCCTGGTGCTTGCTCTGCCAGTGTTTAAGTTCAGGCACATTTTAGGGGCACAACAAAAATCCAGGCCAGGCGGTTTCAGCTGTTTGATGTCTAAGGAGGCTGCCACGGATGGGTACCAAGCAAGGTGGGCAACACAGCTGCTTAAACCACAGCAGTCCTGGTGTGGAGTGGTATAACCTCAGCCGCGAGAAGACAACAGCTTTGGGGATGTGACGGCTGCCCATTTACTCAGCGCAAGCTGGGACATAAGCAAGGCATTTCTGCTCTTGACGCTGGGTGGCACTGCTTGTGCCAGCATTCATTCAAATGCACCCGTTTGCTTTTCAGAGAGGAACGAGAGACACAGTAGTGACAGGGATAGCACCAGAATAATTCCCTGAAAAGCTCCAGATCCTTTCTAGTTTAAAAAATCTGGGCTGGTTTGCAAGTCAGGAGGTAAAACTATCCATTAATCCAAAGCTGCTTTACAATTAGCATACTGCCTTAGTACGTCACCAACTTTGCCATTGCCACTGCGACGCAGAACAGCGCATCAGTGCAACAGCCCCATGGTTACAAGGAGATTGGTACAGGTCACAGATAACTCTGCAAAAAGTGAGGAACTGTACCTTGGCTTTCAATTAGCAGCCTACTCAATAAATCATTCTTTGAAACCTCTAAAAGTAGTCTTGTGCACAAGCTTAAAAAATAATGTAACTAGCATGTAGCCCACAACTGATAACTAGTGCAAGCAAGGTCTTTCCGTTAGCATGCAGTATCAGGATTTGCCTGTTGCTTGATACAAAGAACAGCAAACATACAGGAAATTAAATGTCATGATTCAATGGAATTAAAACAGGAACTTTTGTCAGGAACCTGCAGACCAAGCATGAAAAGGGCGTGAATTTTCAAAGCATTTGTTGTTGACCTAGCTGAGCTGCCATAAATCATGAAAGAAGCCACAGCCAAGATCCTCTCTGAGATAGCTTGGTCATGGGGCAGACCGGCATTGAACATGCCTTATCGACCAGGAAAAATAACCCTTAAGAAGAAAATACTTAAATAAGGGTATTTGCAGGTTCACTTTCTACTGAGATAGTGATCAGGAAGGAATTTGCCTCGGGGTGCTGAAAATGGATGTGGGAAAAAATAGTCTGGGGCTTTATTTCCTCTTTGTTCTCTGGTTTTGTTTTATTTATCTGTTTATTAATTCTGAAACATCAGATATGGGTTTCTGCAGCAGGTGGAATAACAGAACTGGCCATCAGTGGGCCAGTCAAGATGAAAACAGATTAATTACACAGTGTTTCCCAGCATGTCTTCCTGAAGGGGGTAACATCATCTCCCTCTTTTCACTTTGCCAGGCAGGTATTATTTTTCAGGAATTAACCCAATTGGTAAGGCACGGGGAATGGCTCCTTAGACTAGCAGATCAGCTTAATCCAGATCTCTTGCATTTTTATTTGGTGAAATACCCTAAAGATTAATCAGTGCCCAGTGCATATGGACCACGGGAGTGGCTATAGCATAAGCCTTTTAGAAATCCAGACATCTGGACGAAGTGAGCACAGCTTATTCTGAGTGGGTTATATGCTCTCCACTCCTCTAATACAACAGCAGGATTTGGGTTAAAGTTGAGATTTTTCAGATATGATTTGTGTTTCTAATTTCACAAAGTAGTAGACTCTTTCTAAGTGTGCAGCAGAGCAGCCTAGGAGCAGTCAAGGGCCTGAAGAGCAGCTTCATTTTACTTTGTTTCATGCAAAATATTGCATTGTTCTGTCTCCCTTTGAAATACAAGCCTCTGGGGCATACATAGAGCTAGCTTAAGCCAATGTCTCCACATCAGCTTCAAAACTTGACTTCTTGCAAAAAAGTCCAGCCTTTTAACTGCAGCGCATTGGTTTCAGCTGGCCTTCAGGGGGGTGGGCCAGACGACCTTTAAATGTCCCTTCCATCCCAAAGCATTCTATGATTCTATGAGATGAGGGACAGCAGAAAATAAGCCCTGACCTCATCTGAGCTAATAATGACTGTGATTCTAGCCCTTGTCCTCCCACAATTCAAAGATCAGGTATAGTATGGTATGGCAAGTAGTTTTATAACAGCCTGAAGGAAGTAGGGATAGTTCTGCATTCTCATACCTTAGCTGTCACCAATGAATGGGAGAATAACCGTTTAGGGTGCATCTCCAACAAAAAAGTGTTTACTACACATGTAGAGCTCCCTTGTTTCCTTCTAAGCAGTTCTGGACAGAGACGTATGCATGTGCTGCATAGTGTGTACATGTAATGCTTTCAGTGTACCCAAGATGCACTGAACTGCCTGCAAACCCACTACGCAGATGGCCAGCACATAGGCGGTATGTCTATCGTGTTCTGGAGACCTTGGGCTTAACGTGCATGTGCAGTCTCTCCGCAGCAATCTCCTGACACGACCAAATTCCTCTTACCGCCTGTTTAACATTTCCAGGTGAAAATGAGAACATGTTCAGGGATACCCAGGAGTTTGCTAGCCCCAAATGTGCTTCAGATTGTTTCCAGAAGGAATTCCGTTGGTTCCTGTGCTGTACAGATCAAGCACTGCAAACGCCCACTCTGTACCCACTCCCAGTGTGGTGGAGGCTTGAAAAACCTTGACAGAGTCCCAAGTGTGTGGCTTCGAAAGCCAAATGTTTCTGATGGAATCATATATTCAGTTAGCAGAAGGCTCTGTGTGGCATCAGCCAAATCATTTAACTTCTTTACCCATCTGTTAAATATATACCTACTACTTCACAGAGGGCTGTGTCGTTTAATTTAATTAATGTTTGCAACAGACTTTGAAAGCATTAGGAGGAAGCTGCTGAACAAGGGCACAGCTTTTAGACTCTAAGCGGGGTTTTGAGCTGATTATGGTTTCTAAAAAGTTTAATTTTAGACCACTGCAACTATCAAGAGACTTGTTCCTGCTCACACAGGGAGACCATAACTACTCTCTGCCCCAGTCTTCCCAATATGTATGTGTGGATGTGGTATAGACTCCTCCCCTCTGCATAAAGAAATTCGAGATCAATAGTGATAATAAGAATGTAGGTCCACAGATCCCTAGCAAATAAAACCCCAATATTTGGGAATAAGAATCTATTTAGGATTTAGAATCTTGCCAACCTCTAAAGCATCCTTTAAAAAATAGACTTTAATCCTATCTCAAATGCCAAACAAAAATACCAATTAAATGTCATTTTCTTTAAAAATTAGGTGACCTTTTCTAGAAAAGGTGAAGCATTAAATAAAAAAAAACACAAAACAACTTTAAAGTAAAAAGGAACCAAAACAAAATAAGCTCCTATTACACACCACCCTCCCAAGACAAAGCAAATACAAAGTTTTAACTGTAGCTCCTGCGTACCCTGACAATATTCTAAACCCCATCTGACTGGTGCTACTCTGCAATGATAATTTTCAGACTCTGCTGAAGCCCTGGACTGGACACCAGAAAAGCCAATACAGCACAGCAGAGGCATGCAGGGACCTGGTGTAAATTTTCTTGTTTACAACCTACCTGTGACATGATTGCTGGAAGACTGCAGTCCTAACAGTATGGCTCAGCAGCTCACTGGTTTTAATAGCACTTCCCTCTTCCCCCCATCATAAGCAAGCTACCCCTCATCAAATATGGGCATCACCTCAGACTTTCAGTCTGCATTTGAAAATAAAGATGGCCTTCTGCTTTACAGCCATTTTATTGAATACCTTTCGAAACACATGGTAAAATGGTTTTATAAGCTCAGGAGTCCAATTTTCATTTGTTTAGCCTGCTGAAGTCTAAAGAGTTACATCGGAGGTACAGAAATACCCAAGCTCAAACACAGTTCCCTCTAGTAAGAGTGAAAGGATGTTTCTAATGTCATCAGAAGGGCAGCATCAAGGACTCAACATCCAGGACACTGAAGAACAGTAGACTCCTACTCAAAACAGTTGCAGCATGTTCTGCTATGAATGGTTCTTCTGTAATGGCAATGTTTTAGGTTGCCTGGTTTGATGGAAAACACATGTTATCATATTTTTACAATAAGCACAAGAGGTCATGCAATCACAGTAAGTATGTGTCTCTTATTGCCTGAACGCCCAATTAGGTTGCCAACATTCTGCAAATTGTTATAAAACCTGGCCTTTTCTTTCATTCCTTGGAATATTTGCCCCTGCTGTCTTCAGAGGGAAAGGCCTAATGTCAACAGTATAGTATCGATTGCTAAATGAAATTCTGTTATGACACACTGTCACAGTGGATAGGATGCAGACATACATAGTGGCTTACATTTAGCGTTAGTTATACATGGTGTCTGATCACAATTCTGATTTTCTAATTTCTAATGCCAGAAAACCAAAATGACATTATATAAATATATATTTAAATATATATATGTGTGTGTGTGTGTGTGTGCACATGCATATACACACACATACCAAGCAACAACTTCAATTGTTTCAGTTACAGTATCTATTCCTGGTTATACCTGGTGACCCAGAAAGGAAGGTGTACGTGTCCCGGCCACTCCTGCCACTGAGCAATCCAGTCCTTCTGCAAAGGAACCACTAAATGGTTCAGGAAATAGGAATTGCTCTGGGCTATAGGGATGCTCAGAGGACTGAGGGCAAGATGCACAGCCTTTGACTTCTAAACTAGTGACATGAATCATGTCTCAGCTGCAAATAATTTTCACCTGAGAGCACTGCTTGCTTATAACGGATAACAAAGATAACAAAGGAATATGATCCTTCTGCATTTGTAAGCAGTTTTGTGTCTGAGCCCTGCACAACTGTAGTGCTACTTACTTATATTAATGTGTACAACTGTTCATTGCACGCTAACATAGAGATCACTGTCTGCAGGTTTCCCACTCTTCATATGTTCGTGTTTCATCTCCAGGAGCTGTCTTTCTAATAACTTTCTTTTCAATGCATGTCCCAGGTACTTTGCCAAGAAAATGCAAGAAAGAACTGCTGGCAGTAAAACTACGAAACAGACCAAGCAAGCAGGAGCTGGAAGACAGGAATATTTTCCCAAGGAGGACAGATGAGGAAAGACAGGAAATCCGGCAGCAAATTGAAATGAAACTCTCAAAGTAAGTCTGTCTAAGAACAGGGAGGAACCTCCCTTTACAATGGAGTGTCTTCTGAGCACTGTCAGATGAGACACTACCCCCCCCCCCCCCAAGTCCATTTCCTGCAGTGAATCATACACAAACTAATGTAGCATGTTTTCAGCTCAGTCAATCACATGAAAAAAATCTTAACTCTCTCTTCACTCAGGATTCCCTTGATTTCAATAGAAAACAAGACAGAAGTCAATGTGGGAGACAAAATTCTGCCACATCTACCTGCAGCTCCACTGATGTAATCAGGATTTTGAGGTCCTCCAAGAAGGCTAGTGCTTTAACAAAAAAATAATATAATTATTTATTAACCTGATTTTGCTTTGTCAGCACTAGTTGAATTTGAGGATAAAGGCAGTTGTTATAGCTCCATATTTACTTGAACAAGGGAAAGCTGCTGTATGCATTGGTGGCTGTATTTTTGCTTTAAGCAAGAAGCAACTTCAGCAGTGTTGCCCTCACATGGGTAAGGTGTTTGTGTAAGCCCAGCTGCAGGGACGGCAGGGGTGCTCTGGTTTTGATCAGTAACCACAGCAACAGGGTAAAGCTATGACAGAAATAGCATTACTGTGGTGTGTAGCCTAAAGCAAAGATTTAAGGTATCTGTGAGGCTCAGACTGCAACACTTGGGTTTTGTGTGTGTTTTTTTAAGAGCTACATTTGGATATCTGCACACAGGAATATTTCAGATGAGACAAAGTGGACTGTTAAATAATCTGTGCTGTGCCTGCCCACATTGGGACAGTGAGCACTGCTCACCGCCAAAATGCTTGGAATCAAATTGAGAAACATGAACAGAAGTTCATTTTCAAGGCTTATTAAATATTAAATATCTCAAGCCTCATCTGAAAGAAACATTTATTGGTATTTAGGCTAGCTCATTCATGTGTGTGCATTTGATTAAACTCTACCTCAGGGGACAGGGAATGAGAAGCACGCATATGGATCAGAGCACAAGTCCTAATGGACCAGCGTTTACGGAGGAAAACATCACTGCCATAACCACACTTGCCCTCAGCTAAGAAAGAAACTGCAGAATGAACATAGATGAGATTTTGGGTGTACTTCATGATGCCCCTGCAATGTTGGAGATGGAATAAGCACCTTCCTCCAGTCTCAGTGACTGCTGTTCATGCTTTGTAGCATAGTAGCATCTTACACCCAAAGGGGTCCAGTGCATTGTTCCAGTGCCTGCACAAGACAGAGCAGATGACAGTCCCTGTCACAAAACCCATGTACATCCCATACAAGTAGAAGATATCACATTACAATTTACATTAAGTTCCAAGAGTTACAGGCAGAGCAAGTCACAGACGTGCCATATTAATACCCATCATCTTAGGAAGGAAAGCGTCATGGATCTTGACCATAGACTTGATCATCTTGACCTTGCAAGCCTTGTATATTCATTTCAGGGAAATATTTCAAGCTGCACTCCAATATTGTTAATTCCAGTATTTTGGTCAGTCAGTTGCTCGTGAAATGTCTTTATAGGTCAGGAGCCTAATTTTACAGCTCTAAAATACACAAAAAATGGTTTCCACCCCGCTCCATCCCTAAAACCAAGTTGGACCATCACAGAGTATTCACTGAATGAGAAGATTAACTCATATCCAACCAGACCTCTTTTCAATACAGCCTGACAATATCAAAGGTCTAATGGAATTGCAGCTTCAGGTGGTATAACTACAGGCTTTATCCCTGTCTTTTCATTTACCATTTAGCTTGCTTAATAATGAGCCTAAAGAATTATTTTAAAGGAGGCATACCTGAAGTCAAGTGTCAGTACAAGGACTTAAAAAGGAAACTGCTCTACCGGTGAAGAAAAGGGCTGGTCATTACTAGAAGCTAGGAAATGTACTGTCTATAGGTAAATGCACAGAAGGAAGCATCCACACTGTCTGCTGTGGTCTTACAGAGCAATCTGTGGTGCAGGCTATTAGTCTCATCGGTAATGTCTAAAGGATGGCAAAAAGCCATCTTTGTTCCAAGTCCTGGAAGACAGGCTTTCATTTAGCTCCTTCCTCCTGGAACGTGGAAGATTCAGTGCATCTTGGGGAACAGACGGTGCAGAGATTGCTAGAATAGCCAGGAATCGCAAAACAGATTGGAAGCGATCTCCCACACAACTTCCAGCACATATGTGCACTGGCAGAGCTCAGCTCAGCTCAGCTCTTAACTCATCCACCAGAATAGAACATGACCGTGCAAACAAGCTCAGGTGGTGGATGCATGCAGGAAAATATTTACACCAGGAAAAGCAAGTATGTGTCAAAAAAAAAAAAAAAAAAAGTAAAAATGTATACAGATAAAGGCCAAAGAGTCAAAGCCCTACAGGTACCACTCTGGAGTTTCTGACTAGGACTGACTAGGTTTCACCCTACCAAACCCAGACTACCCCAGAGTCCTCACTCAGAGCACAATCTGACAGTAGCATGGAAATGTAACCACACTGGGCAGAGTGAAAATCTTACATGAAATTTTGAGGTCTTTAAATCCATTCACTTTACCCGCACTTGTGCAGCATAGTCTCTTTGTGACAACTTGGAAGTTTATAGCTAAGGAACGTACTGCTAAGCATTCAGGTGTGAAGCACTGACCGGGAAATGGGATCCAAGAGAAATGTCTGTTCTCTGTATGATTTTGCCACTACCTATGCAGATAAGAGCATGTTGCTGCTGCTGTACTGGTAACACTTTGATAACAGCAATGGGACTTGCTGGCTCGGTTATGAATCCACATATACCATCATGCTAGAGACCTGTACTTTAGCACAAAAGAATAATGTATGGGCAGATGAGTGAGTAGCTATTTGATGGTGGTCTGCATAAGAATGGCAAGTAAACAGGCAGTTGTTTTCAAGATCAATATTTTTCAGCACATTTGTAAGTCTGTAGCTATCTAGCAAATTGCCTTAGTCCCACAGCTAACAGCCTAGCTCTGTACTCTGGAGGGAAAGCTGTGCTGGCATATATGACGTGCAAAATATACCACATAATAGTGTCTATGTAACTTCAAAAATGGGGAGACAAAAGAATAACATTTTCTCAAAACCACTGTATTTTTTAAATGGTTCTGGTTGTAATACTTTTCAAGGGTAGTTGTGAAGCTGCTGAGAAAACCAACTCTCTGCTATCATGCTGATGAGTGTTTATGCAGTCAAAGCTAAAATCCCTATTTTTTCTTCACTTTCCCACCCATTCCATCTCAAAAGAGAGATTGAGGAATTCCGTTACATCTTTTGGGCCAGATTCTACTTTTACAGCAGTGCAAGTCCACTGACTTCAGATTTATTATTGACTGACAGCAGCGTGAGTACAGATTCAAGTATTCATTTATGTGCATTGCTGCTTTTGAAAAGTGTATTTCCCGTATTTTGTGCTCCCAGCCAATTCAGTCTACCACTTGTTGCCGTGGAAACATTCACATCTCCCTCCTCCTCCATCCAAAATGGCAGTATTCCATTTTCCCCAGATTTTCCTTTCCAGTAGTGTTTCTCTCACTAATTCATGCCTCCCCAGTGCCCCAGGCCATGGTTTGCACTTGCAATATTCTACCGTGCATTAGGCAATAGGGCTCCCAACAGGTCTCGGTTCCCATTGTTATGTGTTCGGAGTGCAGATAATAAGCCCTCAATGGAATTCAATGAATTGAGAGCTCTTTGTGTCAAGAGGCAGAAAAGACATTTGCAAGTACGATTATTTGCAATAACTGCTTTCTGCCTTACAGACTCACTTTGTTCTAGAAGGAGTTTACGCTGAAACCCGGGGGAGTGAAATAGTTGCTAGACTGAAGAGTGACGCAGGAAAAGGTTGTTTAATTAATCTGATATCTGACTATTTAGAAAGTTAATGTTTGAACTGCCTGGGTGGTTGGTACTTCTCAAGCATGCCTTGTATAACCACAGTTAAAGACTCTCCACTGTTACTTAATGTTTCAATGAAAACATGAATTCCTGGAAAAGATTATACTTGTAATTTTCACTTCATGTTCTGTTTCACCTCCTTGGATATTTGCATAAGTAGACACAATGCATTAAGCAGCACTTAAAAGATTCTGGAGACAGAATTCAGATACAGAAATGTGGGCATGAAAGGAGGCAGGCAGGAAGAACGATGGTTTTGTGGACACAGAGCAGAACCAAAACTCGAGCACCTAAAATTGATATTTACCACATTGAAAATCTTGGCATGGGTAACTGGATCATGCTGGGGCAAGGTTTCTTGGCAATGTAAAGTGAAAAAAGAGGTATCTTTACTCAGTACTTTACCACATCTGGAAATCTGTAGTTCTAGTGTTGCCCTGAGGTTCTTGGAAAGGCATGTATTTTCAAGTTGACTTACCCAGAAACTGCAGACATAGCTAAAGGCACACTCAGATTAGACCCTGGTTTGTACCTCAGCCTCACGTAACAGAGCGTGAAGTTCACAGTGCTGCTGGAGACAGAACGATACCAAGCAAACAGCACTTCAGATGTGCAGCCTAAAAGCATAGAGCATGACAGTTCAACACAGAGCAATCATGAAGGAAAATTTTACCTATTGATGAAACAAAAGCTGTTCCCCGTTTCCCAAGAATGACATGTCCAGGGCCACTTCCTCACAGAAACATCTCAATGCAGCTTTGCTCACTGAAAAGACATTGGCCCTCCAGACTGAGAGATTCAGTGGGAAACTGGGATGAATCCACAGAACTTTGGGGAATATTTTATTTGATTTTGACCAAAAGGGGGGGGGGGGCAGTATGTACAAACTACTAGTAGCCCTAATGCAGAAATTAAGTAGATACTGAACTAAGCCCAGTTTAGAGACTAGCCTAAATTCACCTGGAGATTATCAAGGTTTTTCATTGAAGCTAAGACTGTGCTCAAACTCTCACTTGCTGAACTAGAAATGAGGGAACTGCCCTGATTTCAGAAGGCTGGGAAGACTTGGCACAGATTTATTCGAGAGACAGAAAGGCAGGGGCAGGCACAAAGAAAAGATCAGCTGTCACCGCTAATTAGCTGTGTACAATTTAATGCATTTTGTTCTTATTTGGCAGGAATCATCCAGGTAACCTTGTCATGATGCTAAAAATAACCCCAGCGAGCACAGCGTGGGCGTCTGTGAAAGCCTCAGCTCCTCGCATGAGACGGGAGCTATATATAGAGCTACAATTTAATTCTGTGGGCGTGTGTGTAAGCCGAGGGAGTCTCCCGTTCTCCTTGCTCTGCACTAGGCAGCAAGACGAGATGCTGGCAGCAGGGATTGGCTCGGGGGTTGCTGCTGGAGATTTGCACGTGGCTTCAGTATTTATTAACAGCTTGCACAGTGCCCGAGTGCTTTTTAAACCTGGTGCTGTGTGAGGATTTGGGATTTTTTTTTTTCATGTTTTGTCCCTTTTCCATTATGGGCTCAGCTTTTCAGGCTACAGAAAAGAAAAATAATGCAGGGGCTGGGGGGGAAGGATTGGAAGAACAGGGGAGGTGCAAGCGATAGCTGAGATTTTTTTGGAGCTGCCTCCAGGATTTAGTCATCTGGATCCCATAGGCATTAATATTCCCCATGCCTGCCCTTGGTGTCAGGTAGTGACCCAGAGCTGGAAACCCTGTTATATACCCAGTGACAGACAGCCCTGGCCTTACAGTCAAGGGGGCTGAGGTTTAGTGTCTGCTGCCAGTGTTACTCTGAGACAGTCTTCAAGGATAAAAATCAGGAGGAAAGGGAGAAAGCTCAAGTTTTGTTAATGTCTCCAAGCAATGAGTCAATTTAGCCTCCTGTTAACAGGGCTTTTCAGATCCAAGGGAGCTGCAGCGCAGCTCAAATACGTGTATTAGAAGAGGTTCAAGTACATCTGTACATGCCATACCTTGACTACCCTGTTCCTTTCTCTTAAGGACTGAACAGCTCTTGAGAAAAGCAGCCTTTGTTCCCTTTCAGGTATTACGCTTGCAGAAATAGAATGAACTTCACTAATGTGAATCCCTGCTCAGCAAGTAGCAAATCTAACCGCCCAGACTGTGTGTTCATAACGGACCCTCTGGACAGAAGCTCTTTAACCAGAGGCGCTTGCTTCCTTGCTTGCTTCCGTAATGAAGCACAGTGCATGCACAATTAATTATGGAGCACCCTATCAGCTCTGGGCAAGAGCCACAATCTGCCACTGAACCAGAAAGAGCAATTTGCTGTCTCAGGCCAGCAGACAGCATGTTTGGCAAGAACTTTTGAACACACTAATTCATTTATAAAGGGTTGCAACAGAGAGGACTTAGTCCTGTGTGTAAGTTTTTAATTTGAACAACATGCACATGACTCAAAGCTGCTCCCAGTGCAGGTTTGTATTGCTAAGGAATCAGCATGCACCTCCTCTTGAAAATGTTGGGTATTTACTTTGTGCAAACACGGGGAAGTGTCATTGCAGAGGACAGTTACTTCTGCCCGGGGACAAGAAAAAGTTTTACGTGTCTGGGGCACAGCTGATGAGAGATTGTCTTCTGGGAAGACACTAACTCCTTGCACTGCTCTGTTCTACTTCCCTGGCTCCAGTGCCGGGAATTCATAATCAAACATGTTTTCTACTGCACAGTGAAGGCAAGGGCAGCAGGTCAGTGCACAGCAGGGAAGGGAAGAGCAGAGCAGCAGGTGTAAATAGAGAGAGAAATATCCAGGGCCTTTTCTGGGACACAGAGTCAATTCCTCGAAAAGGTCTTTGAGCATTAAGTGGCACATGTGAAACTAGAAATAAAAAAATCAGGGTACAGAAAGTTGTAATGTATCACAAGGGAACATAATTATGTAAATAAACTTGCAGGAAGACTGCTAAAACAAATGTAATTAAGTAAGGAAAAAACATTTTAGGGAAGAAAATAGCGTACTTGTTTTGTCCTGCCAAACTGCCTACAAATAGCAGCATGTGTTCAAGCTCAGATCCTGTCTCAGAAATTGGGCATCTACACATGCCTGAAGATCTGGGCCCTGGCCCTGTAAAGTGACAAGCAGTCATAAACCAAAATGGAAATCCGAAGAAAGCCAATAATGCTCTGTAATGCTTCACCTTACACTGGATTATGATTCAGGTCCTTAAGCTAGTTTGGATCTGCAGCACAAGTAATTACAGAAATTAATTAATTTAATTTGCAGAGCTTAATCAATAGGAACCAAAGTAAGCTGCTCTACTTGTCACAGCGATTTGTGCTGTTTTATGATGAAAACCTGACCAGAATGAGGTGCTATAGCAGTTGTGAGCTACTGATAATGCAAGGGCTGAGCAGGGATTCAGGCATTCACGGTGGCAGCCCTCACCATCAGTGGGGATGGCTGCTGTGTTGCTGAGATTACTTAGGATTAGTTTTTTTGTTTTAAACCTGTTCATGAAATTCAGGAACAATGTTTTATGCACTTAATGCCAAGCACTTACTTCACTGTAGTTGAAACAGAAGCAGGATGGGATGGACAGTGTGTATCTAAAAGACTATGAACTGGTATAAGCAAAATCTCATCCAGAAAGGGGTTTGGCTGTATGTTTTCCAGTTTTCACGTACCCAATTTCAGACTTGCTGCTTGAAAGCGTGTAAGAACAAAAGAGAGAAGTAGTTTTGGTTCTCCCCCCAGCCGCCCTCTTAAACCTAGACAACTTTATACGCAGCCTGGATATAAATGAGTTTCACCATAACTGTTACTGTGAATTGCCTGCAGAATACCGCAGCAGATAGAATTCACTTCCACAAAAATTGTAGTGTGGCTTTTAGATTGGGGAAGGGAAGAAGACAAAGCTTTCTTACTGTGCAGTGTCACATTTGCACACACCGTACCTGGAAGGCACGTGCCTAGTACCACAGCAGTATGTTATCACTGATTTATGGGGCAGTGTTGTCAGATGAGTCATCTGCACCTTCGCGTGAAGAACTCGAGCATGTTTTTGGACTCACTTCCAAGAACTGGCTCACCACATGTGATCCAAGGAAACTGCAATGAATACAGTGCAGTTGCTGGCCCTCCAAATACTATTAGTTACTACAGTTTCCTCCTTCTGCAGCTGTGAGCACTACTTCTGTAGCCTGGTTCATTCAGGATCTTCATTCTCCCCAGGAATCAGAGGCTTGGACTTGCTGCTTTCATATAGAAAAACTGGGTCAGTCTAGCACAGTTTCTACCTTTTTGAAATAACCTTAGAGAAGGCGAGGGGGGTGAAAAATGAAGGAAATAAATATTTAGAAAATGGGGGGTGGGGGGAGGAGAGAAAACAGGTCAGAACAGAAGGTCATTGTTTTTAATCGAACACTATTTAATAAATATTGTACAGTCGTATCAATTCTTAAAATGTAGTTCTAGCTAAATCTTTTTGATTCCATTGCCTGTGCCCACTTGGCAAGCTGCAGCTGTATAATCAGGTCCTGTGGGGGTTTTCCTGTTTATTTGTGTGGCTTGCGATCTACTTGGGTCAAACAGGGCACAGCAAGTTTCCTTCAGTGTCTGTTTTTCAGGATAATTAACTCCTCCAAGTGGCCAGCACACTTCCTTGACCTCTCCGGACTCTGGAGAGTGTTTTTTTCCCTAGAAAGCACTCTCATTTTCTATCTTTTTCTTTAGCTGTCGCATGTAACACACCAAAAGACAAAAAAGGACTCCCAGATTTATCAATCCATGCTCAACTATTTATCCAGTGTAATGAAAAAGAAAAAAAACACCTTTGGAGGTTGAGGACCTCCTTCTGTTGAAAGTCCACTTATGCAGAGGACTCTACCAAGGCAACTAGGAAGCACATCTGCTTGAAGAACCAGCATGTTGGTAAAATCAGAGTCTTAGATCAAATTAGAAACAGGTTACTTCCATCTAGTTAGCCTGTTGTTGTACAAAGATGCGACAGTTATTTTCCATTGTTAAAACTATACAAAATACTACTCAGCCAAGAGACAAACACCAGAATAAAAACATGAGTGCCACGCTGTTGAAAAAAAGCCCTCAAAATCAAGACTACATGGGCTCACAGATGAACAGCCATTGTCATTTGCTTGAGATGATCATATTCATTAAGCAAATTAAATTCTGAATGAATTAATACTTCATTAGTTTTTCAGAAATCATGTTAAAAAAAAAAAAAAAAGCCAGGATCTCACAATAGTCTCTCCAGATAGCAGCTGGTCTATTGCAACGAGATCAGGCTAATTTGAGGGTGTCTGCAAAAGCCATGTTCTGGCCAGGCTACACTGCAGCCTTATTACGATAATTATCACAGGGAGTGGCTATAGTACTTACAAATACCACCCAACAGGGGAAAAATCCTCCTTCTCAAGAAAAGGTTAAATGAACCAGTACTAATGTGGTAAGGAAAGTTATATTTATAGGCATCATGCAATTAAGTTTAAAGAAATCTTTTTGCAGCCTGTTTACAACATAAAGGAGAAAAATAACAGAGAATGATAGGCATCTGGAAATACCAAGCTTAGATCTACAAGGATGATCGGAGCAGGAAGCTCAGGGTTAGCAGGGACTTTCTGGTGGAGTAGGGGCCCAGCACTCAAATGCTGTGCATCAGCTGCAATGAAAAAAAACCCACCTACAAAAGCCTAGAAAACCAGAGTATGATGGAGGTCATTTGCAGAGAAAGGCCTGTTCTAGCTTTGATGAAGTCACTGCCACCTTACATTGCTCTGCTTAGCGTCCCCCTATCCTAGCAGACAGAAAGCAACTCTAAGGAGACATGGATGTGGTAAAATTGAATCCTTTCCCAAGAACACAGAGACCTCACAAAGGTTTTCTGTCGCAGCCTTGCACTTTGACAGTAAAAGACAGTGTATGCTGTACCATAACAAGTCATAGCAGTAATGTCAAAACTAAATGCTCAGGTCAATAGGAAATGTTACATAATTAAATTCTTACATTTTATTCAGTTGAGGAACCCAGATTTTAAAAGCTCAGAATTTTCTGTCCTGACTGAAATTTGCCAGAAACCTCTATTTGGATTTACACTACCATACCTAAACACAGGATCTTAAACGGAACCAAGGAGGGTCCCAAAAAGCTTTGGGGAAGAGCAGACAAAATATGAGGATGACATTCTTAAATTCAAATCCTCTCTGCATTTTCATGTAAGTTAGCCTGTCTGTAATGCTCAGCGTCACACTTTGTGGCATCAAGTGACAAGTCATGCTCCTCACACAGCCCCATTTAAAAACAAACAGAATCACTAAAATACCGGTTGCAGTGGGAAGTGAATAAATCCCTGGAGGGTCTGCAAGTCTGGTTTTCCAGACAAGACTATTTGCCACATTTTCCTATTCTGTACAATAGAGATAACCATATAGACCAGCTTTGCAGAGCACTATGAGATCTGCTGGTGAAATAACTACACAACAGATGATTATTCCTGTCGTTGAGACCAGGGGACTCGCATTCCTACAGAGTGCTTGGGCCACATCTTTGAGTTGTCAATGGAATTTCTCATTTAATTCTGCATGCTGATAGCAGGAACACACTTTGCACTGAAAATCAACAGATAAACTCGAGAAATTCTGAAAAAAGCTAAAGATTAAAATAAAATAAATGGGAATGCAGTAAAGAAGCAGGATTCAGAGCACCCTGTGGGCAAAGGCTGTGTGGCCCTGGCCAGCCTCGGTTAATGACAGTACGAGGGCAAGCTGTTGGTCTAGCTCTGTGCTGAAAAATGCTGGGCTAACAATAGCGCGCACAGGAGAAACAGAAAATAGTACAACAGATGGTGATATGCTATCTGAAGGCAGGGATATCCCATCCTTTTGGAGATGCTGTGTGGGTGAGTGACAGCAGAGAACTAGAAAGTACTTGTGTTGCCAGGGAGAGCGTTCCCAGAGAGATTCCTGCAATTGGATAGCAGGTCTGTAGTCATACATATGGTCCCAGCAGGGACTGTCTATCCCAGAAGCATTTGCAACTTTAGGAATGACTGTCATTTAGTTTTCTCTCTAGGGATTACACAAAGCCAAGAGAGCACTGCATTTTCCTTGATTTACTTCAGTGATTAAGAAAGCTGTCCCTTGGTGTAAAGCCTGACATTACAAGCAGTTTGGAAAGTGCAATGGCCTGCCCTCTCCTGTTCGGGTTTGAAGCTGCTGGGTTAGTAGGCTCACACAGCTTGAGACCACCAGCTCTGGGGTAAATCTTTGCTGTTGCTTTATGCAACACCTTGCAACAGTGAATGTGCCTGCAGACGTTTACTTGTCACTTCACAGACTTTGCAGATTGTCAAAGGGTCCATTATATACAAATACAGGTTACAGGGAACAGAGAAGTATATTCTCCAGAGTCCACGTTGCATAGGGAAATTCTCAGCAGCTTGTATCCATGGCAAGAATGGCCGTTCTCAAATCATTTTGCATTAAATGAGGGGGTGGAGGAGAATTTATATATAGTCAGTAGAGGCAGGCTGATAAGCTATGCATACCAATATTTCATTGTTTGCTCTCTGCAAATCCAGCTGTGGTTTCTTCCAGTGACCCAAATCCCACAGCTGTACATAGCAGTGGCATCTGTTGGTAGGTTAAGTGCAGGATCTTAATGCTAGCTGTGCAACAGTGACCATCCTAGCTCAATTCAGGACATTTTGTGACACTTCCATCCATGTACAGTATCTCCACTTGATGGACTCTGAAACATAGCTAATGCTACAGTACAAACTGACATGTCTTTCTGTCCTCCTGTCCCTGTTCCCTCTGACTGTGGTGGCTGAAATTGCATTCCTGGCTGCCCAGAAAGTTGAGTCATGAGCCTACAGACACTTCATTTCTTACAGGGCTCAAGGGAGGCTGGCAAACCCAGCCTCAGTCTCCCCAGAAGAGATCAAGAACAAGCATCACATCAGGCATCATTTATACAGTGAAGTTAAAACCTAACCTTTTTTTTTTTTTTTTAACCCTTTGTGTACATATCATTCTGCAGTAAGCACCCAGGAGTATGCAGCTGTTCCCCTGGGAGTTTTGGAAAGCCTCAGTGAAGTGGCAGTCCCCACCATTGGGCTAAGGTTTGCTTCTGGTCTACCAGTGACTGACTTGCAGACTCCCCACTGTTGCTCAAGCAGTTGCTATCAGAGTTGATCTTAGTATCACTTCAGCAGTAGCAGATGTCTTTACATAAAATAATATAATGGTAAGACATACATAATGGGATAGAACTAAACCCCTGGGATTTATATAATTCCTTTTGTTTGCTTGTCCTGAAGCATCAAACCCATAATGTTCTCAATTTGCCCAAATCTGTGATACGTAACATCACTTTTTTTTTGTTGTTTTCTGTGGGAACACAGGGCTCCAGAGTTTTACTCCTGCTTCAGGGGAAAAAAAAAAAAAAAAAAAAAGAAAAAAATCTATTGCTTTGCAATGAAACATCATTCACCATTTTCACTGACCTGCACAGTGTGACCTAGATCATAACCAGCATGCAGTTTCAGTTGGAAGAAAGACCCTTCAACATACATTTTAATACACAGCCTTGAGCCCTCATCAGCCTTCAGCAGAGGAGTTGCACTGGGAGTCTGCACCACTTGCGCTGTTATTTGGAGAGCGTGTTCTTTCAGCAGTTTTTCTTGCTGAGCTATTTTTAGCTTGAAAGTATTCCCCAAACCAGTTCCTTGCCCAGCTGCAAGGCAAAGCAGAAACAAGAACAAGCGGTAGTGCTGCTCACGCTGACGTCGCTACCAAAAAACCCACTCAAACTACAAACTCCGAGTATGTCTTTGGCTGAATAATCAGTTGTACTTTTGTCACCCTAATGACTAAATATTGTAATTCTATCACAAACAGGACAGATCCACTATCTAGCAGCTCTGTTAAACCACAGAGTGGGGGAGCAGGTGGAAGGAAGAGGAGAAAGCTCCTGTTCTGAAATAAGCAGCTATTACATTTACACCCTAATGTAGGTGTGTTAGGTCTTGCATATTAACTAATAGCTCAACTGAAAACAAAAACCGTTATGTTACATCAGTCCTGGAACGTGCCACAGCATCATCCAAGAGTCCTTAACTGCATGTTGAGAGAGGTATGAAAGCAGAAGCCTCCTGAAGGTGATGGAAGGAAGCTCGGCATCTTCACTGATCTTTGCAGCAGGCCTTTGAACTGAGAGACGGGCTCTGCTCTCCAGCTGTGGCTGGCCTTTCTTCCCCACACATTGAGAAAACTACGAAACCAAAGGTCAAATGCAGTGGGGCTTTCACAGGTGGTGAAAACAGTGATTACCATAAAGCCTTCTCCATCTGAATCCTCTCACATAATTAGGCACTGGCTCTGTTGGTGTATTTCAGGCCACACAGTGCTTATCACTAAGTAACACTATGCAATAGTAAATCTGTCACAAGGATGTAAGTTGTTCAGGGACAGTGGGTTATGATACAAGGGTCACACCGGGCAAGTATGTAGTTTCTATTCCAACTGAAATCTGAACTCCTCATTCCAGGGCTTCTATCATAGAAATTATAATTGCCTGGGAGATGAGTGACAAGATAATTAACTGAACTCTTGCTGATTTGCAGCCTTGAAAATCCAGACAGAACTAAAGGCCAAACAAATGAATAAGATACATAATTAAGGCAACACATACAGCCTCTACATTTATCCAGTACCTTCTACTGGACACCCAAAGACAGTTTTCTTATTTAGATGCAAAAAACAGTTTATGAAGGAACATAGACACAAATATTGGGCAATTTTAAAGCAGTAAAGTTTTTGCATGCAACTCTACCATACCAACTACCATATCTACCATCTACCCAATCTACTATACCAACTCACCCTTTTCATACTGCTCTTTAGCCTCCTACTATCAGAGAATTGCAGCAACTATTCTTATCCTGTTACAGGAAATGCTAGCACATCACTCAGCTACCATTTTTTACATGCTCCAGAATTACCTTGGAGTAAAAACAAGTTTGTGTCTCAGTGTCTGCCTTCTAATTCTGTACAGGCTGTAAAAGGCAAGTCCCTGCTACCAAGGATTTACTACTACCCATAACTGTACATTGCAAGCAGTACTGCACTGCCAGTGCAGCGTGCGGGTGACTCAAAGCCCTGGCACACATCCTCTTCACAGCTACTTATAGGAAGGATGAAAATAAACTTCTTGTTGAATTGAACATGATGTTCTGGTAACAGAGATACCAATTTCAGAGGCAGAGCCTTTGCCTCCTGATGGGCAGCAGTCACAAGCTGCTTTATGAGAAGCCAGCACGGGGCACTCCCATTTCTCCTCCCTTCGCCTGGTCCGGGAGAGGGATCCTCCCCACCACGCCTCTTCCCAACTCCATCTGCAAAACTTCCAGTCACAAGAGACAATCAATGCAATTGCTGCTGGCTACAGCTCACTTACTGAAGGCTGCATTGATTGCTCGCTTGTCAGCCCAGAGTCCACGGGCACATGCACGTGTCCAAGTCTACCGAGTCTACCCCTCCCTTTGTAGAAGATTATCAGAATCACATGGGTCTAACTAAGGAAGAGCAGAAAAAGGATTCCAAAGTATGTCTTTTGGCTTCAGCTACAGATACGAAAGAAATCCAGTTTTATGACAATCATACATGCAGATACTGTGCAATGGACACTGTGCAACGGACTCTATGCAAAAATATATTTAGGAAACGAATACATTTGGGGGACAGATAAGAAACCCCACAAACGAAGAAGACGAGCTTTTTTGCACTGGATTCTGCTGAACACTTGCTAGGGTCTGCCAGGCAGCCGAGACTGCAGACTAGTAAGAGGAGCTAGAAAGGAAGGACTGAGGTGTGGGAAGTCAGCATAGCCCCATAGGCATACAGGTGGGCTGTACCCGTTCCAAATTTGTCTCTCATCAGCTATTTGGTGCCCATACCTGTAAGCCCACAGCTCACTGTGGCTTTGATGAGATGCAGTTCCCACAACGGACAAAGCAGACACTGCTAAGGTTAACTATGAGGACAGAGAACCTGGCAACGTCTCCTGCTTGTAGGACATATTGATGCATTGCCCATCTGATAGCAGACCCTGGGATCCTAGTGGCATGCAAATGCTCAGACTGCTGAGGATTTAGAGTCACCTGTAACAGTCCAATACCGTCAACCTTGGCATAATGCTCGTCCCAAGACATTAATTCCCTTGAATGTGAAGGAGTCAATCTGACTGTGCTAAGTAAATATTGATCTCTTGATCAGCAGTCACAGGCACATGTGAGAGTCACTGGGCTCATGAACATGTGACCTTGCTCCAGAGGGGACAAGCAATTAGTGGTTTTCCCCTTGAAGCCAACTCTAGTGTCTGCACTTGTGCATGTCGAACATGTTAGTTAGCAGGACCTCAAACCGGACTCTTGTGGAGAAGGGCTGCAGCCGACTCCACCAGAGCAGCCAACAGAGACTTCCCCACCCATTGGGCTGGTAAGGGCAGTTGTCATTATCTCTCTGGGCAGCCTGTTTTGCTACAATTATACACCGCACATGTACCATCAAGGGAAACAGCCAGACACTCATAGATTTATTGCCCCTTGCAGAGCCAGCATGGAGCACTCATGAACGTCACAGGATTCCCATGTGCGCATTGCAGGGAGAAAACAAATATCTTGAGGCCATGTGCAGACTCTCAGCACCCACGGTATGTTGAGACCAAGAGTGCATGTGGCTGTACCTGCAGGGTGTTCTTGGGGTGAACCACAGGCGTCTGAGCTAACCTGCAACAACCTGCTCCTCTCACCCTCAGGTGTAACACTGCAGAGGACATGGGAGCAGGCAGTGTCTTTGCCTTCTGAGAGATGGAAATATATAAATTTATAAACATAAATATTTATAAATATCTTTCCAAGCCCAAACTACTAGAGAAAACATTCTAAAGGTAATCTGAAAATACCCCCAAAACACTCCCCAAACTTCAAACAGCTGAAGAACACCTGGTGATTGAACGTTTATGCTGACTTTGCACAGAACAACAATAACATACAAACGTTGTTATTTTTCTGAACCTAAGAAGCAGCTGTCCACGTAGTGTTGTGTGTCATCCTCCCCCTGCAACTTATGGTGACTGCTTTAGCATTATGATAAACTATTCAGCTTTTGGTCTCTATCCAAACTTGGAGCATCACTGACACATGTACAGCAAACTGTCTGAGCTGTATCCAAACATCATTTACAGGGAAGCGACACTGGTGCCTCCAGTTCTGCTCGCGTTTCCTGAGGCAGCTGCAGTCACCTCAACTGAGGCACTGCAGGTTCAGCTCCGCTTACTTCTGCTCCTGGCATCCCTTCGTTTAAGCTAAAAGGGACGCAAATTCCTGGAGTGCATACTCTTAACATGAGACCGTGGCAATATTGATAACAGTGCATGCATTTACACCATGGAGGATCTGGACAGAGACAGGGCTTGCCTGGGAGTTACTTGACAGTTTTCAAGAAAGTTTCAAGACCCATCCAAAAATGGCTGACCCTGCAGAGGTGCTCAGAAGGAGCACTCCTGCCTCAGCAGACAGTGCAAAAATACACAAACCTAGATTTTAATATCACCCAAGAACACAACAGCATTAACTGGATGCTTTTCCCAAAAGCAAGAAATAGATATCTAAATTTAAATCAACTGAAAAGAAACCATTACTGCGACACAACAGAAGCAGTGCACTACATTAGTGCTCCCAGCGGAGCTTACAGTCACCTCACCGAGGTGAATCCTGTGTAGGGCTATAAGTCCCCAGGTGAAAAAACAACAGAAACAGAAAGCACAGGACTTACACTTAGACGTCCACATCCATATTACAGCGGTGCTGGAGTCTCATGCCCACCTCAGACCTTCAAATGACTCCTACAACCAGAGCTGCAAAGCAGCACGGCACCCAGGCTGGATGCAGGCTGGGCCCAGGGTGGAGCCCTGCAACCGCTCACGCTCAGGTGCAGGCACTTTACTGAACCCACAGGAAACAAGCCAGGACTCTGCTCTCCTTCAAAATGGCCTGTGGCCCTGTAATACAGACTTCTCTTTATGCAAAGCTTGTGGAGATCATCCACAGCCCACTGAGGGTTCAGTTTTTAGCCTTCACAAAGGCTTCTTCATGGCAGGTGACTGCTTCGTTCTCGGGGATCGCACACCAGCTCCCCTGCTGTGATCCAGCCTGCTGATAATCGATATTCAGCTGGAGTTTGTTTCCTTTAAACACAGGAGACTTGAGCATCCCCTCTGTAGAGCTTTAGTCTCTTAGTCCTTGCTTCCTGGCCTGCCCTCCCCAACGGTGGTCTGAGGAGAGCCGGCCGCCTTTCCCCAGGCCAGGTTTCCCTGAGGCGTGGTGGCCTTTCTGAGGCCATGGCGCTGCCTCTCCGCAGGGCCAGATGGCCACCTTCTGAGGAACGCACCACGCTTAGCACAGAGGGGTTGTTCTCTGGTTCTGTCAGAGGCAAAATTTCATATTTTAACAGCTTCAGAGAAAAACATGAAATAAATATCCAATTTAGAGCACTAGTTGCTCAGGAGCGCATGTGGAGCCCCGTGGTGCCCAGAGAACAGCTCACCCAAGCAGAGGCACGAACTCATCTGAAACAGTTTCTTACTTAAAAGCTCCCTTCGAGAGGGACATGCATTTTTGACAGGGGTAACCTGCAGCTCCCCCTGCGCTATGCTGAGCCGCTGACCTAACAGAAGCCCTCAGAAATGTGTCCTTATGTCGCTCTGAGCCCGGCTGCAGGCGAGTTTTGAGGGAAGTCGGCAGTATCAAGCGGTCCCCCTCTGAGGAAACAAAGTGCAGCTGGGGCTGCTTAGACCCCCGGGGGGGGATGAAGCACCCTCCTCCATCCTCCAAAAGCAGCTGAGCAACTCAGGCAGGACGGGCTCTGCTCGCACAGTAAATACCCGCAGCAGCACCTAGTTTCTTGCCATGACAGACGATCGCGCAAGGCAGTGCACCCTGCAAGCAGGCACAGTCCTCTCCGGGTGCAGAAAAGACCCTTCTGCAGAAAGACCCTCCTGATTTACGCTCAGCAGCGACGCGTGGCCCCCCCGGCCCTCGCTCGCCCGCGCTCACAGCTGCTTCCCCTCGTTGCAATCAGCAGCCCTCGGTGGAGGCAGCTGGAGTCCTTCACCCTCACCGGCTCCCGCCGTTTCCCCCTCGCCCGGAGCCCAGCCACCATGCAGCACAGCTCTCCCAGCGGAGAAAGCAAACGAAAGGGGTTTCTGGGCAGAGAGAGGCTTCTCCTGAACAGCAAAAATAATAGCTAGAAACAAAATGTCCCTGCACCTTGGTAGCAACAACGTCAGCAGTGTTGCCACTGCCCGTTGTTTGATCGTGACTCTCGCTGTATTTGGTGTTTTCACTCTATCCCCAGCTTCCCGAAATGCTGTTAGAATTTTATTTTGAAGAAAAGTCCACATCTGGTTTTGTGACTGACAAAAAGCTTGAAAGTGTGGCCCATATCTCTGAAAAACTCAGGAAAAAAAATGCAATGCCATCTTGTGCATATATATGCCTGTGTATATCTGTCTGCACCTTTTCCTTCCATTGTGGGTAAAGCTGAGGGTGTGCACAGAAATACGTTGTTGTCTCTGGGCACCTACCATGTATTTATCAAAGCCAAAAGGGAAACAGGGTTTTAAATAAGTAACCATCATACATATTATAACTATATATATAAAAAATATACAGAGCATTCATGTACATACACATTCTCATACTGCTTTAATCATTTGTGTTAGGCTTTTAATCCCCCGGTGTAAAAGGGGCCTCTGAAATCTAATGTACAGATTCTGGGAGAATCTATAAATCTCGCATGGAAGGGCTGTAATTAAGAATGGCTTGAGAGAGAGGCATGTGAGCAGCAGGTCGGGTGGATCTTTCATTTGCAGATAAGCTCTCTGAGTAAGTCGTTCTTCCCTGATTTTATTATAAAATGCCCATCAATCTTTTTCAAACAAAACCTAGCCAGACTTGTATCGTTTCTGAGACATACATGGAGATGAGTGAGGAGGGAAGAGTCCAAGGGTAACGGGAATTAAAAATACATGTTTAAAGCCTTTACTAGGGCATTTCAGCATCATTCTTGTTTCAGTTTGGATTATTGCAACTTCCACTGCTGGAGTATCTGACTCATTACTCCAAAGAGAAACCCAGAGACCAGGAGAAAAACCTTAGGTGATACAAAATATAAGCTGGGAAGAATGGGAGTTAGGCTGTAGGTGTTCTAAGCACAGGAGCTCATCATCCAAGCTTTTGTTGCTGTGAATCTGGTAGAGTAGTCGTGATGCTTTCCTGTTGCCAAAGATGAGAGCTTTCCCAGTGATCTCAAGGAAATTAATTAAAAAAGGATAAGGAGTTGCATTCATATTTTGGGCTCTTGGTCTGATAACATGAATACAGAGTTGATTTTGAAGATACAAACCAAGGAGAAATTAGTTTCAGGTACTTCTACCAGTTCTTTTACAGTCTGTTAACAGTTACTTCATTTTTTCATCTCTTGTATATTTGATAAAATGTAGATCTTGTTATAGCATCACTTTATAATAATTCCTTTATTTCCTATACACAGTAGAAGGATAACTACTGCAGCAGTGGTTTGCAGCGTGGTCCCTGCTCCAAGTATTTCTTTGTCTTTGTAACTTTATCTCTGGCCTGGCAACATCTACTGGAGAGGAGACGATGAGAATCCTTAACATTGCCAGAACGCAGGCCAGAAAGCATCATAAACTCTTTCCAATCTGCTTGCTGGATTATTACTTGCAAGCTAGCAAATGCAGCATGTGTGTGTGTCCGCCTAGGGGAGCGGTTCAATTACCTGAGATTCTCTGCAGATATTAGCAGTGTCTCGTGGGGAAGTCTCATTTAGTATGCAGAACAAAATCACTATGGCACTGATCATATGATTTGAAGACTCAATCCTGAAGCAGCACTGCTGAAAAGGGGAGGTGAAACTGCATAAGACACTCTGTTCAGACAGCGCGAGGCTGTGAGCAGCACACGAATTTTATTCAGCAGGCAGGAGGAGAGCTGCTGGATTGGTCTGTTAGATGTGTAGTCGGGAAACCACAGGAAAGCTTTATTTCTGGCAAGTCTGCATTTTGTCAGGATGCACCACTGGTGTTACTAGAAAAAAAGAAGCCTGCTGGTATGTGAGATTAAAAGGTAGAGGCAGTGATAGCTACAGAAGATCACTGTGAAACTCATTTGATAACCACCTTAAATACCCCCTCAAGAGCGAATTTAACCGTTGGAGAGCGCTGGTTCCAAGTGACTGTCTGGAAAGTATGGTGAAAGGATGCACGTTCTGAGGCAGCGTTTCACTGACAGCAGAGCAAACTAGAGGAGAACTTCGACCTGCATTGCTGACACTTGGGAAAAAGAATATAAGAAAGAATTTTGGTGCCAGGATTCCTGTATTTTTTTTTCTTCCCGAGTCCTGGAGAGGGATTCTGTAGTCCCCTCCCTGAGGAAAACACCAACCAGCACTCAGAATACTGCAGACTTTCCAAAGAACAGGCATGGTACAAAATGTGATTTTGGTGTTTTTCCGCAGGCGACTCAGCCAAAGACCTGCTGTTGAGGAGCTAGAAAGAAGAAATATACTTAAACGTGAGTATTTTTTTCCTGAAGTATTTTATGTGTGTTTGTTGAAATCAGTGATTGCATTTCTAGAACATATTATTTTTAAACAGACAAATTCATTCACTGGGATTATTTTCTGTACCTAAAAGTTTTAATTTTTCACATGTCCTGGGTTTCGAATACTGCGGGAATCAGAATTTACAACTTGATACAGGCATGCAATTTAGTAGAGAAAAGAATGACTTGTTCAAATTCAGGCTTTCAAATCATTTTCATTCTGATTACACTGTTATGGGTGTCTAAGAGGCGAATACAATCTTAGTGTCACAGACTGCAATGAGAATTGGACTGACATGTTTCAAGATGTGGACTGTCATGGCAAACCGTACACTGAATACCACCAAGGCTAAAGTGGAATGGAGAAAGCATCCTTGCAGAGGTGTGATTCTCCTAGCAAGTACATTTGCTCATATCATTAGAGATCTTCGCAAAGACAAGTCAGAGAAACATCATTCTGAGACATTAGTTATCAGAGGGACAGTTCCAGGCCTGTTACAGGTGCTGCCACAGGGGAATGTTCTCAACATCTCTCAAATAAACACAAGGCAGAAACTTGCAACTCTTTTCCTAAAGACTGGCGTTCTGACCTGGGGATCAAACAAGTGATGAACATAATCCCTTTCCTTACAAGTGCTGGGACTCCTCTAAGTTAGGGGAAGGTGAGAGAGAGCTTTGAAACTGTCTCCATTATGGGTCTCAGACAGGAGAAGGGGGGAGGCCATCTGTTTGAAGGAAAAGTGTATTGCTTCTGTTACCTTCATGGTCTATTTAGAGTTGAAAGACAAAAAACAGAATGATGTGAACAATAGTTTGTTTCTCATTAAACAAGCATAAAACATAAAGCCACGCAAGTTTATGTCATACAAGCGATGCTGGCTGTGCTATTTAATATAGATTTAATTATTAATGTGATTGTAATTTGCTAGGAAAAAAGTTATCTGCATTTTGTTACCTAAAATTTAATGTCTCAGAACTTTCTTAGTAGTTCATAGAAAAAAACCTTATGCTCTTGCCATTGAAGTTATTGGGAATTGCATTTCAGTTTTAACACAATGGAATTCCACAGTCAACATTTATCGGTGTTTTCAGTACTGTTCCAATGCATACATCACACGTGGTAAAGTTAGATGTATCTAACACGTGCATAGCTAAATGAGAAAAAGGATACATTCTTTGCAAGTGTGAAGGGATGAACTTGGCCTAACTTCACCTGTCATCTACCACATGAGACAAGAAAAAGCAGTAACCCAAGATCCTGAAATATGTGGGGCCAGATTTTCAAGAGTCAGTACCTAAGATCTCTAAAAATCTGTTTCTTTGGGTTTTTTCCTGGCTAAGGAAGAGCTGATTTCTACTGAAAAAAATCTGTTCCTTTATGTTTACTTTTTGAAGTGTGCTGGTTACATCCTTAATCTGGGTTAAACTGACCAGCTTTAATAATACAAAAGTTTGAATACATTCATATAATGAGCTTAGAGACAGATAAAGCAGAAAGAAGATAAAGCAGAATTAAAGATATTTCCTGAATGCCAGCTAAACGTACTGGTCTAGATTTGTATCTCATTTAAAGAGCTCCCAGCATGGAACAAATTTTTTGACTTCGGTTCCGTTGCTCAGGCTTTATACAGGCTCAGCTGAGATCAGAACCACTTCTATTTTATTTACCGCCACCATTATATAAAAAGCTGGTATCTTGTAAAGAGCTAAGGTCATCACATAGCTGTGTCAGTTGCAATCTTAAAAGGCTGGACAGATGCAACAACTCTAGTCTCAGTTTGGAGTGAATTTGGAAATTAGTAAAGTCTCCCTTTATTAACAAGGATATTGACATTCTTGTTATGGACTTTAAAAACACCTGGATTGGGTCTGACATGCAAAGCTGTAGCAGTATAAATGCCCTTCAGTGCAATCACTACAACCTCCCCCAGTTGTGAGGGTTTGTAGAGTTGCGTCCTAAGTTTCCTAAACACCTTTGAAGTTCATAGTACATACTGCTAACAGAAGCAATGCTAACCCCAGAGCTGTTTTAAGGACTAATAATTCACATTTGTACAACTCTGTCAAAATGAGAAGCATATTGCAAGTGCCTAAGTCCAACTACTATGTTATTTTAAAACAAATCTCAGTAAGATTAAAAAAAGTGACTTCTTATCTCCCTTAGGGAGATGTTTCTGGGATAAAAGTAATACTTAAAAAGCAAAGTTAAAGCCATCACTTTCTCTACAGTTTTGTTGATCTTCTAAGTCCTTTAACCATAGAAACACTGCTGGTTTACCAGAAAGCATGAAATGCATATGAACTAAAATCACGACCCAGGTCTTCACGTGTTCTTCCTGTATTCACCAGAAAGCTGACATTCACATTCAAGAAGGCAGCACCTCTTAAATCACACCGTACAATCCCCGGTTCATTCTTAACACCAGGAATTGTTTTAGTGTCATGCACAGCTAAGAGTTCCCTGAATAACTCACAGAGCAGCAAAATGAATTACAGTACCGCACATGCCACTTCGTAATTGGGAGCGTCTCTCTACTGAGGTTTATAAAACCAGCCCTCACTAATGAATGGATCGAAGTGTAGGCAGAGTGACGCTGATGGGAAAAACCTCTCCGGTTTGTCTCTGTAATAACGCCTGAGTTTTATAATGCCCTTGCTAGCATGTCCTATCAAATTGTGTTTTATTTTTTCTAGAAGAACTATTTATTTTATTTCTTGAAGCTAGGGAAAAGCACTGAACCTGAGTGAATGTCTCATAGCAATGGGTCACTATACACGTTTAGTATATTTGGAAAAACATTTTTTTGATCAGAAATGCGTATTTGTGATTTTTCTTTAGGAATTCTCTCAGTGCATATCACAGTCAAATCTTGAAAAGGCACTACGCCACAAAAAATTCTCTTCTTTTAATAAAAATATATAGATAGGAATATCTACTCTAAAAGGGGTGAATGAAAACTGAATGAAGCATATTAGTAACTTCTTGCAGGTATCTCTACATCTTAGAATAAATACACTCTACTTTTTAAAGCCTGTTCTCTTTTTAAACACTCCAGACTTAAATAGCTGCCCATCCCTGACAGAGCACTAATTTTAGCTGTCCTATTCTCTTTTAAATTTGTGTGCTTTGCCACCGAATTGTAATATAGCACATGATAGCATTTTAGATTCATTTGATTTACATTTCTATATAGCCAGTTGTAGCTCTGCACTACTATGTTATTTTAAATAGATACTTATGATTGCATTTCAGTGTAATCTAATGAGCGTAAAAATAAGGGAGAAAAATACTTCATTACTAAAAATATCATTTTGGAAACTCGTCTGCAGTGCTAGTGGTTTTTCGAGGCATATTAAAAATCACGTGTGTGCTTTAACACTGGAAATACCTAATGCAAGTGGTATAATAAACTTCACAGTAGTATCTAGAGAATCCCAAAATGGTAAAACATTTTTCTCTAGGTCCTCAGTTTTGTTCAGGTCATCGGCTCACGCCTTAATTTAGTAACAGATAGTACTAGAAATAGAAACGCCATTAACTCGTTTCCTAAGGCAAAGGATATGTTTCACAGTGTTACAGCACTCTAGTCTATTTTTAGACCCAGTGTGTAGGAGTTATCACGGCTTGAATGTTAATAGGCACAACACACAAAAGCAAGCTGGCTTAGGTTAGAATGGAACACTACAAAAGAAAACCCCATGAGGATAAAGAGGTTCTAATGTCAGTGGCATATCCTGAATAGCAGAGTAAAAAAGCATGCAAGTCAAAGACAACTATTGTGGCAGCGTGACCATCTAAAGATGTAGCCTGAGAATAAGGTTACACGGGAAAGACCATAGTTACCCTGGAGCTGCTGCAGTCTTTTCAGCATCTACTGCAATGAATGGCTCCAGCAACATGGAGCATAAAAAAAAAAGATGATTAACTATGGAATATTTTTATTTTCCCTCTAAAGTTTATACAATTGGAGAGTTGGTGTGGCTGCTGTTGTTTTATTAAATCTCCTTGGAATTGGAGTTTAGAGCACAGGAAAAGCTGACATTGGCACCAGTACGTTGTCCTTACAGAGAGGTAACTGTACGTTCTAACAGAGAACCAGAGAGATGTACTGAACTAACAAAACATACAACTAAGAACAGCTACTAATTCTTCTATGCTCTAATTTTTGTTGCCTGGAACTTTGGAAACTACGGATCCTCCTCATGAGGAAAGTAATATTTTTTTTTTTTTTTTAATATTCTCCACAGAACGAAATGATCAAACAGAACAGGAGGAAAGAAGGGAAATCAAACAGAGACTGACAAGAAAGGTAAAATCTTGCAATACCTTCTATCAGTTTTTAGAAATTTAGCAAAGCTGATATAGCATTAACCAGTCACAGAGGTCATTATTACACAAAACCTCCCTTACTATACGTCCTCCTCAGCAGTGTCTGAGATAGCGGTATCTAGTAATATGAATTATAAAAATACCTACCTTATCTCAGCTACATGAGACTCAGTAGAATATTTACATATAAACTTTAAATCACAAAATGGGTATTTGCTTGCACACTGCATATTTTCCAACTATATTGCTAGAAAAGGACTACTTCATTCTTTGTAGCAATCAGTAGCAGAGCTGACTCCCTGCTGAGCACCAGGTGTGCTCCCACAATAAATTTCTCTTTGCATTTAAGGTATTCTCAGAATCAGAACTAGATCTTCTTGTTCTGTTCCTAGGAATCCCTACTGGAATTATAAGCCAAATATGCCAATAACTTGTTAAAGCCAAACTGAAATTCTTACAATGGGTCCAGTCCTGAAAACCTTACCGAGACAATCTGCCGCTGAGCGTACTAGCAAACCCCTACGTGTGTATGATGTTGTACATCGACCATAATAAATTAATTCTGATTCCCTTATGTATTGTAAATGCATTTTATCAATATCCAGGTTAAAATATTTTCCTCTTTTGTCCATTATAAAGCCACTGTGCTGTAGCCCACATCTCCACTTAAATCATTATTGCTCTCCTAACGATCCTCTGAAGGATTGAATATTTCCCTGGAATTCCCAAGGGTTCCGTTTTTTTTTCCCCATATACGTAAGTGCACACTAAGCTAAGATGGGAAGCAGAAAACATCGCACATTTTATTGATATATTTGTTATTAACACTGGTTTTATTTTACAAAACTATTTAATACAGCTTAACCAGAGACCTACAGTTGATGAACTAAGAGACAGGAAAATCCTGATTCGATTCAGTGATTACGTGGAAGTGGCAAAAGCACAGGACTACGACAGGCGAGCAGATAAACCGTGGACCCGACTATCAGCAGCAGATAAGGTACTGACATAATTAAAATGACGTATTACTGCTTTCTACTTGCTTTGTCTATAATGATACACCAGATTCTGCAAAGACATTTAACTTCTGGGACATTTAATCTCTGTAAATGTGACCATTATTTTTTATGCTTAAACCACACTGACCAATGCATACTGTCACAAAAACCGCTATTTATAAAAATGCCTACTAAGTACTATAAAGACTACAAAGGCTTCTACCCAGCCCATCAACTGACCAAAAAAAAACCAAACCAAAACCTAGAAGTGGATACAATCTTAACGCTTTAGGGCAACTCAAAAACATTTCCAGCCAGTGCAGTATGAACATTCATCCTCAGACTGGAAGTTTTGTCCCAAACATGCAAATAGCCTCCACTATGTTTCTAAACATGCAAGTATTTCCTTTCCTGTTTCCTATGAATGCTCAAGGAGTCACTTGATCCTACGTTTTCACAAGCATAAACAAACACTCGTTTTTGTGCCATCATAGACCTGCCACCCAGCTGATTTACACCCTAATTTAACTTCACATTTAGGTGCTTGAGTAGTAAGGAAAATAGTTCAGCGTGATTCCAGATAGAACAGTTGCTACATAAGTTTTGAAGTTTCAGGGCCGCAGCAAGCAGAACGAGTAGCGATGCCCAGACAGTTACTGGGTAAACTTACCGCTTTGCTGAGATGTGGAGATCAAACACTTCATTCTCCATTCCAGTGTCTCCCCAATAAAAAGTGTAACAACTGGTTGTAGAGGACTCATATAGAAAAGGAACAATGTACTTCTACAGTAGCTGTTCTCCTGAGCCCGCTAAAATGGTGAATAAGTTATTATACATTAATCAATGGAATAATGATTTTGTATTTTCCTTGTATGTACTGGGTATGTATTAAAATTAGGCTTTTCCTAGTTTTACTGTTTTTATATTGTTAACTCGGCAGGTTTATAAGCTAAAAAGAAAGTAAAAGAGTTCAATTGCATATACTGGTGGCATACATCAGGAATTTAGGGTCAGGAGTTTGACCGTTGCATTTGTGACTGAAAAACTTCTCTTTCAGAGCAAATACATTATTATTTTTCCTCATTTTTCTTTTAACAAGCCAAATCTCTGATATAAAACATGAACATGGGTACAAGCCTTATAATTTTAGGCAGCTAAACTACAAAGTACCAAATATGTAAGAATCTATGAAAGCACTAGTATGTTCCAGTTCACTCACAGTTGCCATCGAAACAAAAGAATTATCTCATTTTCATAGTCTGGAATTTCATTATATTAAGCACCAAAAGAGAACATTTTTCTTCATTTATGACTGTGCAATCCTATGGATACAGGTGATAACACAGTCTGGACTGGTATTTGCAAGTTGTGATAAGGCAAACAGTCTGATTTTTATTAAAAAAATGACACACATTGAAATTCCATAAAAGTCAGTTGACCAGCTGATCGATTTCTCAGCAACTTCTCTTAATCTTTAATAAATTTTAACTGGAATCTTATTCAGTGGGAGACGATAAGCACTGTGGTTTTATTCTCCTGTAAGAATTGCTTCTAGACAGAAGTGACCCTCTCAGCAATCAGTAATGAATGATAAGTACCATATCACCAATCCATACCACCTAAATAGTCAGCATCTCTACCGGCACAGTGTGCTTGCTATACCCAATACCTATTATTTCTACTTTAGAAAACTCCTGTGCTGCTCTGCAAGTCCGGTATTTTACAATGCTTATAAATACAAAATTGTTTGTTAACCTTCTTCTATTTTCAACTCCTAGGCAGCAATTCGGAAAGAGCTAAATGAATATAAAAGTAATGAAATGGAGGTACATGCATCAAGCAAACATTTGACAAGGTCAGTTTTCCAGCTATTCATTTCCATTGCCTGCTAAAACCAGCATGCTTGAGTCCTGAAGCTGTAGATTTTGCTCTTACATCCTGGGTGTGGGAGAAGAATATGCAAAGGAAGCTTTATTTTAAGGAAATGGAAGTATTTGTCTTCCTGTTCAGAACCTGGCTTTTCTGAATTTTTTTTTACTTTTTGATCAGCATGTACTGAGAAGCCCCCAGGCCTTCTCCAGAACATCACTCAGCTTGTATTCTTTGAGTCGAAGATCCAAAAGCTATGACAAAAAATTATATGTAGGGTATAACATAGAAAAAAAAAATTTTTTTTAAAGTAGACGAACAACTTAATACACTACATAAAGGTTTTTGAAATAAATGTACTTGAGTGTACAACCTTATTATCACAAATGTTGCAACTTCCCTGCTAAGAAATATAAAATTCTACACACCATAGCAGGACATATATAATGCCCATAAGTAGCACATTTGTTCTAATTGGATTTGTTCGAATGGATTCAGCCTGTAGATTTCAGTATCACTTGAATGCTGGTCCAGCTGCTCTTGGAAGGAGTGCAGTCCCCCAAAGCATGCTTAATGGCCGCCCAGCCGAGAGGTCAGGAGAAATAACTGGTTTGGGCTCCTGTCACTGAGCGGTTGGGCCAGCGTGAACCTGGTTGCTCTAGTGCTTGCTTCATGTGCCAGCACTGATGACAGGTACTGTGTTTAAACATGCATGAAAACATTCATTTCCCTTTTCTAAGTGGGAAAAAATATGAGAGAGGCTGATTCCACAGCCATTGTTACTTGTAAAAAGACCTTGTTAGTTAGAGAAAAATTGAACTAGCAATCAGTTATTTCCTACAATTTCTATTAGGCCTCTTGAGCAAGTCCAGTTGCTCTTAAAACACAATTTTAGGAGTTGCTGGGAACACAGTGTACTCTCACCATGTCTGTAAGCATTCTCAGGTGTACTTGCTGCTAAAATCAGTTGCCTGACACTGTAACTTGGTGCGCAGTCTTGCATTCTGCCCGGCTCACTTCAGCAGTGCCTGGGCCCACGTTGCCATGCTTATTTCTGAACTTGGAATGAATTCCAGCTTAACTGAGCTTTGGCTGTTCAATGAAAAGATGGTCTAGGCAAATACACTTGAGTAGTAAATGCAATGTACGTTGATCTAAATGCTATATTTACATAATTTTAGACTGTTCATGCAATTGTTAGGGCCCTTTCAACATTATAGGACTCAGACTCAAAGTTTATGGCGAGACATCGCTGCATTGATAGAATGAAATATAGGGGAAAAAAATGGGATGGCTGTAGTTTAAGACTGAAAGTGAAATATACCTTCTCTAATTGAAGTTACTTGGGGAGTTTAAGTAGATTATAATGATATATTTTGAAATTTGTTCAGGATATTAGGAGTAAACAGGCTTACAATTTACAATTAGTGCTAAGGCATTACAAATGATTTGGACTTTAATTACATATCTCAGCCAAAAGAGCAAGCCTACAGAGCAAGAGTATATTTATTCCAGACAGACTCTTAAGACTATTGTACATTAAACCAGCAGCATGTCCTCCTATTTTCTGAAACATCAGCTCAACAGTGCTTAACTCTTACAAAATAACAAGGTCACTGCACAATAAAGAATATTTCTGCCAATGACAAACTGTGGCTTAATTCCTAGAAGAAAAAAACCAAAATCAACCCCACACCTTTATTTGCACTTGCGCTCCCAAATAACTGTAAACTGGTTAGACTGGGCCCTGAGGACTGGAACTGCACTACAGTCATGGCATACGTGTGGAAATGCGTTGGTGAAAATTAAAATTTAAAGTCACTAATATTCTTCAATACTGTTACTGTACCTTTAAACAGAATGAATAGTTTTTTTAATAAAAAAACTTTTTTTGTTAATCTAACACAGATTTTTTTAAAATTATACATATATTTTGTATTTCAAAGTGGTTTGAAAATGTCTCTTATTTCTCCTAGATTTCACAGGCCATAGAAATTTTCTTCTGAGAAGAATCTGTCTTTACTTTTTGATATTGCTGCTGAACACACATCAGGGAATATATAAGTCTTTCCCTAAAGTTCAGTCCAGGATACCTTGATGTTTATGTGAAAGGAGGACTCTGCAGATGAAGTCTCTGCAGCACTTAAACACAGAAGGAAACACCAGAGATGTACTTCACTCTGAAGTCAGAAGAGCGATGGCCTGTGGAGTGGGACGATCTGCTGAAAAAGACTGAAGTAAAGCTACTTGAAAGAACCTACTACTCTCCTTTAACACTTGTTTTAAACTGTTTTGCAGTCTATCTTGGAAAAGGAGATGTTGTGCATGTACAGGCTTTACCATTCCAAGGCCTCTGACATAAATGGACATGACACACTGTCATTCAGTATTACGTTGACAAGACATTTTGAACTTACCACAATTAGTTTGTAAAACGCTTAAGTTCATGTTCTAAAAACTAATTTAATGTATTATAATTTCATTCTTTTTTATATAATGTCTAACAGAATCACAGCTGCAAGCATTTTTGATTCCTGTTACTTTTGTTCTTTAATTAAATGACTACTTATTGCAGGAAATGAACACGTTTCCTAAAGCTCTTTTTTTCCCCAGGGACAGTTGGGAAGGTAAGAGGTTACAATTGTTAGGCACCAGATCATATCGCTTCTTGTATCTACACAGAGTCTTCAAAAGGATGATCTTAACTAAGGTTTTCCATCTTGTGGAATATCGATGTTTTGGACCAGATCCTAACCAGCATAACATGATTGTCATTCTACACTAGTTGAGGTTCTGGCCCTCTAAAGAATCACGATTAAGTTCACTGTTATTCTCATTGCAAATTACTAAATTGGACAACCATAGATAGAAATGTAACAATGTACTTTGATACTTAACCAAACAAATGATTTTAATGCTTTCTTGGCAGTGAGAAGAAAAAAGTTACTAAATGCTAACGACAAAGCAAATAGAACTGGTTGAGAACAACTGTAAAGCCAGACGTTCTAATAAAGCTTGGCATCTAGAAGCATCTGAGAATTCTACTCAAAATACTAGTAAAAGGAAAAACTTAGGAAAAAAAAAAATTAATACACTGATAGCTGGAAAGCATGCCTGACGAGACGGCAACAAACCGGCACATACGCTCACAAGACAAAAGTTTCTCTGCAAGAGTCTTAAATGCTGTCCTTTTAGGAAGTCATTCAATGTTAAAAACTTGAAAAAGGCACTCTTGACCTTGTAGCTTCATTGAGATGATCTCCATGAAGCGTGAAAATAATAAAGAAAATACGGTATGTAAAATTGTTTGTATAGACTACTACTAAATTGCTGCAAGATGGTGAATAGAATCAATGCAAACAGTAGATGGACTAACTTTCAATTCTCTTCTGCTGCTCAGTGTGGGGACGAAATAACATAAATACAGTGCTAGTCTGTGGATAAACAAACATTTAAGAATGGAAGGTAAGAACATAGAGTGCAATGCTTAAAATATATGTCAGTAAGGGCAATGCTAGAAGAAATTGAGGAATCATGTCCGATGTGGTGCTCAGGACCAACGAAGCTTGCTAGCTTCGTTACATGTACCTGTAGTTTTGTACAACTTTTTAATATTTGACTTATGTGATTATCAGTTGAAGACCTGAATTACCCAAGTACTTGATCCAAAATTTTTTTTTTTCTATTTATTGCAATTTTATAACTTGCTGGCTTTTCACAGAAATATGTAACATTATAAGTAGCCTTTTAACATACCGTTTATTATATTTATCAATCATTTTAATTTTATTAATAAAATACTATTAATTCTAAACAACAATATAATGATAGTCCAGGTGTAATATACAGAAAGGGTAAACAGAAAGGAGAGAAAAGTTTCTTCAGCAGAACCACCATTTTTAGTTTGAGAACAGTGGATGACCCACTGTTAGCTACAAACTTGGCTAATAATCCGTGAAAGTAACACTCCTATTTAGCAGTGATGCATACTTTCACTGGTAATAAAAATATTGTATAACACACATTAAAATGATGTTGAAAAATATAATAAAGATATTTTATGGGTAACTTAAGGCAGCTTTTTAAATTTCAAACAATGCTTATGAGCTGTATTACTAATGCAACTTAACCATCCTGTAGTTAGGCAGCAATATGCTTCACTTCTTCCCCATGTTTTCAGCTGTCCCCCCATCACAAGCACCCCAGCCTTTTGCTGCTTCGGTCTGGTAAGAGACAGAGGGCTGTGACTCCTTCAGAGCCCCGCATGATCCCTGTCAGCTAACTGGTGGGCAAGTCCATCAAGTGGTCTGGAGCCTGCATGCATTCACCGGGCCATGTATGGGGCTCGGTTGCTGCTGGAACTTAGGATGGCATCTACTGAAGGCACAGTTTAGCTTAGGGAGGCTATGCTCCTTGTGCTGCTTCTTCCCATTGGGAAAAAGAAACAGGCCTGCAGTGCATAATTCCTATCACTTCATTTAGGTGCCTGTTTTGAATGACCCCTGGGGTTTCCCATCCACAAACTAAAAAAAAAAAAAAAAAAAAAAAGCGCAATCTCCCTATGCTGAACTTTACCTTTGTGAATACTCCCTTGTGATACGCTTCACATTTTTACATCTGTTAAATTTGGTTGTACCTGCTCAAAGTTTTTAGAAGTTAATAGGGTGGGGTAAAGGTAGACGTAAAATTTCATAGTTCTATTTTATCATGGGTCCTCACTAAAAATAGCAGTTGTATTATTTTTCAATATGCACTCACTGTAAGAAATGAATTTGGGCCTTGCAGTGCACTTTTTAAAACCTTGTACAGTTAAGAGAAAAATACTGTTTCATATACAAATAAAATTCAATTAGACCAGTAAACAAAAAAAGTTTAACATCTCAAGAGGTCCATCTAGTGGAGATGACAGTGATCACAGGCTCAGAAAAATTAGAAAAGCATTAAGTACACTTACGTACATGGGATGAGTAGACCAGATTATTTACTGGCAATTTCCATACAATAATTTCCAGAGACAATACAGCCTTATGTTTTTAGAATTAATTCATAAGAAATATATATTTAATTTACAACTATTTCTATTTCCAATAAACTATTTCCCATCAATGAAGTCTAACACCAATTATTGTGCATTTTACTCTCAGTGCACATTGGTTAGAAATCTATCACATCCATTTCTGATCTAAGAAGTTGGTTTTTAAAGATGGTATTTTCAATAAGGATAAAAAGCAATCTTTTTCATAAAGTCACAGATTAATTTCAGTTGGTAAGAACCTAGGTCCTCTCCCAAGGTCATCGGGTCCCATCCCCTGCTCTGAATGAGGCAAACTTTGAAGTTACAGTAAGTTGCTCAGTGAGTGCTGAGTTCAGGCTACAATCTATGAGTATGGACTTTTCTTTTTTCTTTACTTTAAAGACAATATTAATATAAAGATACAGAAGTAATTTACAGATCAGTAGTTTTTCCCATTTTCTTTGAGGACCTCTGTCAAAGAGTTTTCTACCTTAACTTTACCTTAAAATTCAATTTTAAACCATGCCATTTTTCTCTCTGAAAATAAACTTTAGGAAATGGTTACCTTCAGAAATAATGAAGGATAAACCAAAAGATATATGAAGTACCTGTAGGAGAGACAGATTGCATGAGCAAGCCAACAAAGAGTTAATAAAAGGAAACTGGTTAAGTAGCACCAAAGATGCAGATAGTGGTGAGGTTCAGCAGGGAACTTCTACTGGATAAATATTTTGAAAAAATGACAGGTGGGTTTGAAGGAAGTCAAATCAACATGAGACCTAAGCAACAGACAACAACTTAAAATGATGAAAGCCAGTCTATTAGACTTTTTTAAAAAATAGTAGATTATAATAATAGCAATATAGCATAATAGCTGCATTCAGAACTAGCTGGAATGAAAATAAATAAGAGTTAGAGAGATTTCCACTGAGTGGTTTCAGTAACATGAGAAAAAAATTAGATTAAAGACCACTACTGTAAGTAAAGGTCTCTGTGTTGATAATAGAAGCAGTATTAGGAATGTAGAAAGGAAACTGAGGAAAAACAGAAGAGTTCAGAGGGTAGAGGAAGAATGGAAGAAATGACAGAGAAGTTGGACTCGATGATCTCGGAGGTCCTTTCCAACCCTAACGATTCTACGTTAAAGACAGCCAAAGGACAACATAAGAGGTATAATAGAATGTAAAATAAGGGCTATAAAGCAGTTGAGTTGTGAAGAGCTGTTGCCCCAAAATTGGCTAATATATTCTTTTGAGACTTCTGTGGTCATAACATCAGCTACAGACAAGCACGTACCCTCTTCAGCCTTGCTCCAGAAGCTGGGAAGTTGTGTTAGTGCAGTGCTGAGTGAGCTCAGGCTCCTGAGATGCTGGGAGTGTTAATCTGGAGTCAGTTCCATGGTAGAGAGGCAGCTCTGCATGTGGTAACGTAGACAAGCTCCAAGACATGCACACTCTCTGAGTTAATTCTCTATATCTGTTACTTCTTGATCAGCTGTAAGTTTTTAATCCCTATTTTTTAAGGGAACTTAAATGAAAAATATTAAAGGTATTGTTCTGAGCCTGACAAGTTTGCAGTATATAAATGCAGGATTGCAAGTTAAAAAAAGATTAAAAGGTTCTTAAGGAATTATAAAATGCAAGGTAGTTTTTTGTTTAATTTAAAAGCAAATTAAGAGAAATATTAGCTTAGAAGTTGCACATGACAAGTATTCAGAAGAAACCTTCTAGCTGATACATGGCAACAAAGGAGAAGTGTAAATTATGACTCACTGGTCGTTTTCTTAGGAAATCTTCTGATATCTAAGTATATGAAACAGATTGTATTAGTATGTAGGATATATTTCTGAGCTACAGATAGCAGACCCTCTTGCTATCTGTTGTCTTACATGAAATATTTGCACAGCAGTAAGTTTTATTTGACTGACGTGCAAATATGTATTAGTGATTTAAAGCAAAATAGTAATAACATCATTTTGTTAAAAAAAGACAGACAACATATATTTTTCTTGAAATATTTAATACAACTATTTGCAACGTAGTTCAACCACAAGTGTTTAGAGTTTTGTTTTCTCTTAGAAACTCCTATTGACGTCTAACAACACAGACAAATAGGACTGAGATCAAAACAGGTGATTTCATCCCTAAGTAATTTCTGACTGTATTCTGGATCAGACAAAAGGGGTATTCTGTACACACAGACCCAAAACATAGATTCAAAGTGAAACTTGAAGCGATTTCTCTGAAAGTCAGTTAAAGAGCCTATAAAAATTGTTAAAGGCTTCTTAAAAAATAGCACATGCTAAAAATCCAAAAATTTACATATCACATTTTAGCAGATTCAGTAAAATAATTCCAAATCTCACATATAAAAGGAGAAGTCTTATCCACAAATATTTTAATACTATGAAGGAAAATATGCTTTCATTACAATCGTTTCCTTGAGTGTAAAAAAAAAAATAGTTGTCAAATTTTACATTATAAAAGACTGTTTACATTCACCTTGAATTTCAGGAAGGTATCTGAAAATGCTACTTCAGAATTCTGTCTTCTGACTGAAACAATGTCTGCAATCCTCTGCGAACATTCCACAGTTCCTCTTCTTGCTGTGCAAAAAGCATTACATTTATCGCATACTTTAAATAAAATCTTCCTTTTTTTTTTTTTTTAGGTATTGTAATTCCAGTGCATAGTATATGCTGCTTTTAACATATCAAATATGATACTTTTCTTTTCCACGTCAACATGCAACATATTAAGACTCAGAACTAAAACAGTATATCCATATCTACCTGTTGCTTTTATCACCCAGATAAGGTGTGAAGTATAACATGTCGGTGATACTTGGATTCTGACTCATTTTTATTTTTGATAGGGGACTAGAAATTACATTTTTTAGTAATTTAGTGTTCAAACAGGTATACTTAAACAATAAATAAAAATGAGGACAAGATAACTTCATTTACCATTTCTTTAAGAAGTTTCTCTTGGAGTCCTTTTATGTCTTCTTTCATCAGATGCATCTATAAAAAGATACTGAATGCATCTTCTCTGCTCACAACTGGTAACCCATTTTCAAGAAGACAATTACACCCCTAAATGGTTTATAACCGAGAGATACAGATGCACACGCATCCACCTGCCTAAGGAAAGGGACGTGTGTTTTAAATTTGTTCTTTCTTGCATGATTAACACGGGTAAACAAAGCCACAGAACACAGAATAAATCTTGCAGCAGCTTTCCAGATAATTGCACACACCTACTAATGGGTGAAATCTAGCCCTAAAACACTGAATAGTGTTAAATTAAAGGATATTTTATGACAATGAAAAACTACAAGAATACTTATGCGGCATTAATACAGTGCTGAGGATCAAGACTTTCTTTGGGAAAAAAAAAAATCAATACATGTCGGTAAAATTAGAGAATTAAAAATTATTAAAAACAAGAAAGAAACAAGTTCATCATACCTCTGAAGTAAAAATATGTTCTTCATAGTCAACAGTATGGTAGATGTTCTTTTCAAATGAAGTTTTAAGAATTTGAATTCTAAAGAAATAAAAGGCAGTGCGAATAGCTTTACTACATATGAACATTCCACACACATCACGAATACATCCCATTATTTGTAGTCTCTTTGTACTTAAAAGCATAGATAAATATTACCATCACTGTTGCTATCGGAATAGTCCAGCAGGTAGGAGAAATTTAGGAGGAGAATAATTACATTTTTCCTGTAACATAACATTTTAATCTCATTTTCTCACCTCATCTACTATCTCTATTTTATGGAAGAGAGAAATTGCACAGAGAATAGTAGTTGGCCTAACTTATACCTCAAATGAACAGAACACAAATCTCCACCCAGGATTAATGAAGCCTACTAACCTCTGTTGCTCATTTTTCATGTATGTACTAAAAGTATGCGTATGTTTTTTCCAAAAGGTCTAGAAAGAAAAATATTAATAGATGATAATCAGCAGGAACCAGTATTTTTCTGAACTAAAACTGGCTGCTATCTAATATGAATAAAATAACCTACAACCACAGACTCAGCACAGAATGGGTAGGAGTTATACAGTCACCACTGAAGCTGGGAAAAAAAAAAAAAAAAAAAAAAAAAGGTTAGCTGGCAGCATGAGGCACTTCAGGAATTCTATTTTCATGGAACCACTTTCACCAAAAATCTGTTCTGCGTAACAGTTTCAAAATGATGAAAAAGAATATGCATAGTCTTTTAATCAGGCTTTCCATATAATTTAAGCCATGCCTTAAGAATAAAAAAAAGCAAATGTAGTCTTGTGTTTATATGAATATTTGTATATTGATTTCTACATTACAGCAAGTAGCAGACCCATAATGTCAATGGCTCATCGCAGAACACACAGCAAATCAGGTTCAAATGCCTACATGCTGTTCCTGAAATACAGGCCAGTCGAAAAAAAAAAAGGCTCATGAAGTGGGGTAAAGAGCCCATTAAACGTAGCAGTAGTAGTTTATTCTAGGAAGAAAAACCTATAGTGGCGATTTAGAAATTCTAAGGGCATACCATTAGCCAATCCTAACATCTCAAATTCATTATTTGAAATTTGACCCAACTTTAAGCAAAATGATAAAGGCTTTTTAAATCAGAATTAATGATTTAAAGTCATAGATGATATGAATAATCTGTGGATTCCATAAGAATTCACTTTTCTCCATGATCAAGCAATTAAAATACAAACCAAGAATTCTTTTTCCATGTTTTTCAGGGACTGAGAATCTTTTTCAAAATTCTCAAGTTCCTCAAGGAGAGCAAAATGAAATTTGTCCAGCTGCCTGATCCTACCAAAACAAAATGAGTTACTTTTAGAAGGTATTCATTGCATTTTAAGGGTGTTTTAAAATAAATCTTTTGTTACAGACCTGCATTCGTGAAGCTGGTAACTCATTGTTGTCAAATGCTCATGGGCAGCTCTTAATGATTGCTTAGTAAAATGATCCATTTTCTGTGAGCGGCTCTATGAGGATGTTTTAACATTAAATTCAGATTATTTTCACTTTAGGGGAAAAAAAACTGTAGTATGTTTAGTACTGTAATTGCTTAGTATCACAGATCAAACTGAGCAAAACAGCTTTTTTTTTTTTTTAATTATCTCCCTATCCTTTAAGGAAAAGCTCTCTGTTAATGAAATGTAAATAAACGTGGGTTTATGTTTTTTATAAAATTCTACCTAACTTAATTAGAAGTACATTATTTGAAAAATATATTTCCTCAAAAGAGAGAAAGTACACATGGAATGAATGATGTGTGCTTACAGCTGTCTTAGATGAACAAACGCATTATTCAGGCTCATGTCTGGAGAGGGACTTTTTACAAGGGCAAATAGTGATAGGACAAGGGGTAATGGCTTTAAACGGAAAGGGGGTAGATTTAGATTCGATATAAGGAAGAAATGCTTCACTCTGAGGGTGGTGAGGCACTGGCACAGGTTGGCCAGAGAAGCTGTGGATGCCCCCTCCCTGGAAGTGTTCAAGGCCAGGCTGGATGGGGCTTTGAGCAACGCGGTCTGGTGGAAGGTGTCCCTGCCCATGGCAGGGGGCTTGGAACCAGATGATCTTTAATGTCCCTTCCAACCCAAACCATTCTATGATTCTATGTTTTCCTTTTTTGCAAATAAATTTCATTCATGGGTTTGATAATTTGAAAAAAGTCAAATGCAGTACGCTCATATACTTTAGATACATAAGCTTGTTTTGAAACAACAAACAGGATAAAAAAATAAAACAGACCTCAGAAATAAAGTCATTGGAGAGTTACATACAAGAATGAATTGAAAAAGGCATAAAAGGAAACTTGAATTCTGTAATTTCTTGAAGTTCTATGCGCATAGCTATTTTCATGTCCTTTTAAGCAAATTCTGTGGTGTAAGACAAGCTATCATTCATGTGCACTGTGCCCACACAGGCAACTAATATTGTATACAAAATGTCTTGCCTCAATTTTCTTAGTAAATTCTTGTTGGAGCTTCTGACATATACTGATAGTTGAACAACCAGGTTCCCAGATTTCCCCATCCAAAACAGACAGATCATTTACAGATACAGTAGATATGCTTTCAGACACTAAAGAGAAGTAAAAAAAGACAATGTCACAATTCAGTACGAAAAAGTATCCTATCTGAAGTTACAACAGGGCCTAGAACAGCTTTTGTTAAATATATAGATTAATTTCACCAATTAGATGGCTGAGACCAGTTTCTATTTTCATACCAATTTTCTGACTTTTTAAATGGATGTAGTCTCTAAATATTTAGCATTTCTTTCTATTTCCTTTTTTAAACATGTAGAATGCTTTTTTGTGGATATTATCTTTTGTTGTTAAAACTTTAATTTGTTATGTTATTTTAAACTTTTGCACAACTATAGACAACTTTCACTCCATAACTAACCTCTGTAAGTAACAGCATCATCTGTTTTAAATAATTTTCTAGGCTGTAACTTTGTTGTTCTGTTTCCTTTCTTTTCCTCCTCTTTGCTTGTTTCTGCTTCATCAGAGTTGCTTTCTGTATCACTGTGGTACCTTCGTTTGAGAAATGTCTGTATACTCGGTCCTTTAATAAACATGAAAATAATGTTTAATTTTAGGATTATTTAGAACAATGACATGGGAGGATAAAGAAGAGTTTATTGACCCTTTGGATCCAAACTCTAGAAGTATGTGTCTTGGCTTTAAAGCTTGAGAACTACATAAAAATTAATAAGCATTACATTTATGGAGGGCATGTCCGGTAGATATAAGAACTTGATGTAAATGAACAACAGGATTTCCTAAGCCCTCTTTTCTTGGTAATACCATTATCCCCACTTTTTTTCCAGTATCAGTGGGAATGCTTCTAACTCTTTCTTAAGAGTGCAACTAACTCTTTACAGTAACTGCATTTTGGAGGCAAATTTTTGGGGTTTTTTGGGGGTAGTTAAAACAGCAGAGAAAATGAGAAAAAGAGTAAAAATGGAATAATACTGAAAATATATAAAAGAAAACAAGATTGAAAGACTTGGGCCATATTTTTATGCCAAATAAACATATTTCTTAACCTTTACAGAAACACATAGAAAGTCTTTTGCTTTAAATTAAACGTTTGTACCTGACTCATGTATGGGGCCATAAGGTTCTTCACTCCAAGAGTGTACTTTACTTCCACTAGAAGCAGACAATGGAGATGGTGGTACACAATCCTAAAAGAAAAGTCACTGATTTATTAGCTTCCAAATTAAAGCACTTTTAAAAGTCTTCATCAGAAATCCACATTTATATTGCTTTTCATTAAACTAGGGACATGAAGACAACTACAGGTGGGGAAAAAAAAAATCATTGCGTGAATTACTACTAGGTCTCACTAGATGAAAGAATAAACAAATTCTTCGCCAAGTTAATAATTAATGATAGCAATAAGTCAAACGACCAATAAGGTCTAACTGTTTCTTGCAATAGGGCACAAACAAAATTATTTCTTAAAGGACTCATTAATGCTTTTTTCACCAGAAAAAGTACTTAAAGAAGTGGTTTGAAGGTATACAGCAGGGTTTTTCTTTTTTATTTACCAATGCTACAATAGCTGTTTTATTGAGTAGGACATTAATGTGAAAACTATAAGAGCACTTTCTCACCTCAAGAATTTTTCCATGCAGACGTCACAATTCTTTAATTTGTGAAAAATAGTTTATTTTTTATTGAAAGTCAAGAAGAAAATATTTACTCCTTGTTATTTTTTAAATATATTAATTATAATTGATCTGGCTCGGATACAATTCTTTCCTTGTATCCATATAATAAACAATTCTCTAATTTATCTCAAACATTTAAAAATTAACTAAGAAAGATGCATTTCCCTTAAACCTCCCCATCTGTAAAGTAAATAAATAGATGAAAAGCTGCAGCTCTCTCCTGAAGAGCAAAGGATTTAGTAACATACCTCTTCTTTACTTTTGGTGATCGGTTTAGTGATGTCTTGTAGTTTTCCTTTAGTAGAAAGCGTGTCTGAAAAGCAATGTCTGAAACTTGAATCTTCATTATTATCACGTGTTTCAGATACAGATCCTTTTGCACGTTTTCCACTCACAGTTTTATATGTCGTTAAGCTAAGCTACACATAAACAAACAAACAAAAAAATCATTATTGAAAGGAGACATACAAAAGCATAAAACAGTTGGCAGCTGAACGGAACAATTTCAGTTAAAATAATTGTAGAGTAACTTTAATATTCTTACCAAAGATGCTTCAGTTAAAACTGGTGAGAAACTTTTATTTCCAAATGTTAACTTTTTAACAGTTGTCTCAGGGGACTGATTTAGACATATACTTTGAATATTCTTTTTTCGTGGACAGAAGTTATTGGGAGAGATTCCTTTCTCAAAGTTTAACATTTCCCTTTTTTCTAGTGTGGACTCCTGAAGACCAGGTGATCTTTCGCTATAAGTGTGCTCTTGAGTAACATCTCCTTCTGATACTCTTTCAGCACCTAGAAAACAGTTACTTAACTGTCAGTATGAGGGATGAAAAGAAGAAAAGGTAACTTAAAGCCCCATATTGCTAACTGTTCCAACTGTAGGTATTTGCAAGTCTCAGATGTGTGGAATTTTACTTTAAGTGTCAGCATACAACTTGCCACACCTGCACTTTTTGCACTCTCCGCATTATTTTAGCGGTTACCAGATTCGTTTTAACACTTAGGTATTGCACTTCTATATTATGCTGATGTCAAGTAACTGTACCAACCTATAAAAGCATTAGTGACATATTAATACACTTCCTTAAATTATGTGGTACACGTAATTCCCCTGAATTAGGGGATATCTCTTATTTTAAAAGCATGAAATAAATGTAAAATTGTACTACTGTGATAATCCTCATTTACCTCCAACTTTTGATACAGTATTGCTACAAACTAAAAGTCAAAATACCTACATCTCATTGTCTCAAGAGATGCAGGACTCTCAGATGAAGCCTTTTCAATTTCCTTTTGTTCTGCAGAATTCTTTGATTTATTAAACGCTTTATGTACATAGCTAGCTACTCTCTTTGGCTCCATAGATACAATATCCTGGAGTTCCTTTTGCTGATTATCATCCTTGTTTTCCCTGTTCGTATGTTTCTATTAAAATACAAAATTTATATAAACATTATTTGTAAACATACAGAAGTGTCTATATATGCAGGTAAAGAGCAAATTATCTATTTGTACCGTTGAACAGGCAGAAGGTTCCAAAAGAAACATCATTAGAAGTGCTTAAATTCATATCAAGTGTTCTAATATCAATAAGCACTGCATTTGTTTAATTCAGCACCCAAATTTCTGTTCTGAACTTCTTAGCTATTGGAAGCAATTACCAATGCTTCAGGATTTAATCAATGAAGTTTACAGACCTATCCATATACATTGAAATGTTATGCTAAAAGAATGAACATGTTTTAGCACCCGATGTCATTGCTTAATTTACTAAAAATCCTATTTGGATATTCAGCAAATGTATTGACATACCCTCTGTCAAGTCAGCATTTTCTATTGCACACAGAATTGGCATAGCATTATCAAAATCACATTATCTAAAAGAACAAAATTTGGCTCACTAAAACCTCCCATTTAATAGACATTTTCATAATATCGTTCAGTTTTTAAAATAAAGGACACAGTTTTTGTAGTCTTTGCAGCAGAATAAATTTCAACACGACTGATAAGATTCTTTAGGACTGATTTTCTTAGCAGCTAAATACTCATAATTAAAAAAGGGCACTACCAGAAATAATAAATAAAATTCAGTTCAACTTGCTCATGTTGGGCACTTAAAATTCAGGAGTACTAAGTACAAAGGAGATCAGAGTTTATTTTGAAAAATATGGCAGAAGTGGATTTTTAAGAATAAAGTGTAACTGTATACCTGTATTTTTGATTTCTCCTCCTTAGAGGTGCACGCTGAAGATTTCCTTTCGCTCTCTGACTCTGAACTGGAAGGCTCTTTGTAATTTTTTGCTAAAGCTGCTCTTCGAGGTCGTTTTTGTCTGGTGGTTTGTTCTATTGTTTCATCCATTCTTGAATTCTGTTTTTTACATTCATTTATCTTTGGAAGAATAAGAACATCTTCAGTTTATATCAGAATGATTAATAAATATATATATAAGAACAAATGGCAGATAGCTTGGTTTAATTTACTTGAAATCCATTATTTCAAAACAACTAAAAAGTTTAACTTTACCAAAGCTCAAAGTCCAACCATCAGTCTACTACACATTTGGGAAGATAATTTTCACTGTAGATAGGGCACACTGCAGTCAGGAATGTGAGAGTCAAAGAAGTGAAGAGGCAAAATAAATGCCATTTTTGAACTACAGCAAAGCTGAAGTGGGTTTCCAAAGCTTGCTCTCCAAAATATGTGCACATTTAAACTACAGTGGAACTGGTTTGAAATAGAACAAAACCAAAAGCCTGCATAGTGAGGAGGAACCAGGATCCTTGATCATCACCCCTGAACTGATTACCTTAACCACTAGACTAGAATCAGTCTTCCTTTCTATCCGTCCCCCTGCTACATCACAACTCGTGCCACTCTCTCTACACAGCAGTCAATGTTCAGAAAGAAATAGAGCAAAGCGTGTTCTCACTGAAAGCACCCCAGGGACCTGACATTAGAAGGGATGTAAAATGTAAGTGCAACGCTTCTCAGACTACGAGAGATTAGAATTCTTGCCTCCTACTCTCTTGAAAAGTGCTCTATGCAAAATGTACGCTTTCCTAGCCTCCTCATCTCCAGGGTCAAGTCTATTAGGGACTTCCTGGGCTTCAGATGCTCTCCATCTAAGTCTACGCAGTAGTGGAACCCTACCTCCTCAAAGTAGGCACTTTGAACTTGCTTGGGTAGATCTGGGGAATTTCGCTACTAAAAAAAGACACATTTTAGTAAGTCAGTCTACCGATTCAACATTGGGCAATTGAAATCCTCCTCAGTTTTGAAGCCCTGTTCAGAACTGAAGCCCTCTTCAGTTTTGATTTACATGGACTAGACATCACCATCAATTCCTACATGTGGTGATTGTATTTTCATATGCATGATTTACCTTGAGTGCATGTATGTAGCTTTAAGCTACTAACATTAAATAGATTTAAATAATTATTGTACAGAGAGAGATATATATATAATATATTATTGTATAATCTGAGAGACCAAAGAGTAGTCTGGAGGGGACAGGGGAAGGTTTTGTGTTTTTCTGGTGGGTTTTTTTGGTTTTGTCTTTTAAACTCTGTCTTACAAACATCTATGAAAACCTTCCATTAACATTTTCATAATCACTTATAATTTATTATACTCCCACCTTTAATAAGCTTACAATATTTTGCAATTATTATTCTTTCTTAACATCTATAACATTTTGGTTTTGCAGTTTCATTGTGTTACATATATTCATTTAAAGAAATCAATCTCAAAGGTATTAATGTTCAGTTAAGCACATTAGACAAAACCCTCGCTGAAAAACTAATGGCATATTCAATGGAGCGGATGGTTATTAAGCAGTAAATAGACATAATCAATAATTTTAAGTAATAAAACTTAGAAAAGCATCAATGTATAATAATCATTCTAACTCATAGCTAGTATTATGCCTGAAATACTAGCTAAATACTACATAAAAAGAATACAGTACCTGAAAAGAACAAACTGTATTTAACAAATGATCTTGAAATAAGCATGGAGAAATGCACGTATTTATGAAAAACTATTTAAAAACAGTTTCTGTAGTGAGGTAAGACATTTTGAATATGTATTACAAGTCTAGTTGCAAATTTACATTTACCTTTTTCTTATTTGCATTTTTGCCTTTAGGTTTATCCACGCGGCAAGCAGGTTCAGAGAATTTATCTGCTGTTACAATACATAAAGTTAGGAAAATCAGCAAAAAATTCAAATATTTGACATTTAGAGTTTTAGCTGTAAAATCACAGAATCACTTTTATGCCTGCAAACTTACTGATTCAGTAAACTACTTTGAGCACATTATTTTAAAAAGCCAAAGGTTTTTTTGTTGACAACTACCTCTGCCTGTCCCATCCTCCAATAATTTTCCACATTAATATACAGACCTTTTGGAAATTAACCTTTATAAATGATTAGAACTAGTTTGAAAATTCCTTGTGCTTGGAAATAAGACAACAAAAACATATTGTATCTGCAACACAGCACATTACATGCTGTGCAGTTAGTATCTATGGACAAACATATTGCAGCATTCTTAAGAAATATGAAAAAAGTTTCTTACTTTTGTCTGTTCTTACTGGTTTCCCTAGGTTTTTATTTCTACTGTAATCAATTAACTGGGCTTTAGATTTCCTATTTGATTCTTGTAGCCAACTAATGTCTGTCTTGCTGTCATCACCTCTGTATTCTGTGTCTGTGTCACTAAAGAGATGCTTCTTGTTTTGATTGTTTCTAGTCTACAAAAAACAAGTAAGTTCTTAAGTTATTGATTTACTTTTAATATACCTTTCACTTACATAATTGGTATTTAAAGGCAGAAAGATAAGGTATACTGATCCACAAAAATCTGAGCCTTACTTTTCTTCTTCCTTTCACTTCAGTGCTAGTTTTACTGTCATCTGCGTTCCTTAATTCGAAGAAGAAAAAATACCTTTAAATGATACATTTAAAAATACTTGTTCTAAATCTTTCTACTATTCATGCGATAGGTGCATTACAGATTCAAACAAATGTACCTACTTTTGATTTCACATCTATTTTGGAAATATCTGTTCACCTTAAACTCTAGAGGATACGCTTATTTGCTCATGAGCAGTAAGAACACATAGTAACAATATGTCCCTTTGCAGGCTGATCATTAACAAAAAACTAGCCCCCTCTATTCAGGCGTTTATATCCCTGTAGTATTCCATGAAGAGAATTAAAGCGGTTTTCTTTATGAAACACATTCTTTCCTTTTTATCAGCTTCCCAAAGGAAAATCATGAAACAGCCTAGGAGACCACAGCAGCTATTTTCATTGCTTGGAAAAACAACACTGTCAAGATATTATTGTCATGCATGCATTCCCTGGATTTTCATAATGGAATGCTGGAGAATGCAGACAGTACTATTCTTCACAATAATCAGCAGACTAGGACACAATATAACATCCTTACCCTTTTTTGTTTGGATCTGTACGAATACTCAGTTCAGTAACATGCAATTCTTGGATCTAAAAAGGTAAATAAGTAAGAAACAAATGAAGATTTTCATTTGTTATACAACTTAAACAAAATTAAACAGGCCACCAGACTGTAACAGCTAAGGGCTTTTATGCCCAGTTTTTATACTCAGCAAATAAATAATTTCTAAGGTAGAAATTAATCATCGTAAGTTAAGAACAGAGCTGATTGATAGTTAAAACCAGCTGGAACTGACTGAAACTTTCAATATCTCAAACTAATACATTAGTTTCCCATTCACTTGCTTCACTACCTTCACCAATTCAGCAGGCTCCTCTGAGCCATAAGAAGCAAAACTATCTTTTGTTGTCTCTTGCTTTTATCTTAGCTAGCTTTTCTTTTCACTCAAACATCTGGGCAAAGATGTCTTTACAGTAGGGATTGGAAGGATGGCAATAATGCTTTCAGGATAATAGGATAATTTAAAAATAATGATACTCCTAACAAACTGTTTTATTCTTAATTCAGGAAAACATCGTAATAGCTTTACGTGGCCAGAACCTTAGGGTAGCGCATATCATTACACATTTGAAAGCGATGGAGGTATTTACATGGCAAACTTTTTTCCCCACTTAATTCAGTGATATAATTTGCATTTTTAGATGTTAACTATACTTTCAGTAGACATAATTTAAGCTGAGCTCCTTTATATCCTATTCATAACGTATCAGCTTCAGTTATATTCTTACTCCAAGCTTTATTGTAGGCTCATCAAACCCACTGATGTTAAAGTTGTAGACGTCATCCCTGTCAAACAGACACACAGATCAATTTTGTGACTGAATTAATGAATATTTCACAAAGTTAGGTATGGGTAATTAGAAATTTTGTTTGAAAATGTTTTAACTACTTACATAATATGACCAGCAGTTACATTAAGAAAAGTAGTGGTTTTCACGTTTTTATCCTGAACTGCTTCCTATACATAAATAAAACAGTTAACTCATATGTCAGATTTGGACTATGCATTCCTACACACTGTCATCTCAAAAAGCAAGTTCTGCATCATGAACATACGAAAAAACCCAGCGGCTGCTCAGACTTCCACTTGATCAGCAACAGTACAATATGGCAAAAGGGGACAAGAGCTAGTAGAAACTAAATCTTTTAGAATTTATCCTTTAAGGATATCAACCAAACCTCAGAATTTTTCTCCCCAAACATTAAGGCTAATTTCTGTGTCCCGGCTATATCCCATTTAAGGATTCTATAATGTCATTTACTATAAACATTTTTATTCTAAATATTTAGTATTGCCATGTTCAAAAGGAACAGATTCAATTATATAATAAGTAAACAGAAATTCATTTGGGCTTCACTGGCTGATAGTTGCCTGTAAAAATATTATTCCACATAAGTAAATATATAAAAGGTATTTTAAGTATATACAGTCAATGCATAATTAACATTAACATCTACAGATATTTAACATTCAGCAATATTTGTGAACTTTCACTTTACATCTACTAGCTACCACCATATACGTAAATATATCTGATATGAAAAAAATTTCCAACAAAAGCAATAACATGTTACCTTAGAGACACAGGATTTAATTAAATGTGGCCTAAAAAAAAAAAAAGGATATATTTTGTTAAATGCTAATTAGAATATAAGCATTAGAATATTGCTTATATAAATAAAAGCCTTATCAAACACAACAAATTTATTCAGGCATTTAAAAACAAAAACAAGTGGATTAAGAGATCAGCCCCTTTCACTTTTGTGCTCTAGAAAAATTCATTCCACATGAATTAAAACTGCAGGTTCTGCATGTTTTCCAAGTCCCTATCCAAAAGGTTTAAAAGGCAACGTAGCCTAACTATTCCAGTCCTTCGTCATTCAGTTAAAATCAAACATGGAGAGCATGTAATTATATGTAAAGTATATCTCCAAGCATCAGTTCCAGAAAGGTAAGACTATTTTTCTTATTTAAGTATTTGTTAAATTTAAACACTCGAACAGTCAACTCTTTCAGGAAGAGAGAACTAGGAACTTCAGATAATCAGAAAATTGATGACTGAATTCAAGTTTGACTCCCAAACTATGATGATAGGATGGAGACACGCAACACGTGCAGTGCCCATGAACTATCCCAGTTAAATTCTCTCCACGGAATGTGTTGTGAGTGAGTGAATGAGCCAAAGACCACTGAATGGAGTTTCTAATAGCCTTTGGAGTTATTTCAGCTACTGGAACTATTCGACTACCAGTCTCCTACTCTTTGGTACAATGGGGCTTATCAGAACTGAACAAACAATTCAGATGAAAGCAGGATGTGAAATAGCTGTAGACAGACGAGCAGATCACAGACAAAGCCACATGCACAAAAAGCACAAAAGTAAATAGTTCACATCATACCTGTTAAAACCCAAGGAGTCTCTTGCTTTGCATTTCTCATCAGTCTTCACTTTATATCTGTCACTGATTTTGCTAATTAGTGATTTTGCTGCATCTGTCAGTTCTTTAGACTTTGTTTTCTATAAAAATAAAGTTTAAGACTCTGAACCCATTCAACAGAAGAGCAAAGCTGCAAATAGAACTACAGGTTCCCAACAATCACCTAAACTTCATTAAATGTCTTCTAGATGTACTAAATCACATTCCTCTGAAAACCATTTTCCATTGCATTGCCCAAACAGCGAGCAATAAAACTGAACCAGTTTAGCAGATACTTTCTTTTAAATGCTGTGGTTTTGTGTACTGTAACATTCAAAAGTGAATGAAGAAGGGCATGAGAAGCACAAGTTGGTGCTTAGTTAAGAATTATTTTTTAAAAAGATGATTTTAAAAATGAAATTCAGAGTAAATAATCTTAAACAGGTCACACTGAAAAAGTAAACAGTGAAGCTGACATTATTTAATTCACCCTGTATTAGTGGAAAATCAATTAAAAATATGTTTGTGACTAAAAGAAAGTAAAATACAAATTTTGAAACACTGAAAATTTGACAATTCTCTTAATTCCAAGTCAAAAAAATGAAGGTAAAGAAACTCTCACCGTCTTTGATTGCTTTGGATTTGCAGTCTCTTTTCTAAAGAGAACATTAGGTTCCTCTTTTTTAAAATCAGAATGCAAAGATGTTTTGGACACTCTAGCTGAAAGAAATGTTTTAAATGATGTTTCAGTAGTAGTTTAAATATTTTTCCCTTAACAGTTTCTGTTCTAGTTGATTAACACTCTGACTGTCCACTAAGGATTTTGCAGTTTTCTTCCCCCATGGTATCAATTTAATTTTCTTGGTTTTCTTCTCTTTTTTAATTTCTTTGTTTATCTGGACAGATACTTCAAAAAATTGAATAAAAAGCTTTTTGTTTCACAATTCTTTCACTAACAATAAAAATGAATACAGGAAAAAAAAAGCGCACAGCTGTACGTTAAAAATTCATCTGAAACATTTTTAACACTAACAGTTGAGGTGTGAACATAACCTGTATGGGACATACGTGCCAGTGACGGATTTAGCTTTTGCTTGTCACCAGTTATTATATTCTTCTCAGGAACAGAGCATGCTCTTTTTTTCAATGTTTTGGTTTTATCAAAAGAACTCTCCAAAAGACCAGGCAGCCTAACAAAGATAATACCATCTTATTATTAGTGAATTGCAGAAAGTGATTCTTAATTATAATAAACATGCATCACAAAATAGGAAAATAGTGATATCTTGTAGATATCAATGCATTTTTACATTGGTACTTAAGCCTGCTACCATTGTTCAATTAACCAACGCACTGTAAAATGGCAAACCTTCAGAAATAACCTATATTTTTAAGTCAACTTCAAAAAGGCAACAGTATCCTATGGCCATCATTAAACCTTGAACCTAGATAACTCTGTGGTGTGTCAAATTTACTACTTTTTGTGGCATAGTTCACTTACGTAAACCCATATGCCATTTTACCTTCTGATGTCATCTGAAAGAATTACTCTCCCTGTTACTACTAAAGCTTACTTAAACTCCTACTCTGATCTTGTTAATGAGTACTGTTTTCATAAACAGATTCACCAACTGAAATTCTTTGATTAAGACAATGGAATAGTACTGTTCATGAAGTAGTCTTAGCAAATACATATAAGAGTGCTGGTTTGGTGCCATGAATTTCAGAATAAAAAAAATAAGACTACATAGTAAAAGTGACCTGACTTACACAGCAAACAGTTCTTAATGCAACCCTCTGGGAAGACAAGACAATTAAATTCTGGCATTTTCTGAAACTATGTAACAAAATCTCAATTCTGGCAATAGCTGAAAATACTCCCTTCAAAGTGAGTGATAACAGCAGTGACTTGGTATCCTTTCCCAATACTTACAAAGGTTTGCTGCTTCTCCCTACTGGCTGAGAATCAGGAACAATATCTAATGCTTCATCTAAATGAGACATTAATTTGGTATCAATTATTATTACAAAAGAAATGGACAAAACTGAAATAATTTTAAAAGTAAGGACTATCAACACTTGTAAAATTACTTGCCTAAAGTTTGCTTTTGTGTGGCCTTAATTTTTGCCTCCTGTATCATTTCTAAAACTTCTTCAGCACACACTCGCTACAGTGGGATAACATTCAAAAGAAAATATTAGCGTAGGACCATAAACAGTATAACCTCGTAAACTTGTATTTTCCCTAACAAAATATGAAACTATTTTTTCATTTCATAGAAGTGCTGATTCCAGTACCTTTTCAGGTAGCTTTGCCTCATTTCTGGTATTTGACTTCCTGATCTTCTGTTCCGTTTCACAAAATTCATTCTCTAGTGTACATCTTTGCCCACTCTAAAAAGCACAATAAATAACACTGGCAATTACAATCTATAAAAGCAGAAGTAGTAAAATTCTCCTAGAAAGTAACACTTCAAATATTCTAAACTGCACATTCTATATATTAAAGCCTTTTTCTAAAGCATGGCTATATCAAAAAAATGCTTCAGAATCCCATAGACCAGGATTTGACCTGAATCTCACTGAGAAAGACGTTTAGAACCAGAAATAAAATAAAAATGTTACTTTGAAGTCTTTGTTCACTGGAACAGAAGCAAAAAACCACATACCCAAACTGCAGTTCAGTGACAACCTACGTAGTTTTGTTGGATTTCAGTGAATGCCTAATCAAAAATGCACTAAAGCCAATGCTGTAAATTAGAATAGAAATTAACGTTATTCTAAGTAAAACACTTAGCTACAGATGACATGCATACTCCAGTAGGTTCTTGATAGAAATTCTTCGTTCTGGTCTCATTTGTTGCATTATTGTTAGACCTTTCAGCAGAGCTTATCATTTCCAAAGGCAATTTAAATCGTCCTTTACAAGGAGTGGCTGAAAACAAACCAGAGACATATTAGAATTCCACCATTTCTTCTGTTATGATTACTGTGCTGTCTGTGACATCAACATGAAGAATTTTGCCCATGATCACATCCATTCCACAAACTTCAAAAAAAGTTGGCTAGTATTTATATCAACTCCTTAGGTACCTTTCATAATTCTATTGATTTCAGTTAAGTTACATGGAGGTTAATGAGCCCACAGACTGTGGAGGTCTAGAGGCAAGCAATGCTTTTTACAGCTTGGGTCTGCTAGAAAACAGTTGGTCATCTATTTAAAGATTTTACTGTAATATATTTTTGTTGGAATAGACTCTGTGGTTAAGTTCCAAATAAAGAAGTTACAGAATTCGTCTGTCTTGTTCCATCCTAATCTGAAAATGCTTTCTTTTCCAGCCTCTGTTACTCTTAATTTTTATGTGATACAGGGACATACATAACTAAGGATACTGATGCACTTCGGACAGTTAAAGGCAAGAAAATTAAGTTTGTTAGTCGTGCTGTTCTGCCACTAGTTGCATCACCAGCCTCTACTGGTCTTTGTCTTACAAATCTCTCCCTTGTAGAAAGTATTAAATATCTGTTACAGTAGGAAAGTGATGACTCCCTATTTGTGATAGTCTCTTCCTTATCCTTTTCTCTGTAAGAAGCACTTCTGATGTAAGCATCAGTAGCACTGGACCTGTGACTCAATCTTGCAGTGGATCCCACCTTGCTCACTCGCCATATAATCACCTGCCCCTTGAAGAAACACATGCAGTTTCTAGAGAAGAGTAAAATGCAAGTGATAGATGTACACATTGGAGAAAGCCAATTTTCCACTGCCACTGCTATAAAAGCACTAACTACTGCGAATTCTTTAAACCAAGAGCATATGAGGAGAGAGATGAAAAAACACCTATGTTTTAGGTCTTCTAATCAATTGCTGACTTCTCAGCTTGCTCCAGCACGAACAGCTGACTGACAGCAGCAGTAAAAACGATAAGTGGCCTTCAGCTGTTTGGAATGCACCTGCAGCTACCATCCGCCATCATGTCTATCGACCAGTAGCAAGTGGCCCAGTTTAAAAATTTCAAGTTTAAAGCACCTGCTAGGGAGATTTTATAAGGTCTACTTTTCATTTCCAGGTCTGTAAAGGATCACAGTTCATCCTTGTATTTCAAGGATGATTAATAGCATATTTTTACCTTGAAATTACTTGTAAACTTACGTGTGCTAACAAATACCAGTGGACTCCCTGTGGAAAACCTTGTAGTTCCAGGAATAAGCACGGATGCTTCAGATACTTTCCTTTTACAAGATGTAGTTACCTTGAGGAACAGAAAAAACTTGACCATAATACACAGATCTAAGGATGGCAACACAAGATTTTAGAAAATCTATTTCCAAGAGCCTTTTGACACTTTCTATTATTGGAACGTCAATTGTTGTTGCTGCACCCATCAATGTAATGTGATTTTTATGCAGTTCCCTTTTTAGTTCACCAAAATACTTGAATTATGTAATACTTAAAACTAATGGTTTTAAACTGAGATCAGTGATTGTTGTTTTCTAAATTAATTCAATAAAGTATGGACAAACCCTTTCCCTTGTTAACAATCAAAGTAACCAAGATGATTCCCAGGAGTTCCTGCAAAGCCATCACATAAGCCATAAACCAGCAGAACCTCAGGAACAGGTTTACTAGAGTACTGCTAGCAAGACATGCACTGCATTGTCTGTTGCATGATGAAGACATGGTGACACTGCTTCATCTTTTCCCCCATCCCTAGCATATCTGTAGTTAGTCCTAGTATAACCATAATATGTTTATAACTTTAGAATGACCGTGGGGCAAAAGAAACACCAGGCTTAACAAACTGGGCTCCTCTCAGTTTAAACCAGAGAATCAGCTATGCATAGGAGGAGCCCCTGAAATTGTGATTTCAATAACCAGGATACAGGATTCATCTTGACAACCACATGCGTTTTTGTAATCATCAGTCTTTGTGAATGCCAAGCCTATAGGACTTGTCTCTAATTACAGCTATTACGATTGCTGATCTCGCCAGGGTAAGTCTCCAGAGGCTATACTAGACTTTCGCAGATCTAAGAGATCTAAGCATGTCTTGAAAACATTTCTCTTTAAAGATAATTCTCAGAGCATAATGGTCTGAAGGCCCTTAACAATTGCTTTTTATTTTTGTCACATGGTCACAGTTTCAAAATACATAATAATGAGAAATTTTTTTTACAAAGGGATTTATATAGCTTAGTGTCGTCATAAGAAAAACAATCAAACCCTGTATTAATTATATTCCAACTGTTAAATAACAGAGGTTTTATATTATAGAATATGATAAATATTTAAATTGACTTGTATTTTTGATGTACCCTTTTCTGTTTTGATAATCCTACTTACCTTGGAGGAACCAGCTCTGCATTTTTCTTGACTGTTATTTTTATTCAGAGTCCTCAAAGTTCCAGGAAGTTGCTGGGTTTTGTACTTACTGGGTCTCTCCTCTTCTTCATATTTGTCTTCCAAACATGGTGACAACTGACTTTCTGGTACCAGAACCTATATGATATTTTTGATTTTTTACATTTTTTTATATAATATTTGGATTTTATTATGTTTTATATTTTCTATTTATACAAACACACACAGAGCAACTTCTTTACCTCAAGTAACACATTCCTCACTGTAGATTTTCATTAACTTCAGACCTTATATACTTTTACTTTGAAAAGCATCCAACCTAATTGTTATTTTCACTAACAAGCATGGGTTACCAAATCACAAGTCACACAAAAGAACTTCCCCTGTGTATATTTGTCTGAAGTATTCTGATATTAATTATTAATATTATTTGGATATTAATATTATAATCTCCCCAAATATACAATACATACTTACCAGAAATCACTTAACTGGTTTTGCAGTTATCTTTACTTACTGGCATTGTTAAAAGTCCTTGTTTTTATGGTGAATGGTCATAAATTAGCTAATAATCAGACTAAATATAAAAACCAAGAAAACAACCATCTTAGCAAATTGAAGTAAAATACCTGTGATCCGCTTTCATCAAAGACGACATGTACAGTTGTTTTGGCAACTGATGCAGACTGCTTCTTACTAAAGCCCTACAAAATGAGTAACCACCTATGTAAAATATATACTTTGCTCACTTTTTTAAAACAAGGAACAGAAAGAAAATATTTAAGTCAGAGATCATAAGTGTCTGAAATCAGGTTTAGGGGCAAATAGACTCTACAAGCTTATAGCAGTACCACGCCTCACGAGTTTCTCAGTCAGTCAGAGTTCAGGCCAAAGTAATTTGTTACAACCAGTAAGGAGTAAGCTATGGATTGCTAAAAACTTTTTACTGAATGAGTAAATTCATAAGAGTGTAAAGCACAGTGCAAGATGAGATAGCTTATGATTCATTTCTGAAAGACTTCCATATTTGTAATCATCCAGTTCTTGTGTTTCTGGAAAATTATATGTGCAAAACTTGACATTAAGCTATGATGATCCCCTTCCAGCCAGTTAATTTTTGTTGCAATTAATTTTAAATCTTAGAATCATAGAATGATTTAGGTTGGAAGACACCTTTAAGATCATTGAGTCCAACCGTTAACCTAGCACTGCCAAGTCCACCACTAAACCATGTTCCTGAGCACCACATCTACCCAGCTTTTAAATACCTCCGGGATGCGGACTCACTGCTTCCCTGGGCAGCCTGTTCCTGTGCCTGACTGCCGTTTCAGGGAAGAAGTTTTTCCTAATATCCAATCTAAACCTCCTCTGGCGCAACTTAAAGCCGTTTCCTCTCATCCTTATTAGGCAACTTTGCTGAAGCTTAACATATTATGAGAGAAATGCTGTTCTGTAGCAGCAATATTAATCAGAAACTCTCAGTATAAATAGATACCAATAATCACAGCTATAACAACATTTATGTGGTAATGAGACATTTATTTTGAATCAATTAAAAACTATTCAAAAAAGGTGTTTAAATCTTACCTTACATTTACTAAATCCATAGATCTTTCTAGTTACATCTTTGATTTCCAAGATAGAATCAAAACATAAAAAAAATTTCTCTCCTTCTTGATTACCCACATTCATTGGGCTTTTTAGCTCTATTGTTAATAATTTCTTTGAATCTTTTTCTGGACAAAAACAAAATTTGAAAAGTAGTTTCATTACAATTTAACAACATCTCATTTAATGTTTGTAAATACATGAAACTTGTTTTCTTCAGCTCAGCTATTAAGATCTATATTTGATTTAATTCACTCTAACCTACAATAAATTTTATTAGTGAAACAATTCAAGATTCAATCTTTTAGAAATCCTTATGCTGCATATTATGCTGTAGAATTTTCTTTGGAGAATATTCACTATAGCTGCAGACAAATCATAGTTTTTACAAAACTATTCTAACTAGTTTAAAAGCAATATTATTAAATGTCACTGTCTTATGCCTTGTTTTGCACTGAAATAACTATAAGACATTATTTTAAAATTGTTTTAATAAAATCCCACCTGCATGCCTAAAATGCAAATGTGACTGCAGTGCAATTTTATCCCTGATATAAACAGTACCTATAATACTGTAAGTGGGAATTTTGCTTTACTGAGAATTGAGTCAGTACTTTAGGGTTAATCAATTTGAAAATCCAAGTTAGTGTGTAACAAAAAGTCACATTTTTGCATGCCAATACCTTCAAGGCTGTACAGGTCTACCTCTTCTTCTGGTATAACGACTGTTTCCCACTGATGATCCTTATATGAAAAATACATATTTTTAAAGCTAGAAAAAGCATTACATTACAATGAAATGAAGTGCAGTGATCAAAGTTATTCAATGAGGACAAATTTTCAACTTTTTAAATCCTCTGTTACAAGGAGTGACAATGAACGTATGCTTCATTGATAACAGTGAACAATATTTCAGAAGAGCTTTGGTGGAGTCATTAATCTAAACTGTTGAGTTTCATCTACAGAAATTATAAGTGCAATTTTGTAAATGGCTTCTTTTTCATGTGTGCATACGTTAAACTGTTGGCAAACAGTTTTAGAAAGTCATTACTTTGAAATTGTTTGATTTAAATATGTACCCCAAGTCTAGATTTTTTTGTCGCCTTCACACTATGGATGCACACATAACTTCCCCATGTTGATGTGGGGAAAAAAATCTGATACACTTGAAAGAATGTCTATCTACTGCCTCAGAACAATCCAGTACGACAGACAAAAATTAGCTTACTGCATCATCTGCTGCCACATAGAAAGATATACTTCTGCTACCAACATTGAAATCAATCCAAAATTCTTCAAGATTTTCATCCAATGGTATCTGTAGCTAAACGAAAGAATTAAGACAAAAGAGTAAGAGCTGCGAGCAGTGGTTTATACCAGCTAACGGGCTTTGTGTTACAGTCTGACAAACTTCAAATACATGCACATCTGCATACTCCTGAAAAAAAAAAAATCAATTTTCTTACTTGATCCTTATTTTTTCTTAACTAGACGGCAAAGAAATTCTTCAGCTGCACAAATTAAAATCTGTGGATGTATGATTAAGCCTCTAACTTACCTCATATTTATCAAGAGCTGCTGATAAACACGGATATGTAAAAACCCTGTAAGAAAAGGATATTTTGTCAAGTATCCTAAAATGCTGTAAACAAATTTTGCATATCTGAACACAGCAACTGGATTGTGTTTTCAGCATAAAACTTCTGTGCTTTAGAGACTAAGAGATCACAGCAATCAAAAGAGCAGTCACTTGACTGCACTTCTTCCCCAAAGGAGATTGATAACATGAAATTTTATATATCCTCACAATTAAAGCAGTGGTCTCAGACCTTGTCACTACATTCATACTTCTAGCTTATCTGCCGATATTTTAAGAATGGTATTCAAACTGAATTTACACCTGATATAAAGACATACCAGACAATCTCTGGTGTCATGACATGTAAAAGTAATGTGCAGAGCATGTGATCATATAGATTAAGAAAAAAAGCTCCTATTTTCTCTTCCTTTTTGTGTCCTGTTTCTCTAGCAGATATTCTCATTGATCATTATCTTAATGTAAATATCCTAAATCAATAAATAAAGGAATTTATACCAACAGATTAGTAGCTATGGTTAGATGATATGCTTATTGAATTAAGTAGCATCTCAGGATTTTGCAACAGAACTAGAATACAAAACCTATCTCCTTATAAACATTTATTAAAGGAAGTGTAGCATACACCTTATATTGTTTAAGAATCCTTTCAAATGAATGTTCTTTATTTAGTGAACAGTTTCTTCAAGCTGTTATCTAATAATCTGAAACTTATATTATGTTTGTGTTTTTTCCAGATATGGGAATTACATAAAATTAACATCGTGATAGAGAAGATAATATCAGTGACAATGTGCCAAAAGATGGTATTACTCAATTTCTTTACTATTTAATATTTTAAAAATATCTTAGCTCTGTGTGGTTCCTTGACTTTATACCACAGCAATATTAGTCTTATTTGCTTGTATTATTTTAATTCAGAGTTTCCTCAAAACAGTTTTTGTGATACAAAGGTTACTCCCAATGAATGGCCATAAAATCCAAAACAGAAAATAGATAAGCTTTTAAAAAATTCAGTTTTACCTTCTTTTGTCTCCAAGCATGCCGTTCACTTGGTTAAGAAATTTTCTGCAATCCTATCAAAACACAGAAAGTTCTTAAAAAAAAAAATGTAAAACGGAAGTTTACCTGCCTGGAAATATTTTTCATAGGACTTACTGTTTCAAACTCAGAATCTTTAATTCCTTTAAATGCATTGGACACAAACTCCATGGAAAAACACTGGCACGCCAGTTCTCCTCTTTGTTTCTCTGACATCATTCTGCATAAAGCTTCCGTAATGGCTACTTGCAGGTCGTAGTCTACAGCATAATACATTTTGTAGGAATATGAGTTTTAAAGATACTACTGATGTGAAAAAAATATTATTACATAGGAAACTGGTATAAGCAGTGCTGAATGTTTCATATTACGTATCACATAATATCCAAATACGTAACCCATATATAGATAAAGAACTAAGGGAATAAGGTTGACTAAAAAATTTATGTTTCAATATGAAATTTCAACCAAACTTTCAAGGAATGTCAGAGCAACACTAGGCATATAAGCAAGAGATAAGAAGTTTTCAACTTTCACCTGTCTGAACTGGGAAATTGTTGGATACCAAAGTGATCACCGAGAGAAGTTACAGTACTACTAAACATGGCTAGCAGTTCACTAAACATGGCTAGCAGTTCACTGTCCTCAGCGAGTGACTTCCTTATGAGCTGTTGCTATTTTAAAACTTATATTCTAGAGAAGAAAGGACTGAAAACTTCAAAGAGTTAGCCATACACTGCATTCATATGAAACATTCCAGTTTGCAAATTGTTTTCATGCAGTATTTGTATTTTTCAGAGGACTGTAACTGCAACATTCTGCAGCTTCTAAATGTCTTCTCTGGATTTTTAATTGGTCTGCATGTAATGTTTAAGAAGCTCAATACTAAATTGTTTATTGAGTCCCATGCTCACCTCCAGCATCCAAAATTCTCCTCCCCATGTCACTCCTGCCAAACAAAGTAACATTTCATCAAAATACAACAGCAACACAAAGCATAGAAGAAAAGTTCATTTAATTACAAGCTTTTAATGTATGAGACGAAACCCTGTTTCCACTAAACTGTTAGACTTCAAAGGGGTAAGTCTGTTACGCTAAGGATACACATCTGAAAGTACTACTGTGGAAGTGAATCACCTAATATATATAATTTTTATTCTATTTATTTTTTGAAATGCTGTAAAAAGAAATTCCTGCCACGAATAACTTGATCTTCCAGTGACTGATTCACTGTGCTTTACATACATTCTTATAAATAAGAGTTTAATTATTTTACGACAACTGGGATGAGAAGAAGCCCAAACCAGATCAGGAAAGACGTCAATTTAGGCTTGTAATGGAGAATAACCCATGAGAATACCTGCCCACAGCCACTACCACTGGCAATGCAATAGCAAATGCAAAAGTAAGTTAAAGAGGGACCAAACTGCATGCATTATAAACAGCCTTAGTAAAAATTGCCTTCCCAGTATGCAAATGATGTAATGATATAAAAATTGTACTGAAGATTATTTACATGACAAGAAACATTTCCTTTGTAGAAAATATCTTTTTCCTGGCATCTCGAGGCACGTTGTCAAGCATTAAGTTAAGCTTTCTTACTACCTAAGAAGAATGGGAAAAAGGGAGTAAGATTAACTATAAAATAAGCTGTTAAAGTTTAAGTTATTCTTATTTTGGGCCCTTGTGATATATTTCATACCACTGAAGAAAATAACATGCTCAAATAATTGCAAAACAAGAAAAGACAATGAGTTCTATCTGACCTTAACTGTTATTTATCTTAACTACCTCAATTTCAATTAATTACATTAGTTTTAATGTGATCATCAGCTGTTAAAGGTTATGTTTCTTATCTGCAGGTTTAAATACAGAAAAAGAACTTTCAAAGCTAGAGTTCTGTCTGCAGTTGATTGCTGAGCTAAAATGTACCTTAAATTTGCATTAAAAAGCCTTTCCCTTGAGGATGCGGCCTTTACAGAGGACTTTTTTGTAACTTTCCCTTTCTTTAGAGAGGAAAAAAACCCTGACAACCTGAGGTTACTAAAACAAATAGGAGAAATTTGCAGCATAATAGAAGGTATACAAACTTCCTGCAAGTATCTAAAGAATTTACAACCAACAATCTTAATTCTATTTATAGCAGTTGTAATAAAGCATATTATTTCCTGCACTTTTATACAGCTTTCTCACCAGAATCAATACCACTGTTTTGTAATTTACTGTCCAAAATAAAAACTACAGGTCAGTAATCTGAAAAAAAACAAAACAAAACAAAAAACCAAACCCCAACATATAAATGACAACAAACATTCCCAGAGAAACATTAAATCATCCTTCTGATACTAGAGCACTACAATATTCTCTTTTTTTGTAGCATCTGTACAGTTAAATTACTATCTTCACAAAGTCTATTAAAACACTAATCAGAAAACTGTTGCTTAAGAAGAAGAATGTTTACCTCCTGCTGAACATAAATACTAATTCTTACATCAGCAATGAGGGTACAAGTTCTCAGAATAAAGTTTTCTAGGATTTGCATTTTACCTAACGAACAGGAAAAAAAAAAAAGTTATACAGAGTGTATTAGGGTGCTCCCTCATCAGGATTTGGAAAAAGATTCATTTTCATTTAGAAACAAAATATAGTGTGCCTGCCTTTCTACATAGGATTACTGATATTTAGAAATAAACATCTTAAGCTTCATGGTTAAATGCACGACAGAATAGTTACTTCAATTTATAGTAACTATGGCTCTTTATGATGTTTCTATTCCTGTGCATCACTGCATAAGTCCCCTGGGCATGAGATCACTATTTTAAAAATATAATCAGATCAATTCTATAACTTAGCTCTCTGAGATACAATTCAGACCCTGGAATTTATCTTCCCAGGGACAAGAAAATGAATCTTTCATTTTGATCGTGACAGCTTAATGGTCTGTAGCGACTTTCTACATAGTGCTATACTGAAAGGTAAGAGCAGCGTGATATTCATAACAAGGTGAATAAAGAAGGACTCCTGTGCTATGCTGAGCTGTAACAGTAGCTGAGAAACAACGTTCTTTTTAGGAAAAACTCAGTTTAGTTGCCATCTCTGAGGAGACCAGGCTATCCTGCTTTTTTATTACTGACATCAACAAATTACAAGGAAATCTGTTGGCAGAGCAACCTCAAATTAAACAAAGTTACAGCTGCCATTCAAGCTTTTTTCACATGAATGAGAAATGTAGTCCTTTGTCTGCAGAACAGCCCTCTTGAGGACAAGCCCTTTTCTATTACAGTTTATTAGCTGAAGCATATAGATCTGGTGGTATATTTACGTTACATCAAGAAACTTTGCACCACCCTCATTATACACATTCTTCTCAGAATTACCTTGCCTCAAGATGGCTCCACAAGTAGTAAGAGTTATTTTAACACTGATAACTTTAAAATGTCTCTTTCAGCACACTTTAATTATCATATCTAGTGTACACTTTTTTTAAGCTCACCTTGAGGTCTGCTATCACATATAGCCTACAATAAAAAACAAAACAAAACACATCATTTTGATACCGTAAATATTACAGCATAAAAATCAGGTAACATGTACCTAAAGCAAGTAATCAAAAAGCATTTAAGATTTTAAAATTATTTCATCCTTAATGAAGAACATAAGAGACTTTTTCTAATACCAAGTGTGGTTTCACAAAATTATATTTCAGTTAAATTTATGGAAATTATTTCCTCAATGACAAAAAATTTTCTGAAGGGAAGAAAACTCACAGATCTTATAAACTTGACATCCTGGGATTAGCATACCAATAATTTATGTAATCAAAATTAGACCAAGATGAAATTTTTTTGTTCATTGAACACTTACGTTGTTGAGTTTTTAAAATTTTATTTCACGATGCTAATCATGAACAGAAAACGAGTACAAATAAAGGCAAACTATTTATTCAAAAAGACTTATAATCTATTTCAGAAACCATTGTAACATTAACTTTAGAAGGACATTAAATAGAAACACATGTGAAAGTCTTTTTGTTGCTAAACTAGTAATAATTATTTTGACAAATACACACAATGTAATTTATTATGAATATATTTTTACCAGCAATACGTTGAAGAAATCTTCAGCCAGACTTGTAAGCATTTCACTCTTTTCATTTCCTCCGAGGATCAAAATTCCTTTTAACTTTTCAAACCAATTAACCATGTAAAGGAAAAATAAAAGTAAATCTATTTTAATAGCATGAAAAAGGACAATAGCTTGTATTATACTTAAGTAAAATTATACGAATTATACAAAGATTAAAACAACAGCAACATTACCAGTCTGCTGAGTGTACTTTAGCCCCAGACTGAAATTTTTCACTCACACTAAGCAAATGTAGGTGATTCCAAACTAATATAAGTAATTTCTGTAGCTGACTTTCTAACACAAAACTAGAGATCTAATTTTACAACTGCCATCACAGAGAAAAGAGCTGAAAATGGATAATGGCTGAAAGAAAAAGTGTGTTTGTAGGTGTGAATATAAGCATTAAGTTATCACCACACTTTTTTATTTTTATTAAAGCAGTTGAGAAGGCAATTGAGTAACACTCATCTGACATTGTCATTAATTTTCTTCAGTGAAATCTCTGCTGAAAGCAATGAGGAAGTGGTGTCTATTTTTCAGTATATTTATTATGTTGAGTTACAAATGATTAACGCATTTAACATGCAGGTTGAAATAACACAAAATAATCAGAATAGCACTATAATCTGTTGAAAGAACAGGTACAATATTGCTGTTGTGAGTATTAACAAAAAAATTACTAAATTGCACCAGGAAATTCCAATTCCTGACTCAAAAGCAGTATAGCAAGTTCATATAAAAAGACATCACCCTGTTGCAATTGCTGTAAGCATGTCTAAATTAATTATATATGGCATAATTTGCAAAACCTTCACTGTGGTAGAGCAGCATCACTTCATAAGGAGCCACTTGTCAAAGAACATTTAAATCTGAATAATGTTTGTTGCATAGTTATGGGAAATTCTTAATTCAGAAACAAGCAAGGACCAAATCGAATACCAAGCTGTTCAGCACTGAAGCGTTACTTATGCATGCTTTATTAATTTTTTATTCTTATTTTATTTTTTTTTAGAAGTTCATGTATGCTTTATGGTTTTACTTATCCTTCCAATAAGACCGTATTTTATCATTGCTGGAAGCCCATCTTCTCCTGCTATGCTGATTTTTTCCCCACATTTCTGAATAGAATTTAGTAAAGTGGAAATGCTTTTGACTTCTTGTTTGTCAAGTTCCTGAAATTGAAATTATAACATAAGCTTTAGTGTACAGTTCTAGAAGAACCTGTATTTAATTAACCAGATGCCTTTTTGTTCTCAAGAGCCACCTTAATTGCAGCTTGAAGTAGAAATTTCATTCTTAAATTTTATTTCAGTTTCTCAAATCAACTGCTGGTATAAACCAAGCCAAATTAAAAAATGTTTTTCAGACTATTACAATGACAGTATAGATGATTCTGATGTAATGATTACACTACCCGACACAGAAGCTTGTCTAATTTGTTGACAAACTGTTTGCTGCATTTGTGAGAGACATTTTCACAGTCTTCTGTTGCCAGAAATTGTTCTAATAATTGGAAATCTTTTTTTCTTGTAGCTTCATCAATTAACTTTTCAAACTGTCAACAATAAAACAGAGCAACTGTATTACTGTATGCTTAACACCGATACTGAATTAACAAGATTTAACGTAGGGTTTATGCAATCATCTGTTGTATTCTAAGCAAATATTCTGAATCACAAAATCATTAAATGCAAAACCTGAAGTACAGAACACCATATCTAATACATTAATCATGCAAATACTTACTCAATGAGTTTTGACTTATTTGCCAGTTTTCCTTAACCCAATGGTTTTTCTTTCCTCATATTACAAATAAATGCTTACATAAGTGCTCATTGTATTAATACCCCTTCCTTAGTACATTTAATATTTTGCATTTCTAAGTTATCTATCAGTGACTTTAAAAGATATATTAATATATTTGAGGACTACAGCCTTCCTCAATTATTTTGCCACTCTATTCTTTCTAAATCAATTACAACCAGATTTCGACATTTTGATCTTAAGTATCATCCCAACTGATACATGTATGCCAAATGCATATGATTTATTTTCATCAATAACAATTTCCAATTCGTCTTACTTTCTACCCAGCTACTTAGCATTAACCTATGTCAAAGGAAAATTTCTTCCTACCACATTCTTTGCCACGCTGCAAATTTTACTTGTAAATACAGGACTGCTTTAAGCTAGTAATTAAAACAACCTACACTCATATTCTGGTTCATAAGCACATACCTGTATCTCACTCCTGGCTTCCATTTTTGCAATTCATCTACTCAGCTGCATAAGAAGGGAACAATCATCACTTGACCAACACACAATTCACTGACATCATAGACTTCAATAGGTTTTGCAAAGACATCAATAATTGGTCAAAATACATTACAAATTCCAAAATTTGTCACTAGTATAAATACTATTTTAGAAATTAAACTAACTGGGGATATAAGGAAACATCCCTACATGGATAAACAACTGCTTAAAATAAAAGAGTGGGTGGAACAATCAACTTTGGCAATGGAGGAACAGAGGGTCCTGCAGCAGACTCTCGATATTTCTCAGTGAGAAACAGCGTGAAGATGGACAATTACACCATCAACACCAGGTTATTCAGAATAGGTAGAGTCAACAGCAGAATTCCAGAAGGGCCTCATTATAAAATGGTAGATTAAATAATTTAAGAAAAATGTGATAAATGCATGCAGGGAAAAAGCCTTCTTAATTATACATACAGTGATAGGCTCCGAGATCTCAAAATTATAGTTTTCTGAAAACTGTCTTAATACTCAAGAGCAGATAGAAGTATTTTCTTTTCAGAGTTAACATGTAAAAAAAAAAGCTTTTTCATGCTTTGTATAAATTAATCTACATTGACCAACCTACCATGTGCAGTTTTGATCTCCCCATCCCAGAAATTACACAGAATTAGACAAAGCAAAGGCAAATAATGATTAAAAACAGGGAACGACTTCAGCAGAACAAGAAACTGGGAACACACACTAGTCATTTCTGCACTCCTAAGGAATACAGAAATAACAAATACAGGTTGGGTCTTTTATTATTTTTTCCAATACAAGAACGCAACAGCCTACGTGGAAGCCTTTGCTATCACCTCACAGGTCTTCCTCATCACCTGCCTAGTAAGACAAGCCAGAGAAGAAAAAATAAACCCCTTCCAGGTGCCTCCTTCTCGATGAGGGAGTGAGACCTCTGCCCTCGAAACACACGTAGTCACTAGCATCTCCCCCAAGAGCTTTGTTACTGAGAAGAAAACGCCCCGTAGTGCCCCCAGCCTCCTCAGCAGCGGGGCGCGCCCCGCCGGGCGAGCAGCAGGCCGCGGGGCGGCACAGAAGCCCCCCGCAGCATGGCGACCCTCCCCTCACCGCCGGAGCAGAAAAAGGCGCCACTTCCCGCCGGCCAATCACCCCCAGCGCCCGCAGCCTCTAGCCAATCACTGCCCGCGAGCACGGCATGCGGACCAATCGCCGCCGGAGGTGCGGGGCGAGAGGAGGGTTTTCCTTACCGTGAGGCAGCTCCGCCCAGCGGTTTCTGGTCCCTCCGCACCGGCAGGGTCTCGCCCAGCCGGGCAGCTGCCGCGGGGAGGCGGCGCTGTGCCCAAGCCGTCTGCCTCAGGCCGGCCGCCGGGGCTGCCAGGAGCTGCCGCCTCCCGCGTACGTGATTTCTGACCCCGTTCGGGAGTGGGGGTGTGGATGGGGCCGCAGCCGCCCTAACGGCTATAAAAAACCCCGCCGCCCCCCACCGTGGGGCGCCTGCCCTCCCCGCCGAGCGGGGCTGGCGGCCTGCTGGCCCGGTGCCCTCGGCTGCCGCCCCGGCTCGCCCGTCCCGCTGGAGCGCACGAAGCGTTGGCCGGGTGTTTCCTGCAGCAGGAACCGCTGCAGCCGCGGCCCTAGGGCGACGTGAGGGCAGGAGGAAAGGGAAGCCACCGCCTGCAAGGGGCAAGGAGAGGGCCGTGGGGTGGGTTTACTAACGTGCAACACCTAGTCGTATTGTGAAGGGACTGCGCCTGCTTACACGGGACCTCCGCTGTTCTACTTGTTTTATATTACAAATTGTCATTATTACCCAGTATTTAGAACACTAAGTTCAGTGCATAGTGTAGACGAGTTACTGGGCGCGAGTTCGCTAAACCAGTGTAATTCATTTGTATGCTCTATTCAGAAACATTTTCACTACCATCAAGTGCTCGAGTAGGTAATAGATACAGAAACTCAGCTGCAGGCCTGTTGTTGATAAAGGGCTTCTACTGACATTTGTGGTCCCTATTATACAGAGGGAACTGGGTGAGGTGTTTAATGAGATCCAGCAGTTCCAAAGTGGGGGTTACCTGTACTGGTGTGATACTGGTATATCTATCACCTGTATCACAAATACAGGTGATAATATCTAGCATGAATCTCTCATATTCCGGCGCAGCATCAGGAAGCCTCTCCGTTCATACCTAGAATAAGCAGCGATAGCGGAGCATCTGGGAGAAGAATCACCTTTCACAGCAGATAAACCTGCAGCAATTGTAAATAAAATAACACCACTGACTTTCTAAAATAAGAAAGAAAACAAATCAATACTATAAAAGGCAAAAAAACTGTACAGAAAGTATTTTAAATACCACCAGATGTCAGTGTAATTCAAGAAAATGACAAGTATGAGAATTGGAGTATGTCCACTGAGGAGTTGATCCCATAGGACTGAGCAGTGCTGAGCATTTTGCAGGAGGCATGTTCGGCTAAAGGGATTAACTGCTGTCACGTTCGCTGTTGGGATACTTTATTAGAAGGCAGTGGGTGATCTGAAGCAGATCTGTAGAAGTTCAGCTTTACCGAGAAGCCTACTAGGGACAAAACTTTGCATGAGGTACTTGAAGCATCAGAAGTTTTGTATAAAAACTGAATTCTGAATTCTATTATTTTCATCATACGAAGCAGAAGTAATAAAAGCTAATTTGCATTTGATGCTTTCCCTTACCAGTCACATTAGCATACACACAGGCTTACACTATCCACAGATTTTCAGATTTTGTCAAGAAAACAGCCTTACTCATTCTACGGCAAAAGAAAAGCGAGCCATAAAGTACGGGAGAAGCGGATCATACAGTTTCCCGCCTGCACTAGGTACACTGGCGTGACTGGGAGACTACTGTATGTTCATTTCTCATTCTCTAATGTCTATTTTGCTTGGTTTAGCAGAAGGGAGGTCAACAGAAAGCAGAATTTTCATCAAGTTATGCATTAAACAGTCTGGAACAAGCAGTGAAATTATTTGGGCCCCAGATATGGCAACTACACTTATAAATGTCAGAGGAAATGGAAGCAAAACTGTCTTTAGGGTAGGGTAGCACTATATACAGGGACCCTTTCTTCACTACAGTAGCAGAAATATTTACCTTCATTACAGGTACTGGAAAACATTGTACTGGTCGATATAATCAATCTTCGGCACAGCTGCCGTTGTATGTAGAACTGAGATGGGTCAGAAGCATCGATGCCAACAGTTTTAATATCAAATGTCAGCTGAAATAGTTGCAGATCTGAGATCATAAGGAGAAAGCCAAATCAGGAAAGAAGTCAGTACTAACATTAGACTCATGTTGACAAATGACTAATCATTTTGACTTGCTGTTCTGTGTCTTTACCAGGCAATGCTGTAAAGTACATATAACATTATATTGAGCACTGATAATACACTAAATTAAGTACTGTAGTTACGATTGACTGTTAGCATATTACTATTACTACAAGTTGGAATTTATTTTTCTTTTTAAGATAAATACAAAGAAACTATGATTTTGAAACTAAATGTAAAAATAACACCTATATTGGAAATAACACTAACCACCTGTAAGATAAACCTGATGGTTGGATGCTCACAGCAAAAGCCAGTCCTTCTCTTAAATACTCTTACACACATCCCCACACACCCCCACCCCCGAGGCTAAAACAAATTCACCTTGTTTTCAAATGATTTGTTAAAATCAAAGACCACTATCTTTGTTCTTAGCTGGTCTCCTGGTTAGTCTACACTGTGGTTACCATATTTATTTCCAGGTGATGCTTAATACTCTATTTTAGTGGGTAAAGTTATGACAATTAAGGTGTTACTGCTAGTTCTGAATCAGATCGGTAGTATAGGAAAATGGAAAAACAAGAGTCATAAAGACAAGATAATACCATGCTTTCTAAAAGCACCCCCCTTTATGCATCTATGTGCATATAGTTATAACACATAATCTGTATACTCTCTAATAAAAAGTGACATTGACATTCTTAAACAACTTAGCATAATATAGACGTTCCTATGTATTTAAACTGTGATTTGCAATAATCATCTTTCCCCCAAGCAACTTTGACAATGCAGTGCTGAAGTTATTAACACTGATTAAAAAGTGGTAATATATGTCTTTATGTTTTCTAGTTAAATGTCTCCATTTTGCTTCAGAAGAAACCTGGCAACAGATTATTCAACTCTTGAACTGTATCAAGTAAATGCTTGACACTGACGGAGATGCATTCCAGACAGAGTTGCTGTAGAGATGGACACTCACTTAACATACCCTATGTAGATGTATTTTCAAGAAACCTGTGGGTGAAAAGAACATGGTTTGAGAGGAGAGACTGCAGCAATGAAAACTGAAAAAGCAAATGGAAGAAAATAACACAACTGTGAGGCTCTGAAATGAACGAGTTAAGTACAGCCTAGCACAGCTTTGGGAAGTGCTATTAGAAGACAACCCCTTTCTCTTCTTTTCCATGATACCGTATTAGAACCAGCTGGCAGTGTGCCTTTTCCCAACATTAGATATGCAGATGCTGCATGCACAGATCTCTGAGGTGAAATGACAGCGAATTCCATGTAAGAAGTGACAGCCTGGTCGTTTTTGCAGCTGTACAGACTAATCACTGTATTTTTATCAAGTGCTGTTTGTTTTTCAGCAACTTGAACCCACCTTACTTGCCCGAGTGTGCTGCTCTGTAAGTGACAACTTGGCACTAAGTTGCCTCATGAGTTTTCTTAACTGTTAACAGGACAAAACCAACATAAAATTGTGAAAAGCTTTTATTACAATCTTTTGTATTACAATAGCCATAGTTTTTTTATTGTTTTTTAAAATGAATCAAGCACTTTGCAATTTTACAGCTCTCCACTAAAAGAAAACGACCTTTTGTCTAGCATATGTGCTTTATTGATAGACTGTGTAATGTACTGTATTCTGGACAAGACGTTTAATCAGGAAAGACAATCCCTTTTCATTTACATGGATTCCTTATGTTTTTTTAAAAAACATGCTTGAAAGAACCTTGAAACTGTGGACTGCTAGACATTAATTTATTGTATGACTATAATAAATACAGGTTTTTAAAAGTGCATTATATGGCAATAACCCTTGTGAAAAATTCACTTTTACAAAATCCTCATTAAAAGGGAAGTGCTCAACTTGAACACAGTGCAAGCAGTCAAGTTGTCCTGAGAATTTACAAAGGTGGGTGTAAGTTTACCTTCACAACAGGTGCGTGTCACCACTACTTAATGGCTTAATCCCTTTTTTGTCAACTAGAATCCTTTGTTTGTTTGATGTTCACTACTGAATGTGACAGGAAAACATATGTGCAAGTTTAATCTTTCCTGTGACAGGCGCCAGTAGTCGTGTGTGACCATTTGACAGCTTAATCCCCAGATACTCTCAGTTCTGCTACAAGGTAGCCCTGCTCAACCCGCAGTCAGCAATGCCAGACAACTGGTTTAGTAACAGCTACTGTCAATTCTTCCCCAGCAGTGCAAGACAAGCAAAGAGAAAAGGCAAGCTTGGAACAGTGCTCTAGCACTGAAGATTTTGCACACGCAAATACCCTGAGAGGCTGTGGAAGGAAGACAATACAAGCCAAACTCATATTGCCGAGACATTCATTGCTCACCTCTCTGACACTGCGGTATACACGGCATTATCTTTACGCTGACAGCCTCAGCTTTACATTATCTGTCTCTGCCTGCAAAAACACTCAGATTTGACATTTGCTAGCACATGAGTCTCTCCCAGAAGATGGCAACAGCATCTTTCTGCCAGTAAGCCAAGTGTTGCATTGGGCTCCAGCAACGTCCATTGTAAACTGGTGTCAAATACCAGGTCTCATAAGAGAGTGATTTTTAATGGTGTGCTAAGAGGCAATTCAGTGGGTTTGCTGATGGAAGAAATAAAGTCATTTGGGAGGGGGAAGGAGGGGGGAACAATACTTTAAAACAGTGCCTTTTATTCAGCCCAAGTGCTTCTGTGCATGCGTGTGTTCATTTTCTTCTTACTTCCCTGACAAGTACATAAAATGCCACTTCTATGGACTTTTAACAATACTGGATAAACTTTAATGGAATTCCTTAAGTGAGCAAGTTTCACCAAAGTAAGGGTATGCAATTTCAATTCATGCCAAGAAAGATTCTTCTGCAGTCACTGAAGGCGTGTCTCAGCTCATCTAACTTGACATCTAGACTCTGGCATAATTTGGCACAATCTGCACTAATGCTGAGAATTTCAGTATGGCGGAACCAGTCCCGCAGCGTTCTCTCTGCACTCAGCAGAGATGACACAGTTTGTCACACCACAGGTAGTCTGCTAACTATAGCGAAAACATCTCCATTGACTATGAAGAGCACAGGTTGACTAGTTCAAATATGTTATGTCCTATATCATCATACGTCATTTAGTCATATGAAGCCCACCATAGGAGGCAAAAAAACCTTACAATTAGATAGCACCCCTTCTTACAGAGCTCTCATTTTTTGTGCCATACAAGGAAGCCTACGCTTCCAGTTCCCTGCATTGATTTTTCTAGGAGACAAGAGTTGCTGCCAGATTGGTAACGGTCACTCCTCTAACCCAGATACAGAAAACAACGCAGGTGGATTGAAAGCAGGCAGCGCTCTTTCCTCTCCATAGCTGGCGACTGCACCTCAGCCTCACCTACTCCTTCAAAACAATTTCAACTTAAATGTTCAACCTCACAGTGCTCCAGTACAACGTTAAAGCAGGTAACAGTCAACTCTCAATGGTTTCAAATAGGACTGAGTTTTCTCAGTACTCTGCAAGAGGTGCTCAGCCGCTCATAGAATCATCATTCCTGACTTCGGTTCCTTTGAAAGCCAAAGACTAATGGAACCAGGCAGCTTCTTCACTTGAAATCCTGGCTTTGCTAAGTGGGTATCACAACCAAGTAGTAACATTGAGTTGCCAGACACATTAATTTTCTTGGGGTTTCTGCACTTCCAGAATTACTCAGCAGACTTTCTGGACTAATATATACTTGGCTGTGGGTTGCTTACAACTGTGATTTTAAAAACAACTTGTGATTTTGATGAATAAGCAGCAATCCATAATAAGATGCCTGAATAAGTGGCCCGATTTTCATAGTATAATCCTTCTAAAAAGCAGCTCTTGAATACATCCAGCCAGCCAGTTTTGAAAATTTATGCTACACGTATAAAGCTAAACCTTGCATGCAGTGATGAATATGTACAAAAAAAATCATGGACAATCTTTTACTTACTAGATTTAAGCCTGTTGCTAATCTTAAGCCACACTAAAACCACAGAATGAAAGCGGCAGAGCAAGAGGCACGGGAAGACTCTGTGTAACTGTTACTGTGCTCTCCCTGCTGCAGAAGTGATTCTGTTTATGGGTCCATGTAAGTATCAGTTTACCGGTAAAATCATCGTTTTGCTTTGAAGTTCCTGCTTTCTGTTGCAAAGGATGCAGTCTTGGAGTTCAACTGGTTTATAATAAGTAGTTGATTCAAGAATTCAAAGTTACTACTGTAGTAGTACCGGGATGCTGGGGAACACACAGCCAGGATTCAGGATTCTTGTGTCCTACTCCACGGCTCTGTAGCCAGGTCCCTGTATTGTCTTTTTTTATATATATATAGATAGATAGATATAGATAAACTATATATATCTCTATCTATCTATCTATCTATAAAATATATATCTATATCTATCTCTCGCTCATATCCATTTCTTGATTTATAAATTTACCTGTTTCAGGTAACAGTGTAAGATCATTAGCATTCATATAGTGCTTTGAGATCTCCAACTGTAATCGCAACACAAGTGCAAAATTGCTCTACTTGCCCTTAGTTAAAACAGGCGCACAAGGAAAGGACAATTCCTGTACCACCACCTAGAGAGAAAGCTTACTTGTGCATCACCTGACAAAGATGAGAACTTCCCAGGATTGGCCTTACACAAACTTTGGTAACAATCATTCCTGCTGCCTACAGCAAACACTAGAGATTTAAAAAAAAAATAAATGGTGCCTTTTCTTAAAGGAAACAGAGGGGCTGATGGGACGTTTTCATGTATGTTTTGCTCATAATAACGAATTTCCAACCCAAATATTAATGGAAATAGTTAACATGGTTAGAGTCTTAATAATATATATATAAAAATACAAGCACTTCCCTAGAGTGTCTGCCATCCGAATTATGCATAAATGGAACAGTGCCCAAACTTGGTGAGACGGTTAGAAACAAAACCAGTAAAGCCACGCTGCCTGTTTAGAAAATAGACAGTACAAAATGGTAAAATAGATCAGTTAGAAATATTCTATGCAACCCAGAATATTACTAGCAACATGAAATGTCTTGTTTTGCTCTCTGGTAGCCTGACAGCATCCCTTGGAACCATTCTGCACCAATTCATACACCACAAGAAATCACTCGGGCTTTCAACGGCTATAACTCAATACACATTTTGGCCCTTTTTTCTTTCTGAGAGGTTTAGAACAGTTTGTACAGATCATTGGCTACTTCCCTGCCCTGGAACACTTCGCCAGGTTTGGCAGGTTTCAAAAAGGAGACTGTTGCCATAGGAGCAGAGCGCCATGCCAAGGAAGAGAGTGCCACCGAGACTACTGACAAGCTGCTCTGCATCCGCTTTCTTCATTCAGATGAAGTGGATCCAGCTCTCCTCACATTCTCTAGGCATCTTAAGGGGGTGAGTCCGGCAGGTAAGACTGTAGTTTTTGCCTCTGTTGTTATCCCAATACTCCTGGCCGTTGACTTGGTACCTTGCTGCAAACTGGACTACAGAGCACAGCTGAAGGAGGAAAGGAGGCACAGGAAGAAAGAAAGTGAAAACATCAACCTGATCCTGGCCGTTTTTCTCAGGGATGCTACTGTGCCAATGAGCACACACTTCATGGAGGCTTTTCCACTGGTTGAAGGTGTATCGCACAGATACCTGCTTCTCAAAAGCAACATTGCGAACCTGGATGGTGCCACTGAGCCCCAAATCTGAGCTGGTCACTCGTTCAAGACACACCTGCTGCTCCTGAAGCCGGGAGGAGAAATCCATACAGTCTGCAGGCTGCTGGAAGTCAGGGACCAAGCACTGCATGGTAAACTCCAAGTCCGAGCTGCTGTACCAGAGGTCTGAGTTTATGGAGAGCCTGGAAAGTACATGCAAGGGGATCGATGGATCCTCCCCAGTCTGGAAGACTTTCACTTCAGTGAGCTCCAAGCCCAAAGCATCAGCAAATCTCACCCGGTTCGTACGACTCTGGCATCCAGGAACTTGACACTGCACTGCTGCCCGCTTCCTTCTTTCAGGTGATGTAGGCAAAGACCTTGCTCGGCGGCGTATGATAGGCCGTAACGCCGGGTCACAGCTGGAGGAAGTGCTGCTCTGAAGCTTATTTGGCTGGGGGCCCCTCTTGGCTGGGGTACTGCCCCGAAAAGTCATGCTGCTATTTGTACAGACTGCTGGCGGCTGCTGCTGCTGCCCTCGTCCCAGTGCTTCTTCAGCCCGTAACATGTTCTGATAGAGATCGGAGAGGTAGCTGGGATTCCTCCGAGGACCACGTACCTCCATTCTTAACCGATGACAAAAAATAAGCGTTAGCACTGCAGGTAATAATGAGCACTGCCTCTCTGAAGCACGTAACTTGGGAATGGCAGCCACAGACAGTATTTGACGTTATTGCACCGGATGCAGTAAAAATCAGCTGGAACGACGTAGCCTGCTGCGTGAAGGGCAGGAACCGTAAAGCTCTCGCAGTAGCTGGAAGTGAAGCAGAGGCTAGTGCAGTGTACGGGGAAATGAAGGCAGTCTCACTGGCTGGTAAACTCGAGGCCGCTGTGCTGGCCGGTGGACCCGTTGCTCAGGCTGGAAAGGGATTCGAGGCTATCGCCCTTGATGCTGGCAGACATGAAGCTCTCACACAGGCTGGAGAGGGACTGGAGGCTGTCGTGCTGGAAGGACTCCAGGCTGTCCGAGAGGTCCCTGGATGCCCGGGGGTTGCCGCGGTGCGCCCCGAAGCCCCCTCGGCCGTCACACGCGGTGCGAGGGGCCTGCAGGCTGTCCTCGCAGGCGCCGACCGACCCCGCGCTCCTGCAGCAGCAGCAGCAGCAGCAGCAGGGACACTCCAGGCTGTCACACTGGACGCTGGGCGACTCGCGAGGGCTGCCGAGGCTGGGGAAGGGTTGCAGGCTGTCGGGCGGGAGGGAGCCGGAGCCGAGCCCGGGGCTGCTGCAGAGGCTGGAGGGAGCGCGGGGGCTGTCGCGGCGGAGGCTGTCGGGCGGGGCTGCGCAGGCAGGCTCGGTACCGTGGCCGGAGGGGGAGGGACCCGCGTCTGGGGACTCCGCAGCCCACATCGGCTGCCCGGCCCGTCCTCCCTCCGCCCCGCGGCAAGGCAGGGCGCTGCCCGGCCCGTCCTCCCTGCCCCCCGCGGCAGCGCCGGCCGCCGCGCGCCCTCCCTCCCCGAGCGCGCACGCGCCGAGCCGCGCCCTCCCGCGCCTGCGCACCGCCCGCCCGAGGCCGCTGCCCCCGCTGCCGGCGGCGGCCGAGCACAGGCAGGTACGGGGGCCGGCGGGGCCGGCGGGCGGCGGCGAGGGGCCGGGGGAGGAAAGGCAGAAAATGCGCTGGTTACCGGGCGGCCCTACGGCCGCCGTCGTTACGGAGCGCGGTGGCCGTTACCAGCGGGAATCGCTGGTGCATCCCGGGAGGGAGCGGAGCGGGGCCGGCCATCGCGGGCTGGGAGTCGCGACACCAGCCCGCAGCCGCTATCGCATGACACTGGCTCTCTGTAGGAGGCCCGCTGCCCCGCCGGCGGGCACCAGTGTGGTGGTCTGGAACCCGAGGGTCCCGATCCGGCATCCTCCCCTGCGCGCCCGCCGCGGCCAGGGAGGTGGGGGGAGGCGTTCAAGAAATAGGACAGGATGAAAGGAAAATAGATACGGATACAGAGATATAGCTATGAATACGAATAGAAATAGTTAAATGGCACTGCAACAAAAGTAAAGGTGAGTGAAGAGAGGTGGTGCTAGTCATCTCTCACTTTTTGCCAGTTGTATCTGTGCACCCTGTTATGGGAACGCAGTTTCTGGAAAATAAAAGAATGCAACAAATTCTGCTCTGAGTATTTTTAGTAGGAACTTAGGAATACTGAGAGATTTGTTTTGGAAGAAGAAAAAAATGAAGTAGTTGATACAAAATTTGCATATATGAATATAGGAAGAGTGCATTTTCTGACACGAAAAGGACAACTCAACATGCACAGAACGCAGGTGGTTGATCATCTGTTCTTGTTAAATTAAGAGCAGAAACGCCCACCACCATTTGACTGCGATACTTGGCTCCAGTCAATACATGCAATGCTGCGCAGGAGGAACAAAGTGACGATGAGCACGTTACAAAATGAAAAGTAGCTCTTCTGACGCTGCTGTATCCTCAGGTGTTTTCCTGTATTTTACCACCAGTCTTGCAGGGACGGGCTTGTAAACCACATGGCACGAGCCTGGTGGTTTGCAGGGCGGCTGGGCCAGCCTCCCGCGGTACTGATGTGGTAGCCGGGGCTGGCTGACAGGCTGTGCCGGCTGCCTGCAGCAGCAGCAGGGCTTCCCGCAGCAAAGCCTGCGGCTCTCTGCCCTGGCAGCTTTGGCCCGCTGTGCTCGGCAGCTTTAGTGGCCAACCTGTGCCCCCGGGACGGGGCAGCACGGCTGCCCTCGCTGCTCGCCTCTCCTCTCCGTACCCGGGGCGATGACAGCTTGGCATGGATCGGCAATAGTAAGGCGAATGATGCTGGTTCCCATTAAGCGAGTGCTGGGGGAGGGGATGGTGTTTGCCAGTATTGTTTGGTAGCTGATTATGTTTATCTTACTGCTTTAAAAATAAATCAGGTTGGGAGGAATCGCATGGTGTTTGTTTACTGCATCTCTAGGAGGTGGTGATGTTTGCATTTGATACGCTGTGTCTTACGAACCCAAAAGACTGGAGTCGTTTGAAGATTATGTAAAAATAAAGGTGCAGATACCCTTTAAAAAGAGTAATAATGGGACCAGGCATTCAAGAACATCCCTTATTACTGCACAGAGAGACACAGAAAAAGGAAAGCCAAATCAATGAAAACCACAAAGGAATGGTAAAGTAAGGAAATTATTTTCTCTCTTTCTAGTTACAGAAATCTCTAAATACTGTAGATGAGTTAATAAGTGCATGGCTGTACTGTGCAGATTGTCATCCTCTCCTCTGATCCACAGCAGGAGAAACGATTGTGCAGTGTGATCATGCAGGTCACAAAGTGACAGAGGTGACTGCATCAATGCTGGAGGCACAAGACTTATTTGCATTCTTTTATAAGCTCTTGAATTGGTGAAATCATGTTTTTTGAAACAAAATCTGACTATACTGACATAAAAACTGTGAACAAGATGTACAGCTTGACAAATTAACTGAACTGCAGTCAAACTAGATTAGACCGGGAGGGCACAGTTTGCTTATTCCTGTTCTAAAAATGACATTTTAAAGCTTTCCTTTGTAAAATTAGTAACATTTCTTGTTTGTAGAACAAACACTGTTTTCTGATTCTTACAGGATACACTGATTTAATGATTCTGTGTGCCTACACAGAAATGTATCTGATTCAATTGAGGAAATACGTATTTTAGTTTTAAGCTGTCCAGATCAGCAATGCCATTCCTATTGCTTGCATATGAGTTTTTCTCCTACTAATATTTCCATAACCCCAGTATAACATGAAATGGTGAATTTCGTTTGTGCCTTTGTAGTGAAATAGTTTGTGTTAATATCAAAATAGATTGTATGCTCCCTGCCCACTTCCACTCCTTAACTTTACAGGAGTAATCCTTTAAATTTTGTTGAGAGTATGCAAATGAGAAAGGCAAGCAAGGTTTGCCTTGCAGTGGACTTCCTATTGTACTTTATAATTAATTTTGTTAAATTGCAGTAGGACTACGTACCAGGTACTATAGAAATTAGTAGTTAAAGCTGTAGTCTCTAATATTTACTATTTATATCCCCAAAGTAACTTTGGGATCCTCTGACAGAGAATTCTATATAAGGGCTAAGTTCTACTATTACATCATCTGATTGATTGGATTATTCCCTTTTGCATTAGTAGTATTAAAAATATAGTAGTGCGTTAATAGTATAAAAAATAAAAAGTGACCACGGCATAGTTCTGATGAACTTTAAGAATAGCTGCAATCAACTCTCTCTCTTTTTTAAACTGAATTGCACTCTAAACTTTTATTGTATTTCTGTTCTGATGATCGTATATGTTGCTATTTACATGTGCTATTCTGTTTAATCCTTGCTAGTTACAGTAATGGAAAAAGCCATCAAAGCACCAAAGGACTAAATAAACCAATTCCTCATGTGAAATCTTCTTCTGGAAGATTAGGCAAAAATGTATCAAGCACCATTGAAAAGGTAAATAATTCCTTTTTTGTTTGTTTGTTTGTTTACAGAAAAAGGGTACTTAGTTTATGTCAGCTTTCTTAATAACATCGCATACTTTCGTATCTATTCAGATTTCCTATGACACTCAAGATGGTGACCAACCAAGTATTTTTAAGAAGGGAAGAAACCAGCTGGATGACAATACTCAGTCTAAAAGGTAATTTTATGTTAAGATTGTCTGTTTAATTTCTAGACATTTCAGACTGGTATATAAAGTGCTTGTGATGAAATCATGGTTTCTGTGTTTTGTCTTTGGCTTAACTGGTCTCAGAATTCAGCATTTATGAGGACAACAAATTTAAGTTATCAATATGGACATTTACTTAGTGAGTTCTCAGGCAAGATCAGAATAAAATAAACCAAAAAATATCAGTAGTAGGCAGCGTTATCTCTGCCAGCAGGTATTAATTTTACCTCATTGCTAAGTTTCCGTGCCAATTTTAGCTTCATTTGTGTAGATCCATGTCCTTGAAGGAGGTAGCAAGACCCTTGTAAATTGTTGTTCCAAAGACATGAATCATTCTAACAGGATGTGATCTTTCTTTTTATTTAGGATCACGAGTGTTTGCCCAGCACTGCACAGAGTACAAGGACCAAAGATGAGTCTCCCAGAAAGAAGGCAAAATGAATCTTCTCTGCGCGGGATCCCTCCTAGCAGAAAGGGCAGCACACAAAGTAGCTTCTGTAGGGTTAAAGATGTCCCGATGCAACATTTTTATGGCAGTAAAAAAGAACAGTTGGAAAAGAATCATGAAGAACATGTTGCTGAAGCTGGTCCATGTTCTTCCAAATGGCAAGAAGCATCTGTAGATGAAATGTTTCTTGATTTTGAATCAGTACAAATTATTAAAGAAGATGCTGAAGACGATAGTGCCAGTGATCTCTCTGATTCAGAAAGGATTCCCATTCCTCCATCTCCCTGCACACCACCAGAACTCATTCTCAGAGCCGAAGAAATTGATCCAGTTTGTTTGGAACATGTCCCTGATGTGGGTTTCAAAGAAGCAGAATATTACTACCCAGACTTCCTCCCACCCCCTTTCAACTCATGGGACTTGAAGCAACTGGCCATCTTTGTTAATGTAGAGGGTAAAACTGAATTTCGACCAAAGCCAACAGGATTTCTTGAGAAATACATTGATCGCCTTGTGCAGCTGGAATGGCTGCAAATGCAGACTGTACAGAATGAGAAAGGAAAGGCAGCCAAAGCCAGACCACAGACTGCTCCCGGCTCCATCCGTACCCTAAAAAGCCCTGGCAAAGGCAAAGCATTGCTCAGCCCTTTGCCTAACAAGCAAGTGGTCCCCCAAGAAAGTGTTACAAAGCTGCCCAGAAGCTGTTCGGGTCACAGGGGAGACTCATACTGTGAAGAAAGTCGCCAGTTACATTCTCATCCAGGTCACTTGAAATTCTCTGAGAGAATGGGATGTGCAGTGTCTTCTCAGAGGCAAGCTGGTGAAGTAAGGAGTGAACTGAAAAAAAAACCAACTGCAAAGCAACAGCTCCTCAATATGCAGCCCTCTGAGAACAGTTCTAAAATTCAAAGTGTTGGTAATATCAGACCACCTAAGCAAACCCCAGTATTCCATGGTTCAGCTGCTCCCATCAAAGGCTTAAAAACATACGCATGTACAAATACAAAGAAAAATGGCAACTCTAACAATTATGTTCCTTCAAAAAAACCAGCAGGGGACAGGAAAATAAAAACAAATGGCACGAAGCAAACATCACGCAAATTTAAATGAAGAAAAATTCGTTAGTAAATGTTGATGCTTCTTGACTGCTAGAAAGCATTTGGCCAATGCAGAAGGGTCATGTTTTCCTCATAGGAAAATCCTGAGAAAATATGTTCTTGATGCACGGTTCTAAGTCAGCACTGTTCATTTCAATACATTTGATCTTAAGCCAGCAAGGCCAGCAGGAAATCTTTTCCCTGAAGGCAAATGTCTTCCATTGGTCTTTCCTCAAAAATATTTACAATTGCTCAATGAAGATAACAATAGCAGAGTATGAAAGTTTAGAGGAATGTATGACTACAACATGCCCTCCTCTTGCACCAGTTGAAGTCCATTGAAGTCTGCGGTGTTGATGCTTACCTTGGTGTATTTGAGAGAACAGGATCCATGCTCTCTTTCTTGAGCAGGTGGGCTGTTTTGTGAGACAGGTTTGATGGTGGTGTTTTCAGATGGAAAAGGGCTCAACTGTTTTTATTAAATAATGGAGCATGCTTATCTATGCAAAGTCAAACTAATTCTTCACAGAAGATGATGAATTGGATTTTTTTAATGAATTAGATATTTTTTTTTTATAAGAAGAATGGAGATAATGTTCTGAAATATTTTAATGCAGAAAGGATTCTTTTTAAGGCAAAACATTGTTAGGGAGCAGACAGCTTCAATGGTGACAGATTAAGAAAATGGAATGCATATTTTTATACCCAGAAATCTTCACTGTGTTTACAGACAGCTTTCCTTGAAGTTCAATTTGTAAGCCTTGATGCTTTTTGTCATTTAGAGGAAATGACCAAATTTCAAATTGCACATGGATATATATGACTAATGCAAAATGAGGGTATTACCAGAGACTCTGTGCCCTAGTTTGCAGAACTGGTAGCTTCTCAAAACATAAAAAATAGACTCTTAGGGGATGAATTTAAAGGCTATTTTAAGTTCAAGTAAAGATATATTTTGATACAAAAGATACCTATTTTCAGTCACCCGAGATTATTATTATTTATCCCATGGTCCAGTCTACTTCAGTTAGCTTGGCTTCTTGTTTTAAGGTTTAGTGAAGTGACGTGGGGAAATACCCTACAGAAAGAAATTGTACAACCAGGATTGGGTCTTGTCCTCGGACCCTCTGTTTTCTCTTGTGTCTGCGAGACAGAAGAGAGTATGAAGGATAGTTCAGGGAGTATTCAAGTGTCAGTTCATCTGTTACAATTTCAAATCAATCACAGCAGCTGTGGACACGATCTTGTTAAAGATGAAATTCTAGAGGATGCTTTGTACTTTCATTTTAAAATGAAATACTGAGCAGCCTTAACTTCATCCTCAGCCACCAGTCACAGGGAACTCTTTATAAGAAGTGAGCTGAGGTCTGATGGACCAGATTTTACAAGTGCATCCTTCACATTGTGATAGAAACCGAATAAGTAGCAAATACTAAGGAGTACATTATGTATATAGTTAAATTGCACTTCTCTTGTTGGTCTCATCTTGGTTTTAAGATGCTTAGCTGTTTCTATTATTTCATTGTGCCTACCAGATCTTCAGCTTTGTAAAATTTCAAAGCATGGATTTACATGTAGTTTAAAATGTGAGAATATTAATAAATGTAGTAATAAACTAGGGTATTTTACAGTACATGAAAACATTGCTCAGGAATAGTCTAAGAAATATTTTTAGTGTTTTTTTTCCTAGTCTACTAGAGACCAAATGTGAAATTTTAAATTGATAAAGGAAGCAAATATAATATACAGTATTACATTTCCATATTCAGTATCTGTGAAGTTACAGTTAAAATGAATTGTAGTTGCATGTACATTCAGCTCTATGCAATTAAAGTGAAACTTAATCTGACATGCTCAAAGATCAAATAAATTGGCCGTGTCAGAGGTGTGGTGAAACTTAAGAGGATGGCATTCAACACCAGCAATTGCAGAGGACCAGCACGTTCTGTTGTTGCTATTTCATCCTTTTGTTTTGTTCCAGACTTATCATGCATTTCAGCTTTGTTTAGGTGAAAGGTGCTTGCATCCAGTGCTAGAATTTCAAGCTCTGGCCAAATTCTGGAAGCCCTCGTTAGTCAAGTTTTTCTGATTCACATTTACAGTAGTGAAAGGTAGTAGGACTGCTCTTGCCAATAAGCACTACTTTAGTGCACGATTTTAGTACACTGTTTTAGCACACTGTTATAAGCACCAAAAGCAAGGTGAGCAGGATCAAGTCAATAATCAGAATAGCAGTTTTTTTAAACAAATTCTGTTAGATGCAGTAATTAATTTAGCATGTTATTATAGCACTGAATATTAGTGTACGCTAAATTTTCCTGTGAAATGTTACTCTATATTGATGCTTTCCTAGGCTATAAGGAGGGCACGTAGCTACAGGCACATTTTGCATGATCACTTCTTAAAGAATAAGTAAATAAGTAGTGTTTCTGTCAGCTTTGACCAGAGCAAAGGTGATTGGCACTGAGAAAAGTTTTTTCTCACAGACCTAGGAAAGTTTTGTTTTAATGTAGTGCTTGTGATCTGATGGACGTCAATCTGTTGTTGGAGACTAAAAAGTTAAGCAGGTGGAGATGGTGATGCCACTTAAACTAAGTCTGAGTACTTGTTTGTCATTAAGCTCTGGCTGTGATCTGGCCAAGTAACTTTGTCTCGCATGATAATCACACAAGTCTAATTTTTGTTCATTGATTTGATACTTCTCATACAGTCGTCTTTGTTCACATACAGAGCTAGAAATTCTGTGTTTGCCTCGACAAACAGCTTTTAGCGTGAGCAGACCTGCAAGGGTTGGATTTTATCCTGCAGCACTTTCGCTTCCATTTTAACTTGACTATGTTCTGGGCCTATAGACAAAAAGAGCTCCTTTTATGAAGAGGACTACGGTTTATGTTACCTTCATTTTGTCTTGATGGATATTGTCTTTAGAAGCACTTCTGAATATAACAGAAAAATTTATTCCATCAAATACATCCAGTTTGGAATTAAAATAGTTCCACAGCACAGTGTTTGTGTAGCTATTTGTATTTTTTTCACTGTGTTTAGCAATATGATCATATGTGTGTCTAAGCCTCGCATTGACAGTGCTTCTTGAAGAACAAGCTGACTGTGATGTGAGATTTTTAAACAGAGGGATTTATTTTTTTTCTAGATAATTTAAAGGTTTAATGTTCTGCAGTACTACCTGCAGAACAAATATACTCAGGTTGCATTTTAAATAAATAGCCAGATTCTGCTTCAGTTATACTAGTATAAACTTGGAAGAACTCTGTTGTTTTCAATGAAATTACCCTGTCACAAAGATGTGAAGAAACAGAATCTTACTCCAATATGTATAAACTGTTTTCCTTAGTAATGCTAAACTGTATTTTTAATGTGTAACATGAGGAATTTTAACACAATACTGTTTTTCTCTTGACATGTTTCTTTTTTCTCCATTACTTGCATCTCTGCAGTGAAATACTGTGGTCAGTTAAGGTTTTACCTCCCCACGCCCCCTCACACCCTGTGGTAGCTTTCAGTTGTATACAGCAGTTCCGAAGTTTCTGCGCAATCCAGGTCCTCGTTCTCTTAGCAGTACGGGTATCGAGCTTCTGCAGTTACTCAGAATTTATGCTCCAAAGAGGGGTTTTCATTGTGTGAGCAATGCATACCATTCCGGGAAGAGGGGCTTCCCATCTTCCTCAAGTGGAAGAGCCTTGCAAGGAAGACTCAAATCAAGCCCTACTGCTGGTTCAGTATCCTAAATCACGGGGTGGCCACTTGTTAAGGCTGATAAGGTGGACTGTATTTTTTTTTTTCCCAAATGAGAGATTACGTTTGCTGGTATGAATCTGGGGTTGTGGGGTGATTGACAGTGCTTCTCACAGAGGCAAAAAGGCTCAGCAGTATTCATTCGGAGAAAGTTGAGTTTAGAGCAAATGGGTTGCCAGAAGTAGGGAGCTCTCCTCTCCCACCGATGCCCCTCTCCCAGGATGCAGAGCGGAGCGCCCAGCCCTGCCGCCTGGGTGCTGCCAGTGCCCCTCTGCTTTTTGCTGCTGGCCCGTGCCCGAGATGATGGCAGAGGGGTATAGTGCTGCAGGGGACAGTTTTGCTTATTTCATGGGTCTAAACTGTCTTGTTTGACTCCAGACTGCTTAATTACGCTGCAATCCCATTATTGCTTGTGTCCTTTCTGTGTTTCATTTATTGTTTGAGGTAACTTTTATCTTGTATTTGCTATTTAAAGGATCTTGTTAAAAGTTTGAGAGTATTTTGACAGTTTTTTGAGTCAGTATGTGATACCTTTTTTGAAGCTCATATTATAGTTGAAATTTCTACAGTATGAAATTGCCTATAATGTACTATTTTTTGCCCTATTTTAAAGGTATTGAGCCTTTGTTGCTCCCATTGGCATTAGTTGGCATTAAACAGACCACTCTATCTGGAAAGACTGGAACTTGATTAACTGAGAATTTGCAGCCCAGCTTTTGATGTTGGTAATCATGTGTTCTTATTTATTTGAACTTTTCGTGGATATTTTTGCTAGTAATTTCATTGGAAAGTGATCTTGTAATTCAAAGTTACTGTATATTTACTATATTAAAAGTGAGATACTGCCTATTTGTTACTTAGTTGTATTTTTTTCATCATCCACAAGATGGCACCTCTTAATTTTTCTTTTAGAAAATTTCTTCACTGCAGCATAGGCTAGAGCTTGTAGCTCAGCATCTCAGCTCTATTGCTGCTGATGGCCAAGCTAGGGAGTTAAAGCTGTATGATTATTTCTACTCCACATGGCAGTCACTTCTGTAGTGGCTGTGTTAAGGCATTGTAATAGGTGAAAATAACAGGAAAAACTTACTTCATCATATTCATACTTTTTCTTTTTTTTTAAATGCGCTAATCAACGAGTTTCACATTCTCTGTTATAATCGCCAGGACACTTAGAACATAATCCAAAGAACAGCAAAGACATGTGGGTAGATGCTTGCAGAGAACCATATTCTCATGTTGCTGGTATACACGGATAAGTACGTTTAACTTAATTTCACACACTGCGTGTTCATATGTTTAGCTGAGACTAATCAAGAGGAAAATGAAGGGAGAGGGATTCAAAGGGGGGAAAATGGCATTTCCTGTTGCTGAAAATCCCTTTGCTTTGCTATTTCTGTAATCTTTCTATTAAGCACTACAAAATCCTCTGAGAGATATCACACAAGAATTTTACAATCGGAACATTCTTGCTATTTGAGGTTTTCCTGATGTCTAAACCAGCCTATCCTGTGCTGTTATTTAAGGCTGTTACTTTTTGTCCAGTTAATAGTGAACCTCAGAAGAGAGGCCGCAGCGCAGGCCTCAGACTGCAGGAAGCGCCCAGACCTTTCTCCCGGGGCAGGGACAGGCGGCAGAGCTGCCTGCAGAAGGTGTGCCCAGGTGGAGGACCTCCTGCAGCAGGTGGCTGAGCTGTCAGAAGGCTGCGTAACACCAGGGAGGCTGAGAAGGAGTTAGATAGCTGGTTCCAAGCGCAGTCTGCAGTGGACCCACGGTCAAACAGCCCAAAACTCCCCCACCGGCACACACAGAAGGGAGGGGGACCAATAATGCAGAAGAATGGAAGCTTGCAACAGCAAGGACCAGCAGGAGGAAGAGACTTTCCCCGAAGGCTGAGGTGCTCTTGCAGAACCGCTTCAGTGCTCTGCAGACTGAAGAGGAAGGACCTGACACATCAGGAGAGCCGCTGGAGCTGAGTAAGGCAGCCCGATCTGCTCTCCGTGTAACAACCAGCGCAACTAAGAAAAGGCGATGGGTGATAGTAGCAGGCGACTCTCTGCTGAGAGATATGGAGACGCCCATTTGCCGACCTGATGCACTCCCTAGAGTGGTATGCTGCCTACTGGGGGCTCGTATCAGGCATGTCACCGAGAGACGACCAAGCCTCGTACAGTCCACTGACTATTACCCACTGCTGTTGTTTCACGTGGGCACCAGAGGAGTATCAAGAATGATTACAGAGCCCTGGGAGTGGCGGGAAGGGACTCTGGAGCGCAGGTAGGTTTTTCATCAATCCTCCCAGTCAAAGGGGAGGGGCTTGAAAGGGCCAGTAGAATCTGGCAAATCAACAAATGGTTACAGGACCGATGCCACAGCCAGAGGTTTGGCTACTTAGACCATGGGACTCGCTTTGAGAAACGTGGTCTACTGCGGGCTGGTGGGGTCCATCTGTCAGAGAAGGGGAAAAGTATCTTTGGTCATAGGCTTGCCAAGCTGGTGAAGAGGGCTTTAAACTAAAGTTGCTAGGGGAGGGGAACCTCAATCCATCCTTCTCCTACCAGTTGGATGCCAGTGCCAGGAATAGATGCCCAGAGCCTGGAGAAGGATCACAGGTCAGCAAGAGTGCACCTGAAGAGCAGCACAAAGGAATTCCAGCCAGTAAGTTGGCTTCATTAGGGGCCCAACTTAACTACCTCTATGCAAATGCACGAAGCATGGGGAATAAACCAGACGAGTTAGAGACATGCGCACGCCTACAGGGCTATGATCTTATCGGCATCAGGGACACCTGAAAGGTACAGGCTCTTTAGGAAGGACAGGCAGGGGAGATGAGGAGGGTGCACAGCAAGCTCGCTACCCTGGACTTCAGGAGAGCAGACTTTGGCCTCTTCAGGGATCTGCTCAGTAGAGTAACATGGAATAAAGCCCTGGAGGGAAGAAGGGCCCAAGAAAGCTGGTTAATATTCAAGGATCACCTCCTCCAAGCTCAGAAGCGATGCATCCCAACAAAGAGGAAGTCAGGCAAAAATGCCAGGAGGCCTGTGTGGATGAACAAGGAGCTCCTGGACAAACACAAACACAAAAAGGAAGCCTACAGAGGGTGGAAGCAAGGACAGGTAGCCTGGGAGGAATACAAAGAAATTGTCTGAGCAGCCAGGGATCAGGTTAGGAAAGTTAAAGCCCTGATAGGATTAAATCTGCCCAGGGATGCCAAGGGCAACAAGAAAATCTTCTCTAAGTATGTCAGTGATAAAAGGAAGACTAGGGAAAATGTGGGCCCTCTCTGGAAGGAAATGGGAGACCTGGTTACCTGGGATATGGAGAAGGCTGAGGTACTCAATGACTTCTTTGCCTCAGTCTTCGCTGGCAAGTGCTCTAGCCACACCACCCAAGTCGCAGAATATAAGGGCAGGGACTGGGAGAATGAAGAACCGCCCACTGTAGAAGATCAGGTTTGAGACCACCTAAGGAACCTGAAGGTGCACAAGTCCAGGGGACCTGATGAGATGCAACACGGGTCCTAAGGGAACTGGCAGATGAAGTTGCTAAGCCACTATCGATGCATCATATTTGAGAAGTCATGGCAGTCTGGTGAAGTTCCTGCTGACTGGAAAAGGGGGACCCCCATTTTTAAAAAAGGAAAAAAGGAAGACCCGGGGAACTACAGACCAGTCAGACTCACCTCTGTGCCTGGCAAGATCATGGAGCAGATTCTCCTGGAAACTATGCTAAGGCACATGGAAAATAAGGAGGTGATTGGTGAGAGCCAACATGGCTTCGCTAAGGGCAAATCATGCCTGACAAATTTGGTGGCCTTCTACAATGGGGTTACAGCGTTGGTGGACAAGGGAACAACAACAGGTAACATCTACCTGGACTTGTGCAAAGCATTTGACACTGTCCCATACAACATCCTTGTCTCTAAATTGGAGAGACGGATTTGACGGATGGACCACTCGGTGGATAAGGAATTGGCTGGATGGTTGCACTCAAAGAGTTGCGGTCAACGGCTCGATGTCCAAGTGGAGATCAGTGATGAGTGGTGTTCCCCAGGGGTTGGTATGCAGACCGGCACTGTTTAACATCTTTGTCGGTGACATGGACAGTGGGATTGAGTGCACCCTCAGCAAGTTTGCCGATGACACCAAGCTGTGTGGTGCGGTCAACACGCTGGAGGGTAGGGATGCCGTCCAGAGGGATCTGGACAGGCTGGAGAGGTGGGCCCGTGCAAACCTCCTCAAGTTCAACAAGGCCAAGTGCAAGGTCCTGCACATGGGTCGGGGCCATCCCAAGCACAAATACAGGCTGGGTGGAGAATGGATAGAGAGCAGCTCTGAGGAGAAGGACTTAAAGGTGCTGGTTGATGAGAAGCTCAGCACGACCCAGCAACGTGCACTTGCAGCCCAGAAAGCCAACCGTATCCTGGGCTGCATCAAAAGAAGCGTGACCAGCAGGTTGAGGGAGGTGATTCTCCCCCACTACTCTGCTCTTGTGCGGCCCCACCTGGAGCACTGCGTCCAGCTCTGGGGCCCCCAACATAAGAAGGACATGGACCTGTTGGAGCGAGCCCAGAGGAGGGCCATGAAGATGCTCAGAGGGATGGAGCACCTCTCCTGTGAGGACAGGCTGAGACAGTTGGGGTTGTTCAGCCTGGAGAAGAGAAGGCTCCGGGGAGACCTTATAGCAGCCTTCCAGTGCCTGAAGGGGGCCTACAGGAAAGCTGGAGAGGGACTTTTTATAAGGGCCTGTAGTGATAGGACAAGGGGTAATGGCTTTAAACTAAAGAGGGTAGATTTAGATTCGATATAAGGAAGAAGTTCTTTACTGTGAGGGTGGTGAGGCACTGGCACAGGTTGTCCAAAGAAGCTGTGGATGCCCCCTCCCTGGAAGTGTTCAAGGCCAGGCTGGATGGGGCTTTGAGCAACGCGGTCTGGTGGAAGGTGTCCCTGCCCATGGCAGGGGGGTGGAACCAGATGATCTTTAAGGTCCCTTCCAACCCAAACCATTCTGTGATTCTATGATCATCTGCCTTCCTTCTTCCCCACACCCACTTTTATTTAAAACATTGTGGCCTATTTGACATGATCTATTGCTTTTCTTCTTCCCTGAACAGAAGATCAGTTCTTCCCCAAGTCTTCCTTTTCACAACTTCCAGTACACTAAATTAATTATTTTCCAGTTCTAAAAACGAATAAACCTCCTTGTGCCCAGTAAAAGCAATACAGGAGAACGGAAAATGCTGTAAAAGTTGTTCTCATAGAAGCCAGGACCTTCCCCGTACTCTGCCACTCAGTCTTCCTTTTACATGGTTTTACAAGACTTAATTTTTCATTTCCCGCTTCTTTATGTAGTTTTATTTAGAATGTATTTTTTACAAGCTGGATGGGAAGTTCAGCTTCAGGTATACAAGTTCATACTTGCTTGATGGCTTTTGGGTTGAACAGGACAGCCTCATGTTGTTTATATCAGCTTTCAACTAAGCTTTTACAGAACTTGTTCTTGGTTCAAAGTCTGAAGTAGCATAGAAATAGCACTCCGGGGCACAGCAGATAAAAGTAGCTCCCATTAAATATAAAGTTAAACGTTTGCATTACTGCAAACAATGACATTATTAGGAAATGGCCTTTCCAAGTAACTGTCAAGGAAAGTCACATGCTTTATCCTAGCTGTGTAATGGTCATAAAACTGCAGTAATGGCATATTTGTATTGTGTAATAATGGCAAGTGGGAGTTGCAAACTGACTGAAAAAAACAAGAAAGGAGGACCGAGCTTTGCTTTGAGTCATTTCAGTTTTACAGAATCAACAGTTCATTTTTCTGACTACCTCGGTCGCAGGCTGCCCTGGGCGCAGCGGCGGGGGGCTGCTGCTGCTGCTGCCGCTGGACGCGCCCCGGCCCCGGCCCCGGCCCTGCCCCTGCCTCCCTCCCTCCCCGGGACCTCCCCGGGCTGCTCCGCACCGCTCCGCTGCGCTGCGCTCCGCTGCCCGCCTCCCATGGAGCTGCTCGCCGCGCTGCTGCTCCTGCAGGTAGGTGCGCAGCCCTGCCCGCAGGGACGAGGGCTCCGGCCGCAGCGCGGTGCCTCCGGGGGAGGGGGGCTCCTCTGTCCCCAGGTACCGGGCTCAGGTGTCCTGCAAGGGGGTTTCCAGGAGCCTCTGCTCCTCCTGCCAGGGACACGGGCGTACTCATGCCTGGCAGAGCGCACAGGTGCCTAGCGTTGGGTCTGCTGGATTAACGATCCCCTGCAGTAATTCAGTGGCATTTCCACGAGTGTTTCTGTGGGGTTCGTGGGCTCGAACTAGGTTGTTCCTTCCTAGCAGTGACGATGTCTGGGACTGATACGGCAATGGCCTGAGCCATTGCTGTGCAACTGGAGCACATAGAGGAGTGTGGAAGCCATAAAATTAATTAAAGCTTCCAGTACAACCAAAAGCGGCTACGTGTATATAAAGGGGAAAGCGGCTTGTCTGGGGGGGTCCAGCACAGACAAAGTTGAACCAAGCTGTCAGAGCTGAACCTGGAACAAAGCTTATAAATACTACATGCAAGTGCCAAGTTAAAGCCTTCCTTGCTGTTTTTACATCATAGAGGTTTTTCCCAGGTCATACAACAGCGTTACAGAAAAGCTCCAAGGCGTTACTGATGAGCCCCCATTGCTTGGCAAGTTTATAACCATGACAATTTTATCAGTATTTCGTTTCTTCAGAAAAAGGTCATGGGGTAAAGGCCAAACCTTTGCCCAACTCTACGCAGGAAGAACTCTGTTTCATTTTTGAATGCTACTGGAAACATTTGATGGAATGAGTCGTAAAACCTCAAGCTTTCCAATGAAATCAGTGAGAACTAGGAGGAAGGCATGCAAGTTACCTGTGAGCTAATGGCAATAGTGTAATTTAAGTACTGTCATACTCCTTTGTGGCGAAAGATTTCAAGTAAAACGTAGTGTCTGAAGCTGGTGCAGGAAGCTTGTGCTTAGAAAAGGGCAAATCCTGGCAATTAGGGTGCAGTCACCATTCTCAACAATTTATTTCACTTCTCTGGATTAGAGACTTTGGACCGGTGTTCATCTTCTGGTAAATCAGCTATGTCTGGAACACTTAGAGACACATGACAGAGTCTCTGAGAACCTGAAACACTCCCCACACTTAACTTTTTTCCAGTAGTAGGTTTATGTCCTGCCAATACCAGACAACTTCTAAAGCAGCACTAGTCACAGAGAGACAGAAGTGAATATTTTAAAAACTGGAGATACTTGATTTGAGAAAAGCCATAGAGATAATACTATGGACTGTTAGATGCAGCGTTTGCATGTTTCTGGGACTGGCATCACCTGACCAGAGAAATTAGTATCCAAGCTCTCATGCCAGTTCACTTGGAACGAGATGGATGATATTTGTGGAGTCAGGGTTAGATATGATTTAATACAATGCTGCCAAAGCTGGGTCAATATGTTTCTGTGAAGCCAGCTTCCTCCTAGATAACATATCAACGGTTTCTATTTAACCACACTTCTCACAATCACCTTTCTTTTTTTTTCACAAGGTTACTGCTGCCAACAGTTTTTCTCATGAAATTGAAAATTTCAGTTTAAGACAAGCCATCCAAAAGAAGAGTATTCAGGTTTGTAGTCAATATTATATAGCAACAGATACACAACTGTTAATATGTGAACTATGATACTAAATACACTGCTTTATCCAATAGCGGATAGATTCTTCCCAGTTAGACAGTCTACGTCCTCTACGGCGTACAAAAAGGACCTGGGTTGTCACCACCATTGACGTTCAAGAGGAGGACAAAGGACCATTCCCAATATATGCTGGGCAGGTACAAACAACCTTTTAGTAAAAGTTCTTCTTGAACCTCAGTAAGGTATTCATCACCACAGATTGTACACTAAAATACCAAAGGTAGGAGAGGGCAAGAATTGTGCATCAAACAGTAACTTTTTAAAAAACTTAATTATACAAAGTTGTCTTATTTACACCGAGCTGGGTAGAATTGTGTGGTGTGGGGGCTATACTGCTCCTTTCTACGGGAAGCTGCAGGCATACTCGGGGGAAAGAAGACTACAGCCTGGGAGAAGTAAGAGAGCCATTGCACAGAGCTGCGTACCTGCACACTGTGCACAGTAGTGATGCTGCAACCCAGAAAGCTGTTGAGTTGGCTGAGACCAAGCCTGCAAGCAAGGCCCCATCTGCAAAGGGGAGGTGGGCAGGAACGGAACTGGTCTGAAGTGGTTTTATTTCTTTTCCATCTTATCTACTCACACTGCATTGTGCTACGTCTCTTTTCAAAAGGTGTTCAACAACAAAGCAGTTAATGCATCAGTAAAATATTTAATCAGTGGACCTGGGGTAGATCAACCTCCAGAGATTGGGTTATTTTCTGTAGGAGATGATGCAAATGGACATGTGTATGTACATCGTACCATTGACAGAGAAAAGACCTCAACTTTTCAGGTAACACACTTTAAAAAGTACTTAAAACTGTTTGAAAATATTAATTGCTTTCTCATGGCTAAATGCTTCACAACAATGAGACACACCTATAAGAATTTTAAGTGTATTTTTATGACCTCCTTTTCTTATTGTGAACCTCTAAATAAATGCTAAGATGATTGTCTCAGCAGAGACAACTTCCACATCGCTATCCATTATAAAGCTTTGTGGCATGTTTGGACTTCCACAAATATCTGTACAGTTCTTTTCTATTTTCTTTTTGATACGACTCTTGATCGTAATCTAAAAAATGAAAAGGTTGTCCTGAAATTCAAAGTATGTTACAGCTATAGGGGCCAGAACACTGAGTTGAAACCCCAAAAGCTCCTAATCAAGAGAATGCAAGCAAATAGTTATGCATTACAAAAAAGTAGGTAATACTGGAGGAGCTGCAAAGCTGTATTACTGCAACTTAAAGTAAGCATATGTTTCTCCTTAAAAAGCAGAAAAGTGTTCATAAGCAGTAACTGTAATGAAAGAAATGTGATAACAAGTGTACGAATGAAATATGTGAGTGTGGGTTTGTTTTCCTCTTGCGAAAAATCTTCAGTTGTGGTCTCCTTATGTTTATTCTGTGATGACTTCTATTTGTGTCTCTGTGGATTAACTGTACACAATTGATAGTTACCGTTCCATGTGGCTTTCTGTGCAAGGTCTTGCCTTCCATAATGAAAAGATAAATTTTGGAGAGCCTTCTATTCCCCCTCACCGGACACACGGCTGTTCCAGGGCAGACACTCTGGGCTTGGTTTTAAAGCAGAACTAAGTGTAGCAAAGAAGAATTCAGCATTCAGAATTGAATCCCCTGCACATTCATGGATATAGTGCCAAAATATCATAGAAATGCAGCTAGAGAAAACTGAATGTACTACTTCAATAAATACTTCAGAATTGGGAAGCACATGTGAAAGCATTCTTTTGTCTGGCCCCAGGGATATTTATGTATTTTATATTAGGAAGTCATTTCAAATAACCCAGATCCAGCTCCAGGCACTGATTTTTTTTTTAAAGTATTGTTTAACGCACAGGATGACCATTATGAATCTACTACGTTTGAAAGGTGAAATAATGACTTAGTGATGCAACTTAAAGGCAAATGCTAGCCCAATATGATTGAAGCAGCTTCAAAGTTAAGTTTTTTGTTCCATTCTGATATCTAAATGATACCACTCATTCCATTCTGATTTCTGTGTCGCTACTCATTTAGATACGTTTTGATATTGTGTACAGAAAAACTGGTGAACTATTGGACCGCCCTTTATTTTTCAAGATAAGGGTTAAAGATATTAATGACAATGCACCTGAGTTTCCCAAGGAAGAATATAGCATTACAATAAGAGAGAACCACAGTAAAGGTAAGTGCCATCCAAACAAGGGATACTACTGGTTTGTGTATGACTGCTCTCTTTAATTCCTTTGTCTTTCCTTTTCCTTTCTTACTAAATCTGTTCTTCTCCCTATGTTTTACTTAAACACTCGTGTTTAGGGACTATTTCCTGTGAAGGACTATTTCCTCCCTCTTGACTTCTTGTCTGATTAACCTCAATGCACATTAGCATAACGTTGGAGACATTCTGGAAAACTCCTAAGATATTTCTTCTTAACTGCAAGCCAAGACTTTAGCAGACTGTCATGGTTTATCCCCAGGCGGCAGCTCAGCCCCACCCAGCCGCTCGCTCACTCCCCACAGGGGGATGGGGGAGAGAATCAGAAGAGTAAAAGTGAGAAAACTCGTGGGCTGAGATAAAGACAGTTTAATAGGTAAAGCAAAAGCCACGCACACAAGCAAAGCAAACCAAGGAATTCATTCACTACTTCCCATCGGCAGGCAGGTGTTCGGCCATCGCCAGGAAAACAGGGCTCCATCACACGTAAACGTGACTTGGGAAGACAAACGCCATCGCTCCAAATGTCCTCCCCTTCCCCCTTCTTCCCCAGCTTTATCCGCTGAGCATGACGCCATACGGTGTGGGACAGCCCTTTGGGCAGCTGGGGTCAGCTGTCCCGGCCGTGTCCCCTCCCAGCTCCCTGTGCACCCCCAGCCTGCTCGCTGGTGGGGTGGGGGGAGGAGCAGAAAGGGCCTTGACTCTGTGTAAGCACTGCTCAGGAATAATGAAAACATCCCTATGTGATCAACACTGTTTCCAGCACACATCCAAAACATAGCCCCATACTAGCTACTATGAAGAAAATGAACTATCCCAGCCAAAACGAGCATACAGACTAATCTGAACAGTAGATCTGGAACCTGCACATGCACACTGCTTCACAGAAGACAGCCGGACACACTGTTTTAGAAATACAAAGACTTAATCTGGATGTGTAGACATGTGGACATGGTGCCAACTCCTCAGGAGCTGGCATAAATAACTAGTGAATGTTTTTGATAAAGTAGATTCATGAGTGTGATAACTCTGTTGTCTAACAGTACTTTAGGCAGATTTGCTGCTCAAATGAGATGGAAGCCAGAGTCGTTGCAGGGATAACCATAGCCACAGAAGTTACAGGTTTTCTTAGGACTTGTGTGTTCAAGAGCCTGCAGACAGGGCTGAGAAACTCCATGTCAAGACTAAACACTTCTATTAATGTCTGAATTCTTCATCCTAGATGAGCCAGTTTTCCAAGTTACTGCCTTGGACAAAGATGAAGATGGCACTGCCAATTCTCAGGTGTCCTATTCTCTAAGTATGCAAATGCCCCTTTCAGATGGATTCACATTCAATGTTGATCCTACCACAGGATCAATACGTCTGTCAAGATGCCTGGAATATAAGGTGAGGTACCTATGGCAGCTTTGTATCGTTTAATGCATGATACACACTCACTACACATTAACCAGGTATAAGCGAGGGAGAGTCTCACACCCAGCTTTGTAGCTGTGACTGGCAAAATGCGGGAACTGCTTCTGAACTAAGTTTGGAACTTCCTTTCTTCTGTTTTTCAGACTGCCAACTCTTTCAAACTTCTAATTAAAGCCAGTGACCATGGAACTCCCCAGCTGTCATCTACTGCAACAGTGAATGTAGCTGTTGAAGATGCAAACAACTACCTCCCTGTATTTACTCGTGATAATGTAAGGAAAAACATTATTACTTTACTGAGCCTTCCTAAATACAGGTCAGTCCTTCAAACCGCTAAATACACTCAGTGGTGGAAATAGGAACCCTCAGACATTTGCAGAATCAGGCCAAAACAAGTGCAAATAAACTTTATGTGAAGAAATATTTCTTAAAAATGTGGACAGTAAGAGAACACTTGACTATTGAGAGTGATAAACTTTGTTAGTTTTCTGTGTACAGCACTAGAAGGTTTTTGTCTCACTGTTAGCATAAGGATGCTGAGAGACTAGCTTATTCTAACATCTGAGAAGCTAAGGTGCTGATTACAATCTACTCTTGAAAGATCCTAGTTTTGATCCATGAAGACGTCAATGGCCCTAAACCTGCCTGCCTGCAAACTCAGTACATCTTAATGGGGCAGTTAGGTGTGGTAGCAATGCTTCTGCTGGCCTAGGCTGTGAGGGTGCTTCTGCAGCATCTGCTGTGTGAATGGGAGCAACTGAGCTTGCTGGCAGGAAGAGGGCTCTGAGGAGTTAAAAAAGCTGTGAACGGGTAGACAGCTACACTTGAATTCAGATAAGAGCTATCCCATTTTCCGGCTCTGGTCCCCTTAATACCTGAGGTCCCGGAAAGACTGTAATTTGCATGTTGACACAGTGCTGTGGTTTATCCCCAGGCGGCAGCTCAGCCCCACCCAGCCGCTCCCTCACTCCCCACAGGGGGATGGGGGAGAGAATCAGAAGAGTAAAAGTGAGAAAACTCGTGGGCTGAGATAAAGACAGTTTAATAGGTAAAGCAAAAGCCACGCACGCAAGCAAAGCGAACCAAGGAATTCATTCACTGCTTCCCATCGGCAGGCAGGTGTTCAGCCATTGCCAGGAAAACAGGGCTCCATCACACGTAAACGTGACTTGGGAAGACAAACGCCATCGCTCCGAACGTCCCCCCTTCCCCCTTCTTCCCCAGCTTTATCCGCTGAGCATGACGCCATACGGTGTGGGACAGCCCTTTGGGCAGCTGGGGTCAGCTGTCCCGGCCGTGTCCCCTCCCAGCTCCCTGTGCACCCCCAGCCTGCTCGCTGGTGGGGTGGGGGGAGGAGCAGAAAGGGCCTTGACTCTGTGTAAGCACTGCTCAGGAATAATGAAAACATCCCTGTGTAATCAACACTGTTTCCAGCACACATCCAAAACATAGCCCCATACTAGCTACTATGAAGAAAATTATCTATCCCAGCCAAAACCAGTACACATATGCAGAGTGCAGAGTCATGTCAAGCACTGGTGTGTGTAAATATTTGAAGTTGTGAACAGTAAGAATAGATATGGTTTATAACAGTAGGTATGAAGTCACCTACAAAAGCAAACACGCTTACAAGTGTGTTACTATGGTAGGTCTCCTACTTGCAGAATAGCGTTTGGAAGACCTGAGGGAATAAAGTTAGATAATCTGCCAAAATAGGTTTGTACAAGAAATCTGTGCTTCATCATCATTAACTCCAGTCTAGTAAAATTTTGAGCCTTCTCTCAGCTGTGATTTGTTCCCTCTATCTGAGTACATGTATGATTCTTCACAGCATTTTTAAAAGTTGTGATGCAAGGAGAGTATTGTTTACATATTAGAAGGCAAGAGCCTGAATTTTCAGATCTCAACCAGTGACCAACTTATATGAAGAAAATAAACACAAAAAAATTACATTTTACTACCATCTCATCTTTTAAGACGTATTTCTGCTTTAGGTGATTTAATTGGCATTTCTTAGCCTATCTTTGGAGTGCTAGTTAGGCAAGCTGGTGGCTACATTGCACCATCAAACCGTTCACCGTTGTGAAGAAATTACCTAAAATCTCACACATACTTGCTTTCTACAAGCTCAGCTATGGAACATCTGCAGACTAGTTCTGTCCTAAGCCTGTATGCACCAATCTCTTCTACATGGCAGAAGGCAATCCTGGGTGAAAAGCCCTAGTGGCATTTATGGGCCTATTGCCGTAGTTAATATTAGGAGAGATGAGTAGTCTACTGGTTTTAGATAAAGATCAGGTTTAGTAATAAGCTCTTTATGAAGTCAGTGGGAATGTGTTGGAGGAAAGTTAGTTCTGTAACTCCCATAGGGGTTCTCTGTCACTGAGCAGGGACACATGAACAACCGCAGACAATGACAGTGTGTGCAGAAAGTAGCTCCAGATGGTCTGGTGGTGGAACTCTGGCTCAGAACTGGCTAACAAGCTTCTTCCTCTTGGAGAATAGAAATAGTCCTTATTTCTTTCCTTTCCCCTCCCAGTACCAGCTACAGATTTCAGCAGGTCAAGAACATCCAGCTGTATTACGGCTCCAAGTGCAAGATGAAGACTCTCCCAACACTCCAGCTTGGAGAGCAAAATACAGAGTAACAAAAGGCAATGAGAAGGAACAGTTCACCATTGAGACGGATCCAGACACAAATGAAGGCATTTTGAGTATTATCAAGGTAAGGAGCAGTAACAGATGAGCTACAGCATGGCAATGTTGTAGTGTGGCCAGTCTGATTACAAGACTGATAGCTTAGCATCTTAGTTGAGTTTGGTGAGCTCAGCTCACCTCTGAGTTCCAGGTATATAGAGGTGACTGCCAAACCAAGGGTCATAACCGCTAATCAGACTTTTGTCTGGGGTTTTCAGCCTCTCAACTATGAAGAAGACTCTGAGATGACACTTGTCATTTCTGTAGCAAATGAAGAACCTTTCTTCTTGTGTAAAAACAGCATTCTGATGATCTCAAGCCTAGAATCCACGAATACAACTGTTACCATAAAGGTCTTAGAGTCACAGCGTGCTCCTAGGTTTCATCCTCCTATACTTATTGTCCAAAAAGAAGATTCAATGAAGCCTGGGAGAGTATTTAGAAGGTATCCTGCCACATCTCCAGATGGTATGCCAAATAAGATAAAGTAAGTGGAGATGCTTCTAACTCTCAGAATAAGAAAGAGCTTAGGCATATAGAGAGTTTTTCAAGTTTAATTTGGTGTATGTACATATATGAATATACATACACATATATTTACAGTTATATGAACATATACATTAGAGGTGCGGGTTTACTATTGTTGATTCTGCAGATCCAGATAGCTGGTTGTGTAAGATACAATTTAAAGGTGCAGTCAGTCCTTGGTTGCTCAATGTTTCTGTTGTCTTCAAAATAGTTTTGCCTAAAACCGGGTTGCATTGTTTATATTTTACTTTTGACAACAAATTTTTGATGCCATAAAAAGGACTAAGGTATGCTTGGCTGTAAGAATAGTAATCTGATGTGGAAATTAGATACTTTCTTAGCCCCTAGGAACAGTTTTGATGGGCCTGTACAAGGTATGGGGACTTGTATGGGGAACTGTTTGTTGGCTGTGTTGAAACACACAGCTTGTCATAGCATTAGCAAAAGTAAGCATCGCTAACAAGTAAAATACCTACAGAGCTCAGAAGGACAAAGAAAGATGCAGTAGAAATTTTCTATTCTTCAAAATCCTTCTAAGATTGTAACTTGTAACTTTTTCCTTTCTTTTTAAGATATGAACTAGCCCGTGACCCAGGTGGTTGGCTGAGTATAGATGAGAATTCTGGAGTTCTTACTGTGGCAAAAGAATTTGATCAAGAATCCCCTTACGTGAACAACAGCCTGTACACCATTATTGTTCGTGCTATTGATCATGGTAAGTAGCCAGTCCAATAATATTCAAGCAGTATTTGGACTGTTTGAGATGAGGTGCATGTTAGACAAAAAATGATAGCAAGACTAAGGACCTAAGTAGAGAATGGTAATGCAGAACACCCTAATATTTAAAACTTGTGTTATGTGTGACTTAGTAGGATAAACAAGACAGAGATCCTGCCAATGGACTGGCTTTCGTCGATACCCAGTTGTGAGTGTTTTTCTGTTTCTTTTGCTCCTATTTAGGTATTCCACCGCAGACTGGTACTGGCACCATCCGGCTTTACTTGTCTGACATTCATGATCATATGCCAACATTAGTGGCTCCTTCTTTAGATGTATGTCACAAAAAGGAACGGACGCCTCTCATTATAAAAGCTAAGTCTGCTCTGGCCCATTCACATTCTGGGCCATTTACATTTGAGCTGGCTGAGGACTCTGAAGATGTGAAGCATAACTGGAAATTAGGAGAGAACTTTGGTGAGTTCTTCCTTTCATGTCCTTCATGAGCAGTTCATTGTCAGCTATGTGCCCTCTAGTTATTTCACTGTCTCTTACCTTTATGGTTTCTTACTGATTAGTCTCAATGAGACGGAAAGGACATGGAAGAACAGCTTTCAAAATATAAAGTTACTGCAATTTGAAAAAAAGTTACATTGTTCTTTATGTCTGCTGAGGACAGGACCAGAAGCAATGTGCTCAAATTGCAGAAAGGGGATAGGACAGCTGAGGAACCACTTCTGCATTTGATTAGCTACCTGATGAATGCTAGAGGTTATCAGTGCAGCTATGCCAGAATGCAGCTAGCCTGGGACAGATGTCTTTGCCCAGAAGGCTCAGTAAGGTGATAAGGTGGGGTGTCATTTTGTCCTATTTACTATGGTTCATTAAGGCTGGAAAAAGTATTTGAAATTGGGGTGCAAATGAGTTTCCCTTTGATTATCAACAGAAGGGACTGTAGAATATCAGGCTTCTTTCTATGAGTCTTGAAATAATTCACTTGTCTTCTTTTTAGGGGAGTCAGTTGAACTTTTAATGTTAAGAAGCCTCCCACAAGGTAGCTACTTGGTGCCCATCATTATTCAGGACACACAAGGATTTTCTACAAGGCAGAACCAGCATGTTAGGCTCTGCTTTTGCCCAGATGGACATACATGTAAAGAGTCACCATTTCCACAAGCAGCAGTGAGACTTGGAGGTGGTGCCATTGCAATAATACTGACAGTTTTGTTGTTACTACTGGGTAAGTAACCTCCTAACTTATGCGTGCAATTTATCTGTCGTCTGCCCAATGGATCTCATTGCAATCACAGCTCATGAACATGTGCTAAAATCTACCAGCCTTAACAGGAAAGGCCATTTGCCTTAATGTGTTAGAGTGTAGTCAAGGTGCAAGCAGTTAATACTTGCACTCTTCATGGCACTTCTATCCATGTGCCCTGGTCCATGACCCATTCTCTCTTCAAATTTTAGGAAGACCTTAGTTTTCCAACACAAGACATTGCCATTTCCATCTAGTAACTGAAAAGATCTTTTTTGATAGCCAAGAAAACTTACAAATTACTAGGCACTGTAATACAATGTGTAATGCAGAGGAAGGTGGTCTCCAAGGCTGACAACACAGGGTAAAAGACACTAGAAAGATTAGTGAAACTTATGTGCCCTCATGGTTGGGATGTGAAAAGGTGAGGACTGTGTATTGCAGAGAAGTGAAAAAGGGAAGATAACATAGATGCATGGAATGCTATTGTATGAACAACAATAAATACAAGTATGTAACCTAGGAAAAAAGAAAATATCTAAACTGAAAAAACAGAAACATAATGTTAACGGGTGGAATTTTTCAGCTTGTTACTTGTGAAAATCATGATTATATTGTGCCTAGAAGAGACTGGCAAATGTAAATGTGTCCTTAAGCTGAACTCTGGTACAACAAAGTAAATATTTTTGTTTGCATTGAATAAAATTGAATACTTGACTTTTTTGACATTAACCGTGTACTGGCTAACTGGAAGTAATGAATTTCTCCCATGGGGTTACACTACTCAGTAATTGCTTGTTGTAGAACTGCTTCCTCTGTAACAGCTCATGTTGGTTACTGCTGAAGAGAGCTACTGATTCTTTATCTGAAGCAAAAATTAATAGATTATCTGACCACTATTCCTCTGGTTACCTGTGAGCAATCTAGTATGTCTGCCTGCTCAGTGCAGTGCTGTGTGGAGGTAACAGCTTGGCTTTCTAAAGCTGGCTAACCGCTCCAGGCCAAGCATTGCATCTGCACAGCTGCACTGCTGGAGGTTTCCAAGATAGCTCATTTGGAACTGGGCTGGGTACTTCACCAACCCACTGTATTGAGCCATACAGATCTATTCACAATGCCCATTTCACCATTCCCTTTCTTGTTTCACCAGTGTCCAGTATTGTACTTTGCCGGTTTTATGTGGTGGGATCTAAAAGCAAAGCCACTGTTCTACTTCAAGAAGGTGAACAGACTTTAATCAGCTATAATGAAGAGAGCAGAATGTCTTTATTTCAAGTAGGTGCAAAAGCATATATTCACATTACCCCACCAGTGCTGTGTGGTTGAGTCTGGTACTAGTCATCTCTTTTATTATGTTTCCTCTGGTTTTTGTATTGAGCAAAATAAAGCTTTTTTGCCACTAAGCATATCTGGGGAGTGGTGTTCTGCATGGACTGGATAATGCTACTCTGGTGACAGACTTCAATCACTCCTACCAATTTCTAGTATCAGCAGGACCTTCCCAGGTGCCTCATCCTACTGATGAACCCAGCAGATGAGGAGGCACATCATCTCTTGTCACCTTGCACATCCTAGTGTTTTCGACAAGGAAGTAGACGAAAGTGAAAGTCTGCAAAAGTGTGATCCTTCACAGCCTAGTTCAGTTTCTTATTAATACCACCCCTCTCCTTGTACGCAGGCTAAGCTGGACACTACAGATCGTGCTGCTCTACCACCTGTGTCTGTGAAGGCTAGAAAAGAAGTGATTGCTGAGGTAACTGCCTGTTTCCTTATGTAAATGCTCTTTTTTATACCACAGAAATTGGTAATCCCAAGAATGAGGTTTGGTATTAATAATAGTGGGAAGAATAATGCAATATAGTTCAATTAGAAAACAAGTGTCACTTGTTGGAGATTCCACTGGTATTTAAGATACTGTTGACAACATTTTTTTCTAACAGCTTTCAGTTTGAGACTGGCACTTCTTTTCATTAGTTATTGTTCTAAATATTTGGAAGTGTAATTTCTTCCAGAATTCTTATCACAGTACCTGAATTGGTATGCATAAGATTTTATTCAGTTCTTGGCATAAGTGAAATGAGACCATCATTCTTCAGATATCTATCAAAAACATGCTGGTCAACACCTTCTAGTTAACATACTGTAAAAGTGTGGATAGGATTTATGAGTATTTTTATGACTATAAGATGTACTTCGAGGGGTTTGAAGGCTTTTGATTTTGTTCTGTGGATTTTTGTACTGTATTCTCTAACAGATGTCTATTTTTATTGTAAAGAATACCTGAAGGAAATTCTGGTCTACATCAGTAGATGACTGTCATGTGTTCGGTTCATAAATACGTAGTGATCACCAAGAGACTTTAAGAACAATCTCTGTCTTACAGCAGGCAAAGAAAATATAAAATAGTCTTTTTTATGTATGTGAGAACCCAATTCCACAATCCTTAAGACCATAGTTAGGAGGCAGGATTACTTGTGTGAGAACACACTATAAAGTTCTGAGGTTATGTTTGGTGCCATTAATGAAAAGGAATCCAATAAATTTAGAGGAAGAAACATATTTAATTACTGGAGATTATGAAGAATGCCTACAGTTGGTAATTCCATGTACACATGGATTACGTACTCATAAGAAGAAACAGTCCCTGAACAGAAAAAGCTGCAATGTAACCAGAGAAGACAGGACCAGAGAAATGGATGTAACAGAGAGAGAGAGATAATTGGATTTATTTGTATCTGAAAGAAAAGTTAGCAGGTGACTTTATGCTCGTCAAACCTGAGATACTACGTCTGTCTTCCAGGATGCCCTGTACGCTAGTTACAAGACATCCCAAGTAAGACACCTTGATTACATCATGCAGACAGTGGACAAAATACTGAGTCAGGTAAGAAATGAATGTTGAATCCCTCCTTTGTCAAGCTGGCTTGTAAGAATAGGAAAAAAGGCTTGCAAAACTGGAAAGCTGATACGGCTTCAGCTACTCTCTTAGTCCACATCTAAGAAACATTACAATCAAAAGCAAGAGAAATATTTGATAGGGAAACATTCAAGACTCTTCGTTGTTGAAAATGCCTTGTCTCCTAGACTTCTTGCTGCCTCTGGCTGGTCACCCAGCAGTTACTGCAAGGCTGGAGTCTGTCACCTGTAACAAATTATTCAAGACGAGGAAGTGGGGCTAAAGTGCTTTCTGCTGCTGCACAAGGTTAAAGTTCGGTTGCCTGCTCTTTCACTTCTGTGCTATCAGGGAAATCTGTCCTTCATGCCTCCTTGCGCCAGACTGCATGCCTCCATGCAGTCATGTTTACTTGATAGCTGTCTGGTCCAGGGCAGATCAAATGCTCTTTTCTTCCTCATTTGTACTCTAGGGGAAGTTCAGGCTCTGGTGCTTATGCAGCTGAGAGTTTCGGTAAAACTTTTCCTTATTAGAGAAAGACTCATACTCTTCACTGTAACCTCCTGGCTTACCTGCCTAATTTGCATACCATGAATGCCTTTAATTTCCAAAAGGCCAGTAGGAGCTTCAATGATGATTTGCATTATTTCTTCCCTTCTTTAGAAACTGTATTACCAAAACACACTGGAAGATTACGGGGCTATCTATGAACCTTGCAGATATGCTGAGGAGGGAGAACTAGAGCGAAGTAAGTCCTTCTGCTCTGTCTGCATTGGCCGTGAGGACTTGCCTGTTGATTTTTTGGACACCCTGGGACCAAAGTTTTCTGCTCTGGAAGAAATCTGTCAGAAGCGATTTCCATCACTCAATTAATTTCAAAAGGCTGTGACTACTTTATGGTGTTGCGGAGGCTTCTGGCAGAAGCACTGCCAAATTCGGAAAGAAAGAACCATTTGCACTTCAAAGTGTTGCAGTATGTTTGCAACATTAGTACCTGGCCTTTTATTCTTCGTGCCTACACTGTTTGCGTGCCTGCAGCCAAGAACTTGACGTGTCTGGAAGGTCCACTCTACTCTGCAGAGATGATGGAGGGATTTTGGCATATTCTGTGCAGACTTACACAAATAGAAGATCTGATATTCAGGATCTTCAATTTAGTATGCAAAGGATAAAACCAGATCTACTAGGCTAGACATTCCGGTCAAAGTTTCGTGTGGAAATAAGGCAGTTTTGAACAGAGAAGGCAATTACCAGATAGGCCAGCGATACATCCTTTCTCCAGTAAGCAGTCTCCTTAAATCCAAGATTAACTTTAGTACAGTGCCGTGCGGATCTGACTTGATGATCAGGTCTTCTATTTCTATATGACACTGAAACATCAAACAGAAAGTACACTTCTACTCTTAGTGTGACTGTAACTGCGTAAGGACCTGAGAGGTCTGCACCATCCTTGCCTTTTAGCATAAAACAGGCACTTATTTAGTGCTTGCATACTCATGGTGGCATCTGGTGGCTGTTAGTTTTATTACACTATTGTAAATAACACTTGAAATGTTGAGAAATTGTTGACAGAGGACAAGGTATGGTCATTCCTTTCATTCAAATAACTACCTTCTCTAAATTAGCTACACGTGACTGTGATGAAGAAATTCGTGGGTTTCCTTGAGCACCATTGATAAAACAGATGACATGATAAAGAAAGGATGGTATCAAGTTTCCCTATATAGAAACCACAGATGTGTTACTTTTTGTGATTTGTGGATGTCTGAATGTGTGCAATTGACCTGTGCTCAGTTACAGCATGATGGCTATCGGTGTTACAATACATGAAAGAATAGCTCAGAAGATAGTATTCTGCCATTAGGAAAGTTATACAGGCAGTAAGAGATGGAATTAGTCACAAATCTTACTTCTGTTCTATACAATTCTGTGCTAAAAGAAAAATGCTTTGCCTAAGGCAAGCACTAAGTCTGGTATCTAAGGCACTGTTCTTCTGTTTTAAAGTTTATTTAAACAATAAATTATGCTTTTGCTCAGATGTTATTAACCAGTAATTCAAGGCTGGAAACTTCAGTCAAGTGTGATAAAAGAATTTGGCTGAGTGGCAGGCAGCTAAGTGTTCCTAAATGCCAGCAGCAGGATCTGTTTACACAATAAATCACTACTCTGATAAACTGTCCTTAACTTGTAATTCCGAATGGAAGACTTCAGATCACACCAGTGATTTAGCAGCACTGTTAATAACGAAGATGACTTTTTTGTTGTAAATTATAACCGTATTGGTAAGATGAGAATTGTGCTGTGTTTTGCGATTTCTTCTGAAAATGATGCAAGATTAAAAATAACAATGGAAGTATTCTGTGTGTTTATGGTTTGTGTAAACTTGTGCTGGGTCTACAGCACACCGTGCTTACAAACGCCAAAACATTAGATGTGATCAGACCCACGGTTGCTAATACTGGAAAAAGTTGTTTCTCTCTTGCATGGAAAAAAAAGAACTGTTTTAATGAAAAGCTACTGTATAGCAAATGAGAATGTTCACTGGAGGTTCTTACAGTCATACACTACGTGCCCATACAGGTAGTTAACATTTGTTATTTCAGTGTCTTCAAGGATTTAGAAGACTTATACACACTAAGCTAATACAGCTTCCCAGCATAATTGTGAGGTAAAGATGTAGTGTTTAAAGAGCAGAAATTAAGGCTGTAAGAGCTCCTTGGTTGACCACAGTCACACAGAGCTTGCAGCAAACTAAGGAATGGCACTTATCCATCGTGCTCCATGTATATTTTGCCTTTCACTAACAGTGTTGACCTTTGCAGCAGCTTTTTACACCATTCCTTTTGACCAGACCTGAGGAATATCCACTCTGCTATGGTCCTATCAAAACAGTACAGAATCTTTAGTATATACAGTCTTGGAGCAAACAGTGATGGAAGTAACAAATAATGAAAGCCTTCATTTTACAGATAAGAACTGATGCATAGAAATCATAAGTCAGCTCCCATAGTCAAAAAGAGACTTGCAGAATGGATCCAGATTTTCAGAATCCCCTTCTGTCACTGTAATCATTGAGGTATCGTTATATTCATAATTCCTGTCAAGCCCTGTCATTTATGCAATTACCTGGACAAAAAATATTCCTCCTTTTTCTCACTACGGATCTGCAGTCACAAATTTGGTGATGTGACACTTGCACTCCCGTTAATGATCACACTGTTTGTTGATCTTTTTATCTAACTATGGTAGTTGTATAAACCAGGTAAGTGCATAATGAGGTGTTCAGTTCATTTAGAATGATTGTTCTAATAATTTAAGTGTCATTATGTGCCTTTCAATAGGAACGAGTACTTTTATGTAGGAATGACAAAGCATGCTACAAACACCTAAATAACCGAACTGCTGAAAACTATTATGATCCCTACTGCCAAAATATGGACAGGTAATCTGTCATGCATCAATTGGGGCTGTCTGGACAACAGCAAAAGTCAACAGAGGATCCAGAAAGTCTAGTGTTGTAGGTCCGTGTCTCAGCTCTATAAGACAATTACTTCCTGCACCATCTGTGCATAAGGTTTGAGTTGGCATTTCTCAAATGGGAGTGAAGGAAACCTAAATTAGTTTATTAATCTCCCATTGTCTTAAAAACTAGAAACATCTGCTTGAGACACAAGCAACTTCTTAGTGGAGTTTGGCAGTAGGAAAGCCCAAGCTGATATGGTGTACCTTCACTACGACACTACTACAATCAAAAAGGTTTAGTTAGAGGCTGTCATGAGACACAATGATTAATAAGTAGTGAAAATGAGGCATAAATCAGCATTTCTCACCTACACCACACATTTGCATCCATCACACCTTTAAAGACACTATTGCAGGAAGCTAGTCAGTAAACAGCTCTTAATCGTATGAGGCTGAGGTCTATCTCAGGAGACAGACAAAGAGGTAGCGTCTGGAGGCAGCACGTTTATTTGTGCCACCCAACACACTGAATATTATGATGATATCCCAATCAAGCTCTGGGCCTCAAAACTGCTGTTACCCTGTCTCTGCTGAGGGTGACAGTGAACCATCAGACTCCCAGTCACTGAGGGGGCTTTGAAAGGTTGACATGAAGGTTGATGCGAGCTCCCTGCCTGACACATACCCCTTTTCCACCAGTGCCTCACAGCAAACCTGGGCCGAGGGACTGGACATGTAGTCAAGGCAACTTGCCGTATTTCTTCCCAGGGCCCCTCTGCTTCTGCCTTGTGCCTCCCCAAGCCAGGCAGACAGCTTGTGCATCGCCCACAGAACCGCACAGAAGTGGCCATTGCTCAGGGGACAACGTGAGGGCTGGTGTCAGAGCAGTGCTGTCTGTGCAAACACAAGTAAGTATTATCGATGGCCTCAGCTGATGCTTTGCTCGTACGTAATGGCAAAGGGAGTGTGTGAAGCCTCTGGTTTGTTCAGGATCTGCTTTAAACTAAGTACCTTCATGGCTTGCTGTTTTGTAAATGCTGGTGATGGGCTATAGTGTTTCAATTACCTGTTCACAGTGAGAGGTCTAATCATGAGGTCTGTGAATCCCCATTACTTCTGGCCCCTGCTGTGCCCGAGTCAGTGGGAGTCCCAGCAGCACAAATGTTTATCTCCTCACAATCTTCATCTCTGTCTTTGTTTTGCCTCATTTATAAAAATCTTACTTAAAAGTAAATGACACACAATCAGTAAAGGGGAAATTAATCACACTGGAACCAAACTTCTGACACTGAGTTTTAAAGGAAACAAGAGAGACTGATCATAGGATGGTCCTACAGAAAGTGGATGTCAGCGTGTTAGCAATAAAATCTTTTTGTCTCAGACAGAAAGCGTTTTCCCTGTCTGCTATTTCGTCTACTCTGCTAAGCAATGGCAGATCCCCTGGGATCTTTAGGCTGCCACAGAAGGAGTGTAAGTTTTAATCAAATCTTTCTGTGCCAGTTTTCTCCCTTCTGAAGGATCCATTTGCCCTGATTAAGACATTACAAGAAGTCATTTAAAGGACAAATAAATGACAAAAGATTTTATAAGTGAAGGATAAACCACGTGCTGAGTGGGCTATAATTAGTTCCTTCTATTAATGCCTTACATGTTGTATTTCACAGTCCTAATAATTAAACACTTAGTAACAGAGGGTTGGATTAGTGTTTTAAAAAAACCCATAGGCCAAGCTGGGGACTTTTCTCAAGGTTTTTTGTGAGCAAGCAGGGAACGGATATTGTAGCACTTGTGGTAGCTGCAAAGTTTCTCAACTCAGTTCAAAAGCCACTATCACCTTCAAAGAAACTGAAAATGGGCTTTTTCTTTCTTAACACGTGCTGATGCTGAAGGCTGAGAATAATACGAGAATGATGCCATTCCAATGTGGTTTTCCATTTTAGCCAGTAATTGGATGGGAAAGCTGGTGACTGGGGGAAAGTGAGGGAAGGCACATGCAAAGCACAGGCAAGCAAATGCCGTACCATCACTTCCCTGTGCCATTTCTGCTCTTCACACTCCCATTATGTCACACTTCTCAAAAGTGCTAAGAAGTCTTCAAAATGGAAACCTCTACTCTCCTGTGCTAACCCTGTTAGTGAAACATGGCACATGGACCTGGATCTCACCAAGATACTTTCCTGATGTCTAGAACAACATAATTCATAATGTCTACTGAAATGACTTAATTCTACCCTGAATGCACATTTCTTAGGGACTGGTACATTTCTCAAGAAACAGAAGGCACTTGATAAACTTGAATATTTAATATTTCAGATACCCGCTTTGTTTCGCTTAACAGTAGGAGTCTATTATTTCCAGTTACCCTGTGAGGTGCAAACTGAAACTCAAACTCACAAAACATGTTTTATTCTGAAGGATAAATCTCTACATTTCTTCTGCTCTGCCTGTGCCACCTCTCTCCTGCTGAGGACACTGCAGTAAACCCCAGTTTGCAAGATAACCATTCTATACTGTGGAAAATGAAGCAAACTGAGGCTACAGAAGACAGTGGAGGCCCTTCAGCCTTTTTCCCTGTCCCCTAGACAGATGTAATTCCCCAATGTGAGATTTGGCAAGAGGGATTAAATGAATAAATAGGATAGCAAAGCTAAAATTTCCAGAAGCTCATACAACATCATCTGCCCTTTGCAGGTTCTTCTACCACTTGCATCAGAATAGTAACGGAGCATCACACAGCACAGTTATCTCCAGTAACATATTATGCAACATGACTAACATCTATTCCTTCTTTCTGTGTATCCTCAAGAGATGAAAGCCCAGTCTTTTGAAAAAAGGGGGCTCTCATTAGTAAAATATCAGTATAAGAAAGTATTTTTTCTTAAAACAGAACTTCACTAAATATATCAATATTGTTGGGACCACACTTAACAAAGATCTTTTTTGTACCATCTACTGATTATTCATAATAGCTGAATATAGTAAGTTATTAATAATTCAGCTGGTTTTGGTTTGTTCTAAATTCTACAAAATAAGAAAGAAAATTACTTCAGGAATTCCATTAACAAATTATTTCAAGGCACTGCTAATTATTAATACTTGATAGAGATTTTTCCTGCGTGAGGACAGTTCTGTAATTATCCAGAAGATGGCATAAGTAGGCCAGTTATCGACCTTCCAGTACCAAGAAGTAAAACGAAGGAAGGCTTACTAAGACCCTTTTTCAAAACAAATCAACTTATAAAAATGTGTATTTTCATATGGTCAGTGGAAAGGAGTTTCCTTTCCTAAAGCATAGCCCTTTCCTCATCAGCATCATGCCAGAAAAGTACCACTTAATAGCTATACAACAGTACTGAGAAAAAGGAATCTGAGGAGGCTAATATGAAAATCTTAGGCATATATTTATGATTGTTTTTGGCATTAAGCTATGTCCATCATATAGAAATCTTTCTATTTGTGCAGTCCACTGTTTCTTTCAATGCAGAGTCAGCAACAATGACTGGTAAGAAAGATATCTCTGTATTTTTGTATCTGTATTGTACTCTGTTTAGCTCATTTCGTTCTGTTTCCTTTTCCAAAGGGTTTTATTAAAATAATTTCCAGAATTATAGGGCATACGGGAGAATCCATTTACACCAGCAAATGAACACTTCAAGCACAAAAAGGGGATTTATGCTTGCAACTGGCCTTCAATATGTAACTTTCCACATGAGCATTTTACATATTGCAATATATATATTTTCAGTATTCAAACCTATAAATCCCATAAACAGAAAAGATGCTCTGCACACTGCGGTAATTGATACTTCAAAGAAGAAACAAAAATTAGGGGACATCAGTTTCCTTCCCTTCCTTCAGTGTCTTTAAATGCCTAAATCATGGCTCAGGGAGACATCTGATAGTGTCAAACTGTAGTTCTTGATGATATAAGTGTACTTGGGATTAGTATTAAATTTGCTAAGTTGAAATCTGCTGTCTGTCATACTAAGGTTATTGTGCAGAAGTGAAACCATGGAGAAATGCAATTAAACAAGCAACCCTTCTTGGACCTTGGGTCAAATCCTCATTACGCAGATGCTGAAAGTGATCTTGATAGACTCTGCATTCACATCTTTTTTCCTAGGCATTTGCAAAGTGCCACAGAATGTCATAGTTGACGCCTCCCCTTATGAAAGGCCAAGAGCTGAGTTAGTAGAGTTGTTGCAAATCAGCTCCGAGATGCGATAGTTCAGTTATGTAGGGAGATTTGTAAAGAGCTGGCAAGGCAAGCGTCACATTTCTAAGTTCTGAATTAATTCCAAGGAAGTGATACAGGTAGAATGGCTAGGATTAGAAGAGATGAGCACATTAATATAAAAGAGAAGAAAAAATATTAAACTTACCTATTTCTTTCAGAACTGTAGATCATCACATCACCATCCTTCCTGATCTCCATCAAACATCTATGAATCTTAGTCTACATATTGTATAGGCAGGTGTCATCTTTTGTTCCTTGGTAGAGCCTGAAACAAGAGATTTTAGTCCCTAATTAGGGCTCCAAGATGCTTCCACAATAAAAGTACTAACAGTCAGACACAGAATTACTATTTGTGCTTTTGAATACTTTCCCAACATATTTTGAAGGATATCTGTGAAAGAGTATTTTTTATCCTGCAATATTTGCCTCCTGCCCAGAATAGCTTCTACATACCCAGAGACAGGAATCTCACATTTAAAAAACCCCATGTTTTTGTTTTAAAACATTTAGTTTAGGCAACATCAGCTACGGCCAGGACTATCATAAAACCACAAAAACTCAGTCCAGTTCAGCTTGTCACGTCACCAAGAATGCTGCTTAGATTAACACAAACACCATTAACCTCTTTAATTGAACTGGATTTAGAAGAGATATAGAAAAGAACAGAAAGTGATTGTGGAAGCTGTACCAACAAATCTTCCAAAGAACATGTTAAGATTTTTCTATGAAAAAAAGAATAACAAGACTATTACAAGGCACTAGCATTCACAGTTGTTCCTAGCAAAAAGTCAACATAAAGAAATGGCTTTTAGTGTAGAAACTGGAGTGTATTCTGGATCCTGAAAAGCTGCTGACACAGGCTGTAACTGATGGAAAACCAACAGAACCTGTCATCTCTGTGTTATAGTACTGACAGCATAAAAGGTATTTTCATTTAGAAATTCATTTGAAAGCAGTAGTGACAAGTGAGTTCCTATTTCCATCTATGGTGGAGAGAACTTCTCACTTCAGTGCCTGATCCTTCCTTCCGTTATGCTAGGGCAAATCAGGAATGATTCTAGGAAAGTCAGTGTGATCAAATGAAGCAAATAGAGAGGATGGGGCCCCATACATTTCTTGGTCAGAGCATCCATGACTGTGACCAGGACATTCTACTTACAGATGCCGGCATTACACAGGCAGAACCACATGTCTTGTTGGAGAGAGGACATTTTGGAAAGTATATATTGAAAAGGAGATAAATTTATGGAATTTGGAAAAACAAGCTAAACTTTCCCAATTATGTCAGAAGTTGAGAAAGCTTGGACTGTAGAATCTGGGCAACTTCTTATTCAGACATTCCTAGAGAACACAGTATAAAATGGTACCTCAAATCCAAACTGGAAATGAACAAGAATAAAGAGCTCTGGAGTGACTCAACACTAAAGCTAAAAGGGCTCAATATTGCCTGTTGGCAGAGCACCGTACTGGGAAGGGCGTAATGCAAACCTAGACGTAATGGTACTAGAGAGGTGCTGTATCTCCAGAGCAACTCCATACATGAAGAGCACTCAAACTGCAGAATCCCTCTCCAGACAGAGCAGTGTCTCTCCCCAAGAAAATCAGGACCTCAAGTGGAGGAGACAGTTTGTGTTTGCATCTGGTTCCAACAGAACAGCAAAAGGTAACTGGACCATGCATCCATCATAGGAGCTGGGAGGCACTGCCAAGGCCAATAATTAAGACATAACTAAGTTTTCTTGCTTGAAGATCCATGTGGCTTACTCCAAAACAGAGCCAGAGAGCAAGCTACCACTATGGAAGGGTAATGGCGAAGTTTTGGCTCAAGTTTGAGCTGAAAACCTAAGCTAATACTGCTGTATACACCAGGTACTCAAAATAAAGTACCCTGAGCATGAGAGGGAAATCAGGACGCTATGGTGTCCCAACAGGTTGATTACTGATCTGCAACTCTGAAAACCATGCTGCATGAGATTCCTCTGTGACCCTGGGTCAGTTACGTGCAGCCAGATTTTAACAAAGTATTCAGCATCTACCTCCACTCGAATTAGTGGAAATTAAATGTCATAAATCTGTCTACTACATCTCTCCAGCTGTGAAATGGGAACAGCCCTTCCTGTCTCAAAGAAATACTTCCAAAGATTATGAAGTGTTTTAACAGGACAGTAATAGGAAGTGTGTAAGTTTCCTGAACAGGAATAAGTAGTTTTCCTTAACTGATGCTATGCTGATGTGCTGAATACATATTGTCTTTAGGATTTTCGCAATATTCAGGTTTATGAGCCAAATGAAAGCAAGGCATGGATGATATTTTTAATGTGCTGAATAAATATTCATCAGGATATGCATTTTTTAAGCTAAAGATCCAATATTATTTATAGTCTGTGCTTTCATGTAGAGAAGCTAGTTAGATCAGAAATGAGGAGGAAAACCGACACCCTGCTATGAAGTTGCTGGATATTTGCTAACAAGACCATGATGAGGGTGAAACAATCATGTGCTTGACTCAAATGGAGAGTGGGGGCGTTCAACACCTCTGAAAAACTGAGATTTATTTCAGTATCTTGTTGAACTTCAATGGTTAACTTTAGGCATTCAAATAGTTCATGTAAGATACTTGGCAAACATTAGAGTGAGACATTGACAGAAACAGGCAAAAAACCCAAACAAACACATCTACTGATTTAAAATCCCAAGATCTTTCAATGTAGGAGGTTTTAACATGGCAGAGAAACATCGTTATTGGGAATTTTGTCTAACACTCAAAGTGTGGACTACATTCTTTGCACTTTCCAGATTACTGCGGGGTGGGAAGGTGTGTTTGAACAGGAGTTTAAGTGTTTTCTCTGTTTTACTAGATGAAGGCAATCCCTACAATCAACAAGTGACAATTCACAACAAAAGGAACAGCATAGTTTCCAGTTTTCCTTTTCAGCTGTCATTTGGTTCATGGAGAATTTTTAGAACCATATTCCGGGAATTAAGTATCTAGTCCCTTACTTAGATCGGAATACTTAGAAAGTCCTCAGAAAATGTACTTCCAGGTTTTGATTTCAGTTTATCAGGAAGGCTTATGTAAAGCCAATAGCAACAGTGTCTCTCCTTCCCCCATGACTACTCAGAGACTGCTCTCAGAGTCTAAGCTATTGTATACATTCCATCATTATGTGCCTCTAAAAATGAAAAATAGGTCAAGAAATTGCAAGGTGAATGAGTTAATACATAAACTATTATCATATTCAAGTGCTATACTACTGAATATCTTCTATTTAATTATGAGGCAGTAGAGTCAGTACAGTGTGGTGACATTAATCATTACAATACTGAAATTTTGTTACCATGGTGTGTTTTTTAAGAGGAAACTCTTTTAAGATGTAAATTAACTTTGTCTTAGAATTTCCCTCCTCACACCCTCAGTCAAGCAGTAATCACTGTTTATAGGCATTGTGTCAAAAGGATACGTTGGGCTGCTAGAGCAACTCAGAGACCTTATTAAGTATTCCCATAATAGCTACCACCATCCTTATTTCGGCCCTGTTGCAAAGGCATTCAATTTCCTCTCTGCCTCTTTGCACTTCTTAGCATATATTTTAGTAGTCAAGGAATGTTATGCAATGACAGCTATGAAGTTTAATATCCTTTATCTAACATGAAGAATTGTAAAACAGTCATTTGTCCCTGCCTTTGGCCAGCCCAATTATCAGGGCAGCAGAATGTCTCTAAGCCCTGTTTGCTCCTTTCTCCAGCCCTCACACCGAGTATAGCTCAGCTGCAGAGGGAGAGTCCCTTTTGTGCACTTGCAGACATTTATTAGAATTTGCGTCTGCAAAATATACCTATAAAGACCACAAGACAAACTGGATCTTTACCTGACACTCCAGATCCATCTCCATCATGCCTAACTCTTGGTTTTATGTCCTAATGTGTAATTTAGATTCTCAGAGCCAGACAGCAGCAGTGAAATGATGGACTGGGGTGTTTTCTGGAATCAGATAAATTCCTGGGGAAATGGAGCTGGGAACAAAGTCTGTGAGGCCTTGGATCAGGCCCAGGTTAGAGATGCTGAGAGTGCATTTCTGGGCTGGGCTGAAGGTCTGCTGAATAGACGTGGTCAGGGAGCAGACAAGAGGGAAAAGTTTTTTGGACGTGAGAAGCTGGAGCAGGCAATAACATCTTTTAGGCAGGAACTTGTGATTGTAAATCTATAGTAAAGTCAGAGTTCCCACATACACAAAGCTGAATTTTCAATTGAGGTAAATTGTGTCAATTATTCTGATTTTGACCACAATATAGTACCTGGAAGACAGACTAGATTATTGTTATGACTACAAAACACATATTCTGTTATTGTAAAGGGTAACCATTTTATTGTCAATAAGTTATGGTTAGAATTCATAATAGAGCCTGAGGGAGTCAGACACTCAAATGCCATTGAACTTCATAAAGAGCTGAGTGCTTACATCCTTTAGGCTCCTCTTGTAAATCCTTCCCTTAAATTACAAATGTGGCCTATAAACTCAAAAATCTATTAGATTGAAAGGAAGTTTTGCAATAAAGTATGGATCCACCCTAAATCCTTTGTTCATGAGATGCTGATCAATATGTATTAAATATACATAGCTCTATTGTGTTAGCTCATCACTTGTAAAATCTTTTGACTTTGAATTGTTTTTACTTCTCAATTTAACTTTTTTCTTTTTTACTGCCAACTACCTGAACCAAAGCTCTCTGAAATAAGAAAAATAATATTATTAATTCTATGGTCATTGGCTCAGACTCTAAGGAAGGTATGTAAACCTGTATCTTTTTGCATCCAGGCAAATCCCTCTTGTAGAACAGTTGCAAAGTTTTCTATGTAGTCATTTGAAGTACATTATCGTTTCTAATCTCCCGCTGGAGTGGAATTCAAAGGACAATGGACTGACTAGAATTCCTCTCTTGAATTAATTTTGATTTTAGTCAAACTTCAGCATTTCTGTCTTTTGATTGGAATCGCTTTATCCTGTCCCATCCATCAGAGAAGTCATGCCTATCTCCTTTTGGCACGGAGATGATGGCATCTTGCTGTGAAAAATGAACTGCATGCAAAACACTGCGCATTTGCAGAACCTCTTTGGTAACTGTTTGTCAGGAAACCCTCTCAGTACTATTTCCTGAGACAACAGTGCTATTTCTAAGGATGCAAAATGATAACTCTGTCTGGCATACTGCAGAATGTTAAATACATTATTAAATCCAGCTTCTCCTAACAGTATTCTTCCAGTACTTGTCTGCACAGAGTCACTTAAGGCCTTGTTGAACCCCCACAAAACACATTTTCTGAGAATTACCCATGAAGTTTCTCTTGGTAAGGAATTTTTGACAGGTGCCTTATAATCTCTTTTTCCTGCTTTGGTTCACTGAGATGATTATCAGAAATATAACCATGTTTTATTTTTCTAAATATCAACACTGTCAACTGCTTCAGTAGTTTTATTTTCTGATCTTAATCAAGGTTTGACCACAGCATATCTTTTTGCCTTTAGCAAAAAAAACAGTGCCTTGGCACTGGGAGGTGTCATGGTCACAGCTTTTAGATTCCCTGAAGCTCTTCACCTCTATTTATTAAAACATTTGCATGACCATGCAGGACAGCTGATGGAAGAACCATTACTTACCAAATATCCATAGACTTGCACAGAAATTTCAGTCTATTTTTCTATCTATTCTATGAGATGATTTACATATTGTAGGTCAGAACTAAGACATTGGCTCTGATGAAGAAGGACTTTTTTGTATTACTGCAGAGTATCCTCTTTGTTCAGGTGTACTCATGTTAAGTTATGAATTCTTGGCAGTTCCGAGGCAGTGAGTGTACAGTAGGTGGCACTCACTGTCTTGAGGAGATAGACAGTATCAGAGCCTCTTTAATTAGAAAAAAGAAGGCAGCCTATCTTATCACTTGCAAAATTAACAGCTCAGAATAGGTAATCACTAACTGTGGATCAATTTAATTAGTGTCCTGTCAACGTGTGCAGCCACCCTTTTGATCTATATCCCATATGCATATATCTGATGTATCTATCTCATGGTTTACAAACTGGGCATTAAGAAAAGGGCAATCAGATCATCTGACTGAAGCCTCGACTGTGCTGGGATTAGGGGTCATCATTCACATAAAACTTATTAAACATATATGTTATTGATGTTGTATTAGTGCTCAAACATTAGAGTCATTCTCTGTTATGTCTCCCCTATCAGAGATACTTGCAATAAATTTAGACAACACCAGAATATAAAAGCATAAAAGCCCTTTGTTCAATACAAAGTGGGTGCCGTTAAACAATCATTATTTAACAACACTCTGTTGGAAACCTGTACAGACAACACTTAGCAGAGTATAAGTCACTTCCCAGTTTGAATCACTTTTGATTTAAGATACAAATACCTCTGTATCTTAGTAATCTTTGCCTGTCAACTCATAGAATTGTTGGAAAAATTTATCAGAGACCAGTAACAAACTCCAGTTGCTCACACTTAGCTTGACTTTCCAGGAGCCTAATGGAAAAACTAAATTGTATTTTGTTTGATAGATTAACTGATAAGCCTGGTATGAAAGTGGGTGCACACAGCTGTTTTGTACAAAGTCATGACAGAAACTGATTTTATAAATGTTGCATACAGGGTTGGTCAGAATGGGAGTTGATACTGATATTGAAAAGTTAGCATCAATAAAAATAAAGATTAAATCAGTAGGCATAGTTTGATTTAAGAGCAATGTACATGAAGATAATATGATTTTTTTTCCCAGAATGTCTTAATGAAAATGTAGATTTTCAAACGGATTGTGTTGCTCTGTGTATCAAAATTAGTAGGAGCTGAATTCTACCAGCTTAACTGTGTTTAAGAGTGCCACTAGAGCAGCCGGACATGCAGCATACTTGTTGGTGATGAGAATGTTTTTCATGCGCTGTAAATACAAAGCCTAATGACAGTGCAACAAGCATTCTTTAAAATCCATATTAAAACTAGGAAAAAATTACTTGCCATATCATTTGTCCACAGAAATTATTTTAACTTCCATTTTATATTGAGGAGTAAACCAGTGGTGCAAACAAATGAGTTCTCAACAAACTCTTAAGTAATTTCCCCACTGGCTAGTAGCCTCGTGCTTCTGGCTACTCCCATGCAACCTATGACAGCTGAAGAAGAAGGGACATGGATTCTCTAAGCTCTCTCCTCTCCTAAAGGAAAGCTTCTGTGGTACTGGAAGACCTATTCCTCTCATTATTTATGACATTGTTTTTGAAATGGAAAGGTGGACCAAAGGTATAGTATGGAGAATGGGATGAGATGAAGGAGCTGCAACCTGGCTATCATGCAGCGCTTATCTTCTCCCCAGGCATTTGGGAGCATCTTTTTCTGACTAAAAAAAAAAAAACAGTTGCATTGTTAGGTGGGGAAAGAAATCCCCTTTGGAGAATATCCAAGTTCTGATGTTTCATACAAGTCTGATTATACTGCCTGACATTATTGATGTTGACAGCAATTGTGAAGTGAATTTGGAGAGATTAAGTGTATAGGGGTATTGTCTCTAATTTTTAATAATCCTCTTCTCTTAGATTCTGAAGAAAAGGAACACAATTGTTGTGGATGTATTAATGGAATCTGCCTGTCAAAATAATGAAATTGAAAAAGCTTTTATTGGGTATGTATATTGTACAAATGTTAGCATTATATATGTCCCTTGTGCCAAATGTATTACCACAGCAATAACTGGAGAAGCATCAATTGGAATACAGTATACAATGATGCTTAAAAATCACACATATATTGACACTGATATAAAACTAACCAGGTCATGAGCCACATTCCACCAAATAAGTTGTAACACTTTCTATTAGCATTTAATATTTAATTTTTTCTTTAAGTATTATTCTAATAGGAAATTATTAAGAGGTCTGAAATGCAAATTCAAAGTCTTTGATGTCAGGTGCAGCATTACAGTACCCATTTTCTCCCCTTAGCAAACTTGATCATGTGAGGTATTACATATCATACAGCTTTCAGCTTGAGGCTGAGATTTTCTGTGTATGATTGGCCAGTCAGATACAAGTCCAATATAAGATGAAATCCAATCAAATAATTGCTAAGTATTGTAGTCAGAAAAGTATATAAGGTTTGTGGGAGTTACAGCGGACCATAAACTATGTGGCAGTCAATAAGGCCATGTTATTACAGAAAAATAAATATGATTTTGTTAAAATACAGGTAGTAGTTATTCATTTCCAACCAGCACTAATGCTTCAGCTGAAGTATATTGTCTCTGGATCTAAAATTCTTGCTTTGGGAAAGCTGTTGATAAAATGAAAAGAAGCCAGAGGAGAGGGTCAAAAAAGGCAGTAGATGTACACAAAGCACCCGGGCTGGTTTGCTGAAGAAAAGAGAAGACTGAAGGAGAGATGAGGATGGCAACACTTTTCAGATATGTTCCCACTGAATTGTTCTCCCTGTCTATGGAGACTAGGACAAGTATATCATTTCACTTTCATTAAGGGAAAATAAAAAGGGTCCGTTTTCTAATGTTTGTATGGGCACAGATTGCTTAAGGGTATAGTGGAATCATCATCTTTGAATAATTTAAAACACATCTGGTAAGAATGGTCAAAACATACCTAATCAGAAGAGAAGAATGGACTAGATGACAGGTTCCCACAGTTAGTTGCCTGTAATCTGCAAGGCCACTGCAAGTGGCTTAAAGGAAATATGGAATCTCAGAGCAAAGATGACTTTTTGATGTCCTTCAGTGCAAAGATTTCTTTTCATTGGTAGTGGACTTCATACCGCTAGTACTGCAACACAGGTTAAATAAATGTTAAGAAACGGAAATTGTTGTTAGGACAGGAAACTGGCAGAGGGGATTTTTTTCTTTAACTTTTTGAATAGATTTTTGCAAACAGTGACTCAATTATTTTTAGTGTGCACATGCACAAACTAGACATGTATCTGCAGGAAATTTGCATGCCTGAAGATGAAGGATTTCATGTCAGTGTTAAACAGCACGTAATATATGACACCACCACCCTATCTTCAGAATTAATGTTCTCGTTAGGGAGTCTATGATCAGGAAATTCTAAACAATGGAGGAAGAAATGAATGTGTCAGCCCTTAAATATCAGGTTAGTAAGTCAAAGTCAGTCTTGGTAAGATAGGAGATATTTTTTCTCATCAGACACTTCTAAGAAAATGAAACAAAAAGTTTGTGCTGCAGCTGTAAATTGACAAGTTAAATAGTGCAGTAGAGCTGCAGAAACGCAGGAATGGAGTGCTAACATCTCTTTCACGGCATATCACGCAGCCCAGAGGCTGCTTGGAACAAGAACCTGTCTGAAGCACTTAGTAGTGTTTGCAGGTGGGTTTGTTCAGAGACTCATTTATTTTTCTTTCCTTCCAAGAATGATTAATTTCTGTCTCTTCAATGTAAACCAGCTGTTGCTCCTCTTTTTTAATGATGTGATGGCAGGTATCAGGGCCTGCAGTCTCTGTGGGCCAGACTGGCAGCGTGACTCCTCCTGGTATGCAGCACTCTTCCTGCTGAACCTGAGGAGCTGTGGAAGTCAGTGCGATGGAAGCGCTCTGTTTGACTGACTCTGGCTTCCAAGGAGGAGAGGATGCACAGGCAAATCCTGAAGCTTTCCATTCAATTAGTGAACATCCCTGCCGCTGGCAACAGGAATGAACTACAGCTGGTACCAAAGAGCTAAACTCAGATGTCATTTTGCCATTCGTATACAAGTATAGCAATTTGTTCTTGTGTATCTGAATATTTCAGAAATGCCTAAAACACTTGAAACAGTTATTATGCCTCAGCCTCACTTCAGCTGCTGGCAACCATTAGGCTGTTCGTCTCTCCTTTGTTGAACTGGCATTGCTGGGAGCAACACCACTGGCATGACAATGATTGGCAGGAGATGCTGCATTGAGAGGCACTAATTGGGTGAAACAGGAGCAGCAGACCACAGCTCGCCGGGCAGTCTTCAGGAAAGGTGAAGGGACTTGTAAAGTGACCTGGACTCCCTGCTGATGGGGAAATGGCAAGACACGAGGGCTGAACAAGAGAGGGAGGACATGTCTACGTGAATTTGTAACCCTGAGCAGTAGCACAAGCTCGTGTTACCAAATCAGCTCTTTGCCACGGAAGGAAATTATGTGAGTGACTATTCTTTCTGGAATAAAAAATGAGAACTACTGTGGTGCCTAAAAGCATGAGAGACTTATTTGCATGCCCTGTCATCTGGAACATGTTACCTTCCTTACCACCGTTGGTGCTGTCACATTTTTCATACCATGGCTCAGTTCTTACTAGAAAACCTTCTGATGGACCACTTATTCCTTTATTTATCCCTGCACGGACTACATTTTTGCATCCTCTTGGGAAGATACTATTCAGGTCCCTCTGGCAATTACAACAGCTGCTTAAAAGCAGCCGAGATGGTACCTCTTAATCCAGCTGTTTCAATAAAAAGACGGACTCTTAATTGCCATGATGAATATGAATGCACAGAAACAAAGTAAAATAATACCATCATCAAGAACACGAATTTGAGAACCTCTGTACCACCTCATTTTAAACATAAACCTAAATACTAGGCTTGATCCCTGACCTGGCTCTATCTACCTGTTATTCTCAGTCTTCATTAAAGAAACATGGGCAGGCAGTTCACCCCTGCGGTGGGAAGAAAGGGATGGATGACAGAGGAGAAACATTGTCATTCTCCAGTACTCACAACCTGATTTTCCTTCTGTGTGGACAAGCTTTCCTTCCACATTACCACCATAATTTCTTTATTCACTTCAGATGGTAAATGCTTTGCAGCAGATATTGCATCTTTGTATTTGCTAACAAGGTAGCAGGACAGATGGCACACCTAAAGTGTACCATGAGACATATGTTTTTATGTAAGTACTTGAAGATTTTCGGTACGTAGGAATGTATATTTATTTTTGTCAGTAATAACTTTATGTGAATATTGGTCAGCTGATAATCTGGCACACTGTAACAATTCATGAGACAAAATTTCTAAATTCCAAATGGCTACCTAATTTTCTAAGGCTTAAATTAAAATTAGCTATGCTACTCAGTAACAGGAGGTTGACGAGGTGTTTGTGGTCTTATGTTAATATTCAGAGCCATGCGATATGACTTGAAGAATGAAAGATTCCTGTAAATAATTGGTGTACAGACAATGAAATAAGATATTTAGCCTTGCCAGTCAGATTTCAAATACCTCATCGTAGCTGAAAAACATGAAAGGCAGAAATTCTGTAAAATGCATTTGTGGCTGAGGATGAGATAGTAAGAGAGGAAATAAAACAAAAACACAACATGCTTTTGGTTGGGGAAAAGATCAAAGGTAAAGGCAGTGCAATTGCTTTTGGAAATCTCTTCAGGAGCAGCACTTCATGCAGACACCTGCTGGGTGCCGTCTGCTGCTCTCTGCATTTGTATGGTCTATGCCAAAGAGACTTTTGGGGAATGTTTACAAAAATGTGCGAGTTGCTGATATAACATACCACAAAGTGAAAAGTTTTGTTATTTTATTTACACCAACCTTTTCTTTGCATGGATCACATTTTCCTATGCACTCACAGCACACCTGGCATATTGGAGCCTCGGAGTGCTACTGCAGCACAAGTAATGACTGAGTACAGGGTTTTCTTCACTGGTTCTTAAAATGAAACTAATGCCGTGCAAAACAGCCTCAATGATCTCTAGGCTCTTGCTGGTTTACAAGTGGCAGATACTACAAATGCTAGCTAGAGTCACTGGGGTTTCACAGAGCATGAATCTAGACTGGCTTTAGGTATCCATCTTCCAAGCAGAAAACAGAAGCATCTGTGGAAGATTTCACTAACTTCTGACATCATGTGAAATATTTGAGCTGGATGGCTTGCAATCAAAGTGGCAAAACTAATTTGTCTTATATTTTCCATATGGCCAGTTTATCCTACTATTGAAATACATAATTTTAAACTACAAATGGTTAATAATTGTTTTAATTGTTCTTTATCAGTGTCCTGATTGTGATTATTACACAGTATTTTAAAGACAATGTGAGATCTGGGAGCTATAAATTTTTTCAGCTCCTGCACTCTGCAACAGGGATGCAATGCATAAATACAAAGGCTCTTTTAAATTATAAAACAAAAGCTGGCCAAGCAACCAAGCCTCCTTTTCATCTTCTTGTCAGTCCAACTCAAGATGTAAATACCCTGAGTGAGTAATACATCCTAGAGTGACAGCACTGGGCCATCACTCACTTGTGAAAGCCACACAAACTGTAGCTCTGATCGGCTGCAAGAGGAGACTGAAGCACTGCAGTTCTGCTGAAGGCAATGCAGCAAAATGTCATTTGAAGGACAGAGGAACAGATTCTCAAAGCAGCGTTAAGAGTTTCAAGTCTCCATGTACACTGCCAGTAGAAGGTGTGGAAGATGTCTAAATCCACCAAAAGGACATGAGATGCTGGTGGCCTTTTTGGCCACTAGGCCTACAAACAGGAAGACTACGCTACTGAAAAGTGGCATACAAAGAAGAAAAAAGGGACCTTAATTAAATATGAATGGTCTTTAGTGTAATGTATTCAGGAGGAGACATGAAATTGTATTTTTTTTAATACAATTGATTGTAAAAACACATTGGAAGACCCAATGAACCTATCCATAGCCACAGGCTGCCATTAGGACCTATTTGATCACAGAATGTAACATTGAGCACTCTGCCTGTTGCTGAAGGAACCTCTTATAACAGTAATCAAAGTTTCTTCAAGCTGGTCTTTGTTAGAAAGATGTGACACAGAATTTGTTTATCTACCTCGTCAAGGATAGGGCTTGCCTGGATGTACAGTACTCAAGTATCTCACCATCACAGGAATTTCAGGGTCCAATGTGTAGTTTATGCCAGCCCTTTCAAAGCAGCAGAACAGACCCATAATGCTGAGGAAGATTCCCCTTTAATGACTTAGATCAACAAAAGTTAGTCAGGACCTAAAGGAACCCTTCAAAATAGATGAGATTTCTCTGCAGGATTTGGCTTTAGTTGCACAACTGTTGTTAAGCAAACATCTATCCAGACTCAGATTAACCAGCTGATGCAGACATCAGAAGGTTGAAAGGCATTTACATGCTAGATAGATTTCTTGCACACAGTTTTGGCATCTTAGATATTTTGCTATTTTTTTTGCTCTGAAAGGAGCTTTTTAACTCCTCCAACAATCACAGGAGAATTATCTAAACAGCCACCTACAAATCTGGGAGGCCCCTAATATCTTTCATTCCTTTTGCACAGATCCAGCATAGCCTCTCTGTCTCTCACATTTTTAGGGTTTATAACACCTCCTTCCTGCTTCACTGAATGCTCTCACTATGCTCCTTTGCCAGCCTTGTGCTCCCATTCGTCTTACACCTTTTGGACTTCTTACCAGAGCAGACTAAGCAGAACAGCTGCCTCTACAGAAATCAGATTGATGCACATGATTACATGGACTGTTAACTTTGGTTTAAAAAAATTATTTACCTGCCAACACTCACAGACACCTTCACAAACCACTTGCTGATGACACTTCTGTTCACCTTGGAAAGGACACGAAATGAAGAACACAGTGTGACATTCTTAATAGATTGCCTAGAATTTACCGCAGCGCTCGTACTGTATGACTCATGTCATGTCCAAGAAATACAACTTTTCTAAGAAACTCAAAAGATTTACTAAGGAAATAAAGTCTATATGTCTGTATTATTAAAGAACTTACATATCTTAATTTTATAGTGCTTCTCTCAATTCCACGTACAAAATATAGAAATTTTAAAGAGGGTAGCAAAATATCTACTTTGCAGTGCAACACTGCTCATGACTCAAGTTTTCCACACTTTGTACAATAGTTTAAAAAGTACAATTATTTTATTATGATCTGTCAGTGCACACTTGTATAAGAGGCCAAAAAGTCTCAGAAAATTCAGCAGAGAAAACAGCCTAGCTGAAAGAAGAAATTATCTAAGACTAGGGGATTTCTGTGGAATCATTACTATTGCCTATCCCAAGTGTTACAAATTCCATGAGGAAGCAAAAAATAATAAGCTTTAAAAAAAGACGCTAAGCTTCTCATTTTTTGACCGTATGGACGGTATTCTCAAGACTCTGAAACTGTGAAGACTAAATTTTTTTTTTTTTTTGGTGAAAGCTGGTAAACCTCCATTCACTTGACTCATGGGACTAGGGATTAAAAAAAACCCAGAACCAAAATGATGAGTCTCAGTCATACTGAGAGTTGGTAACCCTGGCTATTCTTTAAAAGAGGAAGTGTAATTACTCACATGGAACTATTTTTGCATAAATAAAGAAATACATGTCAATTAATAGATGTTCTCTAAGCCCATGGAGGGGAACGCGTCAATGATGACCTCACTAACTTTGTTCTAGTAAGTTACTTAATAGAAACTCAAAGATACTGCACCCTAAAATGGGAGCTTCTGCAAAGAACAGTTTCTACATAGCTGGAGTCAAACATCCCCAAAAGGTCAAATTGATGCTTTCCAAATGCACTCCATTTGTAGCACTATTTTATTTTGATCTTGTAAGGAACAGTTCTATTTATGGAAACTTAGTGATCTTCTAAAAATGGGACGCATTCATTCTCTATCTCAGATAAAACGTGCCATGTTGGAAGATAAATGTCTAGGATGTCTCTAAGAGAAAACAAACAATTGTTTTGCCTTTTGAGAACACTGTTTCTTTGTCACAGAGAGATTGAGCTCTGTGGATCTTTTTAATCCCCATGAAGAATTTTGCAAATATTTGCAAGACGTCAAAAATAATTAGACAAAAGCAGTTTCACCCTCTCTGGTATAAATAGTACATACATTGTAGAGATCAAAGGACTTCAGTTTCTCTCTTGTAAATCTTAAAAAAAAAGTTCCTTTGAAGAAAAAATAGGAAACAATAGTAAAGAAAAAAGAATGCAATACATTCATCTATTAGAGTAACTGATTCTATTAAAACTGTGTCAGAAATAGGTCTGGATTAAAGGCAGTTGATCTTCAACATAATGAAGTGCTGAGCTCCTGCAGCGTTACTGTGTGCAGTGAGAGTTGCTGATTCTTAGCAAATATTTAGAATCACTCAAGATTTGTCCATCGATTCATTTGTTCAGAGTTAATATCACACGATGTTCTTTGAAATGATGCTTGCCCCCGTGAAATATTTCAACAGAAACAGAAATGAATAAAATTGCACTTCTTTCAAAAATATTTCTGTTATGGTGACAAACAATATCTACCATAAATGAAATTGAAAAAGGGGAAACTATCTATTGTGCCTGTCAGCTGACTTTGTACCTTTGACAGCACTTTTTTTGTCTAGCCTGTCACGTGTTTATACTGTACAGTCAACCAGATTCCCTCTGTTTATTTGGGTGCACTGCATAGCATCACACAGTATAACCCCATTTTAAACAAAGAGCATCACATTGTTTATTATTGTTCAGCTAGGTACGTACCATTAAAAAAAGACAAAGAAATTCCAAGGGTAGATAAAGTATCTGAAACCCTTTTTGTACTCTTGCTTTTACCTCTTCAGCTCACTGTCTCCTCCCTGGTCTATCAGTTTGCCATTGGATTCCATTTAAATTTACCAAAACATGGTTTCTCCTCACCAAGACATAGCTGCTACAAAACCTGACAATACATTTGCAGTCCTGTTTTCATAAATCAAGAAACTGAGTGAGACCACACAAAGAAATGATTAAAAAATACACACTTTTCCAAAAAAATACAGAGAAAATTAATATGAAAGGAAAAAATATTAACATACTATCTTTCTGTGTTAGGGCATATTGGCTACTTACATGTGTTCCATTCAGTGCACATATCCAGGAAAAAGAAAACTCACATTTCATATTCATATTCCATGTTCATATTTGTGGAAATCAAATGGAAGTAGTCCTCTGCTTAAAGTTAAGCTAGGTACATACCTACATGTTTGCAGGAACTAGTCCTCAAACTAGAAAGATAAGCAGCTCTTCTTACAGTACATTCAACTTCTCAGCCAGACAGCCCTTGTGTAACAATATTCACTATCAAAAATATCTTACAAAATATTGAACTGCAGTGTCTTTCTAGCATCTCTCTCTGCTACTAACACTTCGATGCTCATGGTCAGCATTGTGAATTTTCTTTGTCTCCCATGTATGGACAATCTATCGCTGTTTTTAATGGAGCATAATCTCTCATGTTCTGAGTACTTTGATGATGTAAAGTGCAATTTAATTGCTAAGTATTACTACAAAATATAGAAGATTCCAAGCACCTACAGCACAATATGCTAATTCAGACACCACCCATTTAAGCAACATTAATCATACGCACATCTCTCAACTCATCTTCAGTACATGGGTGGAGATATATCAAATCTGTCGGGATAGTAATTTATTACTACATCTGCTCTACCTATTTTCTATTAACTCACCTATCACAGTAACCTTAGCAAGACAGAACAGAATCAAAATATCCACTATTTCACTTTTTATTATCAATAGCAAATGAAGGACCCTTCAAAAGCTGTAGTTATTTGAGTAGCACGTGTGTAATGTTTCTGCTTTTAAAATACAAGAAAATATAACAGAAGTGAAGGACAGAAAAGCAATAGCAAATAAAAATTGCATAGCCCTCTAAAGCCTTAATAGAAGATGACAAGAAAGATACTTCATTTTACAGGGAAGGTAACTGAGGCACAAGATGGTCTGTTGGTGGAGCTACATGACAAACCACTAACTCATCTTCTCTTCCTAAATGTTCACTTACCTGAAACCTTCAAATACATTTTATTGCACTTCGATCATCATGCTTGCATGCACAACTGGGATATGAGGCTGTGTTTTAACTCTAGCTAGAAAATACCCAATTCACAATGAAGAGATGAGCAAAAATGGATGAGTAAAAGAATGGACAGTAAAAATTTCTGAAAGTACTCCAAAGCTCTACAAACAACTGCTCCACAGTCTGAGAAGTGCAATAGCAAATGGTTCTTCAGTACAAACTCTACCAGTCCAGTCCAAAGCCCAGTTAGTCTGTATTCTGTTTCTCACAGTGAACAATAATAGGCAGCTGAGGAACAGGGTAAGAACAAATAAAGACAAAGATGCTTCCCCAGTATATTATCTTAGCTTCCAACAAGTGATATTGTCAAACTCTGCTGAAATTGGACAATGGACTTAAAAGCTAGTAGGGGTCATGAATTAATATTACACAGATACAATATAGTTGCATTAGCTGCGTTTCCTTAGGAATGCCTCACTAAACATGCAACTTGAGTAATGTGGCGAAATAATCACTTCTTTGTGCTTACTCTGTGAGAAGGGGGAAAAAAGTGGCAGTAACTGTGACAGAGTATCTGCTCAGATCTAGTATAATCATACAAGTTATGTTCTACCTGTAATTCAAAGAAAAGAAATGTCAATTTAATGACATAACAGTATCTTAAGAACACAACAGGATTAAACAAAAGCAGGCATATTTGGCAACTACATGCAACTACTTAGCAACATTTACAAACATTCATGGAAAACTCTCTCTAGGTGCACGTATGCTCATTTCAAGTCTAGTTACTTATCCACACCAGGTTACGCCTCATGCTGCTCTACTGAATACAAGTTTGGCTCAGGCATGACTGAGTAGTAGTGCAATAATAGCAATAATCATGACTCTCACTACTGCCCTTAGCTCTGGTGTCTTAATTTATCTCTACTTGGTGAATTTTTAAATAGTCATGTAGATATCGATTTCCTACCTTGGCACACTATTAAAGCCATAATAGTTGCTATTCCCTGTCCTCCGTTTTCCTCTTGTTTTTACTACCACTTCCCTCCTCCTCACATCCTACTACCATTTAAGCGAAATCCCCTTTCCATTTATGAATGACATTTAAATTTGAACTGAGGCTGCGACCCTGCACCTATGAAGTCATTGGCTAGCTCCTGTGGCATAAATATTAAAAAGTTTGAAGTGCAGGCCAGCAGGTAGCTGGTACTACCCAGAAGAAAAGGGAGAATACTGTGGTTGTGTCACAATTTGTTCCACTTTTCTTTCTCCTGGGGAAAAAGTAAACACTGTCAGTTCTTCAGCTCATAAAGACTCCTGGGGTGTTCTACCCTTTGAATATAAAGCAAGATCAGAGAAGGTTTATTTTAGAGGCAGTCTTGCACTGATGATGAGAAAAACTTCTGGAATTTCTTTCCTCTGTAATTTTCTTTTAAACAATCATGATTTTGTTTCATTTGAAACTTTACGTTAGTTTTTAAAATTATATTAACATTGCTGATTCCAAAAGCTTGCTTACCCGCTTTCTCAGTGGAAAGGAGGTAAAACAAGGCAAGTGACTGAGGGTTTTTTCTAAGCATTATTTTGCTAATTTCAACTTCCGACAAAAAATGCTTCTGCAAAATATGCTTTTGTTACAAGAAACCTTCTTCCCCCCAAAATAAATTGACCAACTCTAATTATACTTTTTATATTCATGAGACACTTTTCTAGGTGTTCATTCTGCTGGCACTATTTTGCGTATTAGGCAGAGGCAGCCTGGGACCTGTGTCTCACAGTGGAAGATCTAGATCCATTATTCTTTTTGCTTATTCACAGTACCCCAGGCCTATAATGATGGATCAATTATTAAAATAATCCAGCTGAAAACTATGAACATTTGCCCATTATAGTTTCTGTGCAGTCAGGCATTACTGTATAGAAACATATGGCAGGACATTTAAAAAAATAAGCTGTTGTTTTTAAATAATTGCAGTGAATTTCTTTCAGTTAAAAACATGAGAAACTGAGTTGATGAGCCGATGCTTTATTAAGCACTTACCAACCACCTGTAGCCTGGGAAGGTATCAGAAAAATCACCAGAGGTTTAGCAACTGCTTTTTGAAGTCACTTTAAATTAATAACTAACAGCTTGGCTTTTTTCTTTTTTTTTTTTTTTGCTTCACTGATTTCTAATCACTTGTCACCAAGTTGTGTATGTGTCTTTGTTTTTTCTGAATAGCTGAACTCCCTATTTCAACCAAAACGTTTACAGGTACTTGTTTGAGAATTTGGGGCAACAACATAACTTCACCTGCTCTGAGTAGTGGTGATGCAGAGTTGCATGCCCCAGGAGCACACAAGATAAAAAAACCTGCTTGGAAGAGATGCAGTTACACCACAGAGAAAACTGCTTGCTGCTCATGTAGGTCAGTCTCAATTGACTTTCCTGTCTAAGTGAGTTTACTGCTGCTGGGCTTTATATACAGGTGTCCTGTCTAGAGTTTGTCTCCAGTGCTAAGTTAACTGAAATTATAACTCAGCTATAGCTCCTTATTTGGTTTCCATCTAAACACAACATGCCTAAGCCTAAGTGTTTTTGACTTGCCCTGACTGACCTCAGATAGGTTATGAACTAAAGCCTCATTAAGCACAACTTCCCAGCTGCTTACATAAGCGCCAAGCAGACTGGACCTGGCCTACTTGCATTCAAATGCAGCTGGACTTCACTACCTTTGCACAAGTCCCATGTGAGGAAGAAGAGGCACACTGCATCACGCAAACAGACTAAACAGGGATGTAAAAGACCATAGCAGAAGAAACAGCCTTACCCATCCCTAACATGTGTGAATAGGAGTAGAATCTCCAAGCTTTATATTCCAGATCACATAATATTTTATGATACATTACAGGGAAGGCATTGTTTTGTAAATTCGAAGACAATACTTTTAAAAAGTGGCTACAAAATTCTAACCTCTTTCCATAGCGACATAAAATATCTAGGGTCTTCATTTGTACTAATTAAAAAAAACAAACGTAGTTCAGAAAGTGCTTCTCAAGAGCTACAAAAACCTTTCCAAATACAGTATTTCTACAGAAGTATGACAGAAACATGTATCTGCTTAATATGATAAATATTATTAATAGAACAAACATGGGACAACACAAACATGCATTGGAAGTGGATGCTGGAGTTTTGGCCCCTGGCAGCAAGAGTATGACTACCTGTGGAGTGAAGGGCATAAATCTTTTAGGTGGCAACTGTGGTAGGCTCTTTATCCTCTGTGCTGACCACCTGCCTGAGGGATTACAACCCTCTTCCTCAGCATAAGTGCTGAAGATATTCTTCCCATACCATCCATTAACTTGTAAATTTGTTTTTCTTTTGCCCTTTGAACTTGTTGTTTTGTAGCAAACCCCCATACCATTAGCAACCTACTTTTTTTTTTTTTTTTAACTAATTTGGTAAGTCAGCTAGTAACAGCATTCTTTAGTACTCTTTTTCACTGATGTCTTATTCTGGAGCTTGTCCTGCTCTGTATGGTTATGACAGTTCTGAATCCTATATTTTCACTGGCACTGCAGGGAATTTCCAGCCAGGACTTGTAAATTCTGACTGGGTGAGAGAAGATGGTGCTCTGTTAAAGTAGCAGTCTCTAAAAGATTATGTTTCCATAGTGACATTACTGGTGTACTCTGTTAAACCTTTTAAAGGTGTCCTTTGGCTACTTGGGTAAGCAAAGAAAAAACTCAAAGTGTGTCATGGTCACAATCTGTTCAGACTGGGGATATTCATCTTTGCTGAATATATCTATGATATAATTTGAGTGCATTAATCAGAACTCCTAAAGAGGTGGCTATGTAAATATTATGCAGCGTCAAACTAATCACAGAGTCAGATATGAACTCACACCATGGTGTTTGATCCTCCAGGGCACACTGCCCTTCCAGTATGATTTCATGTCCTATAAAGGATCTTCAGTGTGAAAACAAGCTCCCTGGATTCTTTCCAGTCCTCTCTTACATATTACACTTGCTGTAGAACAACTGTAATTTAGCCAAGTCTTTATAGACTTTAAATGTCTTCAGAAACCATCTTGATTTTTGGCAATGAACAAAAAAACCTGAAATTGCTTAACCATCTACTGATTGCGGCATTTGGAGCTGGCTTTAGTTCTCACTCTTTATTCAGTCGATATCTTAGCTGAGGCGAACACAAAATATAATTGTCTATGCTTTGTTAGAATTGCTAGCACAGGACTTGTCTGTGTGCAATGGTCTCTAGCAGCATGTGATTAACTTGGAACAGCTTTAAAGTTAACCTGTCACCATGGCACATTTAAACTGTACATCAAGGCAAAGTGGGATGGTACAGAACTCATCAGCCTGAGAACAAGATGGAATAAAGTTTGCACTGTAATTAATACAGTTCATTTAATTGTTAGGGCTTATCACTAAAATTTCTAAAGATAGGGACAGTAATGACACAAATAATTAAACTATACTATCTGCAATATCTTCTACCTACAAGTATCATTCACTGTAGAATTAGTTAATTAATTAAACCTCAGATGAACGTCAGTGAAAGAAGGGAAATGTGTTCAAGACTTTTACTGAAACTCAGGGAGCTTATATGGTTGACATGATTATCTGAGAGCTTGGTGGCGAAAGTGAGAGCAGAAGCGAAAAGCCATGGCTCCCAGTCTGACTTACCGCTCCAATGAGCAAAGGCCATTCTATTCTAAATAAAGTATTCAGTTTTCAAGAATCATCAGTGTAACATTGCTGAATATCGACTAAGAGATGAAATGCCAAAGCAGGTATATCTATTTGTTTGCACTGTAGTTTATTACTGAGGTTGAAAGATCATTATGTTAAGTAAGCTTTGCAGCAGTTCAGGGAAACAGCTCTTTTCCCATTTCCATCACAGATCATAGGAAAATATTCTAAATAACCCAGCAGCTCAGCAGGAATGATCAAATTCCTATCACAGTTTTATATAAACAATGTCCTTTGAATACTTCTAATACCAGGTAAAGTCTCGCTAGCATTTAATACATTAGAAGTTTCTATTTAAAAAAATAAACCAGCTTCCTAATTTGATCATTTTAAAGTAACATTTAGTGATATCTCTATTTGCTGTCCTCCCATGAATAGTTACCATATGTTGGAGTTAACAGAAACATTGCATCATCTTTTATGAGTGCATCAACTTATCTGCAATTAAGTTTAGATTGTCTAATAAAATTCTGTGACATTTTAGCCTGCAGTTTATTTCTCAGTAAAAGACTCCTCTGAATGTTATTGCCGTAAGAATTCATGTAATGACTAAAGATAAACCATTTTACTTCAGGCTGGACAGATGAATATGTCAACAGAAAACAAAACAGGTAATAGATGAATATACAGTCAGTGAGGCAACTGAGACAAGGAACTGGCTGAATGAGGTTCAGCCAAAACTGCACGATCTGAGAAGCTCCAGAATTGTTTAACAATAGAGGAGAGAAATCTATGGAGTTAGCAGTTCTAGCTTTGTGTTATTCCCAGTCTCTGTAGAAGTGCTTACTGTATATGAGAGGGAAAGACAATGAAGGACAAAGAATTTGCTGAAGAAAGACGCAAATTTTCCTGGCAATTTAGTAACTGTTGTGTCTACACCTTTAGTTGCAAGAATTGACAGACTAAGACACTTAACTTAGAGCTTGATCTGAATTCTTATGCATTTGGAAGTTTGTTGTTACCCAGAATCTAGTTTCTTGGAAAGTCTTACCACAACCTACCAGATCCAACCTACTTTGAGTTCGAGGTCCACTGAAGACTATCATTTTTTTTGGCTCCTGCCCAACTCAGTAAAAAGTATGCATATAGTGTTCTCTTTCTCCACACAGAGCACTTAATGGGAATGGACAAATTCAGTGTTCCAGTCGATCCCTGGCCTTGTTGAAAGCATTCCCAAAATTGCTAATTAATGCTTGTGCAGACTAAATTGTATTTCTGGATATAGATATCAAACATGGCAAGACTCCCAATTTCCCTAAGGATATTTAGACTCTGAAAGCACAGACTGCTGTAGCAGACCATTCCTCAGCACTGTTCACTCTCCAATTTAAAAATTCTCCCCCTTTGCTGTAAAATTTACATCAGTCTACCTTTTCCTGAATGTCACACATTATTTATTTAATTTAAAATCCTTGTCTTCAAAAAGACAAGGATAAGAGAGGAGGAAACTGGAGTTCTGGAAAGGTTGATAGACAAGGATGGATTGCAGCCAAAACCTGATTGAAGACAATCTGTCAATTCTCCATTTAAAACTAAAAGCAACTTTCCAGCTGAGGATTCATCTTCAAACATGAGCCTAGTTCTTTAATGAAAAAGAGAGCAAAACACACTTTAAAGAACTGTCCTGAGAGACTTCCAAACACTTTGAATTTGTCACACCAACCTAGACTAACAAATGTTATGGATGAACCTTTTGTTATAAGACAAACATGCAAAATCCTCCACGATCTGGAGTTTTTGAAAATCTCTCTGAAACTGTTTATGAAGTAGGTTCATACATAAAATATGCTGGTCCTCACCGAGTGGCATTTTCATTTTCACTTTCGACACCAATGTCTAACTTGGGGGGAAGAAAAAAAAGGACAACCCACTACAAACACTTCAGGATCAGTTTTGTTGTGGTATGTTCATCTATATCTCAATTACAGTGAAAACAAAATTTCAACATCATGCTGGAAGTCTGTATGCAAAAAGAAAAAGCAGATATGTGCGTGAACCTTCAAATCATGTCACTGTGTGTTCATTACTGCTTTGGCTCTAGAAATTGAAATGCCCATGATACAGGTTATCTTTCAGCAGAATGGACTTGAATGACCCTCTCGGGTCATTTCACGTTGTATTTTTTTCAGAATCCCTGTTTTCAAGCAGAGCTATAGCAAAATGCACATTGTTTTGTATGTGGACCTTGAGCTTCCCTATTTGAAATACATTATTTGAGAGTAACAATTTTTCCACCTAATACAGACTTATATACTAACTGTAGCTGGTGTGTTGAGAGCACCACACAAAGACTAAAGTTTCCCTAGCTCTAGGAGAAAGCGGTGATTTAATGTTAGTAAATGATTTAGAACATAAATGCTGAATATATAGTTGTGTGAATTATGAACACATTTTAAAGATGGAAACTGTACTGGTATTAATCTAGTCACTTTATATGATTTCACTGTAATGAAATGTCATGACATATATGGCAATTCCTAGAAGCCAGTCATGCCAGTGCCACCACTGTTTGACTTCTTTTACAAATACATGCATATAAATACTACTCCATGGAAGACAGTAAAGTGACTCCAAGCTTATTAGAATAAGAGTAATTAGAGGAAACAAAACAACAGCACAATAAAGCCAAAGCACCTTCCAGTGTTTTGTGAGAAAGTATTTCTACCGTATCATTTCTGATAGTTTTATGATTGGAAGTATACACTCCTCTTGAGACACTTTTCCTCAAATGATCTTAAACTTCAAAAAGATGGACAAAAATGGCTGGCATTAAACTTTCCCAATTGTCTCTCTCTGCTTTTCCATGGCATAGCATGAAGAAAACTTCACTGGAGACTGCTCATTGATGCCCTCATGTGTCTTCAACTATGAAATCACCACAAAAAATTTGGTGGAAAGTTACATTCCCAAGTAGTCTTTAAATGGAAAGTGGATGTAATTTTAAAATATCTCTTACTTGAATGAAATGATGTATTATTATGTATTCTTGTAGGTAATTTACTTCAATAAGGCATAATAGGTGTTTGAATCAGATACGCACTTTAATAATATTTGTTAACAAAAATATTTACAAGGTGTAACCATTTAGAGGGAAGATGTATTAGCCATAAAATTAATAGACAGTCCCTTTTCTTTGCTTTATTCAATACAAGATGACAAAGAGAGTCTTCGTTTAGTTCTTTATCTGAAATACTCTGTTATTCAACTTGGAATAATATACCCAAATGATTTTTACACAACAATGAGCTGCATAAGCCTATCACTAATATTTAAAAGTGATGGATGTAAACGACTCGTCCATATTTCATCCTCTTGCAATATTTGTTCAGCAGAAAAGAGGTGCAGGGTGGGAAATGAACTTTACAAAGTAATTACTTTTGATCTTGACAAAATCTATTCAAAGGCCTTCAGGTAAACATCAGCTTGATGGGTGCACTGTGGTTTGCAACAGTTGTGTGTCATGCTTAATGGAATTGTGATGTATGTTAAAACTAACAGCTGGTCCAGGGAATTACAGAAAATATTTAGAAAAAACAATGTGAACTACTCATAATCTATCCACTGGAAAATCAGCAGGAGTTGCTTTCTATTTGCTTTTATTTCTGTGAAAGTAAAGAGAATGACTTAAAACAATAGGAAAAAAATGCATCAATTCTGCTTCTAAATGCAACTAATGATAGGTGAGGAATATATGAATTGAAAAGACAATCAATGTTAGGGCTAGATTCCACAACAAAGCAGTTACCACATGTAACACATGCATGTTTTTAGCCCCATTGTCTTAAGAAGAACTATTTATATGGTTGTATATAACATACATTCAAATATTTTGAAAGACTGCTTGGAGAAGTCCTCTAGCATTCTAGATGTAACAGTTTTATGAACAGTAAGAAAACAATATTGCTTTTAATATCTCTCGAGCCTCTTCCCAAAACAAAAAAACCCTGCTGTTGATGTTCGGAATATGATCAGTTCTCAGCCTTTTTGGGCTGAGAAAATTCCTTTTTTACCACTAGTCTTATTAATATTTCCATTAATTTCCATAGCTCTGCCTGCTTATGTGAATATCTGATCTTGTCTCAGGAAGAGTTTGCAAAACTTGTCAGCTAGATACAGCTATTAGAAAATCATGAATTTTATATAATAGCTTCAGCAGAACTCAATTTTTACAAAGGTAAATGATAAATCTACATCAGAGAGACAGTTTGCTCCCTCAAAAAACTAACTTCATTTTAAAAGAGAAACCAAAATACCATAAATATTACTTTTTCATAAGGCCACAAAGTGTATTCCTTCCACTTCCTAGCCACTCCGGTACTGGAATTCTGCACTGGCATTTCTTGGAGTGGGATATCCAGATCATTGTGGTTATGAGTAGCGGACTTTAATTCCAAAAACACATACTGTGTGGTTCCATTGCAGCTGTGTCTCAGCATTCACTGTGCATTTACAGAAGATCTTGCCGCCAAAGAAGAGCAAAATCAATCTGTCTACTGGGGCTCATGAGAAAAAGATAAGTGAGCTGTAGGAACCAGTTCTGATGATTTTCAGATAACAATGTGACTGTCCAATTTCTGAAGCAGGTGCTAAAAAGGAGACTTTGCTGCAGGTACTCTTCCAGGCAAACTGACAATAAAACCAGACCAATCCAGCAGTTCTCTGCTCCTGACATGTAGAGTGTGCTGCTTCCCTCCCCTGGCTCCCAGCCACACAATCAGGCTCCTCTTGTCCTGGCTGCAGTCCTTAAGTGACCTTAGGTGAGTTAACTCAGTTCACTTAACCAACAGAAAATTATACTTCATTTTTTTCCTTTTGGATTAATTTTCTGGATTAACTCAGTGAACTTGGTTGGCTCACCAAAGGGGTAAATAGGCATCACAGCCAATATAAAGGTAGCACTGGTGAAGTATGGGATTACGAACAAAAATCTGTGATTAGTGAGGTTTCTGCTTTTCTTGGCAGTGAGTTGTGGGAGTTCAGTCCTTGCTATGAAGTCACACCTTCAGTGCCATCACCACTAAAGACTTATTAATACTTCTATTAGAAAGGCATTATCTTGGAAATGATGAGGCGCTATATCCATCCTACAAACATCGAATGACATTGCCTCTGGATACTCACCTTCAGTTTGAAACCACATGTGTAATATTGCTGGATTCTATCAAATAGTACAACAATCCACATGAGGTCGGCTGCATTCTACATTTCTTTATATAAAAGTCTGAAAAGCACATTTGGATCATCCAGAATGAAAGGCATTCTGTAAATGTAAGTGATTATAAATTGGTGCTGTTGAATTTGAATAAAATTTACGGTGAACAACAACAGACTTTACGTCTCTCTCACACATGCAAGCACATATACATGCAAAGAAAACTGAGCATAATGGAGCATTCTAATGGGAATAATTAGTGTCAAACAGGACCACAAGAAATTGAAAGCTCCATATTACAGTAAGTAACACTGGAGAAGTTAGTAGGAAATGTTTTATATACATATTTTCCTTATTATACTTTAAGCACACAAAAAAGTAAAGTAAATTTTGTTGCAGCAGTATACTTGGTATGGTAGTTGTTTTACGACTCTAATGATTTTATCTTCTCATTTCTTCATAGATAAGCAGCAATAAAGAAAAATTGGTCAATAAAACATTACTCCTTCATTTTTTGCATATGTTGCCTACTCTAGGTTACATTCGCAGTGTTCCTAAATAAAAATCTTCTAATTTAATTATCTCTGTTATTGGTTGTTATGTGAGGAAACAGAGCTGAGAATTCGAGAATGAAGAGTCTTCCAGATGGAGCTTACACATTAACATTTAATATTTATGACATGGAAAGGCCACCATACAAAACTTTATACCAACTGAATGAAAAGTAAATTTAGAAATTAGGACTAGCTGATGCTCAGTTCCTGCTGTGGATGTTGCAGTCTGGGAAGTGAAAAGTAAAATCTGGGTTTCAAGGAAACTGAAAGAGATTCACACCTGGGGTAAAAAAAATGATGAAAATATTGTTTACCAATCTGTGCTGTGCTGGGGTAGGCACCCTTTCATGAATTACAACATTATCACACTAGCTGTTGTACAAGTGTAAAAACCCACCTGTGTCCAAGGAGTCTGCAAGCTAAATAGGGGACAGGAGAAACAAGTAGAGACAGACAGATGGCAAAGTTCAAGGAAACAGTACAACTGCTGTTCAATAAGAAAAGTAGATGACTATGCTTGCTAGCTACCTATGTGTTATCTCTTATTTTGAATTCTTATTATACATACAGATGAGATCTAAAGCATTCCAGTTTAATGGTACTGAGTTCCAAGCAAGGCAGACTTGTCCTGGGCCAACACATTATGACTTGCAAGAGGTGACAGGTGGGAGTACAGGCCTCAAATGCAACGTCACTGACATACTCTTATATAGAGCTGAGAACTGGAGTTTGAAGAGGATGTCTGTGGAGGAAAGGCACGAACTTTGGAGAGAAGGAGAATGTTCAAAAAATCCTGAAGGCACTGCAGACTCATTTTTTCCTAAAACATTGTTGTTTTAAAATAATATATATTATAAATCAATTCTACCACCCTCTCCACCCCCCAAACTCTTAGAAGAATCTCTCTGCAGGTTACTGTGGAAATGGAAGTACATTAAAAAATAGTAATTCCCAAACAGGGGCTCTCAAACTATGGGAATGAATCCTCTTTGGTGGTATGAATGTATCCGGGGAGAGGATCCTGTGGCGGCAGTCTCTGAAAGGCTCTTTTTGCCTTTGTCTCTCCCTTCCCTCTGCCCTCTCTTGACATTTGCTTTTCTTTGGTAGCCATGTGAATACTGTAACATTTACTTCAAGCTAGCTGGAAAAAAAGGATGGTGGTTTACAAAGTTTAGAGTCTGGTCTAAACTTTCAGCTTCTATTTCCATTCTCAGATACATCTTTTTCTCCAGTTTATTGCTTTCCTATGTCACATTTAGCTCTAGTTTTGCTCAAGCGACGCCTTGTAAAAGAAGAAAATGTGATGGCTTTATATATAACTTCTAAGAAGTCCTTTCCTTTGTGTAAGGGATCTGGAATAAGCCAACAAAGTACAATGATTTGTCGCAGTCTCACTTAAGTGCAATGTTTTTCCTTATTTACTTGTTTCTCTACACAAAAGAGAAAGGTGAAAGTGAATGGGGAAGTGAGGAAGAACATCATGTTGGGAAATAGCAGTGTTTTGTTTAGGAGATAATCTTTAAGTATTACTCAGGGTTAATCAAAAGCAACATCATGCAATATTCATGTAAGTGATCAGTGTGACTTACTGCTTGGACAAGTGAAGATTCCCTTTTAACACGCCAGATGAGCCCTTGGGAAAGTCTTACCTACTATGTAAAACACTAGATTGCAGATGACCCTAAAAGGAATTTTATAGTGTTGATATTGACATATCTGTAATGAGACAATTGCCAACCTCTCGGTCTGTTTTGCTCTTACAGCTTGAGAAGTCTTCCCTCTCTGCCAAAATAAGTAGCAGTAGGATTTTGTCAGCTTCTCTGTATCAAAACCACAAATATGCAGTACTGGACATGAAACTTCTCGCCTTCATGCCTTCTTCCCACCACAGCAACACAAAAGGGGCAGTGCCTGCAAATCACCGCAGGTGAAGCAGTGACAAGCCCCACAGGATGCACTGTGCAGAAAGGTGTGAGAATGAATGTCACAGCATGACAAGAGCCTTTTGGTAGTGGTGAGAGCATTCTGGCTTAACATGTTTTTGAGATGCTGTTAAAAGGTGAAAAACGGTGTGGTAGTGTTTCCCAGCAAGCAGTAAATGTGCATATTATCAAGTGCACAGGAACATGCAGACGATGTGTACAAAATTCTGCTACAAATCATCTATGCGCACAACAGGATGTGCCCTATGAGGTTTGGGAACAATATTGGGAATCCTCTTTTGATCTAGAGGGAGGAGGAGTGTCTTGGAAGCTATCGGGATTGTAAGAGAGTCAGCAGTGGGAGGTAAGGAAGGAGGGAGGGAGAAAGAAAGGGAGGTAGAAAGGAAGGACCATACAGTAAAACTACGTAATAGGCTTGATATTAATTCATAATTCAAAAAATATGCAAATATTATTAAGTAAACACTGCAAGGCAATTAAACAGCAAGTCATGCTCAACTGTCATTTTTATGATTCAGATCAAACCAGACCAGCTTGATAATCTGGTTTTCTCTATTTGCTGGCTCAGAAATTTGCCTTTTTCCATTGAGTATTCTCTTAAACCTGGTATTAAAAAGGAAGGACATATATGTTTCACCTTTCAGCTAGATTCAGAACTCCTCAAACAAGAAGTAGAGTTTTCCCTACAGAGTCACTTTTTCAGAAGGGTAACACTTCGAAGGATAAAGAGGTTTTCTCTCTACTGGGGACGTAAGAGCCTTGCGGGTAGAAGCTGCAATGTGTATGTGATCAATCAAAGCATCCCCATGCTGGCCCCAAACCCAATGCTACTATAACCTCCCTCTGGTGGACTTTCTGTCTTGAATTCTGCTTTTTTCCAATATCATCAAAATGAGAATATGGCCTTGTGGACATGTAATCCTGTGATAGAGGTGATTATGGTTATTGCCATTTTCATGATCTACACCAAAGACGACAAATTTCTGGTCATCTGGTTAAAAGAAAATGTCTGGCAGCAAATTTTCTATCATGAAGCAATTGCAGTAAATGGAGTTATCCTACTAATGCCATCCTTTCTGCTATTTAGACACCCTTAGAAAACAATTTGCCATTGTAATGGGTTACCTGGTATGATTACAGAGGAGTTTTGGGAAATCAATGACATCTGAACCTACTTGGTACTCTTATCATAGTTCATACCTAAGATAATGAACTGAGTAAACTGTTCAGAATTGGCTTCAAAATTGTATAGCAAATCAATCGATAACTTGATTGCAGTCCTCTTTTCCACACCAACGTTGCATTGACATCTCGAGGTTATACTGAAGTGTGTATAGCTCTGAGTACACAAAGAACATCACTTTTGGCAACTACAATAGCGTAGTGGCTGGCATGTTAGAGCACAGGATCAGCGCAGGTCCAGGATCAATACAGCAGCATTAGTAAGTTAATATAGATAACAAACTGCTATGATCTCCAAATATAAAGCAGCCTCATTTTAAGGTAACTTGCACTTTTCAAAAGATAAAAATAATAACACAATACAGAAAATAATAGCAAAATAGTAAGCTGCAGTGCTGCTCCTCTGTGCAGCTCACTCTAAATCTATATGTAGTCTCATAGGTCACCTCCCACTCTCCTGCCTAGACTCAGATGTCTTACCATTTCAACACCCTATTGACACGGTGCTTAACCCCCTGCTTGTCCACTTGTCAGTATCTTGCCGCATGGTCAGCTCTGGAGTCAGAGTAGAGACTTAAGCATTGAAAATCTGGACCCAAGTAGAGTTGAACAAACATTCATGGGTGGAAATAAAACTTTTTTTTTTCAATATTCCATGTTAACAAAAAAAGTTTTATTTGGGGTCATTCCAAGCAGAATTTATTTTTCCCTCAGTTTGGCAGCTGAACCAAAAAAAAAAAAAAAATCAATTATTCACAGAGCCCTAAGAGCCTTGCTGTAGCCACCAGGGAACAGCGCTTCACTAACGATTTTTTTGAGTTATTTTGGTTTAATAGTAAAAAGGCTGCATCTGACTTGAGCCAAGAGCCTTTTGTAAGGTTTGTGTGTCAGCATTACACTGCCTTTATTTTCTCTTCTCTAAAGTCAGATTGTTTGAAGACTAATACTGTGATCATTTATTTACACATAGCCCAGAAGGAGGCAGTTCTGGTTGTTTAATATGCAATACAGATTTCTGCAAATGATTGTCTGTGGGCTGCATTTTCCACATTAGACATATGCTGTAAGTTTATTGTGCAGAAAAGGATGTTGTTTTCACTATGACATTATAATTTTGTAATGAACTAATTTTCATCTTAACCTACTCATGGATGATCTATTGGTAGTGAATATAACTGTCAGGCCAAGAGCACTTTACAAGTACTGAGACTGTTGTTTTCATGCAAACCATGCTAGCAGAAGAATGAATACTGGAAGAGGAATAATTCACGTTACTTCCCAAGGAAAAAAAAGTCTTTTTAAGAAACAGAATCATTTGAAGATAAGAAACCATAATGAAACACTCTTCAAAGGTATATGACCAATGTTTTATCCAGTATATGCTGAAACCACTGGAGCTGTCTCAATTAACTTTATATGCAGAACCCCAAAGTTACTACTCAGTTTGGATGAATAACACAGACCATGAGATGCCACTGACAAATACCAGCATTGTACAAACTAGTGAACGCAATTAAGTTTAGCTGCAGAATATATCCCATTGATAACGCACAAGAACTCTTTGCAAGGACACTTTTACCTATATTTGATGATTACATTAATTCAGAGAAAAAAAGTCAGTGAAAACTTCAGTAGTTCTTTAGCCACTAAGTAACTGACTATTATGGAGTTGCATGCTTTCTCTGAATTTTGTGGTTGATGAGTTTTGTATTTTTTCTTTTTTTTGCAAATGCAAAAATCAAGTTTCTAGCTCTGATGAGGGTCACAGTTCAAGAGCAAGGGCAGAGGGATGGGTTACCAGGCAAGAAATAAAAAGCACCGTTCTGAACATGACCTCTTTGCCTGTGGACTGTTCTGGGCAGGACAGCAAGAATTGGGTGATGCATGGATTAAGTGTCTCTAAGGATGCACCCTCATCTCTTCCCCTCCAATTTGCCAGGATAACAAAAAGAATCTGCAGCAAAGTGAGAATTCAAACTATGTTACTTTGACAGTCACCAAATAATTTTTATTTCTTCCTCTTCTTCATTCTTTCTGTACGCAAGTTCAGTAGGTTCTCTTTCAAAACACTGCCTTTTGAATTTCTCCTTTCATGACTCTACAGGCATGTTTGGAGAGGCCAGTATATTTTAAGAGAGATTCCAGTCAAAGACTGCAGAATATCTTTCTCTGCAGCAAGGACTCTATGAAAGCAGCTGTGATAATTAAAATTATAAAGATAGTAAAGTAGGTCTATGCCAGTTTTGTGCATTGAAATCTGGTAGTCAATCAGTTACCCAGTCTGATTCTGCTTCTTTGCATTATATATATAAACTCTAGGAAACAAGAATTTGGCCAGTAAGTTAAGACTTTATCTTGAGAGTAGCTGAAAAAATGGCTTTACGTTTTTGTACCGTACGTAGGTTAGTGACATAATGCATGTTTTATTGCTGTATCATTGGTAAGATGTACTAATTTATGTTGAATCTTTTTTTCAGTGTACTTGTCTTGTGGTATTTCCAAATGTAAAAATTGTCATAGCTGATGCTTGTTAAATGCAAATTACATGCAAGCTGTTAAAACAGAGCCTTAAGGCACGCATCAGGGTGTTGAGGGTTGTACATGTTTCGTTTGGTTTGAAAGAAGGGAGCAATTATGTGTGGGATTGATTCAATTTATATACTACACTTAATACAGCATAACTGACATTTTATCAGCTATTTCAAGAGTGCATCTCACTAGTGAAAATAATGTGAATTCTAATCCCAAATCTTATCTGTTTTCACTGGAGTGCTGAGTAAATCCTCTGAAGAAGATTGTAAACTGCCTTTTTTCTTGGTAGTGTTCAGCAGCCTCGTGAAAACTGGCACTCAGATAATTTGTCTAAATAGCCTCCTACCATTGAGGTTACAGAAACACCAGAATATTATATATTAAAAAAAAAAAAAAAAAGCTTTGTCGTTTGCAGGAAGAAAGTGGAATTAATCAGCTGTTACAGGACTGCTGTGAAAAAGAACTCTTTGCAGTTCTTTGTTATCTTTATCTTGTGTCTATAAGCACTCTGGTCTTGGACATGTAAGCCTATATAAGCACGCACATGCATTTATTTTACGTAATTATGTTATTTCTTGGTAAAATTATAACCTTCATAAACCATGAAAATTATGGTTTAATTCAGGAATAAGTCAACTCCTTGCTAGATATAACCAACTAATGTGTTTCCTAGAACTGCAATGCTGGATGAATTCAATACACACAGTATTACCAGTGATTTAACAAGAATAGGATCAAGGTCACAAACCAGAAATCAACTATTAAGACCAGACTTTAAAATCGGCAAGTATTTTTGGAAAATGTTACGATTCTGAGGTGAAGATTTAGGTTAGTCTATATCCATTCAGATGTTATGAATGGCCATCTCTTCAGTAATCTTTTGCTAGTTCTGGTGCAGCCTCCTTATTCAGTTTCTGTTTAACCTTTGTAATCCCATTTTAATTTTATTAAAAATACTGTTTTCCTCACTTTATAACCCAAGAAATGTAATTGCCTCCATCTCTTTTCCACTCATGCCAAACAATTATTTTGACATAGATCTGTTGAGGATCTGGTTCATTATCTCCTGAAGAACATCTTTTTCTCAAATGTCAAAACAAAAGTTAGCATGCTCAGCTGTTCTGCAGAAATTTGCAAACTAATGGACCTTTCACTCTAGAAATAAAGGACTGTAATTGACTATTTTAATGTAGTTAGGAGGATGTGGAAGATGGATGAATGAAAGCGATATGTCTTTTACCAACAAAGAGTAATGTTGAAAGAATGTAGGGGGAAGTGCATAATTAGTTTCCATTTTCATCAGAGAAGATATTTAAGTTCCAGAAGGTCTGAACTAAAACAATTTGGGTATGTGACATTTTCAAAAGAAATTTTTAATGCTCATCTACTGCACAAGTGTGGTGAAAGATGGTTTCCACAACACAAAAGTACAAGTTGGTAGTATTTTTGCCAGACTTTTCTTTTATCTAAAATGTTTGTATTTTCTTCTAAGGGTAAATTATTTTAAATTATATTTAGGTGCATTCTTATGCTAATGGCTTTCAGGAGCAGCATCTTTCTAATTTCCCGCTCTGATAAGTCTTTGTCATGGGATCTCCTGCCCATGAAATGAATCATGTTGTATGCTGCTACCAGTGGGCTTGATGTATCATAGCAACGACCATTAATGTGGAAAATTCAAACAGAAAAAAGACACTTGACAAGCACTGAAGTGATATTCTAGACGACCTCACAGGAAGTTCCTCAACTGTTTAAGTTTAAAAAATAAAAGATTTCAAAAACAATTTCAGCTCCTACTTTCATAGAAATCTTGTGTCTAAAATTTAAGCCAAACATCACTCTATGTAGCAAGAACCTGAACACCAGGAACTTCACATCAGTGCAGAATAGCGATGTGAGAGAAAGAGGCTTCCCATAGCTGGGGAGCAGGCTGCGTGTTTGATCCCATATGTGCACGAGCCAAATATCTCAATGATCAAATTAATTTTGGGGAATAGATAGAAGATAGCTAGTTAAAATTTTCCCTGTCCTTTTCACTGTTCTGAAAACAATGCCCAAACTCTATGAAGTTCAAATAGTTCCCGAGTTTTAAAAACTTAATCCATGTTTCTCCCTTATTCTTTGCATATCTTTAAACCTCATTCTGAAATAAATTTGAGCACAGGGGTGCTGATATACAGCCAAGAGAAGGATTTTTCTATGTTACTTCTCATCCATGAGGCTAAAAGAACTTTCTTTAAAGTTAAAATATGATTTCTGCTACGTATTTCTTAAAAAATACCCCGTAACTGAATGATGGGTTCAAGTGAATCCACTAGCACTCAAATGACTTATCTTAACTAGTGGTAGGAAACTGGCAGGGGCAGAAATGGGAATCTTGTCTCCTGTAGTGCAAAATTCTAACTATTAAACCTAATGCCTATTCATTTGTTTTTCTCGCTCATTTTGTAGACTTTATATTCCTGATAATTTTGCAGTGATTCAGAATCTATCCGGCCATAAGAATGGAAGAAATGAAGGGAATTTGTGACCGATGTGGTCAACTAAGACAGCAAATACAGAGAGAAACACAATCTTTCTCCAAAAATCTTGCAGCCATGTCCCATGTCATCAATGTTTCCATCACTGATTCACAGCAGTCCAGCAGTAAGTAGACAGACTATAGACCACTGCTGCAAAATCCAAGAAAATGTAATGAGAGACCCTTCTCACCAGCGCACCATCTGTTCTTTCTGTGCAAGGATATAAAATTGTTTTGTTATTTACATTAAAAAAAATCCAGCAAAGATCCAAATGATGGTGATTTGTGTTTATTAAGATCTGATGCATCATCAGGGGGATTTTCACCATAACTAGAATGCAGATGCTCAAAATGTACTTTAGAAAAAGAGAGCCATATATGGGTCAGGAACATACTGCACAGAGTAGAAAGAGTCATTAATACATTTGGCTGGTTTTTCATCACAACATGCTGGTTAAATAAGCTTGTTTATGCTTCATTCCTTTTTAATTTAGCGGGGCTTCTTTCCCAATCATACAAATGCCTTTCAGCTGATGTAGCATGGGTCAATACTGTCAAGAGGCCAAAAGTATGAGATGGGCATACTGGGGCACCTGTATTTCTTGGAGTATTTATTTTATCTAATTTTTACTCTCTTTAAGATCTTATGATCCTAAGTCCTGAAAATGCCCTGTATACTAATGAAAAGAGCTGCAGCTCTATTTCTTGGCTTAAGAATTCTGCATTAAAGAGCAGAATGAGTTTGTCCCTCATCCCATAGCAAAGTTTAATTTCTCATGTTACTGTCATTTTGATAAAGCAAAACAAATGTAGAATTTTGCTGTTTAAATCTTAAGTCTCAGGAAAGTTATGGCAAATTGAAAGTGAATACAATTTGTTCATTAACACCTAATGTTTCGAAATAATTTATCATATAAACATTTCCTGGAAAACAAAAGCCACTTATGCACAGGCAACTTATAAAATGTTACTTGTTTATCTAATAAACCACCCTGGGGCCAACAAGTACATTAGCATTGCACAAACTTTCTGACTTATTCATCATCACTATTTATTATTAAAACTTTATCTGTTTCAACTTAGTGAATAGCTGCCTTGGGATACACTGCTCAGAGCAGAAGCAACAAAATAAAGTTTACGCAATTTGCATAATATTGTACAACGGATATTAGCTTAGAACAATATGAATCCCCTGGATCATTTGCACAGCCCCTTTGGTGTTTAATGTTGGTAAATATTTAAATAACAGCAAGCCTATATAATTATGCAGATTCCTCTTCCTAATCCGCACAGATTGTACAAAATGTTGTAAGTCATGTCTATTACACAGTCTTAGCTAGACTAAGAATAGAGAGAAGATTTAGATATGCTTGTTACCTTTTCTGGGAATTTTATGACCCATCATTCAACAACATGTTGGCTTATAAGCAAAGCATACACACAACTGAGCACTGCATAGTATGGACACTGCATATGACTTAAGATGAATGATTACAGCATGCTTTAACAGCTGAGGACCATTTTCTTCATTGTTCCGTTGTGGTTTTTTTCATTAATACAAATCATATGCAAATCAATGCTATTCGGGTGTACAAGAGTTTTACACTCACTCTGTATTAATTTTGTACTAATGTACAAAGTGCTGGATAAAATGGAATAGGATGAGTTTTTTTCACAGATTTGGGATCACTCTTGGGAGGTGATGTCACCATGCAGTGTAGATTGAATTGTTTAGTACTGGGAAACTACTGTTAGCTTGTAGGAATGCATTTAAGGGCCTGATTCTCAAAACTGCAGAACACCTTGGGATTTATGATGTTCTGCAGAACGGCAGAACTCTTGTAAACCTTAAGATCCTTCCTGAGACTCTGATTTTGAAATTCATGGCCTTTATAAATCGCTTGTTTGCACATTCACATCTTTTTTTTTTTTTAACATTTCTTTCTGTTATGTTCAGTTAAAGATCGGTTCCATCCACTACTGAGCAAAGGCAACTTCCACTAACATCAACAAAGCTGGGACATTTTCTACATTACATAAAATGCTTAGCACCTGCAAGGATCAAGTTCAGTTTTAAGGTCCTCTGAAAGTGTGGTCTGGTGGGTGATGTACCAGATAAAGACACATGAGACCTGGGATCTATTTCTGACTCTCACACCAGTCCACCTATCAATCAAATGTTCTTTACTTTCCTCATCTGTAGAATGAGATTAAAAATTATAGTTTGAAATCTTCAGTGTAGTCAGGTATATGCATGTTTTGGGGTCTACAGATAGCTGAACACACCTCTATTATTGTAACAAACAAAATTACAATAAAATCAAGATAAACCCAAAACAATTCTTAGTGCATCAGTCATTCTAAATTTATCTAGACCAACATAGCTAATTTCTAATCCAACTCAGAAAGTAGCCCAACATCACGATCATACTTTTGTGACTGGTACAAGATACAGTTAACTATTTCTAAAACACAGCTCCTTTTTTTTCATGTCAGTCAGTGGTCCATCTCAACAGCCTTATGTTAGTTCAGTAGACAAACCTGGTTAATCCACTGCTTCCATCATGGTGTTCAGGAAAGCAAAAATAAAAGGGAGAAAGAGATGTTTTGATGAATCTAATGTATTTGTCACCCTTTCCCCTTAAAGACACACACTGGAATTTAAACAGAAATTCCTTTTTCTTGTTGTTTTAAATAGACTAAAATGAATACCTGTGTAGTAAATAGAATATCTAACCCTTGAAGAGTGATTATGTTTCTTTCACTCATGAGAAAGGCCCTCATAATTCATTCATATCTGAGGGTCTTGTGAGTTATGGGTCCTTCACACTTTTGAAAGAAACATAATACTCACCCTTCATGGATGACGTCTTCTATATGTATTTAAATTGTAAAATTAAAGTGCAGAGGTTTTGAAGGCATATTCTACAGGTAAAACAAATGCAAGCACAGAACTTTTCCCTCTCCTGTTTGAAGGGTCTGTGGGACCTTAGGAGAACATGACACCATGAAATATTATAGTGGAAATGAACACAGGATGTGCTGCATGCAAGACAAGAGAGAAATAAGAAATTAAGTTTTGCATTCACCTATGTCAGCAGGATGCACTGCTATAGCTTTCTTTGCAATGATTTAGATGTATTTCTTTTATACATTCAAATTACTAATAGAATATGAGAATTTCACCTAAAAGTATCAGCATTATGTCAGCAAAACATCCTGATACTGAAGAAACATTTTAAGCACTAAAAAAGCTAGAAATTCATGTATAGAGGAGAATGAGGGGACATAACAGAGTAATAAGCACTATATAGACTTTGCAAACATTATACTGAAAATATCACGTAGGTGCCTCATTTTATTGAGATTTGAACACAGTTCACCAAATTCCCTCTGTTTTCTACTTAACATTTACAGTTAACTTTTAGTTAACTATGACACGACACTATTTAGATGCTTACATTGGTACACTGTCCTTCAAACTAATTCCTGAAAGCCCTCAAAGAAGAGGACGATCATGAAAATAGGCATTTTAAAAAGATCATCCCACAGATGCTATACAGACATGTCACCATCACCATCTGCTTTTCCTAAGGGTTCAAGATTATATGAATGTCAAAAGTATTTAAAAGTCATTGTTCATTGGTCCAGCCATTGCAACTGTTCCAGGAAAAACATACACCATCCTGTCCACCAAATACTTTTAAAGATAGGTATGTGCAGTGAAGGTAGGGAATTCATTCTGCTGTGGTCTGAGTCTATGGTTTCACGCAGATTGTCATATGGGTGAACTTGATACTTCAGGGGGCTCCAGGCAAGGAGAAGGGGCGGACTGTGCAGAGCTCGCTGCCTGAATCCCTCTGCATAGCCACAGATCCTGTTATTTCATTAGCTCCTAACCTGTAATCTCATGTGACTTCATTACCTTGAACAGCTCCACTGATGTCAACTGACAGAAAAAACAAAATTCGCATGGCAATTAAGCACGCATGTAAGTATTTGGAGAGCTGTCCAAATAACATTTTACTGTCAGTAACACATACAAATGTCTTCTTCAGATACAACTTGACTGCTCGTGCCCCTGTATGCATCGCTAATCATTGTGATGCATACGAAAATACAGTACATAACCAAGTGACAAATGAGCACTTAGGCAGTTTGGAGTAAAAGATGAAGGAAAAATAAGGGGACAGATGTTGTGCAGAAACATTTTAAATAAATGGACAAAGTGTCACAGTAGAAACAGAACTGTCAGCTTAGAAAGATATTAGATTATAGACAGAGATCAACCATGAGACTACCAAAGGCACACATTGGTCAGCATCACATGGCTGGAAACATACAGAAAGTCATAAAAGAATGGTGAAATCTGGAAGGAATTCCAGTTCAGAAATAAAACAATTAGAAGGGACAATTAACTCATCCATTTTCTGGAGAAGTCTTGTCAGCACATAGCCTGAGTAACATTAAAATGGTAGTTAGCAGTGATTCTAATATATTAAGGCAGCATAGAATAATTCTGTTTTATTGAGCTCATTACTGCACTTCTGTGTTCCCAACACTTTAATCTGTTACTGGCAGAAAATATTAATGCAATCCTTCAGACAGAGGAAATCAGCATTGTCCTTTTCTAATGCCCTTAAGTCTTCCAAGTTCTCTATATCCATGATAAACTACAGGATTTATATTAAGGTTTGGCTAAAGGCATAAGACAGAATGTGTCTGGGTAGTCTCAAGCTGTCACACATAGTTGTGGTCATAAGTCCGCAGACCAGAAACCAGTACTCTGTATAACAAAATTATACTAAATTAAAGGAGGGTGGGGGGGTGGGGTGGGCAGGCAGAAGGGAAGAAAAGATGAGAACCCTGATTGGATTCTGCTGGTGTTATTCAGAAAGGGAAGATGGCAGCATAAGCTCTTTCCCCACCTCCTTAAGATCAGGCAAAAGAGAAAAGATTAAATACTGTATTTTTCTGCCTTTTCTTTCATTTATGGTGTTTTTAAACAAGAGATGAGTCAATGAGGGTCATCTCTTGGTGGTGAGATAGGGGCAGAACTTGATAGAACATGAGTGGTTTCACAGAGACGAATTAACTCTCTGATCCAATAACCTGTTATTGGTATTGACCAGGAACAAATTGTATTCCCTTTGTGTTGTAGGGCAAAAAAAAACCCAAAAGAAAAGAGAAGGGACTGTGACCCCAAGGCTAAACATGAAAGATAGTAAATGAAGACTAAAGCAGTCTTCTTTGGTCCACCTGATAGGAGAAAATAAAAAGTCTTTTCACTGAAGAGAATGCTGATAAAAGGAAGGAGGAGAAATGGAAGCTTTTGAGGAGAGAACAGTATGCTTTAGTTTTCTTAGGGCAGGAGAGAGTAAGACGAAGCAGAAACAAATCCTTCTTGTCTTATTTCCCAGGAAAGAAAGGCTACAAGAATATTCCATAGTCCTTGTAGAGTGACCTGTTCAACTGGGGAATGAGTATGATGGACTGATGAGCTGAGATGATCAAGATCTTTTGAAAAATAGAAAGTGTTTAGAAGGAAGACAGATAGACTATGGTAGTATTCACTTTTAAATAGGAAGGCTTTTGGCTTTCAAATTTTCCAAGTTTTGTAGAAAAGCTTAAAACACCATGTATTATATAGGAAATGTATTTAATTTTTTGAAATATTTACTCCAAAAACAAATTAGCAGAGTTTTCTGTAAACAGGAGAAGCAGCAAATGTTGCTTTGGCAAGATGTGAAAGGAAAATGGTAGTGATCCAGAAGCATCTTTTGGTATATATTAAGACTATAGCAAGGTGTCTCATACAACACTTACAGTTTACAGTTTCTTAAGACATTTTGAATCTTAAGAGAACCTATGAAAGAGTTGTTTGGTCTCACTTTTTGACTCTTACTCTATTGTCTTACTATTTACTCTCTCTATATGGTCACTGAGACAACACTCCTTTCATTAATCTTTCTCTCATGCCCTTGCTTGAAATAAAAACAACGATATGATATACTGTAAGGAATACGTATTATTCTTGGCTGCAGATTAGAGCAGGTAAAAAAAGAGGAATTCCAGAAGAGTTCATTTGGTGCAATATTCTGTCTGCAAAGCTGCCAGGAGCAACTTCTTCAGACACAGAGGCAAGTAAGAAATTATCTTTCTCAAATATAATTCACTCAAAGTTTCTTTCTTCCCAAGTACATTAAACAAGAGGTTAATTGTATCATCTACGTTCTCTATGGGAAAAGTCTCCTAGATACAAATTCTTCTCTTTTTGGCCCATATGCAGCATTTGTATTTTCAAGCAAGTGAGCCTTTTTAATCTGCAATGCAGGTGATACTGTAATCGTCCTACATTCTTGTAGCTTCCACAGCAAATGTGCTCTTTAGTACCATGGCAATTGAATTTAAAGAGAGTGGCTGCCTAGAATCAGAAATCTACACCATTTCTAAATGAAGCATATGGCGGGGCATTTCAAGAGTATACTTGAGGACATACATAGATAATTAGCATCAGAATTTTTATAAATCTGTGTCAGAAGTTCTGAAATAATGTACACACTGTAGAAAACAAAAAAATTAAACCTAACAGAATTAGTGCAACTATTTCCACCCACTGAATGATAAAGCAATGTAGAGTTATGGGTTCTTTTTTCTGTAATAAATTTTGTTTCATATATCAATTTTCAAATTATAGTTCTTTGCAGACATATACTTAATAAAAATTATCCTAACATAACTCTGAATTTTATTTTTAAAAATTAGATTTATTTTTGATGACACAGTCTATCAAATAGCAAGGAAAATTAAAAATATACTAGAAGAAAATTAACTGAAATATTTCAAACAGAACTGATCGAATACTTTGGTGTTGTAATCCAGACGTTAGGCTTTTCTAATGGAACAAACAAAAACACTGGGGTGGAAAATCTAATGAAACCATTAAAGAACAGAGCTGGGATGGGAAGGATATATAATATCAGTCCAACAATATTTGTGGTGGTTTAGCTGTATCTGAATGTGAAAAATAAGCCTGGGCTTCCCTTTCACTGTCATCCATGACTGCATTCTGAAACACTTGGAAGGATTTGCTCTGAAAACTGCAGGTCTGTTCTTACTGATTGAAAACACCAAGGGAATGTAAAGGGCTCACAAAGACTAAGAGGTCTGGGAAGCTAAGCTCAGATGAAACTTTGAACACTTTCATCAGACTTCAGAACAAGTGGGGGGGGAAAAAAAACCACATGAGCCTTTTTTTTGCAATCATCTTACTTTTCTGTAAAAGTCTAAGGGTGAATTCACATGCGTCCTCTATCATCTTTTACTGAACCTCCTTAACATACAATGAAGGGGATGTTGAGTCTGTCCTAGAGATGGCACTGTTGCATTTCTGTGATTACTAGTAGTTTGGTAATGGAAAAGTCCTAACTGGGGCGAAAAAAGGAAATTAAACTATGCATCAACTGTCATGTTACAGTATTTTTAATGTTAAGTTGCTCCTAAAGATCAAAATCCCCTCACCTTTTTTCCTGTCAAACTCAGATAACTTTGTTGGTGTACCTAAACTAAGAAAATGGAAAGATTATATTTGACTGTGTAAAAAATTATGGCATTTTGCTCTTTGAAAAATGAATTTCTTCAAATAATTATCTTAAGTTTAATTTTTATATGAAAAAACTAACTTAGAAAGATGAATTTAAATATCAAGACTCTAGTTACATTTGTTCTACTGCTTTAGACATTACATTTTATTTTTATGCATGTGTGGGAGTGGGCATGTAAGTGTTACATTCTAGGAGCAATACCGACTGAGCACATTAAATCTGAGACACTGAGGAACACCAGGAGCTTAAGCTTCCCACCTTGGTGGTGTCATTTAGTGGCTGACAGAATAAGATGTGAACCAATGCAGAATCGAAATTTGAAACTTCAGCTCTTAAAACCCAGAAATCCCAAACTTCACAGTTTAGATTCTTGTTCTGTGAGCTGCCCAGTTTTCCAAAGTGGGAAACTCTCCCTTTGGAAGGGGGCATCTACGTAGCTGGTTACAAAGCAAAGTCCTTGCCCTAACTGGGGTGATATTGAGGTATTCCCGTAGAGTGCCTTGCTCTTACAACCAGCTCGTATTTGGAAGTCCTTCATAGGCAGGAACAGGCTGACTGATAAATGAGGCTAAGGAAACATGCCAGAGTTAGAAACTAGTGGATAACAGAAACTGTGGGGGAAGTCCCCAAACCCAAGTTGATTTCTCAGAAAGAGGAAGGATCAAAACCAGATCTCTGCCTCTTGGCTTGCATGAATAAAAGTGACATAGCAAACAACCAGAGCTGATCATGTGAAATCTTGCTTTTGCCTGCTTGTCTGGAAAGCAACATCTGACCTTGTGGCTTGTCTGTTAGTTACCTTGATAAAACTGAGTTCATTTGCCGAGTAGAAGAGATGTATTGTGGGCATGAATTGATCAGTTCAGCTGTCTCAACTCAGCCAAGCTGTCTGCACAGGTACAGTTATTTCAACAACTTTCTTTAAATAAAATGTACCATTGTAGGCTTATATTTAAAAAGGAATTCACTGATGAGGTGACCTTGTACAGCCAAGTCAAGCATATAAATTAACTCAGTTAAGAGTATTGAAATCCTTGGAGAACGCACTTTTTCTTGCTCACATACGCTTACTTTTTCCCTAAATATGATTTAATGGGGCATTTACAGGCTGATAGCAGCTCTTTGTTGCAACTCAGTGTACAGAAATTAAATACCCGATTAACTGCTCTGCAGGACTAGATCATCTGTTTCATACTATTTAAAAGAAATAGCTCCTGTGGAGTAAAGAGGTTAATTCAAAGTTTTATCAAATTAAAGTTATTAAAAATTTTCTTATAAAATCACTATGCTAGAATTATACATGGTTGGTTTGTATAATTTTTAGCATATACCTAACACATTAAACACATATAGTGTTTTAAAAACGATGGCTTTGCCAACCAAGCAATAGTTTTTTGCCCAAAGAACTTAGAAAAATGATTGTATAAAAAAGTACACATTTTTATATGACAGCAGGCTACTGTTGTTAAAGCTGAAATGTATCATGGAGTAGGCAGGTGTAGGAAAGCAATCTGTGTTTTTTGGCAGACAGAAGTAACAGGTGATTCTTCTGTGCCCCTTATTTTGTGTTCATGTTGGAAAGCAACTGCACTGCAGCATCAAATGTGGACTCCTGAAATCTCTGAAATAGACTGTTGGGCTCTAAAATGTAACCCTAACATACTATTAAATATGTTCTGAATACCAAGGAGAAGATATGCTCCCATTATAACAAAGTTTGGAATAATGTGTTTGCAAGACCTTTCAGAACAGTGTGTCCTCTCAGAAGTACATAGAAGAACATGGTCCTGTACAAACAGCAATTCTATGTGCCATGAAAAATGGTGCCTACATACTCTGCTTATGGGTGGAACAGGGAACACATGCAAACACATACATTAGAAAGCTTTGTGCTCTTTCCTTCATATATACAGATCAATGAGAGCAACGCTTGCATTTTAGGAGAGGTTATACCTGAAGTTTCATAATGAATTGTGTAAGACACTGCAGCTGAAAAGACATTATCTTTAAAGACAAAGGCAGATGAACAGCTTCAAGGTATTCTGTCCCCTCTAACCTACATGTCCCCTATTCCCCTTAATGCTGTAGGCTATTTAGTCCATAACAGATAAATACAACTAACTTGTTAGTCCCGAGAAGGAAGCACAATTCAACATTGCACCTGTAAACAGTTATGCATTTCTATGGCAACTAATGTTTGCCAGTGTGACCAAATTCCCTTTATCATAAAAAAACCAAACAGAACAGTAGGGAGAAAATCCATTACTGAAGAAATACCCAGTTCCAGGTAGAAAGGTCAGAATCGCTCCTGGGTTCTCAGCATCGGATGCACACATCTTTGGGCACTTCAGCAATCCACTGAAGCGCTCAAACTGTGTTTTTTTTTTATACCACTCACAGGCTGCTACTTGAGGAACATTTTTCACAGTCTTACAAAGAATGACATCAGAATAAAATCCAATAGACTGTAATGATCGTGTAATTTTTTTCCTCTCCTTAATGTTTCAGAGATTCTTGAAAGTGGTAAAAACAGAACCTTCATTGAAATGTGATAAGGTAGTCCGTGAATGTAAAGTTTTGGGAAATAACTCTCTGAGAAGCTCTCATGGCCAAAACCCTGACTGCCTTGTTTGGACATAGTATAAACCATTCCAGTTTGGTAGTTATTAATGACGAGGCCCAGCACTTCAGCTGTTATCAATACGGTTTCCATGGAGTTTAACACAGTGCATACTCAAGTCCATGGAGAATACTAGGAGTGTTTTGTAGAAGCAGTGCAAAAAATAATAGGGGAGGTTTTCAAGTTGAGTTTAGAATTGGTACAGGTCCACTAAGAAAATCATGATGCCACAACAGGTTACTCAGTATCTCCTTGCTTCATCTGCATCCACGAAAAAATTGCAAAGTATATAAAACAGAAAGCACAGGTCCTGCCAGTTCATGCTAATGATCTGTATTGCTACTCCTTGTAGGGTAGGAAACAGCAATCTTATTATTCATAATTATGCCTTATCTATTTCCCACTCCTGTTTTACTTGGAAATAGTTTTAATTAATCTGGTTTCCTTCTTGCACCATACCTCTTAGTAGAATTGCTGGGCAGAGTTAAAATCACGTTACAAGTGTCTGTCTTGAGACTACTTATTTAGAAGGTATTGCATATAATAGATGGGAATAATTCTCAGCACATTTTATATTCAGGATTCAGGTTAAAATGGTATTTGTTAGGAAAAAAAATTAGGACAAAAGCATCTGCATTGTCACAATCTGGCAAAGAACTGTGGATAAATTAGCTGGGCAGCACTCATCAGAATTGACTGGCCCTTACAGATTTGTGCATGGCTCGTGTCATTCAGTCCCAGTGATCTGGGAACATGGAGGCAGAGGTCAGGACTGGTGCTGTATATTTGAACTGAAAGTAGATTCATTGCTGAACTAATGATGGTTTGTTATAACATGCTGTATGCAGTTCAATACACTATCTTGTGCAAGCCTTACCTGATTTCAATAGGACTATGAACATACCTATGCCTTGCAGAATATTATAGTGTAGCTACAAAAGTAGTACAGTTAAGTCAGCATGGTGTCACTAGCAGGCTAATTTGTCTTATCGAAGTTGCCATCAAGTACTACGCTTCTGGTATTTGAGCTAATTTGGAGAACTGTGAGACAGAAATGCTTTGCATAGTATAGACAAATCCTACACTTCATAGTTCCATGTAATTTTGGAGCTAGGAATCGAGAGAACACAAGTGTTTGCTTCAGTTTTCATGTTAACCACTGTCATGAATTTGTTCAGCAATCTAAATAGCGTACAGACATACACTGCAGTGACATAACTTCCCTGCGGTCATGCCGAACTCTCAGTGAATGCAGGTATAACGTAGACTAGGAAAGGCAAAACCTGTAATTTCTGAGGTAACTAACTGTAGAATGGGAATCAAAATCCAATGTACTTCACGTACTCAACTCTCTTCATATCTAAAAAAAATAAAATAAATAATAAAATAGATAAAATTCTCCACATGGACAAAGGTGTATAAAGTATTCTTGATTAGCTAAGGTCAAGGATGAAATGTTGGAGATTACACCTGAAATAGTTTAAAGTGGGCTATTTTTCAAATGCAGTCTGCAAGTGTTTCAGCAGCAAATACTTTGGCCCAGATTTTCAACAGTGCTCAACACTTCAGAAATCCAGTGATACCAAGTATGCTTTGCTAAAATTGATGTTTGTACCAGTTTTAGCATATGATATCTCCTTTGCCAATAAATTATGTTTCAAATCTAGAAACCTGAAATAATTCCAATCTAATTGAGAAGTTGTTCAGGATTCCCTAACTTTATGGTAAGAAAGCACATTACAAATAGCCAAGAGACAGAAAAACCCCCAAATCCTTCAGTGAAACAATACACAAGTTGTATTCTTAAAAGGTGTTCCCATGAAGAACTACTTTGTCTCTAATACTGTGCAAATACCCAGCATCTGGCTCTATATAAATTGCCATGAAGATTCATCATGCTCTCTTGAAACGGCCCTGTAAGAAACTGCAGTTGTACGAGTTGTCTGGTATGAGATACTGCTACAAATAAATCTGACAAGCAAACAGCTACAGCAAAATGGATTGCATCTGAAAGAGTGTCAGCTTGCTCAGTAATCTGTGGTCTTTTATGGCTGAAAAGAACGAAAGAACAATTTTTACGAAAGAGTACAATAGCTGATACAGTCAGTACTTAGGTACAACTATTTTAAAACAACCCGAAGTATTCAGTATATTCTCAACTGCCTGGTCACACAGTATCATCAGTGAATCTTAATAATACTGAGGTCTAAGGTTTAAGAACAAATCTGATAAATCTGGGTGTTAGTCTGTGTATCCTGAACTCTATTTTAGAGAATGCTCTAGAGATAAAAAAACCTCACTTAATTAGGCAAAGTGATACTTAGTGTTTTATTTGTAATAACTTCCCAGGAATGGTAATTTCCCTAAAATATTTATTAAAGTGATAAATGATCTCTGATCCTTGGATATCCTCTGTTTTGGAAAGATCAACCACTATATATGTATGGCTGTATGTGTGTGAGAATTGTCTTCTCTCCCTTTTTCCAGTGAAAAAATGACTATTGGTTGATTGGTTTCTTTAATGCAATATGCCAAACGGAAAAAGATATTCCTATACTGGATTGAGTGTATCCACTCCGAAGTGTCCAATCAGTTTAAGATAACTGCTGTAAAATCACATCTCACCTTCTTCTGAAATAACCTTCCTCTATACCCTAGGAATCTTCAGTTATCTTGTGATATTAAAACAGATCCCAAACCCCAATTAAGGATAGCATATCAACTTTAAAGTATAATATTAAAGGTGGTTTTTAGACTCAATATTGTAATTGTTTCATTTTCTGCCTTGCTACCATTCCTTATTTTGCAGGTACAATGGGGAAGTCTCTGCAGGTTTGGAGCTATTGCCCTGTTCACATGAGTAACAAAATGTTGAGCTGCATTTCAGAAATCATCAGTGCTGTCTCAGCTACTCTTGTTCACAATCCTAGGCTGGCAATGCCCTGTGAAACTGTGTTTCCTTGTGACATTTCCAGTACTTTTGATTACAGCCGGGCAGAAAGGATAGCAATATTGTGACTTCTATGCTTTCATTTTTAGTTAAGAGTGACAATGCAGAAATTAAAAAAAAAAAAAAAATATTGAGAGGCAGCATGAAATATAAAAGCAAGCTCTAGCCTTAGATTCAGGAGAGCTTAAATTTGCTTTGGGCTCAGCTATTATCGGCTTTCGCCCATGAGTGAACGCAGCTGCCCTCTATTTCTTTTGACTATTTAGATTGTATGATGCTGTGAGCCTGATGTGTTTCTCATTATATCTTGGCCTTAGCACAGCAAGGCAATAATCTTGGATTAATGACACCATATTATAAATAAATAATTCTAAATATTGTCTCTAATTAACAAATTTAAATTAACTAGTTTGATTGAGCCCGAAAGTCCATTCCAATACTGGAGATATGAGCAAATATTCAAACTAGCAATTCTAAAAGCTATCTTATTTTTAGTCTAAGTCCAAAATACATACAATAATACATATTAAAATGTCTTAAAATACATTATATCATAAATGTTGTGTGCGTTCATTTATGTAAAGAAAATATTATTCCGATAATAAGAGTATGAAATAGGCTATTGGAATATATTGGATGTTCATGCAACACGTACATCACAACTGTGCATTTGTTCCTGTGATTACTGTAAATTACTTAAATATATGTTAGATCAATACAAAATGTTTAAAGAAAGATCGAGGGAATTCAAATATCAGAACCACTCAAAAAAATTCCTGGAAATATATGTATCCTCACAGAAGATTAAACATTTAAAAATATAGTCTATAAAACCAATACAAATTCATAATATAAGATTAAAAGTTTTGAGTATACCTAATTCAAAATAGATCATAATTTAAATATTTTCTCATTGTGTTCTAGCAGCCAAATATTAATTCAATGTGTGCACATCTGCAAGACTATTTAACAAGAAGAGGCAGAAAAATAAATCAAATGACAGATAGTGTTTTACTGGGTATTTGTGTGTATAGCATAACTGTGGTGAAACGAACAAATATTTCTGCTTTTGGGGAAAATATAGATCCAGATTTCTAGTCACTGAAATGAATTCTAGATACGCAATAATCTGGCCTTTTTTTTGCTTTGCTTCACAAACAGAAGCCTCTTGCACAAAATGCACTTTGAAAGCAAAATGTATTATTCTTAAGTATTAGAAAATAACACACATTTCAGAGGCAGAACATCAGTCACAAATATTGGCTACTTAACAAGGGATCTTAAACATAAGCCTGCTGAACTACTTTGTGTCATTTTTCCGAAGAAAATATACACTCTTCAGTAAACTGCATAGATCAAAGAAAATATATCAAGAAAGAAAAAATAAAGTCCAATTTTACAGTCCAATTTTCTATCATTACATAGCTTTTTATACTACAACATATACATAAAAAGGCACTGTAGTAACTAACATTTGCATCTTAGCTCAAAAAAGAAAAGAGTCACTTGCCTCCCATTTGCCCCTCTGGGATCAGAGATCATCCTGTCTTTAAAAGTGCATTGCATACAAGGCAGGAAGACATATTTTTTCTGGTGCAAAACTGTGCAGACCAAGCTGTTTATTTGAGTTTCGTGCAGTAATTCCCCATGCCCTACCACCACTCAAAACTATTTGCTCGCAAGGGCTCTGTCTATACACCAAATAATTGGGTGCAAAAGGAAAGCATCAGCAGAACGAAGCCGCCAGTGTTAAGGTTCATTTGTTGAAACTGTATGTAGTTTGGGGTTTTACTTTGGCCTGAATTTAGTCTGATCCCTTGGATCCCTCCCATCATGCACATAGACTGAAGCTGCCTAAAGGAGCAAGTGCTGGTTTGGACTCAGCATCCCCACTGACTCTTGTACCGCATGCAGTCCACTTCAGTAGCAGAACTTCTGATTTCTTTTCCTCAGAAAAGAGTCTAGTTTGGACTTACCAAAACCATTCTGTAACTGAACCACCACATGGCACATAGGGACAATGAGAGAATTCTTTTACGAACTGCACTGCTGCTCTGAATGGATAGGCTAACACGTCACGTTAGTGTGAAACGGATCATTTTTTGGGAGGCTGAAAAAAAGCAGAATCTATCTGAAATTACACGTCATATTGTCAGCAGCGGCCAGTTCAATGAAGCAACATATATGGTGCAAGAATTGAAACCACTGGGGTATATTCCAGTTTTGGAATGTGACAACAAAGAATAATGCAAGATGAAAGTAATGTCTTCCTGTTAAAATGCTCATTCCTCTGGCAATAAATAGGAGATACTCAGTGATCGCACAGTATTATGCTGTGAGCTTGAGACAAACATTTAGAAGCAGGTGAGGAGGAACTCTTTAAAACAGAATAAAAACCAGCTGCGAAAGCATTTCTAAAAGACGGTACATATAAATATTGTAGTATAATACTCATCTGAAGCATGTCTTGCTTTTATGTAATAAATTAAATCAGTAAATGACTTTTTCCATTTGCTGTTGGGTTTTTTTGTTTTGTTTTTAATTAATTTCTGTTTGTTCGATTCCATATGCATTTCACACATGCACCAGTGTTAGGGTTAGCTTTGTGCCTTTTGTTCAACCTGATGCAACAGGTTTTCCATTTATAAGGTTAAATTTCCCTCTGTATAATAGAGCAAGAATATAAAAGTCTCTGGAAACTTTAAGATTGCATTGAACTACGACAACTGTTCTTGCTAACTTTGCTGCTTACCAGTGCTGAGGCTTTCTACTGAGCAGAGAATTAACATCTGCTGTCACAAGCTGATTCCAGAAGTGACAGTAAGTTGCAAACTGAAAAATGTTGGCACGATTTCTCTGTATCCCTTACACTGAAGACAACTTATGGAATTCACTATGTGCAAGGGAGGCAGTGTTCAGTAATTAATGGCATATTTAAAATCTGTGGCACACATTTGCATTTGTCTCTAGAGAAAGAATAAGATGACAGCATCTAGGTAAATACTAAGCAGAATTTCACACTTACAGGATTCTTCTGTCTCAGTAATCTGTAAGCTTGCTGTAACCAGCTGAAGTTTATATTTGCCCCACTGGGAAAAAAAATCATCTTTATTAATAAATTTTCTGACAGTTTGTGCTATCCTATTTTTTTTTTTCCTTTCAATTGAAAAATCAATTTTCAATTCAGGAAACGAATCTAAAAGATTAGAACCTCAACCTCAACTTCCAGGGGATGGCATGAGGTGGAGAACTACCTGGTTCATCCTCTGTCACCTTTATTTCTTATTTTGAAATCCACTGGTGGTGAATGGATACTACCAGTTCCCTGTGAAACTGTCAGGTTTTCAGAGGTCAATAAAGCCTTCACTTGTTTCCAGGTGAATAACTGATAGAGAATGAGAAGTGACTTAAATGATCAATGCCCAGAAGTAAGAGCCAAATTTGAAGACTGACATGTTTGTCTTATTACGTTTGGCTCATTGATGCAACATGATTGGATCTCTAGATAACATTAATAATTAAATGAAGAAAGCCATCTGTTCAGCTGTCTATAGGAAATGAATCAGTAGTCTCGAGCCCAGCTATAACTGCTCAAAATACCTACATAAAACTTCTATTAAGGAAAATGAGGCAGTTGTAACCCCAAAAGGCTTCATGACTGTGTCAGGAATACACAGGTATCTCACACCAGTTATTCAGCTGACTTGGACCACACTGCAAGCAACATCAGTGAAAAACCTGACTGAGACTAAATCACATCTCCTCTGCCAGTGTGGTATTTCTCTTCGCTGCAGCTATTTTAAGAACAATATAGAGAAACATCCCAGTCACTCGCATGTAAAAAAGAGGGAAGTCCAGCTTCATCTGTTTGCTCTGAGGAGACATGGTGAAGCTGTCATTTCAAATCATATTTTAAATGAGTGTGTGGGAGTATGTGTGAGACAGAGGAAACATAAGAGAACTTACACTTACCTAAGACAAAGACAAGCTTTTCATATACAAACCCTATTCTTTTGTTGCTCCTACTAGTTCCGCCTCCTTCCCTCTGAAGTTTCCACTTCCTTTCACTTGTTAACTTTTCCTACAGCCTCAGGTAATGCACTCTGGCAAAATGCTATGCTAACCGAGATCTAAACTTTAAGACACACAGAACACATCAGTAATTTCACATAGGAAAAACATATTCAGCAGGCAGCCTTCAACAATAAGTACCATTAAGTAACAGCTTCTGAATCCTTCCTGGTAGAATAAAAAAAACCCTGACTGACAATTCATTCCTCGTAATACGGTAAGATTGATTGCCTTAGAAAGCCTATGAAATCACATTCACAGTGATATTATTTGAAGGCTCTGTATAATTCATCAACCACCCTGTCATGCATTGTGCATGTGATGTTATATTTTGGACACACTGCAAAGTATTAGATATAAAATTACTTTGTATGATGCAGCCCAGATGTAAAAAAGTGCATTGCTTCGGACTACATGATTCAGTGAGAAAATATAAATGGGAAATTACTGGAGCTGAAATTTTATTGCAAAGTTATTTATCTTTGTTATTACTTTCTGAATCCTTTTGTGCTTATTGTTCACTACAACAGATAGAGCAACTCTTACTTACACTTTAAGCTGAGGATTGTGAAGGTGGAAGTAGTCACTGCATACCAAAAAAAGAGACTGACATGTGGCCCAAGTTGGTGTTTATTCCCCTAATGCCTGAAATCGAATTTTTTATACGCATGTATATATATATGTTTATGCATACACAACACACTCTCACACGCACACATATCCATTCAGTCTAACTAAACAGTTCCAGAATTACACTGAACATGAATAGTGATGCACTATTTTAAGAGAGAAAGATGTGAAGATTACCTGATTTTAAAGAAAAGGAAGGCTCTTTTGACTGCGAGAAGAAGAAATTATACACATATATAAATGCCCTGGCTCTCCATAGATTTCATAGTTAGCAATGCAAATGTTTATAAGAAAAATACACCTATTCATAAAGGCAATAAATATATGTGTAGCTTCTAGTTCTGTAAAACATACAGCATGCTTTCAGTACCCATTATTGTAATAGAAGCCTGTCTTAGGACTTCAGTCAAGGTGCATCCCATGTACAATTTAGTTTGTCAAATTAATTTCATGTTCATGTATGTAATTAGAGCGCTGATGTTCCAAAATTTCACAAATGGGCTTTTATTTGCATTCTGAATGTAACCACTGACGGTCACAGCTCTACCTGTAAATCAGTCATGTCCTGGTACTACATGACCAAGTGTGCAACTGGATGCAAGTGGATTTTAACTTTGGTCTGTGCCAACTTTAGTTTCTGACCATTTAAACGTCTGAACTGTCTTTTCATAAGACTCTGACAAATTACATGCAACAAGCTTGAAGCAAACAAGTCATGAAAGAAATATGCACACAGTTAGCCGTGAGAAAACAATGAGGCATCAGCTGACGGCAGCATGCTACCATAAAACATCTTTGCATCACTAATTCCAAAGCCATCCTTCTTTCTCTTTTATAAAGGTTCCCAGCATGTGACCCATCCCTCTGGAAGAAAACGGAAAGGAAAAGGACATTTGCATTTAAATATCATAATCTCCAACTGGATTTCACTACTGCTAAGAGTAAAGGGAATCAGGGATTTACAAAGGAGGCTTCAGCACAATATAAATCTCCAAAGGCTTGCCCTTTGCTCCAGCTACTTCCCCAGTCAAAGCTGAGCAGACTATAACTCATGCTGGTTTAAAAGCGTCTTCAACAAATATGAGAAAATGAATTAAAAACAGGACATGGAGAATCCCATATGATATAAACAGCTGAGCTCTTTGCATTATTTCTTATTCTCTATAGTCTGAAAGGATTACAATAATGCTAATTTTTGTGAAGCCTTATCATGGCAAGTTGAGAAGGAAGCATATACCACATATGTGGCTATAACAGAACTTTCCGTAGCTCATAAAATGAACCTAAAGATTCCATGAACTGCATGGCTGTTCAAATACAGGATAGCAGCAGAAATCCTAAAAAAAAAAAAAAGGAATCAGATTTACCAGAAAGTGATAAATATCCTGGGCAACGCAGGATCTTGTAAGCATGTAAAATGTGAATACAATTAAAGAAGAAATCATAGTTGTATGTTTTAAACAAGATACTCGCAAAGCTATGCATGTTTATAGTTTCACAAATCAGAAACTTCCAGCTGGCAACTTTATTGTGTATTACCCTTTGCTCAACGTATTGCTCTTAATTGCAGTAATATGACAATAATGTTAATTAAATGATCGTGTCATTTATCTTACACAGGTATTTCTAAGGAACTACATACTAACATGGAAGTGCAATTGCATTCCTAATAGTAATAACCTGGAAATAAATCTAAAAATTGTATTAAATCCTCACAGAGGTATCTCTCAGCTTCAGGGAGAAGTTTTGAGATGTTCAGAAACAGAAACTTTTTTTTCCCAGTGAAAAGGTCCAATATGCTGATTCAGAATAGCTAATGAACAACTAAACAGATTCTGCATGTAATTAGGGAATATATATTTGGTGTGAGAGGGCATTTTGAAGCTAAAGGGTAGAGAAGGAGAGAATTCTTGATTTGAAGAAGGAAATATCATTTAGTGCTTAGTATATATATAAAAAAAATATCTAGCTTTTCCCTTGCCTGTCATTTTCCTGTGCATGTCAAGTTGTGTGCAAGCCTACATAAATCAGCCGTAATAAAATCCAACTCACAGAAATGGTATAAAGTTATTTAAGCATGCCCAGAAAGAAGACATAGGAATGACAAACACTGCTTTTAACAAGGTAACACGTTCATATTGGCTATTAATTGGTGCAATTAATTTATATTTTTCTTAAAAAGAAAGATTTACAACTGCATTTTCATTGTCCCAAATTCAAGTGATATATAAAAAGACAGAGCAATGCCTGCATTTAGTTAAGATATATAGTTTGCCCAGCTCTTTGAGTATGAAAGCAGAATTTCTTACAATTCAGTGCCATATGCATTTTTGTTCAAAAACTGATCTCAAAAGTTCTAGTCCTGCATATATCTGCTGGAAAAATGCATTAGTACAGAGTTTAATAAAAGGGAACTATTTTAACCTTTTGTAAAGTTAAACCCATTTTCCAAAGGTTAATATTTAACATGGAATGAGTACTGAACAAACTAAGATTTTACTCCAGCCACTGTTAGCCGAGTGTTTAAAAAACACTTTTTCTGCATGAAAGGGTGATTCCGAGTGACTAGACCCCAGGTATTCAGCTAGTTATTTAAGTAAATTCTTCCATCTATCTTTACTGAGCAAAGAACTGAAACATGCTTACACATGAAGTCATTTTAATAGCAGACTGTTCACAGTGGTGGATTGCTGAATTGGAGCTTTTCCCACTCATCCCAAACTACACCTTTATGCTCTCGCTGATGCAATTTTTATTTGAACTGAAAGAAAATACATCTCCAGAACAACTTAACTGTTTATTTTGTTACAGCAAACTATGCTTCAGTCTCCACAGGAAACAAAAGCTGGACCCTACATGGAATTGCCAATACTGTAAATATCCAGTGCTATGTAAGATTAATTTCTTTTCTTTGCCTGTGCACACAGAGCCCTTCAAAGCACATTCAAGCACTAAGCAGCTAAAAAATAAAATTAATTTCTCTTTACCTTTCCTCCTTTTACTTGGATTGATACTTTTTTTTTCCTCTAAAAAAGACAATTTTTAATTGGACTATCTCAGCATGTTTTTTTTTTTTTTCTATATCATTACAGCCATGCAAGTGGTTGCCTTGTGAAAAATTGTCCTAGATTAGTCCAACCTGAGTTTGCGCTAACTTCTTTTGTATCATGAGCTAGACCGACACCTTAGCCTGAAGCGACATGTCCTCTAAATGTGTTCTTGCTGTTGATTTTTTTAAATACTACCCTGTACAGAGAGCTCGGTAACATACTCTTAAATCCTATCTAGCTCAGACAGACAGCCTCATAAACTTTGACAGTTTTATGAAAGAGCCCTAACTTTTCATTGTCTATCTACCTCATCTTTCTTCATAAAAAGGAAACTCTTTATCTATAATTCCTATATTTTACAAAATGTTTTTGGGTCCATACCAAGTTGTACCAGTATTTTAAAGTACAGAGTATTTGGAAAATACAATTAAAATATTTATGTTTAAAAGTGCTCCTTTGCAGCATTATAAAGTTTCTTAATTTTGTGATTGCTTATAACTGAAGGGCCAAGAAATTGGGCTGTAGGCTGCACTCCTTGAGTTCACAGCCCTGTTTGTGGCTCTGCCCCTGATTTAGCAGCTGTCCAGGAAAACTATTTCCTTTGTCCACAACTCTGCTTTCTCATTTCTGAAACCCTGAGCCAGCAAGAAGCCCTAATTAAAGCTTCAGGAAAACTACCAATAAGCACAGGCCAAGCTACCTGTGTATCTTATACTAGACAACCTGTGACTCATGTTTGAGATGTTATGATTTTATGCAATGAAAAGCAATGGTTGCTTTAATCATGCTCTGATTAGTTCATTATTGACTGCAAAGGAAAGTGCATATGTCTGTGCATGTGCTCCTCTGACAGGTATAAGAAACACAAAAAGAGAAGAGTAAAACTACAATGTTTTCAGGTATTCCCAGACATACAAACCAATATATCATTCCAATAAATTTCATTTTTGAGATGAATATAAAATCTGAACGCTTTCTATAGAATCGCTCTAGACAAACTGCCAGAAATAAAAAGATCTTGAATTCACAGTGTTTAATATATGATCACATCTCCAAGTACAGTAATTCAGAAGTGGGAGGGTACTGAGAGAATGTTAAATGTAGGGCATTATATATTAATATAATTTCTTTCTTTCCCCAAGATAAAGAATATTTTTGCTCACGCAGCCTTAATTTAGATAGCCTGTCAAGTCCTCCTTTCTGCAGTGTCATGATGAAAGACACTGATGTGGGCCAGCAGAGGCAGTACTGGGGCTTTTCAACTACTACTGTGTAAATGCTAATGAATCTCCTCCAATAAAAGGCCCCAGCAAGCTCCCTCATCTAGACCCTCCATTATAACATCCATAAATTATCCATTTGTTTGCTCGTGCTGAATGTCAGAACATTTCAGGATCTGCTGAAGTCAACATAAGGACTCACACCGATTTCAGAAGGTGCTGTAGCAGTCCTTAATGCCTGGATCCTGCCACAAATCCATTTGTAAACTGGTTCTGCATTAAGGTCCACGGACTCTACATGAGTTCAGCGGTTTGCTTGTGCAGAGTTTGTGTGGAGGCTAAGCAATGAGAGTGGATCTATGGTGAAATGGAGAGTTACAGCTTGGACTGTGCACACCCAGTCTAGCTAATGCACTTGCAGGGCCGTTCCTAGGCTTAGGGCAGGAGCCGGATGTCAGGAGGCAACAAAATTCCCATGACACTGCTACCTATTTTACCTGTATTAGAGCCCCGGAAAGCAAGGCAAACCCAAACAGCTTTGGGCATGGTCCATATGTGGGGGCATATGTGCTGTGGGGGCAACCACTATCACTGGGAGGGGGCTGAGCATCATCAGTGAACGTCACCAGCAATCTTTCCATTTCCACACAAACAAACAATCCATCTTTCCATGGGTCTCTGCCTCACTCTCAGCATTACGCCTGTCAGGTGAGAGCCCACGTCTCAACCTGCCACATGGTAGGCACGTTAGGGCCTTACCTTCCCTGGGGAGCCATAGCCCAATTCTGCCCACACTGTTGAGAAAACCTGAGCCTGCTCTGTGCAGTCAGCAGTGCTGATACACTGAAAACTCTGCCTTCATCTTCAGTTGTGATTACACAAGTGTATTATCAAAGTATGTTATAATCACAACTTTATTTTTCAGAGTAGACACATCTTGATGCTCTTCCTGTCATCTTGCAGCAGAAATGTGCTGGTTTGACCACCCTAATTGAGCAGTTCTTTTATAGCCACACATTGCCACAGTACAAAGCCGTTTTAAGCTCTTTTACAAATAAAACAGTTTATCATAATTAACTGCACGATAGGATAGAGCTCCCTAAAGACAACTATAAATATTGCTTCCTTGGTACTGACAGGCTGGCAATGAGGATTTGCCACTAGGTGAAAGAAACATTTATTTTTTACTACCTCAAGTAGCGGTGTGGGCTAACCAGTGTAGTAATTGCAATGATCATACACTTTACCTATTGATTTGATTGTGCAGAGAAATACGCAGTGACATCACTTGAGAGCGGCCTCTGCTGAGCGGGATCAGTGGTGATGCAGCAAGGACTGGAATGTTAATACTTGCAGTAAAATCAGCCTATTTACGTCCTCATCAATCACTATCTCCACAGATACCAGAAATGCACTAAAAGAATTTCCATTGAAAGACTAGCTTTAATTAACTCTCGCCCTCGCTCAACACATGAAAAACCGTGCTTGATTTAAACTGCTCTAAATCTGCTTTCTTATGCCTGCAAAGTGATTTGATTTAGCAGTGTGCATGTCTCAGGTGGCTCATGCAGACCAGTGTTTCCCAGCTGGGAGAGCCAGGAGAAAGAATGAGAAGAGTCAAGAAGCTTTGAAAATTTTACTGTAATCTAAATCAAAGGAAATCATGTTCATCCACTCCCTTTACATCTTTATACTTCAAGGTCAAGTATTTTCTGTAAACTTTTCCAGATGCACACAGAGAAAAAGATGCAGGCTTATCCTTGCCACAGAGCCACTTCAGCTCTCCCATGGTAAATGTAGAGTGCAATGAAAAATGCAAGGGGGGAAAACGGAAAGACTGTGGGATCTGGGGGGCTCAATCAATATGTAGCACAATAGCCATTTTCAGTGTGAACACTTTCAAACTAGATCTCTCTCACTGTTGGTACCTTCGTTTTCAGATGAAACTGAAGCCTAACTCCTACAGGATCTGGATGCAATGAAAACCTCTGAAAATAAGGTCCGGCATGCTCAGACATAGAGATAACTTCCCTAAATCGTAACTTTGAAAGAATAAGAAATCTTGTGGTGCAGAATAGTGAACTCAGCCCCAGACAATCAGGAAAATGGACTGACAGACAGCAAAAGAAGCAGTAGGCTAAGCCTGGTCACAAACCACAGTGGTGTTTTACCTCCAAGAAAGAAAGTACTGAAAACCAAATAAAATCTTAAGAATGAGAAAGCCATCAGCTCAAGATACATCACATATTCACTGATTCAGATCCTTTTCTTATTTTCATGCCACAACCCTTAATCCCTCATGTCAAGAATCTCATTTAATTCTTTCATCTACATCCTGATGCTTCTTGAATATATTCTCTCTCATTGTTACGCAGGGGTGCATGCTCATTACTTGCTACATGAACCTGCTCTATATAGTTTGTATTTGACTTCTGATTTCGTAAGCCTTCAGATTAAGTCCTCTTATTGTTAGGCTCTTTTGGATCAACCTTATCAAGATTTTTATTTCTTCCTTGAGTTATTACTTTATTAAATTTAAATCTTTAATAAAGTCTTCTTTCCCCCATGACAATAAAATAACGTGAATAAACTTTTCTCACAAGTTTTGCAATTTTCCAAGCCTATTATTTTCTCACTCTAATCTGAAAGATTTCTACATAAGATGCATTATTTATTTAGTGTACAAAACAAAACAAAAAAATCCATACCAGAAGTATGAATTGTGGGTGAAATTCCCATCTTCAGCATACCATGTTCTAGGATTTACGCATGATATCTGGTCTGTTACTGGAATGCCTGTACTAGATTAGAGGCAACTACGTCTGTGACAATGCGATTTCAATTCTTATTGGTTATATACATTTGTATAAGCAAAAGCCAGCTCATGTTTTGCTTATGTATGCTTACTGCAGAGTCCTTGCTACAGACTCTAGAATTTGTGCTAATTGACAATGGCTTCATTTAGATTGTGAGAGACTACAACAAAATAACATCCTGAGTTTTTCTCTGCCTTCCCTACTAAATAATGAACTAGGGCTTTGTTTTGATTTACGCCTATTCTTTCACAGCATCTAGTTGCACAACATGGCTGCTTGGCTGCTGTGTTGGGAGGGCAGTTCCTGATCAATCCAGGGGAGCAGGCAAGGACATCCTTCTTCAAACGGCAGGCTGCACTTCTTCAGGAGCATAAAATCCATGTAAAGTCATACAAGCAACACTTGTGGTGCTGGAGACTCCACTGTTCATTGGCTAGTTTCCCATCAGACTTGCAAGTTAACCTCTCAAGTACAAGCTAATTAGAAAATGCCCATGAAATTATCCAGACTAGCACCTCACATCTCTGTATTCTTCCTTCAAGCACTCTTGAGAGTATGTTGTCTAGATCTAGTGGTTTGTCAATTGGAACTCAAGACTCAGTGTCTTTAATTAGGGATGTGCCAAAGTACCCGAGTTTAATGGAGATGCCCAGCAGACAGCTCTCTCTCCATTCCACTTCCATTTTAACAGTTTCATTACAGATGGATGTCCACAGTGATAGCCTGTATACACTTTACAGAACAGCTGATCTATTGAAGTGCTGCTGGTTTTGATTTGTGTCCCTGTTGCGCTGTGCCACGTTACAACACTTAAAAATCCCTATTATGCTGGGCCACACAGAGAGCTGACGTGATATAATGTGGCATGACACTGCATAAGCAAATTAATAGCTTAATAACATGACACCTGGTGTCCGCAATTACAGTGGCCACTGCTCATAAGTTTGGCTCCTGGAAAAGGCAGGAATAATGAATTATTCATCAACTACTCTGATCATCAGATAATTCAGTACTCATACCTCCTTTGCCTTCAATAAGCCTTTTCACTGTTATTTATAATCATCCTTTTGCTTTGTAAAGATAAATGCTAGGTAATTGTTAAATATCTCTGCCATTTCCTGAGTAAACTGAAGATACTGCAAAATAATACTTACTAATATATTTGCAATATATTCATTTTTAAATGTTTGAATTAAACTACAAGAAAGAAAAAGGAGAGACTCTCGACTAAACAAGAAAATAAGAGGCCCTGATCAGTGTAAAAGTAAAGCCTTGACAAAGAAAAATACTGATTTGTTGACATCAGTATTTTTTATAAGTCAGTAATGGTATTATTGCATTCTAAATATGAATACAAAATGCAGTGGCTCTTTGTCACAAATAAGATGAAATGTTGATGCCATTTACTTTAAACTTCTGTAACTATTATTTGGTTATTTAAACTAATACATCAGACTGAGATAGGATCAGTAACTGCTATATATACAGTCCCCACAGTGAATTCTCAGGGCCAGTTTTGCTACGCATATTAGACCAAAATATACTAATAAAAAAATCTGAGTAAAGGAATATGGCATGGGGAGTTTCATAAAAGTTAGAGACAATTTTATTCCAGCTCACTGAAGCTGTTTCTATGCTAATCTTTGATGCTATTGTGCCTCTTACCGTATACTGTAAGCACATGTACATTGCAATGAAGATCTTGAGTAAGAACAGGGATTGAACCACTACCTGCTGTGCTGAAAACATGTCTTTGCCTTTGAAAATCATATTCCTTCTGCCCTCAGTCTACAGAGAACACATACAAGCCCATTACAATGCATTAAAAAATGCACTTTTTTGGCTTTCTTCTGGCTTCTTTAAATTCCACATTTAAGCAGCTACTTAAGTCTTACTGTTTTCAAAGTCACTGGCCATCCAGAGCCTCCTCTATCTCACTGTGAATATTTCATTCTTTGATATTGTGTTTCACTTGAGAGTCTTATTTTTAGCATCCAAATTTCCAAATATATGTGTCCAATTCTACTAGTCATGCCCTGTTCTGAATCTCACTTGTAATATAAACCTTCATTCAAAGCATAAGATAATATTTTCATCGAGTTCAGTAAGCTTTGGATTAGGGTTATTGTGTAAAATAATTTAAGCCATTTAACAATTCATAAGTTTCAACCCATAAGAACTTTGATCAATTCAGGCCTGACTATAAGAAGTTCTGAGCAATTCTTGCTTGCTTCAAAAATCAATAGGTGGCACAGCAGCTCTCAATCTCTGTTAATTTGATCCACAAGTAAGAGCTTAAGAATTTGACCCCATAAGGTAAAACTTTTTCTGCATAATCAACATGCAAGACAACAGCCATATCTCTCATAGCTCTGCTGCCCCAAACCCTGTTTAAAAATTGTATCACTGTCTGCGCTGTAGATAACCTCAGGCTCTGTGGAATTTCAGGAAAGCAGGCAGAATTATCAAGTATATAGAAATGGTTTTCAGAAACGATAAAATGAAGCCTTTCATAACTAGAAACTTTCTGCAATACTGAACTATAAATTACTGTATAATAATATCTTCCCAAAGACAATACCTCTCATTACTATGTGTCTGTGGCTTGTTTACTCTGGTACCAGGATCAATAATGTCCTATCAAGGCCAGGAGAAAAAGAAGGGAATTTTCAGGACCCATAGCTGAACTCTTTTCAGGACAACAGCACTTACTCCTTGATACGACAAAGTAATAAGGTTCTCTACATTGATGCAAATGCATTCCTAAAGGTCACCTTAAGTTTAAGAAAGCGTTGTGAGGAAAATCTGATTTCTCAGTGCTGATTCAATAGCACAATGTGTTAGCACTTTCACAATGTGCTAGCACTTTTCAGGAGACTTTGCCACTGGCACTTGTTATTTTTATCTACCCACCAGGCAGCTCAGCAAAACCCAAGAAACAATTTAACTTTGTTCATTCTTCCCCCATGTGTATATAATAATATAGGAAGAAGAAATAAGGGGAAAACATAAAATGATCATTAAAAATGAATGAGAAGTGTGCAAATAGAAGAATTATGGGTAGATGGACTGTATCCTCATTGGCACATGACGTTTTTTTACTTTGCTGTAGGTTAAATGGAATATTAACTATTTGCTCTGATTAAAGTGCATTACGTTGTTGCACTGGACGAACAACAGAAGAATAAATTCTCAATAGGAGGTTAATACTGTGGCTGCTGCTTCTCCCTTGCTCCAGGGGGAAGGAAATGATCTATCTTTTGTTCTGCAACCTACTTCCATTCTGTGCTAGCTCAGTTGTTACCTGGCACATCAGGTGGAGCTATGACTCTGTACTGCTTAACTGCCTGCCTGCTCTTTACCCACCCGTGAAAAAAGTGCACACAGGAGTACAGCATGGTCTTTGCAATCTTTTTCCATGTATGCAAGTGTTTGGTAGTTTATTGATCTAATCTTAAAGCCAGTACATGAAAAGATCACTGTGTTTTGCTATTGACTTCTATATTACATTATGGACGATCACTATTCCAATACTAGTATTACCACTGGAATGTCTAGCTAGCGAAGTACATAGTTACAAAGCGCGCAATTTCAACTGCAGAATAGTTCTGCTGCCATCTTTGGGAGTACCAATGTCTTTTAATGGTTTGTTGCATTGCATGCTAAGGTTATAATGACTAATCAAAAAAGGAACATAGGTTTGGAGTAAGCATCCCACACTACACTAATCAGCAGCCTAAAGGCTCTCCTCTTTGAAGAAGGAATAAGGACATCTACATCAAACCTCAGTGTGCAATATTTTGTTCAAGTTCACATGTGACCTTGTTTCACAACTGCTTTCTCACACAGATAAGCAGAATTCACAAAGGAATTCGGTCAGTCCTCTAACAGAGTTAGGATATATGTAAATAAACAGCCTTTACATACCTTTGTGGTAAAGAGAAAATTACGGATGCCTTTAAGATGATATCACTGAAAATTCAAGTAGCTACATGTATCTTAGCATAGAAGACTCTTGGCAAAACGTTATAAAGACCAGTTTGCATTCCAAGTACTCTGAAGGAGATGGTCACCAAATGGCAACTATTTTGCTTGCTTTATTTGTTGTTTGCCTTGGGACCCCTGAATACAACTACTAGAGCTTTCCTAAACCGATGTATAACAGGAGTTCAGGCACAAACTGTAAGCCAGGGAGCATTTCTAGTTCAATCTGTTCTACAACTGCATGATCATATTTAACACTTAGCCAGCATTTAGTTCTACAAAGTGACCTTGCCACAGCAGTTGCAGCAGTGTTCACACAACACTGATATTACAAAGTAAAATTACAATTCATGGAACACACTGGTAGCTTCTGAAAGCATTCACGAGCACTGAAACAATAGAGCAGCACCATAGAAAACCAAAAACCACCTTAAGGCTGTTGAACTGCAGAGCTTTAAAATTGCTTTAATTCCAGAATGATACGGAAACAACAGATGGTTTGACAAACATTTTCCAGAAGTGCAGTTAGCTGACAAAGCACATTTCTTCCCCCTCCCCTGCCCACCACAACTTAACAGTCTTCTGATCGACGTGAAAACAACAGAGCTAACAGTAATACTCCAGAAGGAGAGCCCCTAAGCAATACACTGCATGCCAAAGTATTTATAAGGTGTGTTCACTAATGAGAAAGCTACCACAAGCCTCCCCTTCTGCAAGTGAAGGAGGGTGCACCTTCCTGTACTGCAGATCATGCAGTAGTAGGTCATCTCAAAGCATCCCAAACTGTACATGGCCACTGGTACACATAACCTACAAAAATATTCTGTGTGGAAGAATTTATGCCCAAGCAGAGATCTCAAGAAAAGTTTGCAGGAATGCAGCAGTAAGAGACAGCCCGTTACTGCTTTAGCTAGTAACCAGATGGCAGCAATAGTATGTCTCAGAAATAAGTGACCAGAACTGCTCAGTGCTAAGCCTCTCTATGGATTATTCTATCAAGAGGAAAGCACCCTCCTCTTTACACATTTGTTATACTTATTTTTTACAGAATAGCAAGAAGGCATGTGGGAGGGAAGAATACATTGTTGCTTAGCAATGAGATGCTCATAGCATGGCTGATTTTTAAAAGCTTTTGCTAAATATACATGTATAAAACAAAGATAAAACACCTCAAGTACAATGGAAAAGTAAAATTGCATTCCTTAGAATGCAATTACTTGGTTAGGCCAAAATTCCATGTCTCTCTGTATCTGGTATCCAACAAAGTAAATACACAGGAAAAGAGTATAAGAAATGTGACAAGTATGAAAAGTGGTCATTTCCATGGTATTCTCCCTTACTTGTGTCAGCAATTTCAGGACTTGCTGAGCCACAAAGTGCATCCATGTCATTACTGTATCCTCATGGAAGTATCCTCCATTAATCCACAGTGCAGTTATGCAATGTATTAAAAATACTTCCTTTTTTTGTGTTAAAACTGCACCCTGGTGGTTTCAATTGTTCCCTGGCTCTTTCATTGTTCCTCATTCACCTTCCCCTAACTAGTAGTTCAGGCATTGCACTCGAACAAAATATCTCCTCTGAACCACTTCGTGGCTCAGGCTTTGGGACTAACCACGCTGCTGGGTGTGCAGAGAGGAAGGAGGTACGCAGGAGCATCTCCAGTGCAGATGCTTGGCTGGGACCTCCAGCTGCAAGACAGTGCGGCAGCACCCCCGAAAACGGGAACTCCAAAGCTATGACCTGTCCCCCAGACCTCCCAGCAAAGTAAGATGCAAGTTTTTCCTCACCAGCTCTTCACTTGAAAGTATATATTCAAATACTTAGGAAATACACAGATTATACACCTATAATTTGCTAAAAGACCAAAAGATCCTACCCGAAGATCCTGTCAGTTGCAAAGTATATAGGAATGTCAGATTTGGCAAACTAACAATAAAAGCATCTATATACAGAAATACCTGCAAAATTTTCTCTTTTCTATAAAATTAAACAGAGTACATAATTTTTACTTAAATGTACAAAAAAAATCAATTTATATTGAAACAGCAGATGAAGATTTGGTTCCAGTTTGTATTTCTTTTCTCAAAAAGTTTTTTTTTTTAAATCTTAAAGTCAATAGAATTTACAAAAATCTAAGTTCATGACTTGTGACATGTTCCATAAGATTCTTTTCCGCTATGATTCACTAATATTCATGCTGATGAAAGAAAATCTTATCTACTTTTTCTGCCTAATTAAAATGTGAAGAATGCACAAAAAAATGAAGAAATAATCAAGCATATTTTTCTGGTTCTTTTTTGCTGGAATAACATTTTGAGAAGAGGTCCTTCTTGTTTTTACGCTATTAATAATCCTCCATTTGCAAAATCATCAATGTCTGCACAATTATAAGACTGTAATTTCAATTACTGGAGTATGAACAAGTGGGATGAAAGCATGAGTTATGAGGGAGAAACACTGCTTTTTCTTCAACATTTCACTATTAAATCAGGAAACTAACAATCTGTGAGTGGTAAATGGACTTATTTCTAAACAGAACATTGGGTAAAATTAGATTACACAGGCAAGTAATTTCTGAAGCTAAGCAGATTTGAAGTACTATCAGCTGGGTGGACAAGTTGCACAGCTGGTGTTCTTACGGGAGATTCTAAGCACTGGCAAAGAAGAGATACTCAAGTGAATATACAGTACTTCAAGTATTTTGGCTGCTACTCTACTATGATTTTCACCACATCTTCTGGCCTCTGTGATGGAAGAAGGGAGGTGACCTTTCTTACACAGATTAGCAAAAGGCATTATTACAAGTTAAGCGGAATTGAAAATAGCCTTCCTTTAGACACTGAAACATCTTTTCTGCAAACAACAGCAAATAGTTGCCACCATCTAAAACACAACTGTACACAAGCCTTTATAGTTGGCTTGCCATGCAAGCTGAGGATTTTCTGAAAGCCTGAAGTAGTAAACACAAAGGTCTGCACAGATTAGTGATGACAAAAGTGTCCGTCCATTGGGAGAAACGGGAGAAAAGCTAAAGAAACAGTCAAAACAAAATACACCACCCAGATCTCTCTTGTTTTTCTTCAGAGTTATCTATGGACTGGAAAGAGCAGAACTATGAGAAACTGACTCTAAATAAGTCCTGAAGTGTTGAGGGAAACAAGGTTTTCATCGCCTTTGGAAATTACAAAGCATGGCATACAAGAGACTCCTGTTCCACCTCTCTCTTTCTCTCTCTGCAGACAGAAAGTTTTGTCTGAGCTCTGTTAAAGAAAAGAATTACAAATCTCCAGAACTGTAGGAGCCCAGGATAATAGAAGAAGTTATAAAAATATTTCATTTTCAGTATGTAACCGAATTTCATTTTGTAAAGATCTGAAATATAGGCAAGCTACAGCACACAGTTGGCTAGTACTGCTTTACTTGCATTTGCTGCAGCAACTTCTGAAATAGAGAGGACAAATTTTGTTTGGAGTGCAATGAGCTATACGCTCTCATAATCAAGCTCTCTTCAAGGCAAACATCTCTTGTGGGCAATTTAAGAACAGGTAATTTGAAAGCATTTACATCTCAGACTTATGCTCTGTAAGTACTATAGATCTTAAAAAAAAAAAAAAAAAAACCAAAAAACAAAACCAAAAACAAACCCCAAAAAACCCCAAACAACAAAACCATTCATGGTTGTAAAAGCCTGCCATTAACAACCAGAAATATTTACTGTAACACATTTGATTTATAGTATCACATTTTAAAGACTGAGCTATACTGGAGTAGCTGGAGCATTCCAGGAACTGAAAAAGATTTAACTGTTTTTGGAACTGCTACCTTCAACACCAGAGAAGTATTAATTTCAGCAGAAAAATGTTCTGAACGTGATTTTTCAAAACAACCAAGTCATCAATACAACTATATTTCAGTCAAGCACAAAATGACAATATATAGTGCACAGAAGATGATTAAACCGATTGTCTCACAACTTTCTTTTACTGAAGCAAGAATGACAAAAAAAAAATCACCCATGAAGCAGTCAGGCAAAAAAGTTTTATCAGGTAGTTCAAATCTCTCCGAGACGAGTAACACTGCATAGCAGTTGGACTGATTATTGCATCAGTACAAATAATCTGTTGAAAAAAAGAGAATCTCTCTCTTTAGAAATAGGGCAAAAAGGTAAAAAATATACTTTGTATACATATAAACAACAATTTGGTTGACCAGCACCTTCTAGGACCCTTTGCCTTGCAGATACTATTGTTGCCTTGTTTTCGCCTCCTTGTGCTACTTCCCACAAGATGATCCAAGAGTCTATTTCCAGACATCAACAAAAACTGTAATGCTAGATCTTGCATGAAAACTGACTGTATGGGATATTTCAATTTTAGAATGCAGGTCTGAGTCCCTCTCTGCTGCAATTAGACACTCCAAAAGAATGCAAGAGAAATGATAATAATTTTTTTTTAAAAAGTATTTTTTAAAAATATGGACATATATTACAATAAATATTTTCATGTGCCCAAAGGAGAGCATGCATCTGATATCTGCCATTAAATTAAGCAGATGGGTATTCCTGGTTTTGAAGGCATGTATTGTCATTTATTCCTGGCATGGTTAAAAAAATCTAGTTCTAAATAGCCTGAGTGATTTTTGCGCCAGCTTCCATTTCTAAAATATCAAGAACCTGATAAGAAAAGTTATGAGGGGGAAGTTACTGTGAATTTGTTTTAAGAGGAAACATCACTATTTTTAATCCCTTGTCCTAACAACAAAACTTTGCATGTTTTAAAATGAAAACTGCAGCTTTGCAAAACTGAGCTTACAACTTCCAGCCTTCTAAATTCTGCTTCTTCTGCGTGCAGTGTTAATAACCATATAGAAGACAGATAATTAAACCATAGAAATCACTGCATTTCCACCTCCCATCCCTTCTTGGTTAAAAATGTAAGAAAAACATAGCAAATGAGATTTTGCCTCAAGTGTTTTTCCCCTGCTATTAAAGATGCTTCTCTGAAAGGAGCACTTGCTGTTTTTATGCTATTAATAATCCTCTATTTGTGACATCAGCCCATCCCCACAGCAACACACTGTGTTTCAGCTACTGGCTTAGATCCTCTGGTTGGTTTTAACAATAAGATGGACTAAAATAATGGAAAGCTGCATCTCTTATATGCGAGGTTGGGCATTTGTCTAGTCTGTGTTTTTGTTCAGTAGGTTAGGATTTCATTAATAAGAGGAGTGTTCATTTATTTAACGAAGTAAATCTGCATAACAGTTTACTGATACGGTGCCCGTTTGCCCTCACATAAGTAGAGATTAGTTGGATCAGCCCTATCATTTGCTAGTTAGTGCTATACATAGTCTGGTAGTAGCAATGGGGAGAGGATTGATGCGCCTAAGTGGAAATTCGGACAGCTTGTCAGGTGCAAACCTATTATGTTCTGTACAAATCTATCTCTTGGACAAAAAAGAAAGGAAGAATAAAAAAGAACAACCCCCCATGTGATATTTAGACTATTTTAGTGCTGCCACTGTTTAAATCTCTGAAATACTGTGTTCAGGAGTTCTCATTAACATGGATTTTAATGGAAGATATTTGTCTGAGCAGCTAAGTCGTTTATGCTTACATAAGGCTGCCATTTACAACAAGAAGTATAATAGCATCTTTGAGCTTTTTAATTAAAAATTAATTAGGAGATTTAAGAACAAACTCATTGGGGGTTACTGTACAATAACATGTTTACAAAATTAGGTCTGGGCTTTTTGTTTTTGTTAAGTGTTTCAATCAATTCTGTGTCTATTAAATATAATTACGTATGATGCTTCCTCAAAATTATAATGTAGCATTTAAAGAGCAGCTGGGAAAAGTCTGTAATTTTAACTTCAGAACTAGGGTAACCATTAAAATGCAAATAGGTGGAAACAGCAGTTTGTTGATGAAGAGAACCCTCAGCATAAACATTTTATCCATTAATCTTGAGATTACAAAGATTCCTTCTGTTTTATTACTACTTATTACTTTTGCCAGTTAGTTTCCTAGAAGATGTCAGATTCCCTAAAGAATAATTCACTGTCAGGAATAAAAGCCTGTTCTTACTGCATAGGATAACACAGATATAAACATTCACTTCTGTACATATATGTATGCTAAGAATATGTTATATGGAAATGTCTACAGTGAATTAAGCAGAAAAAAAAAGTAAAAGAATAAATTTTCTTCCTTTTTCATAATAGACTTACCACTTTGAAAAAGAAGCTAGGTATTCCACTTCTACCTTACCTTAAGCAAGTAGCTTAAATGGATCAGGCTTCAATCTTCTGCCCTGATTTAGGAAGGCATTCAACCATTTGCTTAATTTTATTTTAAACAAGGAAAAGAAAGAATGAGCTTGGGTTTCAGAGATGTATTTCTGGCCTGGGGATTTATTTATGCTAAATTTATTTATTCCGAAGCTTTAAATGGAGTTATTCTAATTTGCTACTGCTTCTGTGAGAAGAGAATTTGATCCACTGCATTCTTCAATGGAACTATATGGATGAGCAAGTAAGTAACGTATATCTGTTTGAAAGAACTTATTTCACAAATTTAAGTAAATTCAGCTTAACATCAGTTTATCCAACAGAACTAAATCAATATAGAAGTTTGAATAAGATTACAATTATGGATGTCACGCTGTGTTGATATCTAAAGAAAGAAATTTTCTAAAAGGTGAAGCATAAGAATTGTGCACAGGTGAAAAACAAACCTGGCCATGCAACAACTCGGTTGAATGCACAAGCAGAAAGCAACATGCAAATCAAACATTGCACTTTTGTGAATCATAGCAACACAAGTAAAGTACCAGTCACTGCGATACCAGTGTGGGCAAGCAGAGCTTCACCTGCAGTGTGGCTTTAAAGCTTTCCCTCCCAACATATGTCAGGAGAATATATTATTATGTGGTTCTAGGCAGTCAGTTCCTACATCGTCATTCGACTGTCAGATACTGAAACAGCCAACCAGCCCCCCCCTCCCCTTTGCCATTTAATAATGGAGGATCACATACTTAAGTGTTTTGATAGTTTTCCAAGGCTGTTTGGTCATTGTCTGCATTGTCAGCATCATGGTCTTTTACCCCGTTAAGACCATTTTTGGGTACCCTTCTGTTAAAACCAAGACAAAGTATTCTACCCTCATTGTTACCAAAAAGAAAACCCCCTACTCTTACAGTTGATCAAAGAAAGGGTCCTAAACACTCTGTTTAAAAAAGGATGGTGTCTAACTTCGGATTGCTTAAGGCTGGCTGTAATGTATATCACACAGTGTCTTAAACACTGGAAAAAAAGAACAGATTATTCCCTTCATCCAGATATGCTCTGCCCCAAGCAAGTACTGGTCAACTGATTCATCCTAATGACATCCTTTCTGCTTTCTTTTTATGTAAATGTTTTCTGTAATTATTTGTTTTCTTTTTGTGTAAATATTAGGCATGGTTCAACAAATACTTCACCCCACCGCCATATCATGCCAGGCTATTCATTCTTCGAGAGGTCATTTCCTTGAAGGCACTGCTTAGACTTCTGATATGCAAAAGCTAAGGGAGGGTTGTGCAGTGAGCAAAGAACTTAATTACTCAACTAACCACAAAAGGATTCACATCTTGTCTGATAAGTCTGTGACTCAGCCAAACAATTCATTAACAGACAGATGTTTATATTAGAGGTTGCTGGGGGATGATGAATCATTATTACACTTATAATGACAACGCTTGGCTTAAGGCAACCAGCCTTAAAACTTCATGAATTCTAGATTCAGAAAAATGTCACCCAAAAGGAAGAGGGAAGAAAACAGATTTTGCTGACAGAAATCCAAATTAGCATAACCCTATGACAGACAAACTTGTTCAGAGAGAGAATGGAACCATAAAGAAAAAAATTTCATTTCACTGAAGTCGGTGGGAGCTTTTGCAGACTTGGCAGCATGAAACCAGAAGAGTAACTTTCTGGGATTGATTTCTCCACCCTTTTTTGCCCCAAAAGACATTAATTTTCCTGAAATTCAAAAACATCATTTTAAAACGAAGGTCAATCACTGCATGATTACAGTGGATGAATACCCAGAGTACCAGAAGGGCTTTTAATCTATCAGGAGAAATGATCTCAAACAGAAGTTGGCTACTGATTCTAAAGAGAAAACACAGGGGACTGTGGAGATCAAGGGAGATTTCTGAGGACTGGAAGAAAGCAAGAAGGGCAAGGAGGAGGATCTGGGGAACTACGGGTCAGCCAGCCTCACCTCAACAAGGACAAGAGCACAAACTGAAATGCAGAGAATTCCATTTAAACATAAGAATTTTTTTTTTTTTTTACTGTGAGGTTATCAAACACTGGAATAGCTTGCCTAGAGAGGCTGCGGAGTCTCCATCCTTGGAGATATTCAACCCCTAGATGGACACAGTCCTGAGAAACCTGGTCTAGTTGACCGTACTTTAAGCAGGGTGGTTGGACTAGATGCTTTCTAGAGAGAGAGAAGATTTGAAATGTGACATATTTTGTAGCTATTAGATTTCTTTATTTATGAGCTGTTACGTACTTATGAAGTAAAAAGATTACTTTTTCCTTTCTGACTTTAGTATGTAAGATAGTTCCGTATAATCAGCATTTTCAATAAAGTAACAATTACTGAATGATATATTGTTGTCCAAGTACAAGCCTTCTGCTTGTCTTCAGCTGAAAATCAAATTACTTCAACAGCCTTATTGAACTTTAAATGGGGCAGAAAAAACAGAACCATTTTAAAAATTGTTCTCTAAACCAGAGCAATTTCTTCATTCCTCGTTCAGGTTAAACTCCTATTGCAGACACTTAGAGAATAGAAATAAAATGAGAACATTTACTCAAGCCAAAAAGCCCTAAAAAAAATATGATAAATCTAAGCGATGACTTTAAAAAACAATCAAACAAACAACAAAAAACCAAACCAATTTTATTGATGGAGAGAGATGCAAAGCCCTACTTGGAACCTCAAAATTAAACAGAACTAAACCATAGAATTGAATTTTTGGAATTAAATCTTAGTCCGGTGACCTGAGAGTCAAGGTCAAATCTAGGGCAAAGAATGCAATCAAACAAAAGCGATAAATGCCAACTGGCAGCAGAAGTGGAGCGTGGGCTCCTAGCAAACAACATTTTAAACAATTTTCCTTACTGTAAAATTCTGTGGCATGTGTTTATCAGGCTTGGGACACAATAAGTAACATAACGTTTGCAGCAAACATCTTTACTGCAAACTGCATTCTTTGTCTGATAACACTGAAGCTATTAATGCTTTGAAGAAATGAAGAAACCTGCAACATGGATTTCTACTAGCCTCTGAAAAGTAGACATTAAAAAAGTACAGTGAAATTGCACATAACTGAAAAATGTCTGTTCCCTTATGTGGGAAAAACAACTTTTTTTTTTTTTTTTTAGTAACACAGCCATTGTCTCCTTAGTGTTCAAAGAAAAACAGAACTAATTAGAAGAACATCAAGATAAATCTATTTTTTTAAGTTTTCCTTTCTTTAAAAGCAAATAGTATTACATTTCGCCATTTTTACCAATTTTGGTCTCTTTACACAGAAAAGACGTGCCAAAATTTTCAGAAACTTGGTAAAGAAAACAAATGTGAAAATCCAGAGTTGTCCATGTGTGGAAATGAATTTTTTGTTGTAACTTGCTTCCATGCAATAATGCTGATTTTTCATCTGGCTGTCACCTTCTCAGTACGCTAACCTTTGAAATTAGGATTCTTGGTTGTGCCTTTAAAATAGCTGTAAGAAGACATTAGTGTGAAAGTCTTACAAAATCTTGATCAAGAGGCAGAACAGGGTAGGCAAGAAGAGTAAAGAGGAGAAAGAGGCCATGCGTAGGCATTGTGCTGTGTGAAGCAAGTATTTTTTAATCACAGTTTCACCAGGGGATGGAGCTTGTTGTTAAACATTCCATTTTCAGTGCAATATCTTTAAACCAAGGCTGCACTTCTCAAGGGTACTGAGTGACTTTGCCATATAGTCAACTTAATTTGTCACACTTAAGTAGCTACCATAATTAATAGTTTAATTATAATTTGTAGAACCACAGAACAACAAGGAAAAAGCAAAGTTTAATAGTTTTGCTACCAAAAGGTAATGAGCTTCGGCAAGTATTCAGCTGATACAACCTGTCATGGGAAAGTAGTCTTCTAGAACAAATCGCTGCATGCAGAAAATTCTATACTGTTCTTTGCTGCAATTCTGATAGTATGTGGGAGTAAAGGAAATAAATCACAAGACGTTGCTAATTAGGGTAAAGGCTGATAATGCAACATTTACTGAATGAAATCAGACTGCAGTGGCTAAGTGGCAGACAGTAGTCTGCGTTCCTAAATAATCACAAGTGCTATCATGCCCTGGGCATGAAGCAGATGTGGCCTCCAAGTCTAATTAGACATATCTTAGACTGAAAGGTAAGATTCTATCAGATGATCAGAAAATACATACACCTACACAGACCTGGGAGATTTGGGAATTCTAAAACACAAGTTGTACAATTTATATATGAAATATTAAAAGAAAAATGCTCCAGTTTTCACTACCCCAAAGAAAATAATTTTAGCTTCCTATTTTCTTTCCCACAGAAGTTTCTGGGTCCCACCATTTCTTTAGCACTATGGCAGCTCTACTAAACTGTTTAGAGTCAAGTTGTCAAAAAGATCTTTTATGCCTCATCTCTAACTTGCATTTATATTTTGGGGCCAGAGAGAGAGAGAGAGAGAGAGAGAGAGAATGAATATTAGTCAGCCTAGTTCATACTCTGAAGAAAGTGTCAGTCCCAATGAAACTTAAGACTGCCACCTAATTCTCAGCAAAGAGTCTGTGCAAGGGAGTTCTGTTCTTATCTTTTTCTTTTCAGTAGTCTGCCATAATTAAAAAGAGTTATATCCTCTTGTTAAAAGCTCAGTTTTCAGAAGTAGAGCATGCATCCACAGAAATGTTTGCAGCAGCCAGAATCTATTAATTTACTGTTATTCACAGAAGTCAAAGGCGTGATTTTATTTAGTATTGTGAGGATAGAGCTGGTCAAGAGAAAGGTATTTTTCACCTTGAATAACTGAAACTTTTGTGAGAAAAAGAAAAGTACAGCCTACTTAGAACAAACTTTTATGATGTGTTGAAAAAAACCCCCAAAGTTTTGGCAGAAAAGTCTGCAACTACTTTTTATTTTTTTCTTTTTCCCCTGCCGGCAAATAATTTTGGTTAAAAATGTATGCTTTCTTTGGTCAGGAGACTTTCTGCAAAATACATCATTACTCCATATTCCAGATTTTCCACAGGAACAGCTGAGATGAAGCAACCTTCAGTAAGGGCTAGCTTTATAGGGAGCTGAGCACTTGCAGTCTTTTGAAACGAATATAGCAGCAGTAGGTGTTGACCACCTTTGAATAGCAGACTTACAGAAAAAGTCGTGTATCTGCTGAGGTATCAGTACTTCATCCCTTTTACTTACATATTTGATTCCCAAAACACCACTTCCAGGTATGTCATCATCAACAATTTTAACAACAAGGCTACAGATGCAAAGTAGCATTAAGTACCAAAAATGCATTTTACTTAAACAATATTTGATATACATTTCACTTCATACAGTTCTATGGACAAAAACATTGTGAGGTTAGAAAAAGATAAGATTAAAGACTACAGTTTTATACATGAAATTCATATTTTTGGGAGTGCTTAGTAAATGGTAGCACCACTGACATCAATATGAGATCAGTGCATTTGAGGCTTGTAGAACTGAACTGCTGAAACACACCATCTACATAATGATTAGACTTCTAGGAAATTGTATATCCTTGAGATTCAGATCTGAAGTGTTCAGAATTTGTTATTGGTTATATTCCTCTGCTAAATTCCCATGGGAAGAGTTTATAGGAAGCCATCAGAAAAACTGTCCAACAAAGCTGTAATAAGCAACAAGATCTCAACCTGCATTCAAACTATAATAGCAGTGTAGTTACCAAGCCATTCCATTTAGCAAATATGCCGTTCAGGTCTTTCATCTACCATTTTGAGACTGTCATCTCCTAGTTCTCATGCCATTTCTGCATATGAAGACAGCTGAAAAATTTCAGGATGTTGTGTGAATTTCTGCCTTCTGTACTTCAAAGTATCTGAATTAATGGAACCTACTTCACATATCTGCCTCTAAATACTGACATCCACATTGCTGACCTGCTAAGATGGTCTTTTAACCATTATCTTAGTAAAAGTTACTTTGGCAGGTAGTTTCAAGACAGACATACCTGGTGCTGAATATATTTGTGTTGCAGCAAAACGATGAAGGAAGAAGTTGGTCACCCAAATTTGAAAGCAAGCATCCTGCCAGTTGAGCTAAAAGGACTTGCTGGGTACAGTTGTGAGGAATGGTTTCTACTTGATCTGTATTCAATTTCTCAACTCCTGCAAAGCAAAACAGTAAGGGTGTAAACTAGTCATAAAAATGAGTTATACTAAACCAGCTAATTATCTAATTTTGACCCACTGAGACTGTTAATGAGTAACTTCAAGGGAATGGCATATTTTGTAGCAAATGGTACTCCTTGCTATGAAATCTGCAACAAAAGGACTATGACAAAGCCATATATCGCAAGCCAGTAGATTATTCAAAATCATGGTAAGTAATTAGGAAGAAGAGCTACACAAGGCAGACGCATTTACTTGTCTTGTACTACCTTGTTTCTGCAGGACGATGCAACATTGTCTAATCAGTAGTCTTAGTACGTGCTCATACCCATTGTTAAAGGAATAATTTTAACAAGATTTGAGTTTTATCTCTTGGAGTCACAATAATATTCCACTTTCAGACCTGATGCAGCCTAAGTATCTGGAAGACTTAGTTTTTAGGAGCTGAAATATTGCCTATGTTGATTATTTAATTTTTTTTTTTGCTTCCCCTATAATAAAAAAGATACATACGACATCAAAATGCACAATTTATGGGAACACATAAAAAGAGCACATTTTCCTAGCAAGTCACTGAAGTTTAATTTAGTGATGGAGGACTAGATCAAGGAATATATTTTAAAGCTGTTTTTCTCTTTCTCAAGATTTACACATCCTTTTCTTTCTGGAAGCAACCACGGTCAGTGCAAAGCTATGTTTTAGCATATTATACAGAGCTGGAAATAATTAACGCAACTGCTTATATTTTAACAAGGATAACTTTATGTAGTGAACTTATGTTATGGATGCAGAGTTTCCATAATGTTCAGTGATTAGAAGTTATCTGTTAAGGATTCTTTTCAGCCAGAAGTATTAGACTGATGGTATTATTCAACAGAACTTAAAGAAGACTTAAAGAAGAGTCTGGCTGCATCTTTATACCCTCCCATCAGGCAGATGTAGACAGCAATAAAATCTCATTCTTCATATTTTACAATTTTTTTGATTTAGTTTTTGTTTAGATCCACTCCATAAATATACACACGAGACGAATATATGCATAATTTGTAACTATTTACAAGTCTTATTAGGGCTTGGAATAAAGACCTAAAGAGAGATGAAAACTCAAGTTCAGGCTGAAACTAACCCCTCGAAACTCTGTAGGAACACTTTCAAAAACTAAAACCAAACAAGACAAAAATAGGAGCTTCACTGAAGAGCAGTAAACATAGACAAAAGCTTCCAATGACTATTCAGAGATTCATTCTACAGTCAGTGCGATATGTGTGTGCAGAGCATTTACTCCGGAAAATGACTTCAAGAATGCCATGAGATATGAATATTCAGAAAAATGTGATTATGCTTTGAAGATTTTGATGATTTGTTCCCAAAAATATCATGTGAGGTATGGTAGTTTCCAAGTTCACCTGGTATCTTTTCTAAAACTTCACTATTTGATACATTGCCTTTTCTTTGCCACTACATTAACAGAGAAATGATTATATTTTCAGCATGCCAGAAGTGACATGCTTTGCCATCTGCTTTAGCAAGGTTAGATGTTATACCAACAGAATCAAATTAAGATGCGATTTTGGAGTGGCTTAGACACCTAGCCAAATTTGCTTAGGCGAGTCTTGGATTTTGGAATAAACCTATAAAAATAAGTTGAGAAATTAATGGAAGGAAATCATTCAGATGAAGTACAGTTATCATACTAGTGAAGTTTGTAAGGGTTTTTAAAATTCCTTTTGCTGTTTGAGCCCTGCATATCTATTTTTTTGTATGATTCAGGTGGGAGAGGAGCATGCTAAGACCTTGTGTAAATAGAATGCTCATGCCTTCAAAGAAGTCATCAAGAATACCAGATCTGCAATAATATAGAAAACAGGTGCTAGTGTTACTGTTTTTCTGAGCTGAGGATAGAACTTCAAAGAAAAATGTAATGAATTAAGTTGGCTAGAGTAATTTGCAAGAAATAGGAAAATAGGAAACAATTTTATGATTTCCTGGTGCTTGATAGCTTTTATTAATTTCACATAACTTTTCTGCCGACATGTAGGTTGGTACAAATTAAAGCAGTCTCATAACTATGCTAAAACATGTTCAGTTGTAGAAAGCCACAGAAGGCCTATAGGAGGGAGGTATTCCAACCAAATGGCTCTTTCAGCAGACTCTCCACTTAAGCTGTTCTTATGCAGAGAACTAAGATAGATACTCGGGTGGGCTGTAACACTGAATCTCAGGGGATTCAGAGAAGCATATGCTGTTTTATAACTCTCATGCTTATTATTGTCCAAGCAAGAAAAATGAAGAATGCACAAGTTCCTCTTTTCACCTTTTCTTTCCAAGCACATTTCTGACAATTGCCAGGACAGCTACTTCACTGAAATTTCCAAATAGAGGTTTTACTGCATCAAAGGATATCACGGCTTAGCTTGCTCTGATGTACCCTTGAAATGCCACTTCACAGATTCTTGGCACAATATATTTGGTGAGTTCATTCCATAGCATAAATAAGCTATTAAATAGATCATCCCCAGGACACGCTACGAAACCTTCCAAGTAGCCGTTAGGGCATATTGTGTCAATCTGCCCTGTGGAGACATTTATAAAAGGCTTTTTTGCAGAGTACAATGTAATGGCTCCTTCAGGGAGTGTAAAAATGAATAAGATTAGTCACAGATGGAGTCTTAATAGTATGAAAAGATGATATATATATATTAATATATTACGATGAATTACCATGGAGGAAGAGCAGAGAATATCTAAACATGGTTTGGTTTATGTTATATTTTGGTAAAAGAATTCTAAAAGCATTAATAAAATCACCTATTTACTTACAGTGGACTGAATCCTGGGTTTTGGATTTTGCTTGTTTTAAATAAAATTTTTAAAAGCTGTAATTTTGCTCATTTTTTTACCCTGGATATCATCAATCAGATTAACTAAGACATCTGGGGGGGGAAGAAACCATTTGTTATGTCAACCACTATCAGACTGGTTTATTCAAAGCAATTGAGTCAGTAATTACAATGAAAGTAAACAAAGAAACTCAAAATTTGTTTGCTGGAAAACCTTCTGGCAGTGGTCTACTTGAGAATTGAGGGATTAACTGTGGGTAAAAAAGAAAAAAGCTGTGGATATTGATCTAGTGATTTTGAATTAGGGTTTTTATATGCCATTTGCAGAGAAAAATGTTTACTTTAGCCTAAAGCTCGCTGTCATTGGGATGGAACTTTTTCCCAAGGAGATTTATGCATGAAATTCAAGCATGGTGAAAAATTTCCTTTTATGGTTTATGTAAGCCATGTACAGAAACCTACATTTTCAGGTGTTAACTTATTCATAGATATTTTTAGCTTTTCATTGGATGTAGGGGAATGTTTTCAAAGCCACAAGCAAGGTTTGTTTAAAAATCCATCCAAAAAGTATCACTATGTACTTTTTTTGGATTGACGAATTAAGCGACATGCCAACATCTTTGCATGAAAGCATTTTAGTTTGAAATATTGCACTGAATTTTGAAAATTCCCCCCAAATCCAGGAAGATTGTACTTCACTATAATATGCGACAGAGAATCTACACTTGAAGATGCAATACAGGGGGAAAAAAAAAGCAACTTCCTATACAGTAGATGAAGTTAAAACATGTTGCTAGATGCTACCTAAAAATACTACAGACATAAGACATGGCAAAGGTGAGGCATCTTCCCTTCCCTCTGCAGAACTATCCTGCAACATTAAAATTCACAGTATGCATTTTCATGAAGCTGACAGATCCTACACATATTACTAAAATAAGTCTCTAAAAGAAGAAATGGAGAATCTCATCAGGCAGACTATGCTTGAGTAGGTTTTCTTTTAGGGTATCCCTCACCCAAGCCCAAATCTGGAAAGTACCTCTATTCAGAACAGGCCTTAAACAGGAGATTTCTTAAGGAGGGAGACTAGCTTGACAGCCAGGGAACTAGCTTCTCTATACCTACTTTCCCCATCTATAAAAGTGAAAAAAAATGACAAGAAAATGGGACATGAAGTAACTGCAGAACATGAGCAGACATCGTCCTTTCTTACAGGTGAGAGGAAATACATACGGCATTTCCAAGAGACATTTATACAGTATGTTTTTTAAAAAAAAAATCCAGTGACAGAATTCGTAACCTTCCTACTGAGACCATTGCTTATCTATCCTTACCATTAAAAAAGTTTTTCCTAATGTCTGTTCCTTGCTACAATTAAAGCTCATTATTTCTTGCCATTTCCACCATGCCTGTGGAAACCAGCTTATTTCTCTTCTTTTTGCAGCATGTAAAGGGCAAAAACTTCACTTTCTAGACTAAATAATCCGAAACCTGTCAGTCTTTCCTGTACATTTTTGGTCATTCTTGTTCCTCTCTGGCCTGTCTTCATTTTGAAGTAATGTGGCCAAGTCAGATATATTACTCCAGGTGAGGCTTCATTAAAGTAAACCCTATCAAAGCACTATGAATACCAATACATTAAAAACAGTTGGGCTTTCCCTCAAAATGCATATGGGAGCCTACACACTTATTTTTCTCCTTTCTGAAAAGAGATGCTGAGGATGCAGTAGACAAGGGTGAAACCTGCATTTCTCTCCAGCAAAATGGGAGCCCTCTATATTAGAAGCACAAACGTAGAGCATGCCCCATGGAAACTAGCAGCTTCTGCTGATCCTTGTCTCCTTGCAACCTACGTATTGTATTTCAACCTACCCACCCTTTTGCTTCCTTGGACACAACTGCTGTCCCAACACTCACACCTTACCCCCTGCCTGTTCCTAAAGGCTGCTGGCAGCCTGAGCTCCCCTTCTACTTTGTCTTACTGCTGTGAAGCTCTTACCTATCAGAGGTGCGCCAGCCGTGCGTGTCTTTACAGTCTTCTACAGAAATCCAGCAGCAGAGGTGTAGGCTGTTCCTCTGTCTGATGCAAAGTCTAATATGAGTTGCAATGGAGCAGGCCGAGTCTCTGTGTCCTCCTGTCCTTTCAGGAGAACCTAGTTCCTGTTCTAGTTTCCTTGCTTTGCTTGAGTGTGCAAATGTGCACAAAATGAATAAACTCTGAAAGGCAAGCTAGTCTGCTGCTGTTAATTGCTAGAGCACTTTCTGTCTATAGTTTTTCTTAAAGAAGCAGCAAAACAGTAAAAGGCAGCCTTCATATACATGCACCTGGAACTGACTTACTGCTAATGGTTACTAATGACTGAGTTACATGCAGCAAGTTAGCAATTAGGAACAAGGACTACAGGCAACACGGTCTTCCTCTAGCTAAAAATTAATTAATACTAAAATGAAGCATTTATTTGGGTCAAAGTCAAGTGAACTTAGGAACCAGTTTAGCCACTGTGCCATACAGAAACAGAAAAGCAAACAATGCCCCATTATTTTACTCTTAGTAATAAAAACAGTCAGATAGCCTTTACATTTCCTATAGCTACAATTAAGTTGATGGCAGTCAGGGTGAAAGATATCTATCCCTGTATTGCTACAAATTAAACAAAAATCACTTACGGAAAATTGTGAACAGAGCCCTGGAGAGCCAAAGAGCAGCTTAGCACATTTCAGAAAGTAATTTTCTGAGAGAATATTGCATGGGATAATAAAACTGCAGATAAGAACCCCATTTTAGTGCATATCTTTTGCCGCTGCTGTGTTGTTACCTCAGGATTATGGTAGTGTTTTGGGAAGATAGGAGACAAAAAAGAAATCCCAAAGAAGATGCGTGTCCTCATTACTCAGGCATTGTGATGAGGGGTGACATAAAAATGCCTGTACGCAATGAATGAGATACTCGGTGGAACCCTTCTGCCAGGTGTTGTCAGGTTCAATTACCTGGAGGCTCCAGCTGGAAAAATTAAACAACTCTGGCATGAGCCCCCACCCAGTAAACCTGAGAGAACTAAATTACCTCCCCTAGGTGCCCTTGACAAATAATAATTCTGAAAGCTCTGGCTTTACTGATTTAAAACAAAGCATGCTGTATTGAGAACAAAAGACATTTCACATAAACTACAGATAAAAATTAGCAATTTCCCCTAGGTAAGACCCTGGTTCCCTAGAGTATCCTGCCAGGAATTTTAACCTCCCCCCTGTAACCCTCACACTCTGGAGTAGATAACGAAGTCACGCTCATAACGGTAGTTGCTCTCTTGTCACACCTTCTCGTGCTGTTTGTCCTCCAGTACTGCCTGAACTCATCAGATGTCTGGGTTAGGGACAATGTTTGTCAGCTAGAAGTTACCTGCGCTGATGGAAGTCTGTGTTGCCTGAGTAAGGCCAGTGGTCCTGTGGGGCTAGGGCAGCTCTTTAAGTCCAGCCTGGAACACAAGCAAGTCCGTGTCTCACCTCTAAGGCATAGGCTGTCTGTGAGAGAGGAAGAGGCTTTGATCTGTTTGCGCTTACAGCTGTAGAGTTTACTGCTTGATTCCGCTTCTGTTAAAGCTCACAGCAAAGGCTTCAATTATTTCCGGCGTGTAGAATCAGACTCGTAATCTCTCCACTCAAGAGACACTGGCTCCAAGAAAAAGGTACGCACATAAGGACATTTAGAACAGAAGCGGGAGAAAAGACATGATGTTTGTCTCAAAACTACAATATAGAAAAGAATTAAGAAAGAGATGCTTTCCCTATTCTTTCTCCACCTGACCTGTTATTTTTGCTGTCTCTGCTGTACCACATACCACCATGGGTGATGCAGAACCGACAGGAGCCTAAGCTGTACGGGAAAACTGTTCACTGTGCAGAATGTTTCTTCCTCATCCTTCAATCTTTTTTTTTCATCTCAAGGAAGCAAGGCAGCACTTTTGCATAGTAGGACTGGTGAATAAGTCCTTTGAACATGGAGAATGCTGACTGTCTCAGGACAAAATTGTTTTGTTCTTCAAGATGTACCCTTTTACTGTGCATTTCCATAGTGGCACTGGGCAAATTGGCAGCAACAAAGGAAGGGTCAATAGAAGAATGCTTCTCACCTGAAAAGCCTACAGGAATAAATCTCACAAAAAGCATCAGCTTTCTTCCTGGTGGTTTGAGTCTTGATTCAGTTGTTGCAGTTAGTGAACTGTTTAAACTTTAGTGAAATACAGTGTATAGATAAAGCATATGTATCCAAAATTATACAGAGAAGTGGGACTGTTTACTTAAAGTTCCTGCCCAGAGTGCCCCATCTGTAAGATGTCTTCCTTTTTGGCTCTCTCACTGGTGTCCTAATCCTTAAATCTCACAAGATGCTGAATAAACCACACTAAACTTTCCATGTTTAGGCTTGGAAAGTGGATGTTGCCTGCTGCTAGGCATGCATCTTATAGTCTCATGTGTAAATCTTGAGTATCTAAACAATGACTCTGAAAGTATAAATCTCAAAGTACTGACAAATATTATACCTGCCTGCAAGGTTCGGGGAACTGAGCAACTACATCCTCTGAAACAACGTTAAAAGCATCTAACACCTCACTATGCATGCTTTTACAACTTAACTACAAAACGCTAAAAGAAGGTATGACAGTAAGGACAAAAAAGTTTTAGTAACAGTGAAAGTTTGAAAGAGAAACTCTCTCATAATGGTACCAAATGATGTAATTTTATTGAAAGTAATTTGATTTTGTTTTTAAAGCAAAACCATGGATGCAATTGAAATCTAAGCTTCAGTTAAATGACATTTCTAGTTCTCCTTGTTGCTAATAAAGGCTTAAAAATAGGATAATGAAACCAGAATAATCATAAAGCAAATGAACAGAATGCAGAGAAAACAGAACATACATATTAATTTAAGCAAAGATCAGGATTTAAGGGAAATTTGGCTGGGATTATTAGCTCATTTCAGCCATGTTGCAACTGCATGGAGCAATACCTTAGGTGTTTCCGGAGGAAAATACAAAATCTGTGCATGGAGCAAAGATCCAATGTGGCAATAAATAATCTTGCTGGACTTGGCTGAAATTTATAACTGTACAGCACAGAGGCCTGGAAACAGCAAATCTTCAGTATCCCAGTAATAAACAAAATAAACAGTGAGCTAGGGTACTAGTTTCCTACTCTGAAACACCAAAACCAGAGACTTTATGCAAGTCACATAAACCTCCTACTAGGAGAGGCAGGAGACTCATGCTGTGACCAAATCATGCACAATAATTAAGAGGTGAATAAGGGTAAGAAAACTTGGCCCTGAACAAGAACTGAAGATTTCATTTTAGGCGATGATAATAATTCGAATTCAATGAGCAATAAGATAATGTAATGAATAAAGGGTTATATTACAGACTGAATACTTTTCAGAAAAGGCCTAAAAATAATATCCTGTACATTAGTAGACATCTGCTTTAATTTTTGTTAAATTAAATACATGTTAGATTCAACTGACTTGATCTCCTGTTTGCTTTGAGAGCTGCTTAACTGATAAGAAAAAGTGACTTTTTGCATGTCTTCTGGCTTTTGTCATGGGAGTAACTTATTATGTCAGGTTACATTGTAACACATCTATTGTGTGATTCTGTGCAACAGATTGTAGCTTAATAAGGTAAGTCAGGAAATTCAAGATATAGGTTAGGTCTTTTGTGATTTGGCAATATCTTATCTGTCATGCTACTGGATATCTGAGCTGAAATAGAAATGACAGGGAAAAGAAGAGTGCAGGACAAAGATACGGTTTCCATAATGCTGATTTAGTAAACATCATCCTGCAGATTGCTCAGGCAAAGTCATTAGTGTTCCCAGGAGCTGTAGGTTAAGTCTGCCAGAACACAGAAGAAAACCTGTGTTGCTCCTGTTGCTGTCCATAGCCAACAGACAGACAACATCAGGGACTGTGCCTGGAACCAAGGTATGCAGGATGCTAGATTGTGGCATCTGCACCATTGCTATGAGCAGGGGAACACAAAGAAAAGGAGATCTGAGCAGCTGTTTCTTCCCCTTTTCTCCCAACAATACTTAGGTATCCCATTCCCTCACGCAGCACCAGATGATGCTCCTTGAAGAACAGGAGTATTAGGGATGGGATGTCCTTGTATGTCCATGCAGCAGGAGGCCCACAGTCTGCCCAGAGAAAGCAGAAACCTTCCCAGAACTGGTGTTTTGTTCTGTGCCTGAGATGGAGCTTCTAGGGAAACTAACCATCCATAGTCCTCTTACTGCCTGAAATACTGGCAAGCTACCCTAACAAAGAAGCAGTGGGCAGGGCTGGTGTATCATTCAAGCTATTTATTTTCATTTATAGCTCAGAAGTAGATCAGTAATAAACAATGTGCCAGCCTTAACAGAAGAAATGTCTGAACATTTACATTCTCTCCTTTCTACTGCTTCATCTCCACGCTATGTCACTACTGCCAACTGCCCGTATGGAGAGGTGTTGGCAAGGGTACGTGAGGTTTTCCTGTTGGGTCAGCACCCTCCTAATGTATAGGTCTGGCTCAGTTTTATCACCTGGCTCAGGGCAGAATAGATGCAAGGAAGGAAGGTGGAGAATAAACCAGCAGATGGATCAGGGTAACTACAAAAAAAACCCTAAACTGTGCTATAAGCTGCTGAGAGGAAAAATATATCATAAACTAATTTTTTTGTTAATCAAGAACTCCAGGATTATATATTAGAAATTTGTCAATTAAGCCTATAGTTTATCACTGAATGCATGCACCTTGTTGATTTAGCAAATCGTATGTAGTAAAAACTGCGAATGACACATTTGCTCTTCCAACACTGACCAGGAAACTGGAAATCATTCACTTAATGCAAATAAGACTTGGATATTCATGTAGGAATCTATTATGGGAGGACAGATTGCCGAAGAAATGTTTTATAACTGATCCAATGAGCAGCTGTAGAATACCTGTTTAGAGAAAGCTGCACCACTAGCACCAGAGAGAAATCTTACATGAAAAATATGTTTACAGTTACTAAACAAACTAAATAAGCTATTCAAGAAAACTACATTACAGGACCTTCTAAGAGAGCAAATTTGTATTTTGTTCTCTTCTGGACTTTTAAAAACCAGACCTGACAGCTACCGATTAACTGAACTAACAGTACATATCTATGCTGCCTATTAAAATCCTTATCATTATATGTCAACTGATAGATATCAAAAGGAAGGACATACACACTGAACAATTCTCTAATACTCTGTGAGCCTTATTCCATATGTTTCCTAAAATTCCTTATGCTATATTGGTCTTACACCATTATTAAAGATAACACAATGCCTCTGCCTCTCACGGTTTAAAGACATTTTTCCTAACATGCACTAATTCTTTATTTTTATTTATTAAAAAATGATACATTATTTGTGTGACATATCAGCATAGCTAAACAAATAAGTCAACTCTAGCACATATACCAGTCTTAATGGAAAACATGTTTATTATGCATGGGAAAATACTTTCAGAAGATGCTTTAATGATACCCTGAATAGCATTTTACTTTCAATCTGAGAAACACAGTTGTTCTTGGTATAAATTCAAATTAAGATTAGTGACCAGCATTGCCAATAAAACAAATGAATGGTTGGGGAATATTTAGATCTATCAGTGGAGTGCATGCTGTACTGAAACAGCATTATGTCCTTGCAGGTATAGAATTTTAAATCAAAGTAACATTATTATCAGTGTCTAGCTTCATGCACTTTGCTTCACAGACACTATTATGCATTGAGCAGCAATTAGTGAGTCACCAGGGATACCTTCCTAGACTCTTCAGGTCAGAAAAGCTAATTAACCTTCCTCCTGTATTGTGAACAGACTAACAATAATCAGTGCCAAATCTTATCCTTCTTTTTTTCTCCAAAAAAAAAACCAACCCACAAAAAAAAACCCCAAACCAAAACGAAACCTGTTGTATAATATTGGTGGCAAATTAGGAAAAAATGTAAAGAAGCTCTCCTGATAAAAACAGAAAATCCACTAAAGAGGTCAAAGAGCTGAAACTGTGACCCAGGTTTGTTTGTTTATACCAGTGATTCTTTGTTTAATAGATTTTTTACAAAGCTCTATGAAGGCAATTTAATTAACTATCCATTTACAGTACAGGTAACAGCAGGCACACAGTGGTGACTGACATGTGAAAACAACTGTATTTGCTTTGATGTGGTGTGCAAATGCAATGACATTTACAATAGCTGCCCTTAGAAAGAAGTAGCATCTAACCGTCCAGGCTGGTGACACAAAGTGACAAAGGTATTGCATTATGTCGGTATGCAGGATGTTATGACAGGTCAGGTGGGATGACACCACTGGAGATGAACTAACTCCGTACAATGGAGTATCTGCTAGTTTAAAGGAGACGGTACTGTATTTTGGAGGGATTTACCAATAGGTCAACTGTAGCAGCCAGTGTCTCCAAACAGGTGGCCAGAATGTCACTTCTAAACTGATGGGAAATAGTGGTTATGTATATTGGAGTCAAGTGGAACATACATCATTTTTGAGTAGTTTCATTCTATGTTTAACACCTCATACCAGGAAATACAGTGCAAAAGCATATGCTTGCACATAAGCAACTACTCCAGAGAAGCAAACTGACAGCCTGAGCCTTCTTCCATATAATGCCTGTATGATTTTCTTCGTGGCCTCTTCCCTTGCAGCTCATTCTGAAAATGATGGTACATTTTTTTTTTCCTACAGTTGTCATTTGGGCCTTCTTGCAGATCTTTCATTTAACCTATGACCATAATATGCAATGACCTTCCTGATGCAAGAAGAGGAAAACCTCCCAGCGTTTCAGCAGCAATGCTATGCCACCATAAAAGAACACTTGCATAAGAATCTCATTCTAACCATAATTTCAGCACCTTTTGTACAAACTGTCCCTGTATTTTATTTATCTTTAAAAAGCAGAGAGACAACTCAAAGCAAATCTGGCAACACTTGTCATCTTGGCAAGCCAGCTTTCTAACAATGGGCTCCCACATCTGGATGGATCCACGAATGCAGGAAAGGAGTTGCAGTTTTCCCTCGTTTCCCATGATGTGAAAGGCCCATCTAGGCAACGGCTACATTTCACTGCATTTGCATTAACCAGATTACAGCCATGGGGTGGATTTAGAAGGGTAAAGTACATAGCACATTGTTTGAGCAGGTCAGAGGATGTTGAGATTTTGACAAAAAAGGAAGGAAGAAGCAATGTGTATGTGGGCAATAGGTTAGAACAGTTGTTGTTTTTTTTCCCGCAGCATTTAAATACAGGAAAAAATCTTCAGATCCCAGTGAAATGTGCCAGGTGAACTTAAGAGACTCAATTTAATGTTTCCAGTGTTTTGCTATGCATCGAATAGCGTAAGTCTCAGGACTTGAATTGTATTAGAACAGCCCGGCATATCTGTAAAACTAATGTTTCAAACTCCTGTGTGATAAATTAAAATAATTCCACTCGTCATACTGCAAACAACTAGCTGTTCAGAAGCCTTTGAAAAAGTACTTTCAAGATAAAATATGTGCTTGTTGTTTCTGTGTCTTTTAAAAAAATGCTGTATCTTCTTCACAGCTTCAGTGGTAGAAAAACATTTCATGTAAAATGTGTTTTTCTCTGACATTTAGACGTCTTGCAAAGTGGTTTATTATAGATCTTGTGGACGTTTGGATATTTAATTAAATGTCAGAAACATATTCTCTGTCCTCATATGAATGAATATGAAGAGTTTATTTATTCATAGTCTATTTTCTGTTTCTCACACAAAATTATCAGCTGGAAAGTAAGTCATCAGAGACACTTAAAATTTTTAGGGGTCAGAAATCTAATTAACCTCAGCAACAGTGCTTAAAATGGTGAATAATATTAGACAAGTTCTTACAGGAATCTATAGAACCATTCAGACTTAGAGGTAATTTTGCAGCTGTTTTTTCAACTGACCTTTAATGTAATTTTCAAAACATCCATGGAAGGCATGATGTAAGAAGTTGAGAATACAGAAACAAGGCTAGTATTAATTTTAGTTCTTAGCAAACACATTTAGGACTTCACACTGCAGGCCTTAGTCTGAATTGGGTTAATTTCCAGGAATAATTCTGTTAAAGTTGTGTGCCAATGCTGTAAGCCCTGCTAAGAGCAAGGAGTGTGATACACCTGAGAGCTGTCAGTAAGCTGTAGTGAAATGAGGTATTTGCTGTTTTTTTATTCAATGAATGAATGAAGAGAAAAGAAGCAATAAACTGTAGAAGACTGGAAACTAATAATCTGGAAAGGTTTAATTTATTTAGGTTAGGTAGATATGACGTAAATTTGCTGTTTTGTCTTTAACTGTGAAAATTTTAACCAATTTGAATAAATCTAAATTCTCCTACATTGCAGAATGTACAGTGGGAAAACAGGCTTTTTATCTTCTGTTTTCATCATAATTGATCACTCTGTAATGATGACATGAGAGAATATCTATATTTTTTACTTATCAGCATAAACAGCAGCCTCTGGTTACTGCTGCCTGGTACCATCCTGTAGGGAAGAACACCTATCTCAGACCCGATAAGCTGACAAACATGAAATATTGAACAAAGTGGACTGTAAAAGACCATGTGACTGTAAATTTCCCAGTAGAACAGTGAAACAATGTTTCTTATAATTTAAGGGGAAAATGTGCAGATGGAAAATTGAGCAAGGTAGATAAATGGTTTTCATTCATGAGAAAGGGATAATACTATTGATGAGTACTTGTATTTGTTTCTAAATATCTGACATTAGATCGAGATAACACACACTCATGCATCAAAATTAATAACATTGCATGCAAACGTTACAGCTTGGGCTCAGAAATGTGTTTAAACCAAAAGCAAAATGCTCAAGTGTTTGCTGAACCATTATGTGGCTAGTTAAGAACATTTGGTCTAAATGTAGTACTGCAGTAACGACAGGTCCAGATCAGACACGACCCTAACTTCAAAGACAATCAATTCTGGGCAGTTTATGTAAGGGACCTTTTCTGTTTTACAGATCTTTTGCCTCATCATATGGTGTGAAATAGGATTAACCCTAAGAAGAAGAAACAGATACATTTCCAGGCTGAAGAGCTATTCTGATGAACCTGTCCATGAATAAAGATTTACACAATTTACGTCAAAAAGGATAACAATGCCAACTGGTATCTCCAGCATTAGGAAACAGAGATGATCACTATCTTCATTGATTGCTCTGGGTCGAAAAGAAGGCTGTTTGAAAAATATTATAAATAGTATACAAAAATTATGTCAGAGATCCTGAAAAGAAAGACAATAGTATTTCTAATAATGTCAAAAGCCAAGAGTTTCTTCAGATTATCCAGTTAATGTTGCACTGTGTTTTCTATATTTGTAATGGAAACTTTCACTGAAAATGATTTCCACATTAATCCCTCTTTTTACTGTCTGCAATGAAACAAAACTCATTCTAATTTATGCAGCTGCACCCAGAAAAAGCATGCAAAGTCTGCTGGGAATAGTTGACTAGTTTTTGTATTATTTTTCACCAACATATTGAATAAAGTTTACAGCACAGCAGAAGACTTAATTGTATTGAACATTAAAATCTTGTATATGTTATACTACAATTTGCACTGGATTTTAAGAGGAGATAATCCTTCAATATCTGTTTATGTGTGGGGTTTTTTGTACGCTGTGGTACAGTAATTGTTTAAGACTGACAATTTTTAGTACTTGCTATTTTTATTACAGAAGTACTGAACAAAAAACAATGGAGTTAGACATTCAGTTACGTATCATTTTATTAATTCTTTTTTCTACAGCAGCAGATGGAATTGTGAAAAGTAAAATTCTAGCCAAGCATCTAATTGACTAGGCACTGAAGTATGTATGTGTGAGGAGATTCAGCTGCAAAAGATAGAAATGTACTGCTTGAATTCTGTTCAGATGGGAATTACCTATCTTGTATGCTTTGAGCTTCCTTTATCTTTTCAGGGGTAGTTAAACCTAGGAAGTTTTAGGCATGTAGGACCTGTGATCTGAATATAGCTGAGGATCAAAGGCTGAATCAAAAAAAGTTTCTGCAAATTTTCCTTCAGGTCTTCCATCACCATGAGCTATATGTGTTACAATTTTGCATCTACTATCAGCGTGGACATCAGAATGATACCAGTACTACATAAAATAATGTTAATTATTAAACAATTAGCAAAAGCTATAATGTTCCTTACTAAGGAATTCTGTTCACTGTTCCCTACTAATTTCAGATGTGAAAAAAAAATTCCATAGTTGTATGAAATAAGGAAAATAGAATTAGATAATGTTGGTGTGAGTGTTCAAAAAAATCAAACCTAATGCACACATTTATGTCGTTATGTCTGTTCTGAAAGCAGTAGCTGATCTTTGCCACTGTACCAGTGCAGTACAGGTTGCTCTGGCAACAGGATGCACAGGCAACAAGATTCCACTCAAGGCAAAAAGTTTAAGAGGGAAATTTTACCTCTGATATTTGCAGCTAAAAATTTGAGCACACACTTAACTTTAAGCATATAAGTAGCTACCATTGATTTTAGCTCTCCCTTCTCACAACACTGGTCATTTACCTTGACTATAACAGAATAAAAACTACCCATAAGAAAAATCTATTCTACTGACTCCAGCAGAGTTACTCATCTGCTCAGGTTAAATGCCTAGTTAGGAAGGAAGATTGCTGGTGGAAATCTTTTTATGGATTAGTGTTAGGGCCCATTTTATTTAACATTTTAATTACTAAGCTGACACAAAAGCTTGGGACAATGCTTGTGACATTTGGTGCTGAAATGTAGTTGGGAGACATCATCAATGCAAAGGAAGAGTGGACAGGACAATTTGGATGACATTTAGAACTGGAGTAATGGAAACAGGATGAAAAGTAACACTACAAAATGCACAACCATTCACTTAGGGATGAATACCAAGAATTTCTGGTACAACCAGGGAGCAAATTAGTTTGAAAATGACAGAGGTGAAGAAAGACCTGTCTATATTACCTGATCACAGAATGACTATGAACCATCAATATGACTGTGGCCATGAAATGGCAAATATTATGTCAAGACATATCAGGAAACAATCTCTGTTGGGGTATGAAAATGAAACATTTTATGAGTAAGATGTTAATCATATGAGGAAGTCTGCCAGAGTCTGCTCTTTTATCCATACTTTTTGTATTTTTTTCGTTATTTTTCATTGAGAAAGACATTTATTGATACCTGTCTTTGTCATAGACACAGATATTTATAAAGACATTAGACTAGAATAAAGCTACAAAAAAGGTAGCAAATAAGTTTCACATGCATGGGTCTCACACAGACTAATGGAAAAAACTAAAATGAATGCTAGTTAACGTTGCCCATTGTCAAACCCATTCTCAGGGTTTATATGGTGTGAAAGAGCATCATGGCAGTCCTCTCTTATGACACAGCAGCTGTATCCAAGCCTAGTGGTTTGAAAATAAGATGAGGAATACAGGCCGACACATGGCAAGTTAGACATTTAAATAGAATCATAGAATCATTAAGGTTGGAAAGGACCTCTGAGATCATCGAGTCCAACCATTAACCTAACTGCCAGGTCCACCTCTAAACCATGTCCCTAAGCACCATATATACCTTCACTGTCTTCATTAAGCACCATAAATGTCTTCACTGTCTTCCAGAAGAAGCAATCATGATACTAATGCATGGCTGGGTCTTCAGTTCTTTGCTTTAATCTCTTTATTAGAGCACACATGCACCCCCTGCATACACATCATTCCACACTTCCACTAGCAAATGCATTTTGAGGACAGAATTTTCAAGGCAGGTTTCATCACTGCAGGAAAAATGATACTGGAGTTGATCCAATCTGGCCAGAAAAAACTGTATGAGCACACATTTCCCAGTGACATACCAAACATAAATATGAAGTGCTGAGCACACGAGCCGAGCAAATTATTACGCTTCTGCAAATGAAAATTGTCTCTGCTTTTTCCAACCATGGACTTTGAATTCTTGACTATTTTAGTTTCTTATTAGTACAGAACAATGATGAAGCTAGAGATCAAACTACAAGTTTGTTCTATGCAATCTTCATACACTTTGAAACATTACAAGGAAATTATAGAACTCTGATGATGATTCATTTGGACTTTTGATTCACAGTATCTATTTCTGTGACCACTATTGTCTGGGTGATAAAAAGCAACCATAAATAGCTGAAAACTGCATACTTTAAGACACAGACTGGGAAAATAAGGCCACAATTAAAATAATGATGGGAAAGCTAAAAAGTTTAATGATACAGGTTATGGGTTAGACTGTTGGACTATTAGAAGATTTCTTTACATATGAATGCATATAGTACTTAATGAAAGAAATGCCAGTAGATGGCACTCAGAAGTATGTAGCATGCTTCAGTTTTGTCATATCACTAAAATCTGCTATTGCTGTTCATGGCCAATGCTTTTCTTTATGCATTTCTTAGCATCAGTGTTAACAAAACCTTTACTTTTTAGGTTCATTACAGATACACAGAAAACAATCAAGCATTCAGAGAGTACGCTACTCAATATATATAATGGCATTGCAGTTCATATTAAAAAAAATTTAGGACTACATATACAAACGAATTATCTATACAGTCTTTTGCTTTCACTTTTTTTTTTATTCTGTTCTCTCATTTTGAAAAATCTACTGGTGAAATTCTGACCTAGTGGCCTAACAAGTTAATGTGATTTGCCATTTCACTAGGCTTGGATGCCATCTTGCTTAATGTGTTATGGTCATATGGAGTATAACATAAACCAAATTACCAAAGTCTTCGGATCTGTTTCAGTGACCCAGCTTTCTACAAAAAGGCATTTTTATCCTCTCTTTGCATGCCATTTTTCTTTTTTTTTATACATAACATTGCCAATTTAGCAAATGTTGACTTTGATCACTAAGTTGCATTACATGCTCATTCCTATGTATTAAGTAGGAAGATTCGAGATTGGAAACTACTTAAAATAATGTAGACTCACTGATCATGTCTAGGGGTAGATAATTCTATTGTTTCTAACCATGGAGATTAGAGTTACAAAGGGAGATACAGCCTTCCAGGTAACTTGTGTCTGTGCCATGGAAATCTTTACATGCCACTGCAATAACCTTGATACTGTATTCAATGAAGAGACATTGCAAAAAGTGTAGCCCCAGGGTTACGTGCTCATGGGTACTACTGCATTGGAAGATGAGTAAGAGATGAAATCCACCCTAGGAAAAATAGACCAGGTAGAATACCAAATGAAATATAGTCTTTTTGGAAAACAAAACAAAACAAAACAAAACAAAAACCAAACCAACACAAAAAAAACCACCGCAGGATTTAAAGATAAATGTTGAAGAAAAATCAAAATAAAGAGAGTTCCTTAATAGGTAAGATGAGAACGCTTACATGCTAAGTTGAAGAAGGATGTAAAGCTTACATATTGTTCTCCTAAAGCCTGCTTGGAATGCTAGCTAAATACTTTCTCCCAGTGACACTTATAAAAATGTTTTACCCCTTAAAAAATGCAACATGAAAACCATTTTGCTTTCTTTCCACACATACGAGTGGTATAAAATAGCCAAAGGAAAGCCACAATATGCTCAGAAACTTATTGAAGAGAATCTGGATTTTCAAAAGCTGGATTCAACATTCTGTGCGTTATGCGATACTCTGCTTCCTGGGGCTTAACCTTGTCCCAGAACTGCAAAGGTTATAGCTACACTAAGATCGTAGTGTAGATTGCTGACAAAATACAGTACATCTAGCTTTAATCGAGGACAGCAAGAGAATAGCAGTTCAAGTATTTGTGAAGTGAATAAGTACATAGCCAGGGTGTTCTGTGCTGAAGCCCACGTCACCATCATCAGGACAAACATGGACCTTTCTTATTTCCATAGTAAACCATACACCAACCCCATGCAGAGATACACATATACCACCAAAGCTAAGAGGCTCTGACTCAGATTAGTGAACAAAAGCCATTCTCACGATAACTAGTGACTGAAGCATCCCATCCAGTAACTGGTGGTTCCACATCAAATGCAGTCATATAAACCATGCAGAACACAGCTGAAATGGAGGTTTAAGTTCTTAACAAATTTATTCATGTTACATGTTAAACAGTAATCCACATTTGGAGGTCTCAGTAATGGCTTTCATTTTTCTATTAATTTAATTAGCAGATATCTTTGTTCATTTCAATGATCAATCCACAGACTAAACAGTCCTGCCAGCATAGAAAGGAATCTAAAGGACAGGTAAGCAGAAGTGTAAGACATTTATGACTATGCTGATGCACTACCTAAGCATTGTGTCAGATTGAGAAGCAGCAGGTATGGGAATTACAATAGTAATGCAAGCCATCTTCCTGAGGGGACAACTCCATTCCACCTAATCATATTTGCCTGACTGCTTCCAAAAGAGCTCTATTCTGCAAAGGACTGTGTGTTTTGATTTCATTTGTCCTTAAATAAGTAACATACCTTAGCTCATAGCACTTGTAGGATAGTGCTGTCAGATGAACTATATTAAAAAAAAATCTGGCAATTGTACTTCTTTTAGTCTGATTCTTGCATAAAAATCAAAGCAATTTTGCACAGTTTTGTTCAGCTGTGGTTTGATTCCTGCAGTTTATAGTCGAGTAAAATATGTAGCTACTCCCCCCTCAGTTAACAAATGAGTAAAGGCACTAAAATGACTTCTATTGCACAACTGAATAAAACAATTGCTTTGACAGCAATCTGGTAATTTAATTACAGGAAATGCACTGCATGCAATACATACACATAGGGTATAAAGAGAACAGAATCAGTAAATCATTGCACTCAATAAACAACAACAAAAAAATCTTAATTGTCCAGTTAGTACTCATGGGACTATAAAAAAAAGCTGCAAACAATGTTTGATCCTGACAAAGTGGTTTCAGTGCAATGTAATTTCTCTGAGAACTGTAAAAATGGTTGAGAAAATTGCTGAGATATATTTCCTTATTTGTAATTTCATGTACGATGTGTAAGAAAATGGCAGCTAGCCATGATGTTGAAAGAAGTAATTGCAATTTTCCATGCAAAATTTTGAAAGAAGTAACTGCAATTGTCCATGTTTCTTTCATCATTTTAAATCAACTACGATTTAACACATTGAGAAAAAAGACAAATGATAAACCACAAAGGAATGACTGCATACAGGGGAATAATGGGTGATACACACAGATTTCTAGCACAATATGTATACAAAACTTTAAAATTACATACAAAGCTTTAAATATTTAAATTGCCATTAAGCGTATTATAGTAACAACTACACACCATGTTCCCCTCCCATGATCTTCTTGTGGAAGCTACTGTACAAACAGAACAAATACCCCAAGATCTGACTCTAGAACCTTATTCTTGAAGTAGAATAGAAATGGTAACTGATGGACACAAAAAATGGTCGTGGAGGGTTCACAGAAAACAATGCAGCAGTACTGGTCAACATGGAAAATGTGGGGTCACAACACACCAGCTCTTCAGCTTGTGTCAAGTTTTTCATAAGGCTCAAGGAAGTGGAAAGTTTTATAAAAGGATTTGAGTAAAGTCAATTAAGAAAGTGGATGAAGTAGATAAACTTTCATAAAATTGGCACTATAAAGCTAATTTTATTAGATACATATTTAAATGTTCCTATTTAAGTGAAAAAATGGTAAGAACCTAACTGGTTTGATGTGTTACCCTCACATTGTTTGACATGTACTTTTTCTTCCAACTGTTTCCTTTTGTTTAACTCAGAATATGAGACCCTTGTCAGAGAAATAACTTTTACTCCACCTTTGCTTCTTGTCAACATGTTAAACCAGTTTTGTAAATGGAGCTCCAATTTGACACTAGGCTAGGTATAGCTCCAAAAGCTTCATAACTTTCTGGTTAAAGCAGTATGTAGTTATTCTGAAAGAAATGTAGACATACAGACTGCCAGAAACAAAGAATGCAGTTGTAAGCCTCCTCTTAAACGGGGCTGTCACGAGGGTCTCCCTTCAGTTTCCTTTCAATCTCACTTGAGTTCTCTGTTATCTCTACATCTACTTCAGCTTCTTTTTTATTATTATTATGTCTGGGGTCTACTTTACAAATCAGAGTAAATGAGCAGAAAATAATCAACATCTTCCAGGAGGGTTTTGAGAATCAGAGCAGGGTGTGTTAACCAAAGAACTTAGCCATCCAAAACCAAAGTGTGATTTGGCTACCACATCTAAGGTATTTCTTATCAAAATATCACCTCTTTTCCTGAGATCAATTCACTTCATCCATTATTTTTTTCCTTCTGGAGATTTTCTATTGTTTTGCTCTGTTTTGCAGAAATATTCAGAAGGGCAAGCACTTCAGCTGTTTTCTGTTTAGTTCTTAATATGACTTTCAAGATCATTTGTATTATATTGTGGTAGCACGTTGTTTCCTGGTCTTGAATTGGGACCTCCCTTTGCTACATAGTGTGCAGACACTGCAGAAAAGACTGTCTTTTCCCCAAATCATGCCAGCATAAATTAACCTTCCATAAAAGCCCCTTTCCTGTAATTTTATGATCTTGAGCATTGCTTACTCTCTGAAGAACGATCATCTCGGGGTGTCTAGAATGGGGAAATGACATCAATATATCAGCTGATGTTTTAAGAGAATGTTTGCATAGACAGGCTATGCTGAGGTGGACAATATAAAAGAATGAGAGAGAGATATCTTTAAATTTTAGAGACGAGAACTGTTTGTCTTTGTATACAAGTATTGGAATAAATGTGAGCCAATGTCTTATGTACTCCATCCTAGTCATTTTAACTCAGAGAAATTGACTGGAAAATCAACTGGTGTAGGTAAATTGGGTTAGCAGATAATAACAATGCAGATTTTAAATGTGTTTCATCATTCTGAACATGTCTAGATTACAGCAACTCTGGCTTCACTATAATTATAAACCTGCATTTTTCTGTGTTGCATATTGTATTCTGGATGCTGCACTCAGAATTTAATTGTCCTGTGACCTCTGTCCGGGGGAGCTAGTGTGGAAATCTGTTTTTTCCTCTCTCCCTGCTTATTGGTGATAGTGCTAATGTTGTGGGTTAAAAGCTCTGCCTTCCATACAGTTTATGAGGTAGTTATATAAATACTCAGATAGCATCAGATCAAGCAAGACAAAGCACCAACTATTCCCATTAACTTGGACTATATATTCAAATCTTAGAACATAAAATTAAGCACCTGTATTGATATCCACTGGGCTTTGTTGGCCCAGTTTAACCTCAATGGGTGCTGGGAGAACTCAGAACTGCTAAAATCCAAGTCAAACTCCCTACATACAGATTAAGCATCTAAATATTGGTAGCAAAGTAGTCCCAACCCATTAGAAATTGAGGTCTCTTAATGATCACCTAGATACTGGGAGCTACATAAATAGCTAGGTTTTTGCCTCTCATATTGATAGACTCTATACATCATACTCTTCTGTTGGCATCAAGAGAAATTCAAGCAGTCATCGACATGTGAGCAGAGTCAGACATTTACTGAAATTCCCCTCATAACTGTTTTAGTGGGACCAATCAGTAACAAGTATATATAAAAACATCTATATAATTTTATTTTAAAAGCAAGATATTAACAATGCTAAACAGCACTTGAATCCCTTAATATTTTACTCAACCTTAATAAGTTGCTGCTATATTTTTTTATTAAAACAAAATTTAATCCCAGACACATACGTGTTACTAGCAAATCGTGGACTAAGTTTTAATAGGCAAGTTTTAAGCCTCTGAAAGCTGGGATTTATAATAGAAATGCAGACTAACTGCCATGAATAGAGCCATATAATATAAAAGAACTGTTACTGAAGAACACATATTTTTTATGACTAGCTCCTTATTTCAGCAACTTTTTCTTTCAAGTATCCCTTCTATAATGGAATAATTTTGTATTCAGCAGTAATCTTCATGAATTCACTTGGTATTCATGTAGATGTCACATGTATTTCCACTGATTTTTCCACTGCTGTTTAGGATTAGTTAATGGGCACTTAAAATAGAGTGTTACTCCTGTGGGAGTAAAATAACTTCAATCTTGGTGCACATGTTTCCAAGTCGAAGTATAAACGATGACATTATATTGAGCAGAGCTCAGTCAGTTGTTGGCTTTTCAAATAATACGCCAACAGCCTTTTTAAAAAAATAAGGGGAGGGCAAGTAGAAAGATAGCTTTTTATCTCTCAGAAAAAAAAAGCCCACTTATGAATAAAATAGTTGCTTAGTCTCTAAGTACAAGGAGACAGATGTTGCTGTAGATCAGTCCGGCTGCACTGAGGTCAATAAGGCTATGTTAATTTACAACTATTTGTGAAGGTATGTTTTGTTCAGTTACTTTCTGATTGTGATGGCTCGTCTACAAGCAATTATCTTGTATAGTGGATTCAGTCATTTTACTTGTTTTCTACCTTTCTTATTGGTGTGTATTACGGTGGTAGCAAATATAGTTTACAGCCAAGGAATACGCTCTCACTTGTGATTCATTGATTAGTTCTTATAATCTGAATTCAAGTATGATGAACAACTCTTTTCAGGCAACTGAAAATATCTAAGGAACATAAATTTATCTCCCAACACATTTTCTTAACAAATACTGTATATGACCATTAACTACTAGTTTGCCTCAAGGTTTTTGCTCTTCTATTGAATGGTACAGCAGAAAATTAATACAAGAAATGAAACAATTCTAATATTCCTTTTATAAAAGATTTTAAGGCTAGTTGCTTTAAGCACTGCAGATGCAGTCTTTAAATAGGTCATCATTAAAGACCAGAATATTCCAACAGTTTTGTGAAGTGCCATTTGAGACATCAATACGAATTCTGAAATAACCTTTTAGTTTACAGTTCAAATTCTCCGATGAATAGTCCAGTACTCATAATATTCAGGCTTATAGAAGGGGAAAGATGGTGTAACAATAGACATCCTAGGCACTGTAGCCTTTCTGGATGTGGTTACATGTGTTCTTGCATGCTGTGGGCTCAGTAAAGATGGGTGTCTTGCCAAGAGCTGGGAAGGCAGATACCATACAGGGCGTACGGAAGAGAAGATGCACAGCCTTGTTTTCAGGGGCAGTGGCTTTTCAGGGCAGGCAGGCACGGACAGGCAGATTTCTGATTTTGCTTTTTAACATGTACTGCAAGCCAGCTCCTCCCTTAGGTTCCTACATCTATGAACAGAGGCATGTGTGCTTTAGCTTGAACATATCTACCTTAGGTCTCTGAGTGTGCGGGAACTACCGGAAATATTCAGGCCTGTTTGTGACTGGCATACAGTTGGCGGCTTCCCACACCGCCAATCTTTGCTCATGATGACATGCCTCTGAACTTCCCTAGTCACTCTTTAGCATACCCAGGACTACTGTAGCGTTCCAGCAAAAGGGGATCACCTTTTACTCAATTCCTATTCTGGGTACAGGGAAAGGAACGACGCTATTACTGAACTACCCAAGGTGCCCATGGCCTGACAAGGCATCACCGTACCTCTACTACACCCTAACTACCTTTCCTTTGGCTAGATTCTGGTTTTAGTTTCCACATTAAGAGTCACTGCTGATGTGAATAAGGACGATAGGGGGGAATATAAGCATTTATTAATGCTTTGTGCTGAATTTCAAATGATCCCAAAGAATATGGATGCTAGATGTCCATTAAAATTAATAGGAATTGGCATCCACCAAGTCTCAGTGGATGTCTCAGCTCTAACATTCTGTTTGTTGGTTTGGTGGCTTGTTTGAAGTGCACGTACCCTGAGCTGCATATTGCTACTAAGATCTAACATTGTTTTCACCAAGACATGGTAACTCTTTCTGTATTTGCACTGATCTTTTCTTTTTTATCACCCTGCACACCTTGGGTCAATTCTACCCCAAGAGTTCATTTCAGACCACAAGTCTTTTAAGCTGACTCTGTTTATTCTCTTAATAGAGTAGCCTAGGGGATGTCATTGTCCCACTGTTTTGTTACTAGGATCCTGTCATCAGTTTACACGTTTGATAGATGAAGCTATAGAGAATTGTAATATTATTCATATTCACATCCCTGAGACATACAAACTGCAAATTGAGACAGGAAACTTCGAAAGCTCTCCCAAGAGGCAAAATCACTTCTTTTTGCTGCTGATTATAAAGAAGATTGGCTGGCAGATGTTAATATTGGCAGTTACTCTCTGACAAATTTTCTCTAGGTACAGCTAATCAATTTTTGCTGCATGGAATGAGAAATGGAGCTTGAATATTCAGATGTCTAGACGTGTAAATACATTACCTTTATAAATAGATTTAAATGATTAATATCTATGAAAAAATAAACATGAAAAATGGATAAACTAGAAGTGTTGTGTGAAGATTCATGGACTATTTAGATGATGGACAGCAAAATTTATCTATACATTAGGAGAACAAAATGACCTATGCAGTTATCACATATGCATTTATAGACAACACTGGTCTTTCTAAAAAACTCTCTTAACGTAAAAACTCTCTGACCCTGAAGACAATTTAAGGACCGTTATTTGAAACAGACCTGTTCTAGGCAGAGATATTATCACATAATATGGATAATGCAATTTGACCTATTAACACTGTAGAAATGGATGCTTTCTCTGTGCAGGGTCCTGCAAATACTTAAACTAATTTAATAAACGCAAATGGGATGCTCTGAAGGCTAAGGTTTTTGGGAGTGACAGAAGCGATCCCATAATTGCAACATGATTATTTAATTCATAAATGTTCTTACTTCATAGAGATTGAGTACAATTCTCTGGAGGAAAAAGATGAAATTTCCTCCCTAGAGATTAGCTGTATCATCACAGTGACCATTCCCTGATGTGTTATTAACTGCTTTGATCTGCCCATGGGAGAGGCTCATAGCACTATCGTGCATCCCCAACCAAGCTACCCTGATAGTTTTACACACCAAATCACATCAGATTCCCATAAGTGACTCTGACAATCCCTGGCGGACTGCCACAGAGTAATTGTATTATCTACAGGTAACACAGAAGATACTACCTGCTTTAGCAGCATATCTGCTCACTTAGCTATGGTAATATGATTAACCTTATTATTTCTGAATCAGTCCACTGTGGCAAACGATGAAGCACCATATGGCTTTCCGAGAATGAAAGCAACATGTCTGTGTGGTGCAAGAAATTTTTCTGGATGGGTGGGTGAATAATGTATTATGATTCATAGTTAAATACCAACCTAAAAGAATATTCTTTCTATGGAGACTATTTAGACTGTTTCTATATTTTATAAAAGGCAATGGATCAAAGAAGAAGTCTGAAGCAGCAATGCGTACTTAATGACCTGTTCCAAGGAGTAAGTTATGGCTGGAATTGTCAGGGTATTAAACTTAGTAGAGCAGAGCTTAAGCAACAGGGATGGAAATTTTCAAAATATAGTTCATTCTTTTACAGTGACACAATAGTAAAATAAAGTAACCTCTGACAATATGATTTATTGAAGAAACTAAACAAAAGATGTTGGAGCTGCTGTGTACCAAAGTTATTTAGCTGTTCTATTACTTTTAATGAATAGCCAAGATCAGTGAATATATTCAGCAAGATAAGGCTCAGTGCATTTCTGATAAGGGGAGAAAGGTAAAAAAAGAAAACCTGCATCAATTTTTCATTCAGAGATTTATTTACTGGAGGTTTATATATATATAAAATCCCAAACAAGCAGCAAAATGAAACATCCTATTTTCTCTCTGGTCCTTTTATCCATTTAGAACCAAGGTCTGACTGGAAAAATATATTTGCGTGATAATGTTTCAGGAAAAGGTCAGATAAAAATCAGATGAGAGTTTCAGAAATTCACAGGTGTTTGTGATATGTTTCTCTGTTCTCAATGGGACATGAGGCTAAGACAAATCATGGCCTTTACTTGTAGCAAGTGGCTGAGAAAGGCATTTTACAGCAATTTTACCTGAGCAATGACCTATGGGTTAATCAGTAAAGGACTATCATTTTTATTAGGACTAAGCCTTCAGTGACTGAACAAGCCTGAGTAAGTGGTCTTGCTGTCCTCAAATTGTACGGTGTATAAAGACCATGATGGCATTCCCTATCTTGGCTTATTTTGCCAATTTGAACACTTGTAGCTTTCCCACTAATGAGGGTGAGGACATGACCTGCCTGTTTCCCAAAGATGACACGACTGTATAATTATTTTTGTGTGGAGCCACTTGAAAGTGGAACATCCATTTCCTTATACTGTATTTTCTTCTTTCCCTGTGTCCCAGGGAAATACTTGTTGCAGGTGCTAGACAGAGTAACAGAAATGAAGCATTTCTGTTGCTCTTAGATGCACAGCTGCATGGGATGTTCCATGAGTTGACTCAAAAATTATTAACAATGAAGGTTTTTTTGACAGCTGAAAAAATACATCTGTTAGAACTCATTTGGGCCTCCTAAAAATATAGGTGTGTATAAACATAGTACACTAATAACTGTTTTTAAACTGTTAAAAGATATTGAATAGCACATTGATGATTAATTTAATAAACTATGACATACTATTAATTTGATGACTAAAATCAGCACTGATCGCAATTTTAGTAATATATAATAGCACTCTTTTCAGAATGAAACCACACAGTACCTCAGGTACTGTAAACTTATATAATGAAAAGATGGTCTTTGCACAAAGTAGAAGATAGATGGTTTTAGTAAGAGTAACAGGAATGATACCGTTGTCAAGCTCTTTACACAGAATCATAGTAGATGCAAGTTACAAGGAAGAGTTAGAGGGCACTGTAGAAACTTCATACACTTTCACAGGGATAACATTCCAGGCACACAGGGAAACAAGAAGATGCTTGTGGGAAATTCTACTAAAAATCTCTTAAAGCTGGCATCGTTGGTGAAACAGAGGGAGAATATGATGACAACATGTAAGATCTGGATAGACTTTATTAATAATCCATTAAACAGCCTCATAAATATATAAAGAGCTACGCAAGATGTAGATTAATATAGTCCTTCCTCCAAAGAGATCATTCAAGTACCTCGGTTCTTCTCCCAACTGAAGTAAATGGCAAAGCTCTCATGACTTCATGCCCAGTCAGAGACATAAAAGCCAAAGCATGATACAGTGTTTTAGAATGAGAAAACCCTTTCTTTTTTAAAAGAAAAAAAAAGGCAAAAAAAAGAATTCTTGGAAACCAGAACACTTCAAAAAATATCTGCAACAAGAAAAGAGAGCAGGAGGTAGACTTTCTGAATCACAGGTCTGCATGAAGGACAGATCCAAAGGATAATCTGAAAGACAGTTTAGGAAGTTACACAGTTTAGAAAATCCAAGCTCTACGGCGTCTGTAAAGTTCAGTGTTAAAACCTTGGCTAACAGTCATTCTGGAAGAGATTTCTTCTGTCACTATGAGACCTGAGGTCAGATTTGACCAGTCTGATACAGGATCTGACTATATTAATACTGTCTACTTATAGCAGTTCTCCTTCTTCAGCCCTCCAACCCCCATGAAGGAGACACTGTGATTATTACAGCATATCTGAGACCCCTGTGGCTATATTTTGCTATTGATCCAGAGCTCTCACTGACATTAATGGGAGCTTCTGTTCATCACGGATGGAGTACAGTATGGGTCTTTAGAGAATCTTGCCAATGACTGTAAAATCTTTTAAAAACTATAGTAAAATAACAATAAATATCATATTTAACAAGCTATAAAATAAAGAAACAAGACAAAAATGCAGGTGAGTCTTCTATCATTTATACTCCTGTGTCATGAATTACCTGTAACTTTATAATTAATCTTAACTCTGCATTGAGAATTGACACTGTCAAACAGTTTAAGTCAGTTAAATGGGAAAGCAGAGCATTCTGTCTGTTTAGGAAAAAAGTCTGGTAAAACCAGTGAGGAAGAAAAGGTGTAAAAGATGTGTAATGGTTAGCAATTAGCTGTGGTAATGCCCTTGTAACACTTCAGTGCAGGGGCTTATCCATCTCACAATTAACACATCAGCTAGGGTCCTACATTCTTCAGTGACTGAAAGTTCAATGCCTGTCCTATTGTCCTCAGAAGACAGTAGTTTAATGGGTGACAACATGGGGAAGCTCAGCATCAAGATACTCGAGTCTGTTCTGCTTGAGTGCATCTCTGTGACACTGAACACGGGACTCCACTTCTCGGTAAAGAGAATCCCTAGTTTGGGGACAGCTTGGAGACAAATGAACTGAGAACTCGGTGAACAAGAGAACATGGGGTTTCCTGTCTTGTCATCTTTCCTTTAAAAAAGGCTGGCTTGACTCAAACAATTCTGTGGTTTATCTTGTTTCTTTAAGGAGCTGTATATTCCAGCAGCTCTGCAATAGTTGTGTCAGTGCTTCCTGAAAGTAACATACACAGAATACATCAGCTGGAGGTGTTCATTATTGAGCCACGATTTACTCAGTAGCTTGTGAGGTCTCCTTGCCACTGGTCAAGTGCAACATGGAAACGCAATGCAGCTGGCAATGTCATACAACACTTGTTTAATGGCAGTAACACATGCCTCCTCTGCAATCAGATTTGTAACAAGTGGTAGTGTCTTTGGGAGAATTTGGGGTATGTTTGCAATTTACCCAAGTAGGTCCATTGCTCTGATGCTGCGATTCTTCAACTTTTGGAACTTGCAATGCCCTTTCGACTCATACGTCTTTGTACAGCTGCCTGAACTGTTGCCACCAATTAATGACAGCTAATAGGTCCCTGACTACTGAGAGCACTGGAAGCCAGTAATTACAGCCTGTTCACACTCCTCTGCCCTGGAGGGGCAGAGATGCTGCTGACTCTGCTGAGTAACATTTTATGACCCCTTTTAGAGACTTGTGAAGGCTGTGATCGAGTATTTGAGAGAACATTGATCTAGTATTTATTAAAAGGTATTTTGTAGGAGTGTGTAAAACATGCTTTGTGTCCATTTATAATCCTGCATAGTACATGGGCTGAACCACATCTTACAGTTTTATTTTTAAGAAAGAGTTTGGCATATCTAAACTATGCCTCTTTTTCCCCTTTTCTGAGTGCATCAAAAATAAGCAGTGGTGTCAAATTGCATCATTTCCCATCACTGAAGAAGGAGCAGAGGTGAAGCTCTAGTTTTCATCTGTGCTGCTTTAAAACCAGATCCTGAACCCTGTGGTACTGCTGTATTGGTTAGCAAAGAGTTTTCTTCCTGCCCTGGATTTGTCTCTTGCATGATGGGATGATATTTAAGGAGGGGAGCAGATTGTAGAGTTTTTGTAGCCATCCTCCCCAAAATCGCAGTCATTACTACTCAGATGGAGTAGTAAGCAACACTAAATGGGTTACTGGCAGAGGTTATTTCTCCTGCTACAGCAAACTAGAGGCTTCATGGAATCATGGAATCACATAATGGTTGAGGTTGGAAGGGACCTCTGGAGGTGACCTGGTCCAACGCCCCTGCTCAAGCAAGGCCACCCAGAGCCACTTTCCCAGGACTGTGTCCATATGGCTTTTGAATATCTCCGAGGATGCAGACTCCACAACCTCCCTGGGCAACCTATTCCAGTGCTCAGTCACCCTCATAGTAAAAAAGTGTTTTGGGATGTTCGAATGGAACCTCCTGTGTTTCAGTTTGTGCCCATTGCCTCTGGTCCTGTCACTGGGCACCACTGAAAAGAGCCGGGCTCTGTCCTCTTTGCACCCTGCTTTCAGGTATTTATATATATTAATAAGATCCCCTGCGCCGAGCTGTCTCTTCTTTAGGCTAAATGGTTCCAGCTCTCTCAGCCTTTCCTCATATGAGAGATACTCCAGTTCCTTAATCATCTCTGCAGCCCTCCTCTCCAGTATGTCTGTGTTTCTCTTGTACTGAGGAGCCCAGAACTGGACATAGTATTCCAGGTGTGGCCTCACCAGTGCTGAGCAGAGAAGAAAGATCACCTCCCTCAACCTGCTGGCAATATTTTGGCTAATGCAGCCTAGGATACCATTAGCATTCTTTGCCACAAGGGCGCATTGCTTTGGGCAATGACAGTGCAAGGGCACTGTGACTTTGTGAATGACAGCTGAACTCACTGACCAGAGAGTTTTTTTTCACTGGGTTTCATATATTCCATCTCCATTCTCAGGGCAGAATGAAATGTCCCAATTTTGCCTTTGGTATCCTGGGTATCTAGAATATTGCTTATTATATATCTGAAATACATAAAAAAAATCAGAATTGTTTCTTAATTTCTCTGTTGGTTTGAAGGTCGGGGAACTTAGTGACAAAGGAATTCACATACAAATTCTCGCTTTGTTCTTGGTTTTACAAAACTTTCTTGTTTGCCCAGTACAATGATAGACAAAGTTTTCTCTCTAGCTTCCTCTTTATAAACAAAGGTGAACCCGATAAAAAGAAGTCAGGACGTACTGACATTACCCCACTGCTGTTTTTCTCCCCTTTCCCCTGCCATCACTTATCCTCTCTTGAACTTCAAAGAAGCATTGTCCAGCTATATCCTCTGAATATTACACACTGATTTCATTCTCAGTTGCACCATTATTAAATCAATAGTTTTAAGAATGTTTTACAGATTATAAAATATCACCTCTGTTTTCCCTTTCTCTGGAGATAAGAACTTTCTGGGCATTAGGAAAATACTACCAATATACATTTATTTAACATAGGTACAGTCAGGCTAATGAAAGCAGTAGGTGTCCTATTTCCAATTACCCAAACATGTTCTGTCACTGAGGGCTTAACTTCCCAACAACAGACAGAGAGATTAGGAGTCCTGAGGCTTTTGACAACCTTTCATTGCATGCTCTTTTTCTCTCCATGTAATTACATGCTCCAGCAGCCACAATCGCAGTGACTGTGAAAGGAAGCAGTTTCCTTCAGGGTTATATTATCCTGTCTCTGGGTTCTAATGAGAAGAGGCAAAAGAACAAAATATCTTCTCTCTTATGATACATCTCTGGTGTCCACCTCCACGGCACTCATAAACTCTGGTGTCCAACACTACAACTGTTCACAGAGAAAACAAATTCTTTCTCACCTTATGCACAGAGAATTTTTTAAACCCTGGGTACAATATCTTCAGGAGACTATAGTCACTACTTAAAACTCAGTAAGTACTCTTTGTAGAAGGAGAAAAACCACAAAAGTCACTTTCAGTTAACCAGAAGAATTAGCAAGTGACTCAAAGATACTGACTACAAAAAAGGTGATCTACACTGAGGATACATTTCTTACCGCCTCAGTGCACATATTTCATCTTCATGATTTACAAATATAGAACTCTGGGTAATTCTAAGTAGAGATTGGGCTACTTCTGATTTAAACAATTTTGGCAGATTTATGCTGACTTGTATAGATGTAAACTTTGGAGAGTGGTTCATAGGTGAAAAGGCTTTTAGGAGGTCAGGATGTCCTTGGAGAGGTCTACACAAATAGATAAAAATTGGAAATAATTTTCCAGCAAGGCTGCATGGAAAGGTGCCTCAGGGTGAGCAGGCTGACTATACCTCTCCAGCAGTCTGTCAGGAAGGATAAGCTATCTTCCTTACATGACCCTATTTTTAACAAAGAGACAAGTCTATTAAGAAATCAATAACAAGTTAATTACCACTTGGTCATCTCTGCCTTGCACTCATAGTAACGATGATCAAAACTTCCTGTGGTCCGAGTTATACAAGCTCTTTAAAAGCAATTGTTTAGGCAGGACTTCTGTATGTTTCTGTGGGATTGCTCTTGGGACTGGGTACCATTTAGGAAGCAGCTGTACAATCTAGCCTTACGGTATCACCAAAGCAAAAATTTCAACCCTTTTACTCTAGAAATACAACCTCATGTGGCTTTCTGAAAAAAAGAGGTACATAATCAAACAATTCTAATTCCATCCAGGGCACGGCAGAGGTGTGCATACACATAAACCAGTTTCCTGACTTCCTAATGGTGCTGGTCCTCCTCAACACCAGCTGGGACATGAGAGACTGTGAGAATTCAGCCTGGAGCCTCCCCCAAAATTCAGTGTTTCACAGCAGCTATCACGAGCCAGGCAAGAACAATGTTCACAAGACACAGCACAAACCAGATGTTGTACACTAAGTATTTGATCTGTTAAGCTCCCTGGAAGTATATTTCCAGAAATAGGAAGAAAAAAACCCACACCTTCTGGATTTATTAACATATTTCCACTTCTTTAAAAAAAAAGAAAAAGAAAAAAGTGAGTAATGAGTACCCCAAAATCCCCATCAATGTAGTATAATGAAGCGTGAAATGGTGTTCAGAGAAGAAATCCATCTCATGAAAAGCTTTTGATGGACGTGAATTAACTGTTTAAGCTAAAAAGGATAAAAGTTTAGAAGTAGTTTGTACAATTAGATTGCTCAATAGGTTTGCCATTAAGTGTATTATTTCTTTTTTTTTTTTTACTTCACCCAGGATTTGTGTCACCACAGAGCAAGAATAAAATGCTTCGTTACTAATCTCTTTGTTTCAAAGAGACAAAAGTAATGAAATAGGTTGGTTGATTTTCTAAAACACTAGTAACAAACCAGAAACACATATTTCCAAATCACCAGAAGCTGAGCCTTCCCTGGCAAATTCCTATTTTGCATTTGGAGGTAATTTCTATTTACCAAAACAGCTTTGTTTATCAGCCTTTCTGTCCTTCACTCCTTTGCATACCACTTCTGTTGCTGAATAGATGCAACAGAAATCATTAGCACCTAAAGTGTTAGGATTTTCACCTCACATACCACATTTATCCATATCCTTGGTTTTGCTAACAGACTTCTACACATCGTGCCTATTCTGGGGAAACTGTTTCTTTCCTACTACTATTAATAACCTTCCTATGCTATTTATTCTATAAATATCTGCGCTATTACAAATATGATGTAAAAAATACTCTCTGAACATGTCAATTTACAGCTTGTCTGTTTTAAACTGTCTCCTTCATTCTGTGAAACTGTGGGTAAAAGTGGCTGATGATGTGCAGCAGTGAGAGAGAGGCAGCCACTGCAGAACTGCAGTGAAAGGCTCTTTCATTTACAGGAGCCAAATTAACTTTTTGTGGGTCCACATAACTTGACTGTGACATCTTCGCAATCCTTACCTATAGTTTACCTGTGACTGCTGCTTAACATCAGAACCAGAACCACCTCATTGTTGCCTTGTGTGCTCACTGCATGGTTTGTTATCCAGGGTCTGCGAGGAGCTTGTAAATAGGCTGCACGGTCATCGAGTGCTGTGTTCCATATTCATAGCAGTGCTTTCTACGCTGAGGCACTGGTCTCTAGCTGTTACACACTGCAAGCAAATAATAATTTCTAGCTCTAAATTGGCCAGAATAAATGAGCACTACCATCTATGGGGAGGTGAAGTGTGGACAGAGCTGCAAATGGGGCTCAGCTGCTGCAGAGGGAAGACTGTAGGAAAGTTCTACCTCCTTGCTTATAGCAAGGGAAAAAGACAGACAAGAGTGTGTTTCATGGGGAGATTTATTTTCAGTGCCTCCACTGCCCAGTGCTGTCTACTGTTCTGTTCAGGTCAGCAACTGAAATAATCTTTCAACCTTCAATTTATTTGAGCCAAAAAATATCAAAGTATTTTTTACAATGCATTTTCTTTTACTTTAACAAGCCTTTTGATTAATATTTTGCAATGAATTTCAAGCATGTAATAAAACCTGAAACAGGACTACTTTCACATCACTTAGCCCACAGAGAAGGTGCTATGCAAATATTTTACACAGCTCTCCTCCCAGTCTTTAGTGATAGTTTTTTATAAATGCAACACGTAGGATTTTTCCCATGGAATCTGTGAGAACAGACACAGGAGATGAATCACAAGTATTTTCCTGGGATATCAAAATGTGTGTATCTTTCTGAAACTCATTTAATAAATTATGTGAAAAACAACAGCTTGACTTGCTAAATGCAAATGAAAGTGGGTCTCATGTTGTCTCTCATCTAACAGTCACTTATTTCAATGATGCACAAATGAGTAGTTCCCACTATACAAAACTGTGGATTGACAGAAAAACTTAATAAAACAACGTACTCTATTAAGATGTCTAGGTAGTGTCATCTGTGATGAAACTGTTGATTTGATTTCCCCTTTTAAGTAAAGGTTTTATGGTAATAAAATGGTAACTAAACTTGAAAGGTTTAGATCCTTACAATAAACAGATCCACACCATCTTGGTTGGAATCAAATTCATCCACCCAGTGATCCCCAATGTAAGGCAGCTGGAGAATCAATTCTATCAATATACTTCAAAATCCCATCCCAGTTTAGTCCCGTATATAAAAGCCTATGCCCTACTTTGATGGGGAGGCATTTTCAGAGAGAAGAAATCTACTTTAATGGTTAAACAATGACTTAGTTTGGAGCACAAATTCTGAGCAGGACCCTAGAATAGTCTAGGGAAGGAAGTAGCTCAGGCCACATCAACGTTTTAATCTCCTTGTTTCAGCAGCAAGTAACCTTCTGTTTTCTTACACTGTCTCCAAATTAGCTTGTCACTGAAGGGCATTATGTTCTGCAACAGGGCCAATGCTCTACCCATTCCTCATTCATACAGACCAGGGGCTGGCGCCTGGTAAAGCCAAATATGTACACGACAGGAACACAATGTAGGCTACACAGGGCAAGCCACAATGGGAATTTTTTTCAGTAAGAAATTGGGTAAGATTGAAGCGATCTGTTTTATTTTGCTTGAAAAACAAAACATTAGCACTTTCCAATAGGCAAGTCTTCTATCTGCACATTTTTTTATTTCAGTCCAGTAGGAATAGAAAATCCCTGATTTCAAGCACTGCAATATAATCTTGTCTACAATAAAAAATTAGGGCAGTCTTGGTCCATAGTAGACACAGAAATACATGGCTTCTCAGTCAGGATGTTTGCCACAGGATTAACCATTACGTGGTGAAAGATGTTTGACAGAGGATCATCACGAATCTTCCTCAATTTCTACGCAGCAATTTATCCACAGGGTTGATTGTGATCTCTTACTTTGTTTTGGAAAGAAAATCCCTCTCTGAAATATTGCTTGCTGCTGGAGCGCATGTCATGTTGTCAATGCATTCATCACCATTATCATATTCTACTAAAAGATTGGCAAATTTGTTCAGCTGTGTAAGATAGATATTATGGCATTTGACAGATGATTTCAGTACTGAAATGAATTTTTTGGATGTGCTGTATACTTTGGCACTCCATTATGCAGCACAAGAGTGAATTTTCTCATTGTTATCAGACAAACAAGCCTTGAAAACTGGGAGTCATCGGGGAAGAATTATTCCTAAAGCCTGAAAATGGATTTTCTGAACACTATGGTTTCAGTTCTAATTCCTTTATTATAATGTGGCTTTGGTCACTGATTGCTCACATTCCTATTCCAATTGGCTGGAAACAGGTTTAAGATGATGTCTTCCCCTCTTCTTTAACTCTCTAGAGAAGATGCTGTTTGGGGAGGATGTATCTTAGCTCATCAACTCATTTCCATAATGGGATTATGATGCTTAATGCAGCTAATGAGGAGCAAGGAGAAAAGCAAAACGGTAGAGAGAAAAGCTTGTAAGAGATTACTGCTCACAGAGGAATACCTTTTCACTATTTCTCCTGTCTGAAACCTGAGAAAGAACCCCAGCTTCCTATTAACTAAAATATTTTTATTATTAAAATCCCACATAGCAGTTATACAGCCTTGTCAGAGCCTCAGAATCTGCAGATTATGGTTGATCCAGTGGTTGGAGTGACAGCTTCAGACACCAGAATTCAATCTTTGTTCCACTGCAGGTTTCTTATACCTCAGTTGCCTCCTCTGTGCTGGGTTTACCGCTGCTTCCCTACCTCACTAGGGATTTGTGATGGTAAATACATTAAACATCAAGTGGTTCACTGGCACTGTGATAAACTTGCATGGACAAAAGATGGCATAAAGATTGAAAATCTTCACAGCAATCCTCTAATGCAAGCTGATTTGATGGTTACTGTAGATTTGATAATCACCACTTTACTTCTGTGAAAACTGGAATATATGACAGTCACAAATGACTGTCAACTTTAGGAACTTGAAATTTGGCATTCATAAACTTTTCATGGCATCACAATAACTGCTGGAGAGGGGAGAGGCAACTCACGTCTCTATGTTTTGGCTTTTGTTGAGAAAAATGAAGGTGCCAAGTAGTCTCATTTAAGATTGGAAGATGGAGGCTGGACTCGCTAAGAGTATTAGGTCACCAGCTTTGGGATAAATTTGACGTATGTGGAAGAAAGGCCCATATACCTGCTGCCTCTCTCTGAGCCACCTCATCACAGAAACTACATCTTTTAACGATAAAGTCATAATTACAAACCTCATGAATTTTTACTGAGAAGTAGCCTTTTTCAGAAGCAGGATGTATTTGTCGGTAGGGAACACCTCTGATATCTTCATTTTGACATGTTCTGTTATAGAAGAAGGAAGTAATATAGATAACAGATGTTCAGCTTGCTTGTTAGTAGCTTACATTTTCCAATGCAGGGTGCTCTAGCTTAAGTGATTCTTCAATTATTTTCAAGATGGAGTGCTTTGTTTTGTTTGGTGTTTTCAGTGTTCCAGTAATTAATGAATGTGGCAGAACATTTGTCTTAATCGCACAATGAAAGCCCCTCACAATAGTAATTGCTCTATAAAAGTCCCATAAAACAAATCTACTTGGCTTGTGAAAAAGCACCGTCCAATAAAAAAATGATGCAAAAAATGTAAAAGAAGCCCATGTTCTTATCAGAAAGCTTCTATGTGTAAACAACTAACCTTTTCAAAGAAGACAAATAAAAAACAATCATGAGTAAGAGTGGGTAGTAGGTTAGAATGTGCATCATAATTGGGACTTGTTTAAAAATGCTGTGTGGGATGTCCCCAAATCACAGTTTTGTAGTCATGAAATAAACCTGTTTGAAAATATACCCTGTTCTAGAGTGGAAGTAAAGATAACAGTGAATAAAAAGCCCCTACAATATGCAGATGTAGAAAATAAGAAAGCTGATCACAAAATGTATTCCAAAAATGGAACATTACCTCAAATGTATCTGGAACTCAGCAATGGTCACAATAATTTTTAGCTGCTTTAAGAAATGATGCATATCATAGAATTACAGACTCACTGAGGCTGCAAGGAATGTCTGGAGATTGTCTAGTCCAATCTCCTTGAGCAAAGAAAGATTGCATTGAGCAAGTTGCTCAGGACTGTAACCAGTTGGGTTTCAAGTATATCCCAGCGTGGAGACTCTACAACCTCTCTGGGCAACCTGCTCCAGTGTTTGACCACCACCACTGGGAAAAAAAAAAACAACTTTTTTTTTTACCGTTTGGATGCAATTTTACATATTTCAGGTTTTCTCCATTGTGTCTCGTTCTCTGGGTACCACTGAGAAGAGTCTGGCTCCATCTCCTTTTCTACCTGCCTCCTCTCTTGCCCGGCCAGTCCTTCCTAAAGAGCCTGTATACATCCATTGCAGCATTCTGGTCATGTGAGCTATCCCACCACATAAAAAATTTTGATCCTGCTTTGAATACAGCACAGCTTTCCTAGGCTAATGTCAAAAATACAGCTTCCTTTATTTTTCACTTTATAATTACAACTTATATTTAAATATCCTCCTGAGTTGGATGCTTCTAATTTTTCATGAAAGATCTGTTGGCCTAGCTTCTTCTAAACTTTCCTTCCGCTCAAAGATAGGAACATTAAGAGAGACAGCTGGAACTATAGATAAATCTTTTTGGAAAATTTCTGTTAAGAAAGAAGAACTATACTTTGTGTGATTCAAAAAAAAAAAAGTATTGGGTGGGAAAAAAAGTGATAATCTTTACTTAGAAATGACCTCCTTTTATCCTGTGGTGCTAGGCTGCCAGGATGCACCGGCAGAACTGCTCTGCATTTGTGTGCAATACTCCTGAGCAAGGCATCCTTTTAGAGTTCTCAGAAATTAAATGACTGAACATTTCCCACCTTACAAATAACCACTACAACTGTAAACTAGGGGCTGAAAGCTGGTACCTCTAAAATATTTTTCAGGGAAGGAAAGAGAAGAACAATATTGAAAAGGCAAGGAGATCCATTTGTTGTTCTTCATAGCAACTGGGATTTAAGAAATTGTCTTGAGCATACACACTCAGATTTCACCTCAATTTTGAAGTTACCCCTTTAATTGGTTCAGTGAATTAATTGTAGTGGCAATGGCAACAACAACATGCAATGTTAGTAATATCAACTTTTAAAATAAAATATAAAATGCCTAAAATGGATTTTAAGTGTTTTCTTGATATCATGTGATAAAACTCCTCAGCTCATCAGCACTGAAAGGAAAAGCCCCTATAACCAGACATCAACCAAACTTCTATGTTCTTTCCTCTTAATTTGCATTCTTTGCATGACTAAATTCCTCATTTAAGCCAGTGGAAATAAACCACTGGAATTGCCATGTGAAAACTGGACTACATGCAGCCAAGCCCCTGTATCTGTTTCTGAGGGATAGTCAGTGTCAAACACTTCAGAAAAGACAGAAAATACCTGAAGTGTATAATTATGAAAACACCTGGCTCTATAAAATGTTTCTATTTGAACCTTCTTTGAGATTTTCTTTATGCTGTGAAATAAATGGGAATTCAGGTCCAGACATTTCACATACTCCTGTAGATTTCATAGGATATATGGAACTGAAACTTGAAATTATATGTACAAAAAGCAAGAGATTCCATCTTTCTGTTTAATTTGAGGTTTTCCAATGGAATTTCACAGCTTGTAAGGGCCTTTTCTATGTTTTTTTTTTGTTTTTTGTTTTTGTTTTTGTTTTTTTTTAATAGTCTGAGAATGAAAAAGGCTTGGCCCAGTGCTTTCTTTGTGTTCTTGCCTTTCAGGGTAAATTACTTATTGGATTATTGTTAAAAAAGCTATCTTTGAATAATCGCTAAGAAAGGATATGAAAATATATGTACACATTTTCACACCCAACAAAAGAACAAAGGAAAAGTGTTAATCTCATAACGTTTTTGTCTTGCCACTCCCACTTCTTTTCTCCACATTCCCCTGCTACCCATCTTCCCAAACTGGCTAAAAGCATTTTCTTCTGTATTTAAAATAACTGCTATCATAACCATGGCTTTTTGCATTAGAAACTCAACATCAGGTGTTAATGTGCTAATAGCGGAATACAAAGACTTTGTGTCACAAACAGAGCAATTCAGGTTCACCAAATCCAGTGTCTCAGTTAATGTGACTTGCCCTATTGAATAAAGATAATTACTGATAGCTTAAATACTATTCTCCAAACCTAAAAAAAAAAGTATACATTGATGACAAAATTTTAGGAAGAAATTGCCACTGTGTTTCTCATTCTAGAAAGCTGAACTTGGTAACATACAACCAATAACTAAATAGAGATTGTGGCAATACTTTTCTTCTAAGAAGTCAGATATTCTTATATTGGATTTAATGGAAAATTCCCTTAAAAATAGAGAGAGAAGTAACCAGACCTTGCTGACAAAGATATTCTCAGCTGAAAAGCAAGAAACATCTGAATGTTTAATTTTATTGGTTTTGTAGTCTATAAGGCTATTTATTGAACATATATAAAATTATACATGTTCCTTTTTTGGATTACGTAAAGGTGGCCCGTCCACCTTGGTAAAGACCAGTGATAAATCTTTAGTGGGAATTTAGATAATGCATCATGACTCTGAGCCCCAGTCATCCATACTATCATACCCTACCTAACGTGTTGCCCTTTTGCCCAAGTGAGAATGTTGTTGTCTACTTTTTCATATCTGGTTGTTTTGGGGGGTTTTGTATTATATATTTTGGAGTTTATGTAATGATTTTTTGTGGTTCATTTTTGTACCCAAATTGTACATGGAATTTTCATCTACTCTTACATTTTGTTTACCTTTATTCACTAATACATCTTTCCTTCCTGAGTTGTTTGAAGAGAAGCAAGTCATATGCTTGGATTAGAAAGCCACAAAGTCTGTTCATCTCATAGGTATTCTAAGAGCAAACCTTAACAGTTTGTTACCGTATTCACAACCCCTTTGGCTTAGAAACAAGAACTAAAGATCTATAGGATCTGTAGGACTGCAGCAGGAACTATGGAACTACAGATACCAGAGGTCTTTTATCAGACATCTAACTTAGCCTACAAACATGCTGGTTTTCTCCCTACAACATCTAATTTATATATGCCCTATAAACCCATTTGTAAACCATATGAAATGGCTACCTAATACAGTCCAGTTGCGGTATCTTACTTGTTAACGTAAGCAACATTTACATTATTCCCATGAAGTTTCCAGACATACAATGTTGTCGAATATTAAGTGTCTCATAATTAACTTTGAAAATATAGCTAAGCAATATGTAAGAACACAATGCTAGAAAATCATTATAACCTCTTTGAAAAAAAAAAAAGTCAAGACTAACATGCTAATGCTGTATATTAACTCTGGCATGCTGTTCTAATACAGTTCTAAGTAGCTTATTACTTTATTAATAAAGACAATATAATCTTCCTTATACCATGTTAAATGCCTATACTTATTTTGTTGTTAAATTCAAGGTCCAAGTGACCTCTAATCTATTATGCAAACTAATGATCTTTTAGTTACGTCTCTTGAAAGATCAACTTTATATTTGTAGCAATTTCATTATAAATAGTGCATTTGGAAATGCAGTCAAAGGTGTAATGTTCGAACTGCTAGAACTGGGTGAGACTGAGGATTTCCAAAAGCTACCCATAGGGTGAAGTTTCAAAGTTGCAGAATTAAAGTGGTATATTGTACTATGGAATGGTATATAACTTTGTAATACTCTCATTTGAGAAGGAAAATCAAAAGATGGTTGGACACCTGAAAAGCCTATGTAGAAGAGATGGACATGGTTCTTTAAGAGAAATGTTATATTTGAATACACACAGCAGGGCTTCTTGAGCACTCATCCATACCAATCCAAACATAATATCACTCAATGGAAAAATTACAGCAAACATTTCAAAGAATAAACAGTGATCAATCTCAGGGGAGCATTTACTAATGAATAATAGATAAATGTGAACAAAATAGGGTTCCTTTTGATACTATTCTGAATGCACAAAAAAGAGGTTAATTTTATTTTCTAAATTATTCATTCAGAAATACTGACTCATTAAAAAAAAACCGCAGGGGCATTTGCATGGTAGGACCTTTTATTCATTTCTGCTGCCTTTTGCTGTGCTTATTTACTGCCATTTTTTAACGCGGGCCCCAGCCCAGCAGTCTGATCTGTACTGTGGAGCCACTGTGCTTTCTCTGATCTTCGTGACTTCTTCATTAAGAAAAATTCTACAGCTGAAAAGATAAAATAAAACAATCTCTCCTGTTTACAGATGAGTTAAGTATTTTTTTGCATGGATAAGCTGCAAGTCCACCAGGCCTGTGTGGCCTTCATGTTTTCAGGTGAAATAATTTCTTTAGGTGCAGGAAAAACTAGTTATCAATTAGGTAGCTTCAAGGACTGTAACCTGAACTGTTTGAAGTATTATCCAGGATGCTGTTTCTCATGATTAGACATGATTTCAAAACAATTATTTAACATAATTTGTACACAGATCTACGGTAAAATCGTACCTGATTATGATAATACCTAACTATAGGTTATCAAGTGTCATGAATCATGATTAAGACATTTAACACACAAAATTGAAGACACGTAACAGACTTCATCTGTGGTACACCTGTTTATCAAGTCAATTTTCTACTTTTAAAAGGCAGTATATATTATGTACTGAGATTGTATACAGAGGGTGGAGATAGAATGAACAAGCTGTATTTTGAGCATGAATTAAATATGCGGGTAATTTATTAGAGTCTTTCACTCCTATAATTTTAGCTGAAAGCCTCAGAAAGATCCTGCCAAAGTTTTTTTGTATTGGCTTGAAGGAGTTACCCAAAAATATTCACTGGGTGGGGGAGAGGTGCATTTGCAGTTGTTATGCCCTCATGTATGCAGCTTTCAGCATACTGTGAAAAATATAGTTCCAACCTGTTGATTACTGACTGTACTCAGGCAGAACTCAGCTGAGGTGCCATCAAAATTCATGGAACCACTCTATTAAATTCAGTGCACTTAAGATCAGACTTACATTCTGTTTAAAACCCAGCTGAAATTCTTAGGGCAAACAGCTATGATTTTGCATTTTTTAATACTTTTTAAAAATGAAAATGTTGACCTGCTTCCCATGATTTTATGTCAATGGCTGGTTATAGCAATGCACTAGTAATTACATTTTCTCTTTCTTGCAGATAGTGAACTATTTCTATTAAGTAGCCCAAATTAACAGATTATTCTGCATGCTCTGCCTTAACTAGCCAAGCTTCAGTTCTTTTGAATGTCATGAAAATAACATAATTAACAAATCCAATATTCAAACCCTACAGAATACCAAAACTGTATTTAGCCTTTATTTACTTTATGGTATGCTGAGTGCATGTTCTTCCAGCCGCTAAGGATTACAAAATTCACAAAGCTTAATTCATATACCTGGAGATTAACTGGTTAAAGAGGATGGCTATAGTTACAGATAAAGGAAGTATTTTGCCTGGATCACACTGGTACTTGATTTATGTGAGCTTTCTAGCATAGTGTTAGCTAGGACACAGAACACTTCGCAAAATTCAGGGACCCTGAAGGACTAAGATGAAAGAAATAACACAAAATACTTCCCATGCTGATTAGACAACAAGCGTATAGCCTGTATTAGGGAAAGCCCAGAAAACAGCAGCATCAGAGATGTTGGGAAGCCGGTAACAAAGGTGAAAATGGCCAAGAAATTGAAGGAATGCTGGATACTGGGAATCTGCATAGCAACCTCTTGCCAACAGCTGCATTAGAAACACAAATTTCACAGCAAATCCCACTTGCCTTCCTTACAGCAGGATGCATCCCAGAGTGCCATAGTCTATAAGTCACAAGAAGATGAAGTTTGCAATTATGTTGATTTACCCAGTTTGTGATCTGCAGTGAAATGGGACTTTGCATCAGATACTGTCATGTTAATGTTTTTTTCTCTCCATAATGAACTATTATAATTTGTCTCTTAGATAAACCCACTCTTACCAAGTGAGCATGTCTGTGTTGGCCTGCAGTTGATTGCTGGCCATTTAATAGTTCTTTCATTGTATAGTTCTGTTCTTCACAAACTAATCCCCAGTATGCTAATATTCCAGGAGTAATGTCTATTCAGTGAGTGTGACAGTCGACTTGCACTCTCCTCCTGAGCCCTACTTTAAGCATTTGTAAGCCTTAATGATCCATATGGTGCTGTAAAGTTGTAGGCAGTGGGATAAAATACCCTATTTTTACCAATAACTTAACTTGAAAAGAAAACTGATTTCCAAGGGAGACAGGTGAAGAAAATGGGTAAATGATTTTAAAAGTGTTTGTCACATTGTCTAGAAACAATAGCTATCACAAAACCAGCTTTGGGCCACATAGCTGTAGTTAAAATTTGTTTATGTACCTAACAGACCTCAAAGCTAGCTGCAACAGACAACAACCTATTTCAGTGCTCAGAAATCACAAGAACAGCACAATTCAGCTATAAAGGCAGCTATTCCACCTTTCCGTTTCAAACCTCACACATATCCACAGCCTTAGCCAAACTCCAAAGCAGGAACTATTCACACATTAAGTCTTGCATTATTTTAAAGGCGTAAGTCACGGTTCTGAAGGACAGAGAAGTAAAGTATCGGCAACTTAAGTTATGGAAGCAAAGCATTTCAGGTACTAGAGAAAAATATCCCCACATCTGTCTGTTCCAAATCAAAACACATGCTGTAAATTGGTATTATGTGGTGGAAGCTAACACCTGCCCACGATATATACCCAGATATTTGTTCTGCTTTGTGACACACATTATCATTTAAACACCAATAGTGACTGTTTTTCTCCTACTTTGTAACTCTTGCATGCCTGCTATCACAGATTCTATCTCTTTGCAAGAAAATTCTGCAAAATTCCTATCATTGCTTCTATACTGCCATATTTATGATATGACTGTAAATACTATTATATGGTATAAGCTAGAAGGATCAAAGTCTGCTGCTAACTATGATAATACTTGCATCAACTTCAGTGGGTCAGGCCTCCACAGAGGAAAACCAAAATATTCAGTGATACACTCAAATTAGAAGACTATACTCCTCTATAAACAGTGGAGAAACAGAGGCATGTGCGGAGCAGTAGTCCAATCTCCAACAAATTCAGAACTTCAGTTGAAATGAAGCACTGAATAACAATCTAGAATTATGTAAACCTTCCAACATGAAATCAGAAACCAAATGAAGTCTGACTGATTTCTGAAGATTAAAATTAAAGTAGGTTAGATTGATTTAAATATCTTGGCATGACGGCTCTTCTGAAACATCAATTTCTTGAAAGTTGACAGAAGATAGGAATAAAACACAATTCTATAGCTATTTTAGCTGTTGTAAGCATGTCCTGAAGTATAGTTTTGTTAAAAAAAAATCTGTTTTAATATTTATAGAGATGTGTATTCAGCACTGTAATCCCTTCCTAGACCATCAGCAAATTGTTCATACTTAAAAGCCTTGCAGCTTTTTCATGGCTTATTTTCATTTTTTTTTTTCCTGTGACAGAAGGAATTAATCATAGCTGTAACGGTTCTTTGGCAAGTGCTACTTAAAAACAACAAATGCATTTGAAAAATCATTAAATATGCCTGCCCAGTTTAGAGTTAAAAAAAAAGAAAAAAGTAGAAAAGCTTTTGTCTCCTAAAGTGTTTGGGAGCCGAAGAAGAAAAACAAGAAAAAAGTAAGAAGGGAACAAAACTGTCCCTTGCAAAAAATGCCCAGTGTAGTGTCTTTAGAAGTAACCTGTATTACTACAGTGACAGCAAAGTTGATTAGCTAGGGAACAAACTGGTGTTGAGATCTCAGAGCAGTGTTGCAATTGTCTCTGGCTAAATACAAGCAAATACCTTGCCTTTCTAGTGCTTCAGCTTTCTGATCTGTAAAATGGGACTGATGTTATTTTCTGTAAAAAACACCTCTGAGATTTGCTAATGAAAGTCTGTGTAAGGGGCAAACATTAGTGATTTTGCTTGTATTTTTTAGTGTTTATTTGCCTGTATTGCACAAAAAATCAGTGTCCATGTTTATGTGCTCCAACTTGCTTTTCTTGACAAATCACAGTAACTCTACATCTAAACTCCTTCAGCATTTACCAGCATTAATACTGGCAACAGTCTTCAAATAAAGCTCCTTTTCTTAAAGTCTATTTCTGATGCTCCTAAATAATTCTATTCATAAGAGGAATGTGAGCTACCAGATTGCATTTGATTAATAGGCTTACTAGAAGCCTTTGCACTAATATACCACATGAGGGAAGTGTAGATACTCTAGCCTTCTCAGTCTGAAAATAAGCACCCAATTTTATTTTTTTTTATCTAGTTAATGGATTATGAATGACACATAATTATTTTCCCTCTGAAAATCATGTTAATTTTCAAGAGAAAAGGCACAGCAATAGAATTAGCTATTGAAATGTGATAATGTAACACTGTTTATTGGTAAAATAGAACAAGATTTCCTAATCCTCTGTAAATCATTTCCATCAATCCAATCATAGGTGACACTGCTATATTAATGAGAATGTGCTCTGTCCTCCAGGCACAATGGCACAGAAGAGCATTTAGATTTTTGTGTTAGCAACTTGAATATAAGCAGTTCATGAATGAATCAGGCTTTTGGATGAGGACTTTAACTTGAGGTGGACTTAAGAACTGTAACAGCCATCTTCCAATATCGTTTGGCTTTATGTCTCTTATGGTCTGGATCTACTGCTGAAAGACTGATGAACTTTCTATCAGACCTAAACAGAATGGTGAAGTGCAAATCATAATTCAATCTTGGAGTAGAAGGTATCAGTTCAGCCCACTGAAAACATACCTGTAACAAATTAAATCCTCTCTCTGAGTCCTCATAATCCGATTGTTAACTCCTCTGGTACAGCAGAGGGTAGATGACTGTAATGGTAAATGTTCTAAAGATAGGTTTCTGCTGACATTTCTTCTAAACATCCCCAAATCAACGGGTAATTCTTTACTGAGCTGTATACAGTTTTCAATAAATGAAATCATCATGTGTTCAGTGATGCCCATTTTCAAAAAGCCTACTGCTGCCAACTGTCTTTATATGATAGTTTAGAGACAGTCCTGGCCATTTCTGTCATGCTCTTTTAATTATCTTCTAACACTAGTATATTTAGTTCTTAAATTTAAGATCGTAGACTAGAAACAAAATCAGACTTGATATCATGCTGCATTTTATTGACATGACAAATACCTCGGGTTGTTCTACTGAAAAAGGTCAATTATTTCATAGGTAATTGTTACAGTATAACAGTATAGGTAATCAATCAGATGAAATAATAATGATCCAGTTTCTAGCTGGGTCCTGCTGCAAGCAATGACTGGGAATACATTGATTACCATTGTATAATGCATGTTTTCTAATTTTCTCTTTCCAATATTTAATACTTAAACAAAACCCCAAACACCTGAAGTTCCATTGCGATTGACATTGCATTGCAAGAAAGTTGCATTTCTTAAAGTCATCAGAGAGATAGAGATGCCAAATTCTAGACTTTAATTTGGAAAGGTGTTACAGAGAAATAGGATATAAGGAAGGGAAAGTAGAAAGAGAAAGGTACAATATGTAGAAAAGAGGACGGGAGAGTAAAATGGGTGCAGGGAGAATGCAGAGATTCCCTGTCTACCTTGCTCACCCCAAGGTACCACTTTCCCGTCATTCCTCTCTTCAAAATCACCCATGCCATCAGCTGATCCTACATGTTATCATAGCCTTTCATATCTCCTTCCTTCTTCCAACACTGCAAATCCACACACAATAGGTAACGGTAATAATAATCTCTATGTAAGCCACAGTATATTTCTTCAGGATGTTCAAATTTCTTGTATACAAGCACAATGAACTGACCAGCTCCTCACCAGGAGGTGATTATGATAGAAAGATTTTAATGTTCTATCTTCAGTTTCCGTTGTTCACTGCCATCATGATGCTATGGAAATCTCCACTGATCTTCATTTAATATTTTGGATAATGCACTGAGGATAATTTTTGGAAAACATTCCTTACAAATTATTACATGCATTAACATTTCACAATAGCACAAATAGTTAGAAAACTAATTTCCTGTGAAGTACAGTATGTTTTCTTTATTAATAATGGTGCTCCAAGTTGTATATATTACAATTCTTTCTTAAGTCATAATTCAGAATAGTATTCTGTTTCTTTATTTTTAGATTTCAATAAACTTGACATTATTGAAGAGTATTCATAAATTTTGCTGAAATTCAATTACTATAACAATTGGTTCTTGCACAGTGTCCTGACTGAGCCACTGGTAGAAGTATGAGGATTATATATTCTCACCTCATTTCACAGGCAATAATGAAAGAGGATGAGATTAAATCCCTTCTATCTAGGTCTTTATTTAAAGAAATAACTAGGGATTGTGAAGATTTTCTTTCCACTCGCAGTTGTTTTGCTGCTTTCAGAACAATGAAAACAATTAAAAGTATTGAAAGTCTAATTACAAAAAAAATCTCAAAGGCAATTTCTTCCTATATGATTTTTTTTTTTTTAAACACACCAATTGAAATTAGAAATAGATGGTTCCACATGTGATTATCTACCTTTCAGAGGTAGGAAACATCTTAAAAAAAATCATTGCTCTATGCCAAAACCTTAAAGCTAACATCCTCCAACCTCCTCTTCCTTTTTATTATAAGGTCCAACCTGCACGTGCAGGGCAGGATTGAGCATCAGCACTGTGCAATGGGATTCATATCACTGCTCCTTCGAAAAGGAGCAGTTTATGCCCCTGGCCAGCATATGGGAAGGCTGCTCCGTAGCTGGGGGCAACTTCAGTAGCTCCTTTGTGCTCCCAGAGCTTATGTGGCTCACCTGAGTATTTAGACTAACATTTTTCTGGGATTGGGAATATTTTTGCCTACTAGATTGTCTAGATCAGAAAGTACTTTCATTTTTTCCTTTAGTAGGCATAGTAGAAATTCTTATTATTGCCCTGCATTTTAAAAGAACTTACAGAAAAAGTATTTGATGTATTGTTTTCTTCAAATGCCTCATTAGTTATTATACCAGTTGAAGATCAGACTTGCTGAACTAAACTCTCTTTCCTATTAAATTACAGATTGTCTGCAAATTTAGGAAAAAATAATTCAGATACTTTGAGGTCAGAATGTTCAGTTAACCAATGTATGCTAAATTAGGGTGAACTTTGGACCTTGGAAATGGAAATAGCAGTGCCCCATGTAACACCGAACCTGTAAGCAGTAAGAGAACTGGAGATACCAGTGTTAAGAGAACAGGGCACTGTCTTCTAAACTGTTTACAGTTTTTATCACTTTTCCTCTTGATAACTTTTCCCTTATTTTATTTGTTAAGAGCAGATGCTTATAATCGTGAACACATTAGTTCATTCTAGGAGGATTATTTAAAAGAAAATTGTTACTCAGGATACAGAAAAATACGCCCTAAGGTCTTTAGAAACAAGGTAACAAGTTAAAAAAAAATATCTCATTACAGTTCATGACTAGGTATAGAAAATTCAGGCCATTATAAGGTAACCCTATAAAGAACACCAGCTACATTTGCTGAATATTATGACCCATTTTGGCAAGTAAGAGTGGCAATCTCAGCTTTTTATCAGAAATAACTGTGGGCACCCTTGAGAAAATTCTAAAACAAAATCTTTTGGGGAAATCTTACGCTAAAGTTCATGTTTACTTATTATTACCATACATACTAAATAAAATCAAACAAAAGTCTAACATTACACAGTAAGTGGGAGAATATTGCCTATTCTCAGCTATTTAATTAAATATTAATTTACTGTTCTTATTTTTGACATTAGATTTCATTTTCCAGTACATGTAGGTCACAAGACAACTGTATTAATCAGGCTGCCTCTGAATGACTTTACCATTAACAGTTACAGGGCACAATGGAGCCCAGTTTTTTAAAAAAATCACCATCTTTATTATTAGGACACTCAGTGTAATATTTTGTCAGAAGAACTTAAAATCTACGAGACACTATATGGTACCAAAACTCTAAAGGAATTTCATCTTTAACAACACATGTATGTAAAACATCATTTTCTGTTTTATTAAATAATATTTACTAACTTAGCTTTACTTTATTTTAAATGGTAAAGAATGTCTGGCCTTTCAAAGCCTTTCATTTGCTGCAGTTTAAGAGGAACATTATAAATGCCATAAGATGCTGCTGAATAGGAAACACAAAGGATTCAAAGAAATTAAACTTTGATATGAATACAAAAGACAACTCAAGCTGGCATATGTACACACTCCTTGCTATTGTATTAGTTTTCTATCAAAAAGCTGACATTCAGAACATTCAAGAAATATGACTGCCCTTTCAGACTTCAAATTTGGATTTATTTCCTTCCCATGCGATGTTTATTTGACCTTGCATTAATGTCAGACAGCAAAATCATGTTGTGATGAAAATGAAATATGTTATATTTGCCTTTTTGATTCACATATACAGCACAAATGTCATTAGAAGAAGGGAATGATATTCTAGGTTTGCTGATATTCTATAGATATTCTAAATATGCTGATAGCCATTTAGTAGCTGAAGTTTAGTACTCATACCATTATGAAGTAGATACTTAGGGCTATAAATATTAATAAACTATAATCAAATAAATAATAATGAATTTATTTTCTTCAAAGGTCTCCAAATGCTTTAGAAGGATGGAATATGCTATTAAAACCATGCTATAAAGGACACTGGGAAAGATCACACAAGATAGATGTAGGGGCTAAAGTGCGGCCCATTCTGTACTCTTTGCTTGAAATTGCTAGAGATTTTCGATCCATCTATATTTAGAATTCCAACTTCAAATATTCAATGCTGTAAGTGCTCTGCTGTTCTGCAGCTAGACTTTTGACATTCTACTACCCAGGGAGAAGTATTTCAGTGAAAATATATATTACAATCATCACCTTGACTCAGAAGACTTTCGGTTATTCATTCTGTTTTTAATTTATTATTGCTTAATAAAGTCATTTATGATGGCTGATACAACATTCCATTGGCATTTTTCACTATATTAACGTAGTCATCCCAAACATATGTACTGATGTTTCTGTTAAGGCCACCACATTGTCACATAATTGCTATCCACCAGCATGAAATTCTGATAGAATGTGTAAAAATAAAATTTTCCCAATTGCCATAGAAAAAAAAAAAATCCACAGGCTATTTTAAGTATTGAGTTTGCCAATTTCATCACTTAGGGAAATGAAAGGCTATTCCAGTATTCCTGCTGGTATAGAAACTACATTTTGATGGCTGGAGCAAAATAATCAAACCTGTTTGGAATTTATAATTTCTCCACGAATGGCAATATACTGGATTTTTTTCTGCATTTACCCTGAATTTTGTACAGTTTTAAATGCAGGATGTGACACTTTAAAATATTTTCTTGCTGCTGCATTGCTGTAGAAGTCATTTTTTAGCTCAAATAAGGATCCAAAGATCTGTTGAAGCCTTGGACTGCAAGCTGTGAACTTTCACCTAGATAGGCTGGCCATATGCTGAACTCTTAGCTACATGAAGGTAGGCCCTGAAACCAGTGCAAACCAGGAAGATAACGTAGCTGAAACCATTGGTAGAAGCTGCAACTAGTCAAGATAAGAAAAGGAATGTCCTGCCTGGAGACAGGGAAAGGATCCAATAAGGAACAAGATGACCCCAGACCCAAATATCACTATTGGACCGAACCATCACATAAGGGGAGGGGAACTTAGACTGTAAGGGTATAATTGCCCAGGGATTTCTTTGTTTGGTGTCCCTCCCCGGAGGCACCCAGCTCGAGCTGCTCTTCACCGCTGTACCACTCAATAAATTCACCTGGAGTACGTCATGTCGGAGACTCTGCTTCGGGGAAAACGAGAGTTGAGCCCGAGGGGAGAGGAAGCACCCAAGGGTAAGCGTGCGTGTGTGTGTGAGCGAGGAGGCAAAAAGGGGCACCCATCAGCTCAGTGGAACTGCCCGCTGTGAAAGGACTCTGGTCCTAGCAGTTAAAGTCTTGGGTGATGCGCGTGTGACTCCCTGAATGGTGTGTGAATGCTTGGGCAGCTGCTGTTCCCTTAACAGCATCAGTTGGCTTGTCAACAGTTTCTTCATTTCCATCTCTGTTTACCAGGTATTTAAGCTGAGCAAATGACAATAACTTCAACAGAAAGTGTTTGAGATGCATAACACAAGAGCTATTAATTGAAATTTCTTAATTTGGTATTATTTACACGATAATATGCAAATGTAAGCTTATGTGAATCGCACATTTTGTACAGGAACTATCTGAAGGACACGTTTAAAAACTTATTTATTACACTCTACTGTGCATGCAGTGCTCAGATGATATTCTGTGAGCCATTCCTTCCTTACCATAATTAACAATTCCAATAATTTATTAAATTATAAAAAAATTATTATAATATAAAGGAAAAAGAACTTAGTATCAAAAAAACCTGTAATGTCCCAGTTTACACAAAAATTAACAGCAAATGACATGAGCAATTTCTTCTGTTGCTGAAAAAGCAATCGGACTTTTTAGGCACTTGATACTCTGCTATGAGGTGTATCAGGCGCTTTCTTAAAGAAATGCAGTACTTGACATTCTGTGTTCTGTTGATCATTCACAATTCCTCCCAGCAAGCATATTAGTTCTTTACAAGTGAGTGCGTATATGACATATCAGTAAATTCCTGCACATCTGACAACAAAACTCATCAGAGGAGATACCTATCAGCTAGCTTGTGCATAGTGCATACCTCAGAAGAAATCTGTGTGCAACACAGCTTCTCAAAATTTCTTCTCAATTCATTACTTATTCTTACATGTTGTTAATTGACACTTAGCTTTAGAGGTTCAGATTTTTGAAGTTAACTAGGCTTCTTTTGGTCTTCATCTGTCTTTGCAACTGATGAAATATTGGTTCAGACTACTGTACGCTGCACACAGATAATATTGTGCAAAAAAAATAACTAACAGTTTGCTGTTCTAGCTTTACTTGTAGAGCAAAGCTGGAAAGGAACATTGGAGTCTGTTCCTCGTCTTGTCTCATCATCTCTGTTACCACCTGTGCTTCAAGGGTTATCTTGGGAGAATGCTCATTTTCTCCATGTGCAGAAAAGTCTAACAGAGAGACTGGGTTTTTAAAGGGTATAGTCTACATTTGTCCTTGCTGAAAACTGTGGTGCACAACTGGAAATCTCCAGGAATGTTGTGGGGAAGCCATAAAGCCTTGGGTTTACTTCAGTCCTGAGAAGTATAAGTGCTGGTCTCTTCATCTTCAGAGATGCTAATTTACAATTAATAATTATTCAGTCATTAATTTTGAATGGAGAGGATAAAGTAATTAAAATATCTCTGTAGAAGAGTAAAATTAAGAGAGAGAGAGAGAGAGAGAGAGAGAGAGAGAGGGGTTAACAAAGTGGGAGGCAGAGATACTGAGCTACTGCAAACTAATATATCCTGCGCAACTGCTTAGTCTCCCTTCTTGGTCTACTGGTATATAGTTCATTTTCTGTGGAACAAGTTCATTTTCCTTCTGCAATAAACGACATGATTTGTTTATAACAATTTCTCTAGCCAGCCTTTTTTTCTTTCTTTTTTTAAAATGACTCAGTCTCATGATCATAGTTTAAACACTACTGAAGGCTGCACCAGTGCTACCACAATGGCAGACCTTCCAAGCAGTTCTAGAATATATCTAGATACAGGGCAGACCCACATGTAAATTTGAGCTACACTTCTTTAGCATGGCTATCTAATATCATGCTGACAAACTTCAGTTAAAGTGGATCCAAAATGACAAATTCTTCAGGCTTTGCCAAAAGGATGGATAGAATAGAAAATACTTTAGAAAAAACAGACAAAGGAGCCTAAGACTGCAAATACATTTTTTCTCATTGTTAACTGCCTTTTCCCCTGAAAGATAAGACAAGTTCAAAAAGAAATGTATATTAGAAGAGTAACAGATAAATTATTAAAATTGATATCTTTTGAAAGAACGGAACTTTTAACCTTAAGAGCTTCAGGATCAATTACAATGGCTTCAGGACCTTAGAACAATGACATCAATTTAATTATAAACATGAAAAGAAAGACCTTACTTGCAGAGTTACTTACAAAGTTACTCTTTGAATAACTAAACGCACAGTAGTGCAATATTTATTTAAGAAATAGGGCAATGATCATGTAGTAAGGGAAGTTGTGTGATATACTAAGAACTAACAGGATATGATATCATAACCAACCACAGCATTCTTTTTTAGCTCTTAAAACAAATGAAATAATTCCCTGGAGCCAAATCAGACACCGTCTCCAGTTCAGTAGGGTGTGCTAATGGAGGCAGACCAATGCTTGGGGGCATCCTTGACTTCAGAGTGTTTGAAAGAGCAGCCTTTAGGAGGAAAAGGTACTGTACAGAGAGAAACTCGCAGGAACAAATGGAAAAGCGCACAGTGCATGCATGATATTAAGGTTCTAGAGGGGGTAATTCTTGCATAAGACAGGGCTTTTATAGCATAAACGAGTCCACCTATCCAAATTAATCTACACTTGGCACTTCTGCCCTATTAGAACTGGCATATCAACTTGTGAGCAGGAACAATGCCATGGAAACAGATGGGAACAGTACAGCCAGCCAAAAGCCTATGTCTGAGCATCAACTGTGTTTGTTGAAGAGAAGATCCCCAGCCAGCAATGTCAAATACTGCAATTCAGAATCTCTCTGTGATGGAGGAATAAGAGCCTGTAGCCACAAACCACTTCAGCTAAGTTTAATTCCAGTGAATCAGATTAAGTCATGCAAAGGTATTACTAATGAAAGGACTGCCTTCCTTTGGTTTACACTGTAAATCTCATACAGAAAACTTTTCTTCATACGACTGCAGAACTGCATTGCATGGAGCAAAAAGAAAGAGGAATTTTCTTGTTCTTGGAAAAAGCTGTAAGAATTTCAATGAGGCAGATACCTTAAAAAAACCTGAAGTATTCCTTCCTCTCTGCCCCTTCCTCCCCACCAATAAATAACCAAAACAAGTAAAGAAAACTAGATAACTGGACACAGAAATGGGACAAAGCTTTCTAGACTGATGGAATAAGGAAACCAAGGGACACAAAATATCAAAAATAAAAAGCATTGAAAGGTTTTTGCTACAAGAGCTATACAAAGTTAGATCCAAACCAATCTTATTAGTGGACAGTACATTCACCAGGGAGACACATATTCTGGTGCAATTTAAACATGAAAGTTAAATGCATACCCTTACAGTGTAATACTGTTGTATTCCCTGTGGCAATAGCTCTTAATATTATAGATATTCTTCAACTATTTCCTGCTGAAAAACAATGAAAGACCTACACTCATTGCAGATGGTGCTCTCTGTGGTGCTGTGCAGGACATGTTAAGAATAGTTTTAAAGAGGAGGAAATTGAGGCACAGTGAGCTGATGTCACTTACTAAGGTCAACTGACAACTACTTGGCAGGTTTGGAAAGAAAATCTGTTCCTTTGAACTCCAAGTGAGCACGCAGACTACAAAACTGTGTCTTCTTATCTCTTTTCTTGATAAGAATATAGCTCTTAGAATCAGCAGGAATTAAGGTATACAGAGAACTTCTATGGGAGTGAATTTTACTACAACACCTTGCAGGAAAGCAGCTAGCAAACATAGTTTATTTCCAGTGTAGTCCCCATGGAAGTTACTGTGGTTGTTTTTATGTGTAAACTTGAGAATGTGATATCTTTACAGAATTAGGGCCTTGGCTTGCACGTGTCATCTTCCAAAATGCCAGTGGGAATCATGCAGACCTTGACAGGGTGATGACTGAATAATTTCTACTCTACTTATTACTTAGGCAACACATTTCAAAAGATAACCTTATTGGACAACCTGACAACATGTTTTTATCATAAAATGCAAAACCAAGTTTAGGTGAAACTTTTTGATTCATTTTTAACCAAAACCTGCAGCAGCCTTTCAGCTTCCTATCAAGAGTTGTTTTGACCAAAAGAACCTCCTCCCTCCCAAAAAAGCATAACATGAAAACATTTTGATTCCATATCTTTAAATGATAGTTTTAATCCACCATTTGCAAAATATGTTTCCTTACGACATTTATATTATTTATATTTTAAAAGTCTTCATTTAGGAAACCCATCTTTCATTCGATCTGAAATTTTTTTTTCTGTTTTCACATTGGGTTTAGAACAAAAAATCCAATTATTTTGACCAGTAACTTGAAACAGACTTTCTACAAAAAGTATGAACAAATAATTATAATTTTACTGGAGAAAAAGAGATAACAAGGGAGTGAAAATAACTGACCAGAAAAGTCAACATAAATTAAAACAGCTGGATGTCATGCAAAGCTCATCAATTGACAAAACACCTATGAAGGAATACCTAAGAGAATGAATAGATATATTTTAAAAAGCAGTAGTGGTGTTCCAAATGATACCTTTGACATTAACCCCTGAATTACAAGATTAACTATTCCTTGACCATCCATTTTCCAGTCAAGCTTGACAGCTTAGAGGTAAAATGTAGTTTCTGAAGAAAAGTGAACAAACAGGAAGAAAAACACAACCCTCACAAGTAAGTGTACTTGACACGATGGGGCACTAGATGACCCACATAACAGTCCATATTCTTCATGTAACCCACCTCACTGTCACTACGTTGGCTTTTAGATAAGACCTGCTTCTACATAAAAAAATAGCTGAAGCTGAATCGAAACTGGCTAAAGGCTACGGAGTGGACAAAAGAAAGGACTTTGAAAAGTTTGCAGTCACAATGAAGATTTTTCTGGTGGATGGAGCAATTTAATTCATAGCTAAAGAGCACTCCTGGATTTTCTCGACCATCCTAAGTTTTCATTCCTTATATGCATGCATAATCAGTAACTGATGCAGCACTCTAAGAAAGGAACCAAAATTATATCTGAGCTGAGCTGCTGAGAACTGTGCTTGTGCATGCATGTTTGAAAAGCTGTACCAATAGAAAGCATATTTAATTTACCCTTTCCTGTGGGACCATCCTGAGGACAGTCTAAAGAAAGATAATGCATTCACAACACAGAACTTCTCACCATTGTTTGATATAGAGACACCATCTTACTCTGTCTGGTATGAAATTTGTCAAGTGACAGCAGTGCGGTGTAAGTGGTAATGAAGCCATCTGTCCTTGAAAAACACAGATCTCTCAGATTTACCAAAACCTGGAGGTAAAAGCAAATACAGAATTTTCCCAACTCAAACATTCTGTTTTATTTCTTTTCATTCTTTTTACGGAAACATAGCAAACCCAGTGAAACCCAAATGGCTTCCAACTATATACCTTCAGTTCATGTTTATCCCCATTTTCCTTGATAGGTTCAGCTCTGTACTACTCCACTTACTGGTTTAAAACTGGTGTAGCAAAGCAGTAAACCAGAGCCAAAGGTTTAATTTAAAATTCTGTGTTGATCCAGCTTTAGGAGCCCGTGTTTCATCAATCAGGGCATAGATTAGAACAAAGAAGTCCATTCACCTATTCTCCTTCCTATCCCTTGAGTTATCTTCAGTAGCCTATAATGAGTCAAAAGTGTAACTGCAACTCACATTGACATACCCTAGCTTTCAGCTAGCTTTGATATACCCATGTGGGATGCAGTCACACATTTGGACAGCTAATCTTTATGTCTAGGAAGGAAAGTGTTAAATCTGAAATTCTCTTGGCATAAAAGGGATATTGAGATGAAAGAATAATCAATCTTTCATAAATAATATACATGGGTGGATACATTATATATTCAAAGCTACAGTCAAATGGTTGGGGAGAATGATAATTTATTCTGTTGAATTTCTTCAGAATGAATCCTGGAACAGATCAAACAAAAAAGTTATAAAATAGGAATTACAGGTAATGAAGGGCTCCTTGTTGCACAGGAGATCTGCTAGCTCTTATACATAATTAAAATATATGAGGTCAGGGGTAAGCTTAAAGGTGATTATGTCAGGAATCATTTTGTTATTTTTTTATTAAGCAATACTAGACCTATATTTATTTTACCAATACATATATATACAATATGAAATGACTGGGATTGAAATGCATATTTTAAATTAATGTGTTTTGATTAAACACAGAAGCAGCAGAGTAATATTTGTACCTTGTATCTGTAGCAGGCTTGTTCTAGATATCTAAATTATCTGTCTTATTGCAATTTTATTCCAGGAAGCAGCATTTCCCGTAGTAATCTTTTGGGGAATGTTGCGGCAGATACCACCAAGTTCTCTTTTTTGACAAATTTCTTTAGCCATTGTACCTTGGTCTGCTGAGAATGTGATTAAGCAATGGTTGCTTGGCTGAATAGCACTCACTACACTTAAAACATCTACTTTGCATAACTTTTGCTATGGATACTCTTATGATTTGAATATCCATTTATAATACTTGTTGTACGATAACTATGATATGGTACATGTCTGTAACCACAAAAACTACATAAACCAACATACATACACTTACAATTATACATATAACATTATATATAATGAGCTACAGGCATGCTCATGGGCTGGCGAATATGTGCGTGTTACTTGGCCAAAACAAAAGCATGAACTTGTGTTTGATTTTACAATACCTGTTCACCTCCTTTGGTTGTAACTAGTAAACAGCTCAGAAGTTTTGATGGGGAAACCTGACAGGTAGAGATGGGTAACTGGACAGTCACCACTGACAGCATAAGTTTAATTTCCTTGTGAAAGCAAAAGGAAAATACCAAAAAAATACAGGTAACATTGGAAGAAACTTAAAAAAAAAATACATGTATCTGGGGAATTCCACTTTTGTTGTTATCAAAATGGTGAAAACAAAAGGTCTTGAAAAAGCTAGGATCTACAAAAGACAGAAGTAGGAAAGAACTTAGGAAGGCTGGATGATAGGAGATGGACGAAAGAGAAAGAGGGGAACCTGAGGTAACATCCTCTTATGAATAGTAACTGTCAGGGAAAAGTAGAGATTATTGTGTGAAAGTTGTACAGAGGCATAAACCCTGACAATCCTTATCCTGTGGCAGATGTTCAGTTGCATTTGAGAGAACAGTACTGTGATGATTTGTCCCATTCAATTTCTAAGAGAAAACAAAAGGAAGAAAAAAGTTTCTAATATGCCTCCTCTTATGCTTTCAACCCAGATTACAGTCTCTTCAAAGACTAGTGCACACTTAGTTTTCCAAATATAATATATAAATGGAATTTTTAGGATTTTTATGCTTCTGTCTGTGTGACAGACTGTCAGAAAATTAAAGTAGCAAATTCAAGAAGGGTTTTGTCTTTGTTTTCTTGTTCTTTTTTTTCTTGGCATTCACTCAGAAAAGCATAAACAATTCTCTTTGTACTGGCCACATATGGGTTTTTTCTGGGGGAGAAAAAAGACAACATCCAGGGAGATAAGGAGCTTTTGGATCCCTTTCCAGCATGAAAAGAAAAAAAAAAATATTTGAGAAAGGTGAACTGTGAGATAGTAACCACCTTTTCCAGGTTTACCTTTGCATTGAATTAAATTTCATATACTTATATTTTATACTTAGATGCAAATCAGGGGAAGGACCTGTCTGCATTTCAGATCTGGGTCATGTTCTTTTGAGAGTCAACTGTTTCTGTGCAAACAAAGAGAAGGAAAAGGAACACAGGTGGCTGCACCTTTGGAGGCCTTTAAATTATTCCTGAAGTTTTTGGTGTATCTTGAGTTCTGATGGGAAAGTATTGACTTCCAGCATACTGCTGATGGTCAGCATCAGTTCAAAGAAACAAACCAGGAGCAGAGTAATGGACGTGTATAGTAATTAAGTGAGCAAAGGTATAAGGTAATGAAAGCGTAAGGAATGTAAATGAAAGAGAGAAATGTTACTGCTTGTTCATAACTACAACTATGTTATGGAGAATAGGTTCTACAGTATTAAACAGATTTTTATATTAAAAATTACAAGGAAATTGCAAGTTTTTGATGGTGTGTTCAAACATCTGAGGAATTTCTATTTTCCTCTGTTTTTTCAATCTAGACAAAAACTTGTAGATTATCTAATTAAAATGGGAAAATTAATTTACTGTTCCTAGGAAAAATAGTTTAATTTTACTTCATAGCTGAAAGTCAACAAAAATGTTCAAAGAAAATTCTTACTTGAAGTAGAACTGGTTATGTATCACATTTTTGAATTCTGATAAACCACATTTATACAAAAGCAAGTTCCATTTTAATGTGCTTGCTTGTGCCCTATCTCATATCAAAGAGGCCAGACTTAATATCTAACAATTTGCCCTATAGTAAATAAAAAATATTCCAAAATTTTTTCTAATACTTCTGCTTTGATTACATTCATGGATCCACATTCCAACCCTTTGGAATACAAGCATTAAAAAGTGATTTCCAGCTTTCTTTTGAATGTGTGTATTTAAGAACTGTGGCTGAACAATACTGTATAGCTTCTTAATATTATTTTTGTTATTAATAAGATAATCCAATTAGGGAAAGAGGCAATTTGAAAAGGTATCAGAAATTCTGGGTCTGATTCTAGCACTTTTATGACATATCCATTAATGGGACCACTTACATTATAAAAGTATTTCACGGATCAGATTAAAAACTGAATAGAACATTGCGTATTTCATGAGGTAAATAATCACATCAATAAAGTTTCCATTCAAAGAAACAAGAATACCACAATCTCCCATATGGGGGTTTGGTTAGCAAGACTGCAATTGTGATCCCAGTCTGTGTTTTGTTACATAGCCTGTGAAACATTAGAGTTACAGGGAATTGATAGTACAAAACCCAAATGCCATGGTGTCAGGTAAGTAGTAATATAGAATGAGGAGAAAGACTACAGACAGTACATCCTTGACATATACTTTAAGTAGAAATGTTTCCAGATGTTTTAAAAGATTTTCAGAGGCTGCTCTTTAAAGGTCACATTACATTGCTGCTGTTTATTTCCTCATCAGTTAATCAGGTGCTGTTCCTTTTTCTAAGGTCGCCAAGTCATAGTAATTGAGTTTTAGAATTTCTTTTTAAAATGTTATTAGCCAAACCAGAGTATGAGTGTTTCTTTTTCAGATTACAGATTACTAAAAAGTAGAATTAGTAGCTACTGTGCTAGCAGAACTCTACTTATCTGGGCTCTCATCTTGAAAATTCATAAGCATGTATGTAATTCACATATTTGAGTAAAATTATGCTTGATGCAAGACATTCAAACTCTTACTAATGCAAACAAATGCAACAAGAACTTGCATGGAAGGTGTCAATTCAAAGCATCTCCTAAACGCTCCTGTGGCTCTCAAAAAAAAAAAAAAAAAAAAAGGATTGATCTCAGACTGAAAAGAAATATTGACAAAGCTGAAAACTTATGTATTTTGGTACTTCTCAGGGATGTTTTTGCAAAGGATCAAGATTCTCAAATCCGCCAGACTTGATATTCTTTACATCCTTATAAAATTATATCGGCTCTAAGTCACTAATCAGTCTGTGCTTACTACTTCTTTCTGAACCAAAACTCACTACCCCTAAGGTCAGAAGCTAAAGAAAAAAAAAAAAAACAAACACCAAAAACCTATGCCAGGTTGGCTGCTAGTACTTAATACAGCAAACAGGTAAAACATCCCCATACACAGTCATGCCTCCGGCACAACCTCTAAGTGATCAGAGACTATCCCCTGGGCTTTGCCAAACACACAGCAGGTTGAATGCAAAGGACAATGAAGATATTTGTTGAAAGTTCTGCATGTGCTTTTCCTTCTTCTCTCTGCCTATTACGTTCTATCAAGCCAGTGATTTTCCAAGCAGGGTGCATCTGCAAGCAACGCGAATGCTTTCCTTGTGAGCACTAAAAGTGAAGCACACAATTACAAAGGCAGCTCTTCCATTGCTTCCTACATAGAGCAAGAATTCTGATCCCCCCCCCCCCCTTTTTTTTTTTTTTTACAAGATCTCTTGCAATTGAGAAGAATACCACTCAACACAGGATTTCAGAATCTGACAGTTTAAAATAGTATTTGGGGAACTAAAAAAAAAAAGCTACTAAAGGTAAGTTTGTCCATCATTTACCATAAATCCATTTAGGTTTGAAAAATTCAAGAAACTCCTCATGCTGTATTGATTCTTCTTGCACGACACTCCCTTTATTTTGACATGTTCTGTCTTTCAGACTAGTGACTATTGGCCTCAAACCCCTCTAGTTTTCGAGGATTTGTTTCAGAATTTACTAGTGTTCTTTTACATGTTATTTCTGACTTTTTCCTCACTTTTATATTCCTGCTTGATTTTGATTAAATTCTAGCTTGCTAGAGATTTTTGTGAGAATTTTTCCACACCCTCTTTCAAAACAGTCTCCAAAGGTGGCAAAAGATATTCTACACTACACTTGCTTCCCCTTACTGTCTGGTTCAATTCTTGTGTCTTTCAGATTTTTATGCATTATGCTGATTCAGGGCCTGATCCAGTTCTCAGTAACAAACGCATTTGACCACTGGATTCAGAGAGAACAAAATGCCAGTGTGACCCAACGATGCAGCCATTAGCTTACTTTATTTGTGGCTACCATAGTGTTACTCCCAATTTATTCCTAATTTACATCACAAGAAGAGATTCAGATCCCACAAGCTTGAAACTCAATTAAAAAAAAAAAAAAATTAGTTTATTTTGTTGCTAAATAGCTAGGACCTGATAACAGGTCAGAGTAGAACATTTCTAAATTCTGGGACTTCCTTAGCTCTGCTGCTACTTTCCCCCACTGCCTTCTACCACGTCTCCATACGTTTATCAAATTGTTGTTTCCACTCACCAACTGGCAGGTAAAACTACAGCACTTAATTGGAAGTGTAGCAATGAAAGAATTCCTTTATGCATTTTTTTTTTCCCCTAGGCTCACTTGCAAAGGCACTGAAATGGTCCCAGAATGCTACAAGATTTCAAACGCCAAAATGACAACAGTCATACTTCCAGTGAATGCTCGGCTGTAAATGCTACCCAAGAGGAACTTAAAGATGATGTTGCATCAGTGACAGCTATAATAACTATTTTAATTAAAGAAATACATCTTTGAAGAAAATTGATGACATTGGAGAATAAATTAAATGCATGAACTCTTGCAAGGATGAAAGGGGACATTAAGAAGTGGGGATTAATGAGGGTATTTTTTAATTTTTAGAACATCTGTTCAATGCTAAATTTATGCATCTTTGGAAAAGCTTTTAAAAATTCTCCGTTCCTCAGTGATGTCTTTACCAATTCTTCCTTCATACTGTCACTGGTCTTCGGAGAAAAGGAACCATAGCGATCATCTGGTTTGATCTTCTGAATCAGTAGGAGGAAATGCTTCTGTTCTACAAGGTGGGTGCAAATGTTCAGATATTTACAGAATGTGGGAATTCAAGAAATCCGATGCCTATGTACACAATAGCTGAGAGAGGGTTCAGGATTCTTTAAATGATAATACTCATTTTCTGAATAGTGTTTTCCTGCTATCATTTAAGAATTATTTGAAAGAATCAGTAGTTTTCTGAATAGAACGGTGATGCAATGAGCCTCCAAGAAGTAAAATATAAATTATTTATTCAGAATTATTAATTAAAAGATGGCTTCCCTTAGAGCTCCTTTGTCCCACAATTTTTGAAGTTGCATATTGAAATATACTATCTGAGTTTTTTCCATTTTCTAGCCCTTGGTTTTAGGGGAAATGCATATAATCAATACTTCATGTACAAGAGTGTGATGCCAGGAAATATTGATTGGCAGAGAGTTTACAGAGAGAGACCTTTTCCTTATTTGTGCTGATTTCCTGATTTTGAAAAATTCCCTAAGTTTCTGTTTTTGTAACTACATCTTTAGCTACTCAAATTTCCCCATATTTCTTCAGCCGAAATGACTGAAGTGTATTTCATGAGGGAAAGGCAAGGATGTTTTGAATGACCGAATATTCTTTTCCTTTGGGACATTTTCCTAATTACAACGATTCTCCAGTATTTTTATTTGATACATATATCATAATAAATGTTTCATTTCAAGCATCAACATCCCCAAAAAGCTAAGAACCACGCAAATATATAGTAGAGCTATTGCCTTCCTTGGATATCATTTATGTTTACAATTAAGATGCAAAATGAGGTAACAGAATAGCATAAATCTAAAGTTATCTGTAGACATGAGGTCTAATTTCCCCCCGTTTTTAGAACATGAGACCATGAGTGAATGCAAGATGTGTCTCACATTATAGCTGCAAATCCTGTTGAAAGTTCCTGTGTCTTGTGTATTTGAAGTACATCTTTTGGCATATCAGACAACGTTTTATTTGGACTCAATGAAAATTTATCTTACCAAAAAAGCCCTAGGGAGTTACAATTATACTGAAATTATCCGTTTATGAATTAAACCTATAGCAAGAAGTTCTAACTTTTGTTGATAATTATTTGATAAATCATGACAAGAAACCTGTTGGCCATGAAATGTTTACTCAGTTTGCACACTACATGAAATAATGCCTGGATATCATACTGACTGCCCCGAATTTCCTTTGGGTCATTAGCTGGGAAAAAAGTCTGTCTGTTGATTCTTGATAATAATTCTTTCCTGAAGATAATTAGTTATTTTTCTTCAATTAAAACTGAAGAAATACAGAATAGAACATTTACTTCAGTTAAAATTTAGTGAAATTCATTCTGTGATAATAATTACTCCCCAAAGGGAGAGTAGCTCATTTGTAGGGTATATACACAATTATTCTTCTGGTTTGGCCACTTAACCTATTTTAATATTATTCCCTCCCTCATCAACGTAACTTTGACACAGGGCTACTGGAGTTCTCACTGACTTTCAAAGAGGTTTATCTCTCTGCACACTTGTGAACAGCACAAATTCTTATTAAGCCTTGGATACTGCCTCTGTAGGACTTTGCATTATCGTCAGTGACCACAGTTGCCCAGCTCTTGGCTCCTGTTTGATATAGCACTTCAAACAATAGATGACTACCGGACACTTGAGCAGATGCTGATCATTTTCATCTCAATGAGACCCGCTGTGTGTTTTTTCAATCACGAATGAATAGAAGCTTGTGAATCTCATCTCAAACAGCAACAGCAGAAAAATGAAAGTAGTGACACAGGTGGGCCGCAGACATCACATGGAAAGGCTTGGGTTAAATGGAAGTTACTTTCAAGATGTAAGGCCTTCACTAAGCCCTCTCTACACAATTTTGGAAGTGGAGAAGGCCTGTAAAATACTTTGAAATGTGAATCACACCCCATGCGATGAGCTCTTATTTAGTGTCTTCTCACTTACTAAAATTTTCTGTGGGTTTTTTGGGGTTTTTTGGGTTTTTTTTTGTTTGTTTGTTTGTTTGGTTTGGTTTTTTTTGGGGGGGAGGGAGCAGGGGGGATGTTGTTGGATTTTTTTTTTCTTTTTTTTTTTTTAACATTATAATCAATATGCTTTGCCCTCTTTTGGAAATTCAAACTTCTTGGAAGATTGAAGTTCAATGGCGCTCCCAGTGCAGGACTAACAAGAATTTATCCACTAGCTTGGCATGTCTCACTGGTTTGTTCTGTCACTGCTCACTTGACTCTAATCTGCATAATTCACAGAAGCTAAGTTGGATTCAAAACTGCCTGGGTCACATTTATATGAGCCTGACCTTGCAGCCAACTAGTTTCTTTCTTACTTCAATCTATAAAATCTTCAATCTCAAAAAAAAAAAATCATTCATGAAGATAAACAAATGTCACAATTTTACCATCTTCTACAGTTAAGTACAGAGCTTTGACATTTCTGATAGCAAGAAATGCCAAAACATACATGCAAAATACTGGTTACATCTCTTATAAAGGTGCTCACATATTACTCTGAAACCCAATATAGATTAGTTCAGAATAAGTCTGATGTATATCTTTAATAGATCAGTTGCCAGCACTACTATAGCCTGGGGGCTTGTTACACTAAGGACAATAGAGATATTAGACTTGAAGTATCTTTCCTTCTGTGGCTCCAATCTAAAGGTTTTATAATGTTTTTTTCACCTCTTTAAATCCACCAAAGTATTAAACAGATTTTGAGAGTTCTAAGCTCCAATCCACTGCCCTTTATAAATTCCCTACTACCATTCACTTAGTTTTACATTTTGTTAAGTTTCCCTCAACATAATTTGTACACACACATGTGCACTTAGGCACATAAAACAGTGTTTAAAAGTAGCATTTACAGAATTTTATGGCAATTCATAGCAGGCTAATGAATTCAGCCATCTTTGGGCAGGAAGCACTGCCAGCCACAAAGTTTTTATGTGACTATATTTGCTGCTTCAAGATAACTAGAAGGCATTTTTTAGCTAAATGATTCTGTGGTGCTCTCATTGATGATGTATAACTCCATTTACAGTTGTAATCTGGGTAACAAAATGAATAATCCATCATTGTACTATGAATAGTAAATTAACCCAGATAAAAGTGTTGAACATCCAATCAGAATCATTAAGTAACCAGAAGACTAAGATTGGTGAGGACATGTTGGAAGCAATTATAACTAATGAATACATTAACTTCAGGCATGAGAACAGCATGGCTGATATTCTAGTCCATCAAAATAAAATTAGATTGGGGGTGAGGAGACACAATATGGAACAGTCTCTGAAAATAAACAGTTATCCATGAATATAATTATTTTGAAGAGAAAGCTTCCTAGCAATGATATATACTACACCACAGAAGACCTGGTGGATTCACTGAAGGTGGTGCTGTGTAAAACAACAGAATAAAAGACAAGCGCTAAAGAGTATGGTGCAACAAGCAAACACATCAGCATTGCAGGGGGTAGGGGAGAAGGAAAGACAAAATAAGTTACAAATATTTTTCCATATAATCCCAAAATTGTTAATTAGCTGCTGTGAAGATCATGGACTATGCATTGTACTAATTACATTAGTTAACATACAATGTAACAACATAGTAGCAATACCGATTGAAAAGTCTTAGCAGAGTCACACTGGTTGCCAAAACCCAAAATATTTAAATGCTTTTATCTGTACATCTAATATATTGTGAAAGAGGATCACTGAGTTTATATTAAAAAACAGAGTTAATCCCTTCAAGCATAAACCTTTTACATGTACATTATCACTTTGCTGTCCTACGAAAAGTGCTTCTGGTTATACCAACATCTACCTATTCACCAAGGCTACTACAGCCTAGAGTCCACCATTGTAACTACTTTCTTTCCATGAGAAACAAAGTAAAATCATCTTTGAGTTTGCACATGTAGCTCTTCTACTTATTCCAATAAGTTGTGAAGTCTCTGCATACCAGAGTGGGTAATGCTTTTTTGCATCCATGATGCTGCAATATTCATTGACAACCTTAAGTAAGCTCCAAATGTGATTTGACTGTTGTGCCACAATTCCCTAGCAGACCTCTCTTCTTCTGACTGCACTCTGTAGGGTTGAAACCGTTATCCAAGCATTGCATTAAATAATTCATTCCTCCATCCAGTTAAATGTCTGGCCCTTCCACACAAGTGCAGGCAACAGTTTGTTTACATAAAAACGACCAGATTAGGTTTTTAAGCCATTTTATAATAATAATAATAATAATAATAATCAGTTTTCCAGCATTAAAGAAATGAGATATGGTTTACTTGTTTATTATTCTAGATAGTATAAAACACATCTCAAAGATGGAACAAACTCAAGGCACGAATTGAAGCATAAACTTCCACTGGAAGAGACACAGACTGTATCTTCATAGTTAAAACAACTTAGCTATGAATTAATTTATCTCCATTTTTAAGTAGTTTACAGTTGTGATAGGTACAGAAAATTAGACATTAAGGCATGTGCATTAGGCATTCAGAGTGAATTCTGGAGTCACATTATTTTCATCACAAAAGTAGATGTCCATCAGTATGAAAGCTGGAAGCGGAATCAGTGACTACTTCTGCAAATTTGGACTGAAGTCACTGGTGATGTGTTACCCACTAGTGGTAGCTCATTTCCAGTCTCTAGTTCTTTCAGAATCAAAGAAACCCACCACAATCAAACACCAAATTTTTGAAAGTTTTAGAATTTGGCAGCCCTCAGTTGTGAATCTACACATGCAACCAGATCTTCTAAAAAATCTAGCTTGCATATAGGGCCTAAAGAAAATGGGAAGATTTTCAGAAACTTTTGTCATTTGATGCCTTACATCTTATTATGAATGGCCATAAACAATTAACTATTAACTATTCAGTTGCAAAATGCTGTACAGTATAACAGTATTGTTTCTCTTGCGAGGCTTATTTTTTCTGAATTCCAAATGAGCTTTACATAAGAGTCAAGCTGGAATTACCTTAATTAAGAATAACAGTGAAAGATTGATTTTATTTAGCTGAAATAACTTGACAACGTCTTCCTTGTAACTGGTTACCTGTCAGTTTTTAATGGGCTGGTAATTACTCATTTTATCTTAAGGCAAACAGTAGTAACAAAGTTTTAAAAACATTTTTACTGCAGAGCTATTATTTTTGTTGTGGGCCTAATACACAAGTAATTATGTCATAAAACTGGAAAAAACTCTCAACTTGATACATTAGCTTATTCTGATTTTGACAATATGATTAAAATTGCTATGAATCTTTCTCCCCCAACACTTTACTCCAAAGTAAAAGTGCTGAGTATTGCTATTTATAATCTAAGGTTTCTGTGAACAAAAATGAACAGTTTATAATATGCAAGGTGGTAAAAATGTCTAAAACAAGACGGGGGAAAAGCATTACTGATTTGAAGATCATTACAATGTAGCTGGAGACTTTCAGGCTTCAGATCTCCTGAAGAAGCAGGCATCAAAATCCTTAGGACCTGAGTGTCCAAATCTCTTAACCCTTGAGTCTTCTGGCACTCTCTCTCTCTCTTTTTCTGTTTGTTTGGTTTTTTTTTTAAGATTTTATAGATTATCTCCCAAAACAGATCTAAACAGACACAGATGTAAATAGAACCAGTTACATCAACTGGACATTTGATTAGTGTTTTGCTCCTGTGAGGTAATTAAAATACACGTTCTGGTCCCTTCTACCCAGTTGTTGTTAGACTCTCTATTCTGACTTCCAGTTTTAGCGATTACAAAAACCTACTAGGTTTTAGTCTTTTATAACCTGGTTACCAAAAAAAAAAAAAAAAGCCTTTCCTACCACAGCAAACAAAAACTGACACAAAGCACTTTTCACTTTGTGCATCAATCCAAATATGAAGCAGGAAGAATATACCTTAATTTTTAGATGTATATTTCAGTTTGTACAACTGTCACAAAAATTTGACTTGTAAATGCTATAGATCTGATATGGAGGTCACTGACAGGCAATGAATACAAGACACTAAGCTGTCATTTTTTTAGTTACTTTTCTGTTCATTATTATGCTTTAAAATTGACAACCCATTGTTTTTTTATTGTCCAGCTATTACAAATCCTTTTTTTTTTTTTTTGTTTTGTGCCTAGCCTATGCAGATTTCCATTGGTTTTGGATAATAAGCCTTTTCTTCCTCCCATTATTGATTAATAACTTGAAATTCCCTAGTTTTAGCAGGCTATTCTTAGTGGTTTTAGCTCTCCTAAAGCATGATGAACTCAATATGACAGACCCACTACTGAAGTCCAGCTACTTGGTCCTTTTCTTTCATATGTCTTTCCCAGCCAAAGTGAGAAAAATGAAATACATTTTATAGCAGAGATCACATCAAATTAAGAAATCCACATTATCCCAGAAAAGGGTAAGAAAGCTCAACAGCTGATCCCATGCATCTCTCATGAACAACTGTCCCATAGCTACTAGGCAACACATTTTCTTTTGACAACCAGAATTACTTCTGATGTGTAAGAAGGAAGCTTTACATCAGAATGTGAACAGAATAGTGTGAAACTCCTAACATTTCCATTTTTCTGAGCCATCTTTCTTATGCTAACATCTCATTTAACCAGGACACTCTCCTTCCATTCTCTGCCTTCACAGCAGCTAATATTCTAGTTGTTAAATACCATTATTTCAAGTATACCATACATTCACTGCTTGCTGTAGAAAAGAGTCATTCAGGCGAAGGTTTAGCACACCAAGGTGAGCCTACACTTTTCAAATAATGATGAGTACAGCAGAAGATTTCCGTAGTGAGAGAAAATATACCCACTTCAGTTCAACACTTGTGTAAGCTTTGCTGATGGGTAATAAATAAACTGTTCAAGGCTGAGTTTGACTGTTAAAGCGAAGGACATAATAGACTGGAGCTATCCAAAGAGATATTATTATGGTATCAAATTTGTGAAAAGAAACTCAAAAAACTTTCTCTTCTGAAGTGGAAATGAAGAGGAGCAAACAATGAATTTCTTACTTTAAAACATAGGTATCAGATACCCTTATTTGCAGCAGTGGTTGAGCCATAGATACCAGACTTATACAGGAAAAGTAAATGCAATGAAGGAAATGAATGCTCATCTAAATTCTCGTTAAGGAGACATTATTTTTCCTGTTTAAAATAATGAACTATTTTTTATTTTTCCTCCTGCAAATTACATAAATACTAAAATCCCATTGGATTAGGGCTACTGACTAACTGTTCATTTTCTTATGTATTTACTTATTCTGAAAACACAGATGAAACATCTATGTGGTTAAAATAGAGCATCTAGCAGAACAGAGCCGTATTAAAGATTGGGTGGATACTGCTTATTATTTACTGATGTAACGCCTAAGTTCAGGCAACAAGATTGGTCCCCATTGTGGTTGGTATAAAATATATATGCATATGTTAAATATCTTTACCACCTGCCACCACTAGCTGAACTAGATGCTTTCTCCGAACAGAAGCCTGACTGCCACACTGGAATACATGAGAAATACTTCATATACCCTTGCTTGCCTTCCATAGGTATCTATGGAAAGAGGTAGTCACTAGTAGGTCCTTTATATACACTGCTCATTAGCTTCATGCGCACATGCAACAATTGCCAGTAGTGGGTCTACTAAACCTATTCTGTGTGGAGAAATGCATTGTTTCACCATAATTTAAGGACAAACACAGCTTGGTTTTTATTCCTTTCAATGCTAGAGTGATGATGTTTTCAGACCTGGGTTTTTGATATTTTTGCACAAAATCAGTCATCTGGTACACGATGCAAATCTGCCCTGGGGAACTATGGGATGGACCATCATTATCCATTGCATAAGTAACAGACTAAAGCTTCTCACTATGTAGAAAAGACAGTAACAGCAGTTAACATTTATCTTTAAACCTTTGCAGCAAAACTTACCGTTTATCATTTGAGATTTCTTGTAACTTCAGGATAATGTAAACAGGGTAAGTTTTGCAGCTGGAATTTACTTATCTCTTCTTATTGTAAAGAAAAATATTTGATGGCAATCTTACATAGACCTTAAGAAAATCTGAGATAATTTGTTTTTTAAATCTCTAATCTTATAAGTTTTAACTACTTTAAACTCACACCTGTCCTTTTAAATACAAAATTGTGATGAGGTTTTGCCACACAGTTTTTCAGTTTATTCTTCTCAAAAGCAATGCAACTTTACAATTTCAGTTCCCATGTAGTTCTACAAAACAAATAATTATAGCGTTTCTCAAAGGCTCCTCTCACGTATGAATTAGGCACTGAAAACCTTCACGAAAGACGCACCCCACTGCAGGCTGCTTACACAAAGATTGTGTAAAATCATATCTTTACTTCAGCATGTTTGAGATATACGTTTACATGCTTCACTACAAGATAACCATTCCAAATCCTTTTGAAGTCAGCTACAAGACTACAATAGGTTTCAGTGAAATCCAGTTCATCTAACCCCTAAATATCATGTCCACACTGTTTTGGACTGTATTGAATCAGGAACACTTAGTTTGAAGCTACATTGATGTCAATGACAATTCTTAATTTTTCACAATTTAAATTCATCCATTTTCAGTTGAGAAGATTCACTTAGACAAATCACAGCACGAACTGCATAGCCCTATTCATGTATCATTTTGAAAGATTTCCATGACCTACCACAATTAAAATGTTACCACTTGCTGAACATCATGTAGATATTCTACTTGGAAGGGTGACTTGAAGTACACTTGACTCTTGCTGTAGAAAATAAAATGAAAACGTCTAAATAGAAATAGCTCTGTGTCTACATTTTGTTGCAATCAGCCAGAAACAAACAAGAGAAAAACATATTTGTCTTTTCTATACTCCTAATCATAAAACCAGCCTTCATTTGAAGCCTATACTTAACCTTTTTGTATTATTGCAATTCGCTGAAAATCAGAAACATTGAAACATGAAATTGAGCTTAAAAATGTTCTTGCTTATCTAAAAGGAAATGCATCATGCAGCATCAGACATTTCATTATAGTAATATTTTTCTTCTCTCTTTTTCTCTTTGGATCTTTGCCCTTCCATAATTATAGAACATTAATTTCTCCTCAAACAAAAAGCCAGATGTTTGCAGGCTCTGCTCTCGGACTGATTTTCTGCTCAAAGCATCAAGTCCAGCATTAGCTACTAACAGGTGTTGTCTTTCCATTAACCCGGATACAGGTAGTGCTCCCAGAAGAAGGAGCTGACAGCATCCAGCTTTGAATTGTATTTTCTAGGAAGACATGAACCATTAGACCATGGTCAGGGTCTAGACACATGCTCAAATAAATACCAAATACACATTCAGATAAGATTTTTTTTTTTCTTAACAAACCAATTCTGGAACAGCTAAAAGGCTGCTTCTGTGAATTGGTTAGTTTACCTATCTTATTACTATGAAAGCTAATTTGTAAAAATTGTTTTTTCGTTACTGCACTGGTACGGAGGGTTTAGTTAGAACCATTCAGATTTGAAATAATTCTCTCCTGCAATGTTTTGTGGTCTACACTTGTGTATGAGTCTCACCACTAGGATTTAAAGTGCATTTCTTTCAATCTCTCCTGTTGAAATTTTTCTTACTTTATAAGAAGCTGAGTATTTAGTCTGGGACAGAGAAACTTATCAGGTGCTTATATGAGATAAAGGTTCATAATCCCCATCTGAATCTATGCCTTGAACCCAGATTTCTCACATGCATCTCATAAAAGTTCTTTCTCTATGTAGCCACAAATTTTTCAAAGACCATTTTCTTTGCCCTAAAAATGGAAAAATTTCACACAATGAGGGAAAAGATGTTTTCTGCTGAAACATAACAATGCTCTTCTCAGCACTTCTGCTTCCCATAACAATGGTCCAAGTATTGCTATTTTGGCTGCTACCAACTCCAGGCATGTTAAGGCATCTTGTATGAATATACTGTCATGACATCACCATACAATTCTGCAGGTAAACGATACAGTTGCTATCATTTCAATGGATTTTTACGTAAGCTCCATTTTTTAGAAAGGATTCCCCTGACAGTCTGAATTAGTGGATAGTACGCAAAATCTATACAACGGAAGTGAATCCAAGAGTGATTTACATATGTACAGAAAGTCCGCTGTCATTAGTACTAAACTGGCCAGTGGCAAAACAACACAGCCAACTCTAATTTTAGTGATCTTGAAATTCCTGACTGAATTGTTATCAAAACCTGAAAATCTGAAAACAGAAAGGATTTGCATACACTGATTTAGGGGAAAACTTCAGCAATCTGCCTTAATAACTACAAGAACCTGAAATTATTGCAAAAATCTGAATATTAAATACTGGTCAAGACTTACTGCCTAAAAATATTGGTCTTGTTCAGGTCAATCACATGCTGATACAACAATATTTATTGTGTTAATTAGGATTGCATTGTTCCTGTATCCTGTTCTATTGTCTTATTTTACACGTAAGCTTTTGGTTTACATTTTACACTTGGCAAGTAAACCATCTCTTCCAGTGTTCCCTGAAAGAAGTTGTCTGTACCTTCTTCTGGGGACCTTACCCAGGAAGTTCAGTAAGGACTTTCCTGGTTAATTTAATAACTCCAAAGGCACGAAATCAGTGTTCTGATGAAGACAATGGAGTGAGATTAGATCTAGCCATTGTACACTATGAAGTGTTGTCCTCCAAGGCTGTCTCAAAGATGGAATACCACTTATCTACATTACCTGTGTGTAAGAGTCCTGGAAGGTGGCTCTGGGGCTGTGCTGTTGATACCCTGTAGAGGAAACCTGAGGTACATCTGACATTTGGTCCATTTTTTCAGACATGCTTATCTATTCTGTGGAAAGTCTGAGCTGTTAGCTACTCTGTCTTCCCTTTCCAGGAAGTGTCAATGGGAGCAACCCTTCTGGATGCCCTAGCATCCTCAAAAGGAGTCTGATATAAGGTGACTTGTGGGCAAGAGGGCACTCATAGACTGTCAAAGGATAAAATGGATGCCTGGGGCCAAGCCTAAATACCATACTTGAATATTAACCGACCAAGTATGGCATGAATGTAGCCAATGCAGTCTCAAGTAGGAGCTAGACTTCACCAAACCTGAACAAAAGAATTTCACTTCTGTATTTTTTCTGTATCTATTAAAAAACAGACTTTAATTTAAAAAGAGGGAAATGACATTTCTGCTACCCATTTTATACAGCTTTCTGATTTAGCTAGTCTTTCCAGGAATAAAAATAATAATAATTTAAAAAAAAAATCCCATTTTGTCTTTTCTACTTCTCTATTTCTGGAAGTTGTGATGTACGAAACACCACATTAATAAGACAGACTTTGTTAATGGCAGCTTTCTAATGATATTCCAAGAGGCTGTTTCTGCTGTACTAGCATGTATAAATACTAAGGAATGCATCAGCAATAATAGAAACATAAGGAAACGCTTAAAATTAAATTGTGGTGGATCAAGAGTAGACTAGTGCTTCTATTCCCTTTGGATACATTTGTAACATTTAAATCTAATCATCATTCAGCAGTAGATACAATTCCAGTCTACATCAAAGCAACTAAAATTCTGCTTTGATGGTTTAATAGTAGCAGGCAGTGTAATGACAGGTGGCCACAACCACAACCTAATTTGAAACAAGCTGCAATGTTGGTTGAAGACACATAACTGGTTTCTGTGAAGGATATTTCTCCGAATGAAGTGAGAAATTCAACTGAGACCAGACTACAGTAAATTTTGAGTACTGTGCTTGATATACCTTCCCCATTGACACTGCCTTTAGCAGCTGCTTCAGTGAGTGTATTATTCAACAGAAGCAATAATACTGCTGTTTATTTAGCACTCATTTTGTGGTAATTCAAGAGGATGAATGAAAACTGTCATTGTAAGAATTCTACAAGACATCACACAATTGCATTAGCAACTGGGCATGGACTCTTGAGAAACCGAATTAGGATAAACACAATGCCATCAGCTGCAATGGTGTGGCTTTCGTTGCCGTGCCCTCATCACTGGACACACTGGATTTTCCTTACTGGATAGGAAAAATCACAAGCATCCACTTTAATGAGAAATAATGAAAATATTTTTTCCTGCAGTTACTTTTTGTAAGTAGTCTACTTTGGAAATTCTTCTCTAGCAAAGTCTGTTACCATAACTGTAAGATTGCCGAAACAGGAAAAGATTAATTACATGAGCCAGAAGCTAAAATTACAAGGTGCAACAACACTTGCTCATCTACTCCAAAGTGCTACAGTAGATCAGGCTTTCAAAATATTATGGGTTTGTTATGTAAAGAAATACCTGGGGTTTTTTGCATGCAGCTATACACTGTTTCTAAGCTTAATCGCAATGAAGACAAAAAGAATCATTTGGTTGTAAAGGCATTACTTGTATATTCAGAGGGCCAGAATTTAACACTGCTATGCAAAAGAGGCTCTGAAGTCATGAGGGGTCTTTCATGTTTCTCTGCCTCAGCTTTTTAATATGGAGACAATCCTCTGCATCTCAGATTCCACAATAGCAGCAGACATAGGAGCACTAGCACATTCAGGAGGCTAGAGGCAATGAAGAAAGGTGTAATTTTACAGGGCTATTTAAGCTAACTTCCTTTATTGTGTAATCCAACAGGCTATGCAAAATATCTCTCTCTTGCATGCAGCTGGAATGGAGAGGTGGGTGAAGGCATGCTCCCCTGCAATCCAGCCCTTCTGGTTATACTTGCACAAGACCAGATTTTCACATAACTTTCCACAACCTGTCTGTAAAACCTTAGTGCAACACTAAGAGCAGCATTTTTATTAGGAAGAGATATTCCCCTATCGCTAATAGTAGCAAAATATATTTACCCTTCAAAACATTATCTGTATGGCATTAAAAAATAACTGCTTTGAAATTCAGTAGGTTTCTTCAGGGAAATAGTGTAAAACATAACAGATTAAAAGGCTCTTTCATGAAGCAATGTATTAGAGCTACTTGTTATCAAAATTCCGTGAGCATTCATGTAGCAGAGAAAAAAATTTGCAAAGATTAATTGGTAGAGACAAAATTTTCTCTTAATAAAAAGACTGTAAACTGAAGTGAATCAGAGAATCAATTTCCTACATATGTTTTATCCAAACAACAGAAGCATATTTGTAGAAATAAGCTGTAAATAGTATATTATCTTGGAGAGTTATGCTACTTAGTTGGACAATTTTTATGGGTGTAATAATCAACTTTGAAAGATACCTTTTAAGAAAAATAACTGCCCAGCAACACATTGATAATTACTATAGCAGACAATGTAGAAAGTCCTGATGCTGGAATAAAGATTAAACTTCAGTTAAATGAGTTGTCTCTAAAGTTGTTATAAAAATTAACGGGTGAACGTTCTCTGCCCTTCTGAAGTTCCTATCTTCCTACAATTTTGTGCAAATCATAAAATAGACAACTTACGAGATCAAAGATCTTCAGATTTTTGCTGTATACCATACTTAATTAAGCCCTCCTCTTAATCAGACAGTTTTGCATTGTAACAGTTAAGAGTTTTGCCATGGAGGCCAAAAAGTGCACTATGTATTTTTCCTTTAGTTTAATTTTGAAATTGTCTGGTTCGACATTTCAGAGAAAAACATATGGACTGGTCAATATAATTACATACACTGAAAAGAGTTCACTGTGTTTTAATTTAAAACATACTGTTTTGAAACTTATATTGTCCTTTGCATTGCTGCAAAACACAGACCATGTTGTAAATAACATATTTTAAATGAGCTTATTGCACTGTGCTATATAATACTAAAAAAGGGTAATAATGGATTTGGATTTATTTAAAACTCTTTAAAAACCCAATAAATGACGAAGTGCACACAACAGAGAAGGCATTATTATGCTATAAATTACATTGCTTTCAAGCTCAGGAGTTTGTGGCTAATTAAGAAAGCTTTAGAAATGCAGAAAGGCCAATAACATTGCACAGGGATCAATTTTGCTTTTTTGTGCATAGTTTCAAGTTGTGGGCAATTAACAATCTCACTCTTCTAAGCAGCCTTCTAGATCACCTGGGAATGCTGTTATTCAACTGCTAGTTTGGAGAAAACAGTATGCACCTTTCTAACCCACAGCTGGAGGACTGCACAATACATTGGCTGATGATCCTCACCTACAAATCCTTCCTGCTGGCTCCTAATGGCCATTTTTAATTTTGGTTCTGATAAATTGAAGGACAGAAATAAACTGACTTATCCAGACAGACAATGAAAAAGAGGAACCTCAACTTAAAATGAAAAACCCCCAACTATTAGAATCTAGTTATGTAGGCACCACATTGTGGAAAGTTTTGAAATTGGCAAGAAGTTATAATCTAGAGAGTCTTCAGAAAGATAATGTACTATAAATCTATACAATGTTTTAAAAGAAGTTTCAGGGTTTCTCCCTCAATCATTATAAACATCTACTATGTTTGTTCATCAGCAATAGAAACACTGAAGTACTTGCTAGAAGAATTTCGAGTAGCACTGCTTTCTCCCAGATGACAGAAGCCCATATGTTGCGTGACTTTTAACTGAGCTAAGCTGTGCCACCACACAAATGGGTGTGGGTGTTTGTGTGCAACAATGTTCTGACATTTTTGTTGTATTATTTGTTTAAACCTAAAGCAGAAGAAAACAAAGGCTTTTATAATCACCTATAAACTGGTCCCACTAATACACAAGTGGTATCGTCCTCCCATGGCTGGTAACATTAATGGTCAGTCATCTCAACGTAAAAACAGTTTCCATACAATTGGAATGAAAGCTCTGCAGATGAACCAATAATGTTGCAACACCAGCCATCAAAAGAAGTTCATCACATGCAACAGAGATCTTTAAACATACAATAATCTTTCATTCTGTTTTATGCTGCTTTACGCTAAACTTAAAAGACTGCCATCACAGACCTTTGGAAACTTCTGGCTTCAGTTAAACTCTGGAGTACAGGATAAATGTTCAAGCCACATTTTTGTGCCTTTTAAACTGCTTTACTGAAGAACACTCACAACTGAAGGTGAACCACAGGGGTTCTAAAAAGAATTGGAAAAGTTTAATTGTTACTTAAAATGACCAATTCGAATAAAGCAGTTTCCTAAAGCCTTTTTCTTCTACTATACAGACATAATTAACTGTAATTCTGTCATCTGCCCTCATTTTCAACTTAGGAACCATAACCCAGATCCCAACCCATTATCTTCTTAGAGAGCTTATAACAGAGAACTTCTTAAGTGAAGCTATATACTCAATTCTTTACACACCTCTCAGGAAATTATGATGTAAAATTTACATCCTCATGTTACTGGCAGGTACTTAATACAAGTCTTACACTCCACAGAAAAGCATCCCAAAACAAAACCCAAGAACCTTGAATATTAGTTATACATTCTTCACTTAATTTTTATGAGCACTTAGCAGGTTACCCTTTGTTTTGATTTCTTTCTTGAAGTCTAATTATTCCATATGTCCTTTCATATTTTGTCTGATTTGTAATTGTATTTCTCATTATCATTTTGTGAGGATATGGTGCTATTTCCTCTGGTTTCATTCTCTCTTATGTTTCGCTTGTACAAAATTAATTACATTGTACCTTCAAGCATAATTTTAACAGTGTCTCCATTGCACTGTGTCTGCCTTTAATTAATGCTCTTCTAATGTAGGTTTTAGAGCCAAATGGTGCAATATTCTGAGCATCAAAGAAACAAAAGATCTAACAAAGCTGAAATGAAAGAACCAGACAAAGCAGCAGACAATGCATTCTCATTTGAAAAATGTCACTTCAATTTTATTTTAGATAGTAGAACCAAAGAAGATTGTTTCTACTTTTTCGTCATTCATCACCAAACTTTGTGGTAAGGCTCACTCCAATCTGGGAGTAAATCTGTAATTTATGAAATGAGATTAATTTCTCAATTGTCTGCCTATCTATTTCAACTCCCTAATCCACATCCCTCTGGTAGGATATTTTTTCAAAGATCTGGCAAGCCACGGAGGTCCCCCATCAAGCACAATACTCATGCACTCTCACAAAAAACACCGAGGCAAATAACACTCAAATTCTCTCTTGGCTATCTATTCAAGAGGGCAATGGGAAAGGAATATTCCATGTATAGGCCCATTTGCACATTTTTTGAAATGCATAGTGTTCTCTAACCATTGATGTAATACATATTCAGCCAGGAACTTAAGCCTATCACAGACACTGGGGTATATAACTGTAGTTATACAGGACTCTGGGAATTTTAGACTCATTCAGATCCTTGGGTTTCAGGGACTTCAAAGTGAAGCCTTGCATGTTTCCTGCTACTATTAGGCAGAAAATGGTTTTTGCTGAGGCCAGCAGTTTTATCATCACATGAAGTTTCCAAAATTCATTTTCAATGTATAGCAAGCGTGAACAAAAGTGAGCTTTTACAACTTTCTGATCAGTAAAACCCAATTTGTCAGCTGTATACAGCTTTAAGTGAACTCACGTAAGCACCAAGATCTAAACTGCACTTTCAGTTAGATATTCAGATAAAGGTGACAATGGGATTGGTTAAAAATAAGCTGTTTTTTTCTTTGTTTTTTTTTTTTTTTCTTCTCACAGTTGCAGAACCTATTGAACAACAGTGCTTGTATGTATCATACTGACTTTATTATGCACAAAGGTGGCGCATGGTTTTCAGTAAGACCATTTTCTGGGCCTTAATAAACAGAATATTTGTGAAGGAGATCATTATAAGTAATTAAAACATTAGGGATTTAGTTTTGTTGGATGGAGGCACTTAGTTTTAAAACAAAAGTGTATGTCTCAATTTTGTTTTTTTGGTTTACATTTGTGATTTAAAGGGGTCAAATTAAAATTATTTTCACTTAAAAAGGAGGGGGGTTGTCTGACAATTCTTGTAATGGAATATATTTTTAATGGGGGCAAAGCCTGTCCTGGGATTCGCATGAATGGCTATCACTGACTTTGATCAGCACTATATCCACACATCAAAAGACATAACTTGTTCTAAATCACTTTTGCTCATTGTTTGATAAGCACTAGTCAGTTGAAATGAAGTGTGCACACTGCAATTGCCTGCCTACATTGATCCAAATTATGCAGAAGTCACCTGAAACATAAGTTTCTGGATTTTTATTTGTTTAATTTTATGAAGAAAAGCAAGCTTTGAAGCACTGTATGTAGAAAAGAATCAAATAAGCTTTGTAATAGAATAAGAGGTAAAGGAAACAAAACTAGGTGGGTCATATTTAGAGCCTAGCAAACTTGACAATGTCTCTTTAAGGTGAAGGAATAATACAGTTAGTCAAAGTTCTACCTTTCATGGTCTTATAATGTCAAGAGAACAGTATTTCAAAGCATGACATTACACAGGCTCAGTCTTTTCAAGAACACAAAAACTTTGATTTCAGAAACAAATGAAAGGAAAAATGTGACTCTGTGAAACAAAGCACTCCACACATGTATATTTTTAGTGCCATGTGTTCAGACTAAAGGGCCATATGCCGTCACATTAGTTAATGCAGGGAAAAAAAGCATTTCCAAATCACCTTTGAAATGTCAGTTCTTAGACAGTAAATTTGAAACTGGCCAGTAGGCAGGGGCCAGAACCACATTTTGAAGCATTAAATACCTTAAAACACCTTTTGTATCTCAATTTTGCTTTCATCCCTGAATCTTTTTCTTTGAAGATTTAACAATGGACCATCTTTTTTTTCTCCTGCAGCTTCCTTCTAAATCCTAAGGGGGAACTTTCCATACAGTCAAAAATACGGTAGTTACTTTTCATATGCCAAAAGATCGAAATGTTCAGAGAAAATAAAGATTGAATTTAAATACCTCGCATACATTGTAGATGTGGTTGAATTACACTCTTTTCCCTTTAACCTCTGCTAATATTTGTTCTTCTAACAAAGGCAATAGTCATAATAGTGTTATATCACCACGAATCCAGAATATATTCCCTTTGCCTCAATATCATAGCAACGAGCACTTTCATACAAATGTATTTCGTGCTTCAATAACTTTTATTGTTTATGGGACAAGCATTAATAACCGCAACATTTCACAGAAAGAATAATGTTCTTTGGATAGTATTACACTGCAGCTTCAGAGTGTTCACAGAACTTCTTGTCAAAATGAAGATAAAGCCAAAAGTCTCACATGATACATTACCAATAATCTCTGCTACTGTCTGACAAAACGGGCAGGTCCTCTTGACATCTATAGGCATAAATAGTGTCATAAGCACTATAATGCTTCAGAATAGATCAAAGACAGTTGAACACCTGATTCCAGTGTCTTTTCACTGATTTAAGATCATTGATTCATGTGTCATTATTGGAAGAACAAGGTATCATTTCAGAGGCATTCATATAGAATATCTTCAGGAAGGAGAAATTGATAAGCAGACATTTCAATACCTCTCATCAGGATTACATAGCTTGTAGAAAGAATACTAAATTCCTATCAGTTTTTGGATTGGAAGGCAGACAAAGGTGTGGAATTTCTACAACATGAAACATGAACACAGAGCATGGGAGAGAACGTAAGCAACAAAGAAAACAAGGGAAATGCAGGACAGTTCTTGTTTCTTTTTTGGGAATTATTAGAACATTGGTGCAGGGTGTGTTGGTCAATTACACTACTTAGTTTCAGTTTATTTTAACTTATAATAAAAATCTTTTACCAGCTGTAGCATTCCTCTTGGCAAGTGCTCAGAATTAAGTGTACACATCATGTCAATTGCATTGATACCTTAGGTGCAACTTCTGCATGGAAAGGCTTGGACTACTAAGAAAATTCCTGTATCTGACTGTTCAGATATATGTACACATTTAAATTTAGTCACCATGTACCTAACTGGCAAGATTTGGGCCTTAATATTTAATGTATTTTATACAATCAAACATTGACCCACATCCTCCAAGTTTTTTTTGCAACAGCTTCAGTTCAATATGATCTGAAGTAAATTTGCTCTAACCCAAACTATTAAATGATCTAGATTAACTGGCCTCCTGGCTCTTTGAAGTTTTCATTAGAGAGAATCATCTTGAAGTTGACTAGGTAGCTGCTTTTTCTGATTAGGTCAACAGATACAGCTTCCACTTCAAACAGTATTTCACCTTCTGTAACAAAACACATCTTACAGCTTTGTCATCTCCATGGTGCCAACCTTTGTGACTCCTTAAGTAGTACCTGTTTCCCATGTCTAAAAGATTATTTTGCTTGCTCAGTCAGGCTCATTGCACAAGCCAGCTCAACTCTCTAGGTCTTGCATTACATCAAGTAGTGCAATACTATTAACTGTTTTTCAAGACTAACTATTTTCAAGTATTGCTTGTATTTAACTTTCAACTATTTTTCAAGTATTGTTGATGTTCAAGCTTCAAAGTTCTTCCAGTGCTACAAAAAATACCAGCTCACATGAACTTCACTGTGCCCATAATTGTTTTCAAATTAAGCTTGATGGAAATTGTAGCCTACCATTGGACTGAATGTCCAATGTGTATCACTACTTCTATCAGTACTTTCTCTTCAAGTGTACAAACATCAGATATTGAAGAGAAAACAGTGATTCCATGAGAAGAATCCTATGCTGTTGCTATAGATTTACAAATAGCTAGGAAACAAAACTCAGACAATGAACATGGTGGGTAAACAGGGAGAAGGTTTTTGAAAGTGTTACTGGCAAGTTAACCCAAATTAATACAGTTTTGCAAAGAAACCAAACCTTCAAACATGAATTTAAAATTTCAGCAATTGATTCCCAACCACCAAAATCAAGGGGATGCTTCTTATTGACTTCAAGTCAAGATGGAGCCATGCATGTAGTGATTAAAAAAAAAGGAGTTGGCTTAGTAAGGAAATGGAGAGACTGTCTTTAATGAAAAAGGCCTATTTGCTCTCCTTAGAGGAGACAGCAGCCTCCTTTAGACAGCTTCTTATGCAGAATGTGGCTTCATAAGACTGGATTGCAGAACAACCCAGCAGGAGACTATGGAAGGATTGCTATTTAGTGAGCAACTGTGAAAGAATTCCAACTGATGTAAAATGTCATGATACATTTGAGAGAATATGCAAAAAAAAAAAAAAAATCAACGGAAGTATCAACATAATAAAATGGGAGGAATATTATGATGTAGACTTTGTCCTTCAAGTTATGTGAATGCTAATTCTAGGAACTGCAAATCCTACTTTGACAAGAACAGGTAGAGTTTCCAAAGGCAGACCTTGAGTTTTTTTCTGAATACAATTCAAGTAGAGACAAATATTGCAGCTTTCAGAAGAAAACTGTCTGTTCAAATTTGACTCTAATTGAATGGTGACCAGTTTACAAAGCAAAAAAGCACAGTGGTTTTACTTGAACTCATCCATCTGGCTTCAGGAGGACTATTATGAAACTACTTCACATATATTCAGCTTTTACGTTCTCCCACAGTGAGAAATTGCTCATGTTTCTACTCCTACAGGCCTTGAGAATGAACACTAATCTTTGGACCTCCCATCCCCCAGCCATAAGAGGCAAAGCAAGGGTCATAGGATTCTATAGCAATTTTTACTGTTTGGTGATGACTTAGGCAGAAACTGGTAATGAAGCTTGGATTAGGCCTCTGGCAACTATTTACTTCAAAAATCACCTAGTTTAACTCCATAACACACAGTATTCCATTAGAATGCACTCCAATACTCATTATTTTACCACTGTGAATTGCTTTTCTATTTGATGATACCTATAAGAAAGAAAACATAAGGATATTTTAAAGATATAGTGGTATCCGAGAGCAGCAGCAGCTCTGTAACTTTATTCACTTTAGTAAAAGAACTGGTGTGCACTCTTTGACCAATTACTGTGATAAGCTCATTCTGAGCACCAGGAGACAGGTAGATGACATTCTTAAGTACTTGCTGGAATTTTTGAGAATAAAGAGAACATTCTGTTAGCTCCCTACTTCCTATTATTTCTTGAGTCACTGGGTCTCAACAACGCAACAAGACAATTGCCATGCAGCATGAAAGAAGATGGATATAGGGCTCTGAAAGGACAGTAATTCTGGCAAGAATCCAATTCACAGTTTTCATGATCAAAAATGTCACGATACACTTCACAACAAAATAACTAACAGTATACAGTGATCTAATGATCATTAGTGGTATGGAATCTGACTTATTTGTCACCCTTAGTGCTACTATCTAATTTGGACTACTTAAACACCTGAAAATCCCTTTTGTCTAGCTTAAATTACATGTTTGAAGCTTAATCCTTTGGTGAATGATTTAAATTTGGTGAACGTTCACTTACTCCAAAGCAGAGATGGAAATTTAAGGTCTATGAGCTATGTTAAACAATCATTTATGGCTACATATTACCTATGTCTGCCAAACCACTAATGATTCAGTGATGTAAGACATTAATCACAGGCTTACCTATAGAAGAGGCTGATTTGACATTGCACTGGTTCTCAGTTTTTCAAACAGAAGCATGAATTTTGTGCCACCACTAATAATGTGGCACTACAGGCAAGCTATACCCTCTTCCCTGAACTCAATTTCTTCATATGGGTGTCTAATACTAAATTCTTATTTTCAGCATTGAAGACATTTCTAAGGTACTGAAAAACCCACAGATTTGAACTAAAATGGTCTATATAAAACATCTCCAAAGAGAAACTACTTAAACACCAAAATCTGTATTTAATTAATCACAGGCTTCTCTGTGCATTGAGTTGGCAGATGTCTATATCCCAGACACATGCAAGGACAGGTCCAGCCTAAGAGAAATCAGGTACCAATCTTAGCATCATAGCTTGATTTTTTTTTTTTCCCCAATAAGCATTTTATATGTATTATATAGCCCTATGGATATGCCTTTCAGCTACTATTCTGTTAAAGGAAAATGTTTTAATTAGGGTCCAGTTCTGAAGTGAGTTTTGTCTATTGCAGCAACACTTCAATTTTACTGCTCATTTCCTTTAATCAGGCATACCATGAAAAGATCTTTTTAGCCATACCACTAGTGGTGTGAACTCTCCCCTGCACCATCCAACCCTTCGAACAACTCCAGACTACGCTGGATTGTCTCAGACTTAGCTGGCTACTGTAGCTATGGTAAAATACAACCAGAGAAAGCAGCTGTTTATTTTTTCATGTTGCAGCCACAATTCAGTACAACTGACTTTGTTGCTATTGACTAAGTAGTGACATTGGGTCACCTAAGTGAAAGCCAGAGGATATAGATAGCTTGGGTCATGTTCAAACATGGAGAGAAAGAAAAGCCAGAAAAGTCATTGCTTAAGCATACCTGTACGCATGCCTGTCTACACTATATACTCTTGTTGCTCTACTCTTACAACATGCACATTTCAGTCTGTGGCATAGGCTACCAGACAACTAGTTGAAGAACTTAAGTATACCACTGCAAAATGCCAAAGCTTCAAAATGAGTGAACTAGCAAACTGAATATAATAACTGAACAACTTCAGCACAACCAAAAAATGCTGTGAAAGGTATATCCAGTCTTTCTTGCTGCAGTTAACTGAACAATTATGACTGTGCTCTGCATCCGACTAAAAGAGGGCATCTTAAAACAACCCCTCAGCATGAATTACTTTCAGATAGTTCAGAAAACTTACAGCACTTGGGAGTTAATTTCCAACTTTCTCACATTTAGCACATGCACATAAGTTCTGGTATGCTTTGATCTTTTCCTTTACAAGATAGGGGCTGATATTATACAGCACAATTTCTAAAAGAAAAATTAAAGGAAATTAAAGGCACCACTAAAACATGGATTTTTTTTTTTTTTTTTGTACTAAAAGAACTCAAATAGGGATAAAACATCTCTGCTTCAAAATGGAACTGATCAATTGTTCAACAGTTGGAATTCATACAGCCTTATTTAATGATGTGCTCTAATGGCAGCCTTTTTATGCTTCATTTCCCAGTGGCAATATACGATGACACAGAGGAAAAGCCATATAATGTACTGTAACAATATCATGGATTGATGCTAAGATTTAAGGGAAAGAAAGTAGTGCCAAACTGTTAACATTTCTAAGGAAGCAGACTGATGGATGGGTGTTCTGTGTAAACTAACCCCTAGTGGATACAATATGCATTCTTCTGTAGCTGCACAAACACATACACTTGCACTTGAAAACAAATTAATTTCAGCCACTGGGGGCTTTCTTTTAAAGAGTGATACTGAGAAGTTTTACAGGCATGGCTATACACACATGATCATCCGCAATATGTTCACAAGTGTACACATTAATAAAATTCTGTTTCCACATTTGGATGTTTATCTAAAATTACCTGACTTGCTAACTACTGCCAACATTTCAATGTGAGTATAATATCAAAGTTTATTACAAAAAGAAAAGCTTCTAAAACTTGTGGGGCATTTCCAGGAGAATGCTGAATTAACCAACATTACATACAATAAAAATATTTATCTGTTAAGCTCAAGAAACATAAACTTTTAAAATAAGAGGCATATATAGAAAGATTCTGGCACTTCCAAATAAAGACGGGTGTTTACTTTCCAAACATATGTATAAAATCAAAAACGAAACTCTTGGTGCCAAGACCCGAAAAAGCTAAAAAACTTAACCAACAAAATGAACGATTTAAGGTATAATTTTTTAAAATGGTGAAATGTATACTCAGGAATACTAGATAACTTACTGCACAGATACAATAAAAGACTTGCTTTTGTAGTTTGTAGGTTCATATAGTAAGAACTACCAAGGAAACTGAAGTTGTATTACAAAGACCAATGACAACATCACACGGATAATCTTAATTCATTTATTTTTCTTAAATCTGATGCTGTTGAAATGTCTTTCCCCTTTGAAATGGCATGCATCAACCACTCCTGCATCTTGCATGACATTTTGATCCCTTGATAGAAGCCAAGCATTTACTGCTCTTTGCTCAGAAGGGCACGCTTTTGACTATGCAAAAAATTAGCTTTCTGCCATTACTCAAGTACACTCACTTTCCTCTGCAGAAGTACATAAGGTCTTACAGTCCTTTAGTGTCTGCTTTTCCTTCAGGCCCCCTCCTTTTTGTCCCTGCCAGCTGAAGAAAGTAGTATGCATTTTCATATCCTTGAATAAAGTAAAAATTCAACTTCTTAACTACATGTGTCCCTTTATAGTAATGAAAGGTGGACACCTTCCTGAGCCCTTGTGTCATACATGCATGCATTACATGTACTGACTTTAAAGCACATCAATCTGTTCATGTAAATGAATAACCCACACAAGCAATGAGTTTTCACTATGAAACTGCAAAATTAATTATCCCTTTGATAAATCAACCGTACCACATAACAAAGAAGTCTCACATTTTGTGTAGAAAAGGGCTTTTTACTTGACTTTTTTTATTTGAGTCCTAATTGGCCATTAAGAGAAAGATGCATTCTCCTTTGTCAGTCTTAGATTTATATAACATGCTCCCATTTTAAATCTCTCTAAAGGTATCTTCACTCAAAGTCACAGTACATTTAACTAACAGTTTCATTTCAGCCTAAGATCTAAAGGAACTAAGATATTTATTAAAGCATTTTGATTCTTCAGAGGCAGATTAATAAGAAGCTTGTGACAGTTCAGCATGATAAAATGAGTCAATAAACAGAAATGCGTGCTGACGTTAGATATACTGATCCACAAATAATACAATACATATTTGGTTTGTCACAAAGAAAAATCACTTGAAAAAGCCATCGCCATGATTAAATACTTACTGCTATCTCACAATTTCTATACTCTCTAGAAGTTTTCCTTACAAATTCCCTTGACAAATAAACCCAGCAAGTCTTTTTTATACATAAGGAAATCACAGCTTTGTATGATATCAATATGGAATAATGAGTCATCAAAATGCAGCATGGAAAGGGTTTAAATATTGTATGGATTTTTTGGGTAAAAATAGAGTACTAGATGCCAGAAGTATTCTATGTTCATTCACTATAAAACAGATGTTCAGGCTTGCCTGACTAGCTGTCATTTACCTATGAATTATTATTTGTAGTATGCATTTGTTTTACAGTAACACCTCAAAAATTCAAACTATTTAATGTGACTGTCAGTAACAATAGGGGCTCTTGATTTAGACTTGGGATATCCTTTCCTGTCCAACAACTTAGAATTAGAGCCTAAAAATCTAAATGTAATTTTATTTCTCAAATAACCCATGAGTAACAGTTAACATACTCTATTGAGCAGATGTCATGACCTAGCAGCCAGAAGTGACCTTGTAACACAGTTCACTAATTTCTTTATCAATATAGACGTTACCCGAGCTATCAGTACAATTTATAAACACAATCAAAATAAATGCATGCATAGGTGATTAGTGTCATTATGCCTAATTTTTACACATAGAACAAATGCAAGAACCAGAAAGAACAGAAAGACTTTAGACTGAAGGGTCAGACAGTGGTGAATGCTGTCCTATTCTTATGATGAAAATCATTCTTCCTCTGCCCCTGTTCTTGTCCATTCATTGATTCATATCACATAAAGGTGAAGCTTGGGAAATACATATACACATACATGCTTCACACACATTTCTGCTACTAAAAACTGAATAATGGAGTCAATGGTTTTCTCATTTTCACTGTTTTTACATCAATGCTGCCAAATGACTTTCCTCATGTCCGTTATGATTTATGATGTGAGAGAATACTAAAACTAATTTATACTAATAAATGTGAATGGCTCCATTAACATCAATACATATTCCAGTTTACACTACCAAAGAATCCATACTGGTATACTTAGAGCAATTTCAGAGTATTGCCTAATGAAGATAAAAGGTCATTGTGAAAACTAGCAGTGATGGAAAGTTTACAGTAGTCATCCCAAGGTTCCAACTGCTGTACATAAAACTTAATGTAGTGTACTGCATTACACTAACGTGTAAAATAATGGCTCCTGAGATTCTGGTTATAATGATCCTGATCTAAATGTGAAAATAACTTGTCTTAATACATTTTTTCCTCCAGTCATTAGTTCCTAATGTACTTTATCTCTCTCTTCATCCAACACATCAGACTGATGGGACTTTATACATAGGAGGAACTGGAATGCACGCTACAAGTTGCTCATTGCTTCACACAATGAGATTCAGGCTTGTTTTCTCTAGCACGGATGTAACAGTACCAGCTAATCATACTACACTGAAATACTTACCATGTAAAAACAATACACAGTAAACAGAAGCACCAGCAAATTAAGTAGTAAGATAATAAATACTCAAGACAATTAAAATCCCATAAAATTATTTCAGTTTTGTTCATTAACCAACTCAGCCTGAAACAAATGCCAAATTCATAGTCTAGAGCTTTACCTTACTGCTTTTTTTTTTTTTTCATCAGAGTGTTCAGGAGAGAACAGATAGCCTAGAAGGTGCTGACCTGATGGTGGCATACAAATCAAACTGCCTTCTTAAGTGACTACAGGTGTGTCGCTAGGGCCAATCTTCAGCCCAAAACAAAACCATTTAATTTAGAAGGCTCATTGCTGTAGTCTTTTTCTCAAGGTGTTGGTAAGAAAAAACAGAGAGCTGTTCAGACCTTACAAAGCATGCTTGCTCCATGCCCACATATTACCAATCATTATAAGCACCTTTGCTACCCAGCTAAATTTCAGCTCAGATGCATCTCACCATTTTCTGTCTAGTCAAATGTGCAGCTTGAAGAAAGAAATGAAATTCCCACACTTTCAACAGCTATAGGATCATTTTTTTTTTTTTTTTCCTCTTCAGGTACAATATGACAACAGTAGTTTAAACTTAAGATTATTTTTCATCCAGTCACTTCATCCCAGGAACCAAAGCTATTACATGCAGTTAGCAGTATCAAAAGCTTGTCAATAACAATAAAGTGAATTTTACCTTTCAGAAGGTGGTAAAAATTTAACTTCTGGAATTTCTTGAAACCTTCATCACCTGAAAATGGGTAGAATTTGCTGTCTTCATTCTGTCCTCTTGCAGTAGTCATGCAATGAGTTCGTTATATATAGATGTCCTAGGTTTGGAAAGGAAAAGCTGTAAGCCATGGAAACTCTAAAGTGTCTTTCTGTATAGCAGAAGCCAGATCCTGTCCTAAACAACAGGAAGATGCACTCTAAAATTGCTTTCCTGTATTTTTTTTTTAATTCATTTTTGCTTAAAATACTTAAGCTCTCTTCAAATCCTTCATTCCAATGGCTGCAAAAATATTTGGATATGTTTTATTGTCTTCTCATAAAGGCATAGAAAATTAGAGATTTTAAAACTGAGAGATGATGTCTCATACTTTAGAAAGTTGCAAAATTGTTACCCTAACAAATTGAATTAAGAAAACAGGACAATAGTATTAGCATTATGCTAATTTATTTTAATAAATATATTTCTCTACATGCTACTTATACAAGTCCCTTCTATATAATATCTCAGCAGTGCACAATGCTAATTAATACACCCTTCCAATATTCCAGTTAAGTAGAGAGCCTGGTCCTCCATACATATACATTTAGGAAACAGACAGATAAAAGGGTCTGATCCAAAGTCAACTGCAGCTAATGCAAAAAGTCCTGCTAGTCCCATTAGCAATTTCTCAACTGCGCTGTACTCGTAATTAAAAGCAGATGGGTGCTGAAAAGCTAGCCCTGGTAACTAACACATAACCCAGGGTCACATAATGAATCTGGCTCAGATCTGAGAACGGAACTCAAATCTACTGAATTTCTACCCAGGGATTTAATCACAAAACTACTATTCTTAATTTAAAATCAAAAGGTTTTGAAAGAAATATTAGTAAGGTGCTAATTTTTCACTTCAGGGGAATATACCATTACTCAGCTAACCAGCTTTTTTTGTTTCAGACCAAATAAGAAACCAAAGTTCTTTGCTATTGTGTTAATTAAGGATTTTTATTCATACCTCTAAGCTATACACTAACCTCTAAATGATATTCCAACTGTGGCCTGAACAGGAATAAAACTAAAGTACAATTAAGGTTTGCAGATCTGCCTATATTGTAGCTTTCTAACTGTAACCTTTCCACCCTGTTCTGTAATTAGGGAATCAGCCTGTAAGTTCTCCCGGCACAGGCATTTGTGTAGAGCTCAAAGCTTCTTTGCAAACTCTGGAACAGCCGTCCCAAGAAAGTAAAGCAATTCTGAACCAGAGAAACAGCAATACGACATACAGCACCTGTCTACCTGGCTCCCATTTGTGGCAATTGAGATTTTTTGCCCCTCCCTCTTACTTATCAGGCCACAGCTTTTAAGTAGATAAAATACAGACCTTTTTACCTGAAAGGTAAAATTTCCCACACAACCCAATTCTTAAAATAAAATCACTTTTTTTTTTTTTTTTTTTACCTGAACACATTACAAACCACACATGGGACTGGACATGCAACTGCCATCTATATTATTTCACTGGTAGTCTGTAAAACCAGGGCTTTTGGGTCAAAACCCAAGCTCCTTTGTTTCTCCAGACTCTGGAGCCTATAGCCAGGGAGCCACAAACCAACTTGCACAGGGCAGAGGCTTACCGAAATCCAGACAAATACCTGATACAACGTTTGAGGGCTCTAGCTGCCTACCTCTCCCCCACAGCAGCATGTGTCCCCAGCCACCAACACCCCCTGGGGCAGCACACCCTCCCCAGGTACGCTATAGCCATGTGTCAGCCAAGAATACAACACTTACAGACCACTAGGCTCAAAGACAAAGTCATCTGGAGCCAGGGCACTGCCACTCACAGGTATAGCTGAAGCTAAGCTAGCTTAGAACCAGAAGAAACCCCTGCCAGCCCCCAGGAACACCCACAAAGACTATCTTAGCTTTATTACCTTCTCACAGCCTGTGAGGTAATAGGGCAAACAGCAACTGTTCTGAAACAAAAAATCATGCTTTCCCTCAAATTAGAGCCAGCTGGTGCTCAGCTGAGCTGGAGCTGCACCTGAGGGAATACCATCAGCACTTCCTCATAGGGCCCAGCCGACTCCCTTTCTCGTGCGCGCCCCCCCCCCCCCCCCCCCCCAGCATCATGAGCATCATCACCACAAACAAGCCCTACCCCATCTCTAAAGCTCGTTGGTGTTGGACTTCCCGCCCTTTTCTGTCCCGTTTCCCCTGTCTCCACAGCTCTAAATCCTGGAGGGAGATAGCAGGCTAATTCCTGCCCAGAAAGTGAGAGTGGCTGGCTGAGGTAAGCCTGAGAGGGTCCTGCCTCAGGGGAGGGAGAGGTAGAGGCTGCTGGCCAGCTGTAATTTTAGTCAGTGTTCTCCTTAGAGTGCATTAATTAAGCAAAAATTCAGGTGATATTTTAGATTTTGTTACAAAAAAGTATGTAGGAGCATTCTTCAGCAGGGCTACGCTGTGATAAAGGTAGCACTGGCAAATAGGTTTGCTGCAACTAGGGTAGAGTAGATAGTACCCTGGCAGTTATTTTTCTGTGACGGGAAATGTGTGAGAGAGCTTTGTCTGGAATGTTCTTTCTCGTGGGGTGTTTGCTGGCCTCCTGAGGGGCATTTTAAGTCACCTCAAGGGCAAAATGACAATTCAAAGGTGACTTTGGTGGGGGACGCTGTATGTGAATAGCATTGCCAGGTTGCAAAACTTGTGTGAGCAAGCAGGTGATATCACTGGAGCAAAACCTACCCTAACTTGTTACCCTTTATACATTGCTGCTATGAGAAAGTGATACAAGCGAGATGATTTTATTGGCTGTTTAATATCAACCCTCTGCTCATCCTGACAGTGCTCTTCAGAAATACATGGCCTGTTACACACTGCACCAGGTTTGTGACACTTGTATAAAATACATGGTTTTGATCAGAATGCAGCACTTAAACATAGTTGCTTCACAAAACCTAGCAGTTAAAAAAAAAATCTCCAACAAGCAATTCTGAGAATATATTAAGAATATATTCTCTGGTTTTTGTTTTATTCAGAATAAACCTTTTCTTTGCCTTTCACATAGAGCTTTTTAGAGTACACTTGAGTTATACTTTCATACTATTCTCCAGAACCTGAGAGCTAGCAATATAAGGTTTTTTAAATTGAAGTTGGGATTCTCAAATAATCTTAAGAGCCTGAGAACTGGGACTGTAGGAGAAATAAACATCACCAATCTAAATATCATGAGTGTGATAACACAGAACAGGGATAAACCAGAGATTTATAGGTGAATGGGATAAAAGAACAAAGCATAAGATTAAAGTAAAATGTAACTTTCTAGTCTATTTAATTTTTCTTTTTAACTTATTGATTAGCTAAAAAGTCAAAGTGGGAAGCTACTGATGAGAATGTAAAGGGAGAACTGAAGCAAGCATTTTATTTGGGGAGGTTTATGCTTATCTACTGAAAGTGAAACAGCTTATTATCAGAGTGGGTGAGAGTGGGTCATTTTTATAATCAAAAGATAGCTGGCTGTGTCAGGCTATTTGGCTGCTTACTTGCTCCTGTAGGTTGACCACTTAGTGTTTTTGTCACCATGTTGGACATCCACCTGTATCTCTGAGAAAACAAGTTCTTAGCCCTTTCTGTGCTGTCTCTAATTGCAAACAAAGCATAATAGAAATCAGATCAAAACATATCATGCATATTGTGTTGGTGATGTGCCTACAATGTTAACAAAGGAATAAAAATTCTACTCAGATCTAGGAGAAACGTGTTAAAAACACGTTTACTTTTACTGTTACTTTTTTGGTTTTGTTTTGTCATTTTTTTGTAAACAAAGATAGATTTACTGAACAGGTGGCTTTATGCAAGCTGTTCTTTCAAACATGTTAATATGCCATTTGGATTTACGGTAACAACTAGAAAAGCAGGAGTACCCATTCCCCAAGTACAGGCAAAGCAGATCTCTAGCAGGCTCCTATATTCTGTGTGGCATTTACAACCAAGATTTTATCATCAGTCAGAGCTAGTGAAATAAGTTCTAGATAAATGAGAAAACTTTTAAAATATTAATACAGCCATCATTGCACGAGGCTTTGATTTTACAAAACTGGCTTTTGATAATACTTCTTTCTGAGGAAACCACCACATATCCAGGCCAGTTATCTTAGCCTAACATAATTGTTTTTATATGACTGAAAGTACTGCTCAAACAGTACTTAGACAAAACAATTGTATTGATCTTTGGATAGAAATTATCCACATTTGTCCATCCATGAATTAACGGCAGTGATGTAAAATGTAACAAGTTTTCCAGATAATGAAGGTTATCTGATTTTTTTTTTTTTTTAAATTGTCAAAACCCAGATGTTTCATTCTATGCACTTTAAGATCAGCTATTGGAAAGTAACTTGAATCTTGATAGGGTGTCCTGGGGCAAAGACCCCTGTCAAAGGTGAGGGCAGTAGATGAGGGCTGTCTGAGCAGCCTAGAGATGGGTCTTCCAAAACTCCGTTTGCAGCTTTTTGATTGGTTTGCTATAATTGCTTAGGCAAATGATCTGGTTGTCAGTTTGTCTGACTATAAAATTAGAATAGTAAAGGTCTTCAGAGATCGTTTGTGTGAATTTTAATTATTTAATGCTTTTAAAGTACTCTAACAGCCTTTGGTATTTTTATTGCTGTATTTTAAAAGCATAATTATTTTATTTGTACTAATTATATAACTTTATAGGAATGATATGTTGTCTGAGACAAGCACTGAGGCATAATATGATTTACTTTACATGGTAGAGCTCTTTTTTTCATACTCAGCACTTTTGCTATGTATTAGATAATTTTCCATTCTTGAACAATGTGATTCACTATATATCAAAATAAGACTAAATTTGCTTGGTAGGGGAGTAAAAAGGAAATGATACTGCAGGCAGTGGCCCTGGTGTTATGCTAATTGCACTAGTTTATTTTATACTATTTCACTGTTAAAGTGATTTGAAGAAGCAAAATTTTGATCTTTTGCCCAGGCAACTTCAATTTCCATTGTTTTTGCACCTTTTCAGAGTGATTTCTAAGAAAAGAGGACTATACCAGACAAGATGCTTCACAGTTAGGAATCAGCATACATATTGATCATAACATGGTTGGCCTGTGTAAACTTGCATCTGATGAATACGAATAACCCCCCTTTCAAATACTAACATGAGCCCAAAGTTAACTTAGTGATCTCATGAGGCACTGACAAATTCATATCCCAACCTAAATGACATTTGTCACACTGAAGTAGAAACAATTATTAATAATTTTCATTTCATTAGGAGTACTACAATGAAATGTCAACAACTTTAAAAGTGTAGCAGAAGTGTACAAATTAATTTTGATTTTCTGGAGTGTAATTATTTTTGTAAGTACCACACTGTGTAATCACTTTTGGTGCTATTACTTGTGCAATCAATAATACTTAAATGTACTTAGCTGTTTTCAAATATGGTTTCCTAAGGTCACCCCTTACTGCTGAAGACGTTTCGGTGGAAGAATGTAAGGAATCATCTTCCAACTGGTCAAAGATGTAGGGAATTCTTTAAAATCCATTTATGTGTGTTTCTATTTTTTATATTGATTGCCATAAGGGGGTGTTTGTTATGTACATGCTTTTGATACCAAAAAAGTCGGTCATGATTTTCATTGCAAGTCCATATTTGTACGCCGGGTGGCAGCATTAGCTCTCTCTCATATGCGTGCACCTCCTGGGGCTCATCCTACTTTGCAAATGCAACCTGACTGCAGTTAATTATATTCCCTTGAGCCAGGCAGTCAGGCCAGATTTGGCCTCACATTAGCCAGATCAATGGTTGGTAATCATCTAGAGAAGTACATCGTTCCCACAAGCTTAGTCAGTCTCAAGTGCCAGCATTTGTAATAATTCACAAGCTTGTAATGTTTAAATACGGAAAGACCCCAAGAAGATATATTTTGATGGAAAGTTATTTTTCTACCTTGTGGCTTAAGACCTATGCAATTTTAGCTGACATTCTGGTAGGTACACATCCATGTTTGGACAGTAGCATTAACAGTATTTTGCTCATGTATTTGTTTATTATTTTATCTGTTTTCTGGAAATCTCCAAGATCAGTTGCCCTGGGAACCTCTGCCAATGCTATTGCAGCAGGGTAGGAGCAGAGGTGGTTGCCAGTTCAACCCATTAGTAGCAGCTTCCCATGCAGACAGTATTTAAGTTGGTTTCTGCAATCAACAGCAGGCCCTTAAAGAATCTGTTTTATAATGTAGCTTGAATGGGTTCTGGAGTCTCTTGCTGCAACCCAGCTTTCAGCTCTAGTTTAACTTCACCTGGAGAATTGTATCAATGATTTATCTGTATTGGAAGGTATCACTTAGAAGCAAAGTTGATGTAACCAGAGCTAGGAATGGAACTTAAACTATTAAAATTGCAGATCCCCCCATTAAAATTTAAAACCCAATAAAAATAGATTGGAATTTCCTCTCTGATTAAATAAATTTTCCATTAATGTTAAGGAGTAAAGCCAGGGAAAGCGACTTTATGCTATGAGGAAACCAATGCCTGAAATTGTACAAAAAGAAGTAACTGTAATAGCAGTAACATGTCTTGGCATCTGTTGCCAAATGTCATTAAAAACAGTAGTTTATCCATTTATAGCAACATGTTAATTTAAGAATGCAGCAGATAAAGCATTTCAGGCACTAACTTATTTAGAGGCTGAATATGCTAAAATCCAAACCAATATTAACATAAAAGAAACATTACACACTTTTTCTTAATGTTTCTAGTTTTCTTTCAGAAGTTATCTGCATTTGTAATCTGTATAGAAGAATAACTTCCTCAGTACATTGTGGGCGAGTTTCTTCTGCTATTCAGAAGTGCACTTTTCACATACAGTATAGGGAAATGTAGCTAGAAATTGAGGAACTGCACATGTGAATGTACCTACTTAGTAACTGTGCCTGAAAATTCCTGTTTGAATAATTCACTTCGGCTAACCTTGTGTACAGTATATATCCCTGTCTCAGATTTCAGTATTCTGAAATTTCGTTTGATTCTTGGGACAACCAAAACCTGAAATTCTTTGCAAATACTCTAGAGTCCACAATTTCTAGGCAATTGTACTGGAACTGTGTAACTGGGCTAACTGCCAGGAAGCCAGGTGGGTTTTGTTCTGCTTGAAACTGAGCTACTCTGCAAAAATGTTTGAATTTTGATGACATGGCAAACACTGTTGCAAAGTGTTTTGCTGGAATTTTCAAATAAGTAGTAAGTCCATATATTAGTCTGTTTTCACCTGAATTTGACGTCGTTACCAAAGAAAGCTGCTGATACTAATGAACAAGTATGTTTTAAGCTCTCAATACCAGTGTATTATTTTGTTGTTATTCAAGCTCTCGATACTTGTGTATTATTTTAGTGTTATTCAAGTGATCATCAGCACTGTATACCAATGACTCCTGTGTAAAAGAGAGCAATTGAAAAATCCCTATCAGACCTAATCAACTGTACTCCATAGTCTTAGTTCCTCATCAGTCTCATTGGAGCCTCTTTGATGTACACAGCAGTGCTCTCCATGTCGGTTCTCCTGGTTTCTTTGGAAGAAAATCTCCTGCAAGATAAGCTGTCACAGGTTCAACTGTTCTGAAGTACACATGCAGCTATTAAGTCTTTGGTTTCTCTTCCAGTATGAGGTAAATAGAGAATTTGCTTTAAGCAGACAGTTTTTATTAAATAAAAAGAAAATCAACACCCAAAACTAAACATCTTGCTAGTTTGAAATTTCTGGGTAATAATTGCATTCAATTGTGTGCATGTTTAGTTGAGTTACTGTAAATACATTCAAAATACTGTAGCAGATAACAATCTTGTGTTATTTCCATTTCGCCAGAAACACTGTTCTAATGAATTATAGCTTAATTTTCATAGCTCATCGGGTTTGGTTAGATACTATGAATATCCAGGATTGTGGGTAATTATCTCAGCTTAACTAGGCGGCATTTGGAAGTTATGCTATAATTTGGATTGGATTTTTAATTTTATTTGGATTTTGTTTTTTTATTACACAAACTGAAGCACTCAGGATTAAAGAAAAGGGATATGGTAGGTAACATGCTCATTCTTCTAGGAAGCAGCAAAGATAATTCTGTCTGCCCTTACATGGATTGCGTTTGGTGCATGTCTACTTTAGCTGCCAGCCAGGTGACTGTGCTAACCAAAGAATGTTTCATGCACTGAAATGTAGTTTCAGGATAATAGGTCTTACTAGTGCGTAAAACACTGGAACGGGTTGCCCAGAGAGGTTGTAGTTGCCCCATCCCTGGAAACATTCAAGGTCAGGCTGGACGGCGCTCTGAGCAACCTGATCTAGTTGAAGATGTCCCTGCTCATTGCAGGGGGGGTTGGACTGGATGACCTTTAAAGGTCCCTTCCAACCCAAAGCATTTTATGATTCTAAAACCAGAAGCAGTTAACACTGTTTTTTCTGCAGTCCATCAGATCACTCTGGAGAAGATGCCTGAACCATATTCAGTAGATGAAACAGAAGCACTGTTTGTGTGACCTGCTGGGATGCATCCTAAATCCCACAAAATAATTATGGGATTTTTTTTTTTGTCAGAGTATTGTATTTAAAAGGCAGGATCAGTAAGTCAAAATTGGAAAAGAAGAAAAAAAAAAATGCAGACCTTGTCAGCTGCAATTACATCTTCTAGTCACTGAAATATAATATAATTCAATGTCTGTGTTAGCATTCAGCATTGTTAATTCATGGGCGAGTAATTTAGTTGAATTCTCAATGAGAAATTGAATTTGAGGTGACTCAGTAGGAAAATCATCGTGTTCTATAATTGAATGGAAAATTGTTGAGTTATTGCTGCCAGTGTGCTTGATGTAACAAGTCTTTGTATTGCACGTGCCATGAAGAGACTTAACAGTTCAACAAGTATTACATTTATTTCAGATAATGAAGCACAGTAAAATGTGGAGTAATTAAGTACTAAAGAAAACTTCATGACCCAAATCCAATGCAAAAGCTCCCAATTTAGGCAGAAGCTAAGAAGTATTGATACAAACTGTTTCAGGTACAGTTTCAGTTTAGACAGTTGATTCTGCCTTGGTATATGAGATTGTTAGACAATGTTTCTAGGTCCTTATCAATTTCTCTTTTACACTTCTGTGATTATTAGATTACAACATTCACATCAATATCCAGTGTGAATTTGAGTGGAAGAAGCAGAGGGAGAAATGTCCTCTGAAAGATAACTCACCTGATAAAATGGCTGGTAAGTGTACACCTCTCCTTTAGGAGCTGCATCACAGCACCTTGCTTGTCTTTCTCTGGCCTAGTATGCAGTTTGACTGCAAACAGCAGAAAATTACCATCTGCATGATATGACCGCAACGCTTTACAATAGGCAGTTCACTTCTGGCTCGGGCATTCTGCCGAGGAAAAGGTAAGGTTCAGCTTTGTCTCATCCAAGTACAAGACAAGGGAACTACCCTTCCAAGGGAACAGGCTTTTGGGGCACTTAATAAATAAGTTTCTATAGTCAGTCTCAAAGCTTACATATGAAGAATTTTGAAAAGGATTTCATTCTAGACCTGATTTTTTTGGTTCAGGCCAAAGATTGCTCCCCTAAAATAAATGGTATCAGAGAATACTTAAATTCCTTGATATAACTTTATCTAGGATCCCTTTTAGAAAAAATCTACAGATACTCTCTGAGCCTCCAGTGAGTCTGGGGGAATTTGTATATGGTTTAGAGGCTATGTAGCTGCAAGAGCATTTTACGTGTGCGTGTCTCTTCATGAACAGGTGCTAAATCATAACTAGGGCCTTTACTCCAAAACAGCTTTCTGCTCAGGGCAGCCTAGATCAGAAGATAGCTTGCTGGCCTTTGCAGAAGCAGTTCTAAGGCTGGAGCAGCCGTTGGTTTTCGATTACAGCGATTAGAAATGCATGTAAACCTGAACAAATTCAGGAAGGAAATGGCTAAGAGAAATCAACAGAATGGTTTGCATGAATTGGAAGTCTGGATGTATGTGTGTTTCTAAGCTAACAGTTTTTTTCCTCTTGAATTAGGTTTGTAGGATAGTGGACATAAGTATTTTTAGGAAGGTCTTGACTGTTCATCTAAATAGGCTTGTCCGTTTAAGTAGATTTGCGTTGTCAAGGGTTTTGTTTTTTACTCCAAATGCAATTTTCATAGGCTGGCTGATTAGGTGATTCTCTAAACATAATGGTTAAACTAGTAGTATCTTCCTGTAGATTTAGTTTTTCCCTAATATCCAGGTTTTTAGCCCAATATCCAAGATCTGTGTTAGTGCTTGGAATGCCAGTCTCTCTGCTATGAAATGCATGATTGTAAACCTTAGTGGAAACTATAATTAACTCCAAGGCAAATATCATAGCAAACAGGTAATGTGTGACAGCTCATCGTGGCTTTTGCAAAGTAGCAGATGATTATCAATAGCATTACAAGAATTCTTTTGAATGTACAGGTATCTGCATTTTTAATTTGTCAAATGCTTTAAAAGGGATGCTAAAACACAATTTAAACATAAAAGCAGATGCATTCTTTTGAACAGGGATTAGAAAGCAAATAATTAATCATACATACCTGAGGATTTATGTAAGCAGCTACTTATAAAGCTACAAATGCAGTCTCTCCACCTATTTTGCATTCTCTTGAATTAAAAAAAAGTGCATTTGTTTGGTAGATCAAAAGAAAAATGCCAAAATATTCTCCTGGTACCTTATAGAAATAAAAATATTGTTAACGAACATACTATACTGTTTTTAACTAGGTCGTAAATGCTGTACAAATACTGGATCTTGTAAACTGTAATGCTGATTAGGTAAATTAGACTTGGAGTAACTGGAGGGTGTGTAGGCTTCCTACATCAACGAGGTTTGCTTTCCATTCAGCAACAAGTTGGAAATTTGCATGAGGGTCACGAAGAAAAAATTGGCTGGCCTGAACAGGCTTCTAAGTGTTATGGGAAGTGTATAAAACTGACTAGTTTTGACTTCAAGCCAGGTGAAACCAAGTTGATTTCACAGTTATGTTTTTGAATCCACACATCAAACCAAAATCAAAAGGTCTGGATCTGAGGGAAGTGAAAGAGAAAAACAATTTTTTGCATGAACAACTATGGCATGAGATTACCAAGAGTCACATATCTTTAGTGTTTAGTGCCAGTCTCTACCACATACTGTAAGAAAGGTCTGTACTCTTTGTTCAGCTGAGTGAGTTTCTAGAAGTTCATGACTTGAAGTGAATTCCATGGGATAACAGAGTTTTTATGAATAAGAATATGTAATTCTGGCAAGACTGCTGGGATTTGAGGGACCAATACTTTACATATCAGTTTATTGAATTCAGACTGAGGTCCCGGAGCTGTAATAAGTTTAAGCTTATGGCAATAAAGCTACCTGCAGTAATATGGTTAAGCATGAGGGCTCAAACTCCTGCAAAGAAAAACTGAGTGACTCTTGTTCAAAATTTAGTTCTCATTGCATTTGTGTCCCTGTTACTTCTCCTGTCATACACATGCTTCATAAAGCTTTCACTTTCTTTTCACTTCTCTGCCAGTTAAACACTTAAGATGTAGAATGAAACTTTGCTGTAAAGATGGAGGAATAAATAGAAGCAGGAGGAAGATGGGGTACCTTGCCAGCTACTCTGAGGGTTCCTACACATGCATGCTGTCTTGTGCTCTCACTCTATTTTGTCAGGGAACTTAAAATTATTATTTTCCTTTTCTGAGCAACATTTTAGTCTTGTTGCTACCTTGTCACTGTGTTCATGTATTGCATCCTTGGTTTTATTGTGCTGGGCTTGTTTTAATGGGTTCCTTTTTCAACATGTCTGCTGATGCAACTGAACATTTGGGGGTTTAAATTCAACAGCTAGAAGAGGAGAGAGGGTGTCTCTGATCCCAGCCTGCACAGAATTCCCACAGTGCCCCCTACATTGAAAGGCTTTAAATGTATCTCTCCTTTGAACATCTCATGCTGCTGACAGTAATGCTTTTGTAGTGTCTACAACTCACTTTATCTTGTTCCAAGAACTGACAGTGTCCCTAGAATACTTTTAAAAGGGGAACTTCTTGGATAAATTCTTCCACTGTTTGTTTTTTCCAGACTACATCTTATGAATATTTTCCTTGGATAGCTTATTTCAACAAGTGTTACCTTATAAACTTTTAACCCTGTACCTTGATAAAATAGCCTCTTTCAGGTATACAGGACTCTATATGATAGACAGTCTGCACTAATTAAAGATAAAAGTGATAGAATAGAGCATGACATGTCTGTTTTTTAAGGTATGGCTGTGAACGTCTGCTTACAAAATGAATGGGGTTAAAATACCACAGGATCCATGTCCTGTGGATTCACATAGATTTTTAGGTGACTTATAATCTTCTGTTTCTCCTTGCAAGTTGTGAATTTTCATGTCTTCTCATCAGATGCTAAGCAAGTCAAGGGTTCATCCTGCCATCAGAGATGAAAGATTCAGTGGGAAAAGATTTGTGTTGAGACATTTATAGTGATTGCTTGTGACTCACTGCAGTCTATTGAGCCAGTTTTTAAACTTCACAGTTGTAAAACCATTTTTAAGCTCGTCATTTGGAAACAACTCTACATAAGAAGGCGAAAGGAGCATTTTCCACAGCAGTCTGGTATATAACAGCAATTGAGAGGAGCAGAATGCTACAACTGCTGTGAAAGGCTTTGGTGAGTAGCTGTTTCCTAGCAGTCATTAAGCCTTGCATCTCAAGAGCTGCCATATAAAGTAGTAACTACCACTACTGCTCTGAACTGTTCATTGATGAACAGCAGTTTGCCTTGCAGCCATTTAAGCCTTTGCACACACTGGTACATGTGTCCGAGCTACTCTGATATGTATATTGCTTTCCCTACTTGGAAAATACATTTGGAATTGTAGTGCTTCACTACCAGGCATGTGAAGAGCAAATAAATGGGGCACATGTTGACTCTCTCAGTACTGGAGGGTGTTCCTAAACCAACTGCATACTGAAAGGATGGAACCAAATATGTAAGGATTAAATACTTCACTGAAACAGAAATTATGGCATTTTTTTATAAGAGCAAAGAGGTAGTGTTTTTAATCCAACCAAAATTAACCCATGTTCAATAATTTATGCACTCAAATTGACTCTAACAAATGCTGCTTAATTATGCATTCTTGGAAAGATGCTTTCCATTGGGTCTCAAATTGGAATTTGGATCCAACTATAGCTATCTTCCCACAGCAGTTTTAGTATATAATGAAGTAAGAAATTCAGGATATAAAGAATATTCAAAGTAACTTTGCTCTGAATCCAGATGTAGTTGTCTACATAGTGTAATTGTCACATTTTCCCACAGTGGAAATTAAAAAAGCTATCTTTTTAAAAAAACTGTTCATGTCAGAATGTTCTCACAAAAAGGAAATAAAAATAGAGCAGTTCATTAGATCTGTAGCTTGTCTCAGGAAAACATGAATACAGCAGTCAGTCTGTGTTTGAAGTAGAAAAAAGGAGGACAAACACACAGGTCGTCAGTAATCTTTAATGCCTTTCCACTGTCTCACTCTGAAATAAAAGCAATAGAAACTGTTGAAAGATAGGTTTACCCAATTCATGCTGACGGACTCTCTCTTTCCTTCGCCTCATTAGTACTTGGAATAATTTTTCCTTATTGGTGTGTTACACACTTTTTTCTGTGTGCATATCGTGCTATTCTGTTCTGAAGAAAAAGTGCTCCTGCAAGATGATCGAATATAACTTTGCTGTGCAATTTGGAGAAAATTTAGGAAACTGATTTTCTTCTGCTCTTAAAGTGTTGTCATAAAGAACTATTTCTGTACTTCACAATTGGAAAAATGCAAGATAATGTATTTTTCTTTTAACAGGAACCGGAATAATACTGCAAGAGTGAATTAGCATTAGTTCTAATCTTGCTTGAAAAAAAAAAAATCAATCACGCTTTTAGGTTTCTGCACGTGAGACATCAATGAGGTTGTTCACATGAATAAAGCCAGGTTTTTAATTTTTACAAGACTGAGCAGTGGCACACAGTGAGGGCTCCAGTCCCTCACTGGATCTATCTAGGTGGTTCTGTGTAAGAAAATGACATAGTAGTTAATATAAAACTTTAAAAATTGGATTCTCGGTGATTTCAATGGGGCCATGTCCTCAACAAAGTCTCAAATTTTTCTACAGCAATAATATTTTCATTTTTTTAACCATCATACTTCACTCTAGTGGAAATTTATGAATAATACACTCTAAGCATCTTATTAGGAAAGTACAGTAGTATATTTTCAGTCTGGATAAGGTAGTAGAGCTTGTGTAATTTTTAGTGTTCAATTGATCAATTTTCAGTGAAAACTGAAGTTTTCTCTTTAAATAAGCCTGTTGTATAACGTGTGCATTGCTGCCACGCGGGATGCCACTAACTCTGCATTTGTGTTGCTAGAAGTAGATGTATATATTTTTCCTTCTAGAGTTGAGGAAAAAAGGCAGTAGAGAAAAACTAAAGCCTTTTCTGAAAATACTAGTCTCTACTCAGTCAGGAGTAGCCAGCTTGAATACAGTTTTTGAGTAGTTTGGGTACCACTCTTGTGAAAGTTGTATCTCACAGGTTGCAATGGGCTTGCTGGTGAAAGTAGAAATTTCAGCTTGAGGAGTAAGCAAGGTTCCTTCTGAGGCTGGCCTGAGAAAGTTAACTGAGTCATCCTTGGAACCAGCTGCATGTTCATCCCACTCCCACAACAGTGTCGGGACTTAGGGAAAGGGACTGCTTTCTCTTGAACAGTAACTATTGTCTCATGAAGTATGTAACTCGAGGCTCTTGAGTATACAGAATTTTTGGGTTTCAGCTCTTAAAATCAGGAAGGCTGCCTGCCATTTAAAACATTGTCAGACAGATCTTGCTTTACAAGAAAGATCTTCAGTAGCACGGAAACGTGAAGGACACTTGGGAAACTGAGGAAAAGACTGAACCGAAACCTAAGAGTTCCAACGTCCTCCTGATCCTCAGCATATTTAAAATTTTTCTTCCAGTTCAAATATTGAAACACAGTGAAACCTTACTGTTTTAAAGAAGCATTCACTGAAGACCTTTCACAAAAGCTCACGAGTTGTTAGCATGAAGAGCAGCATCTAAGCAGAAGCCTGGATTTGCTTGAAAAAATAAGATCCTGGGTGACCTCTAGGGCATGTAGTAGGTAGCTAGCTAAGGCTATTGTGGAAAAGTAGGAAATGCAGGCCACAGATCTGTAGGAACCCATGCTTCCTTAAATTTGCAGCTCTTAGTACACCTGGTGTGTTTGTATATGCTTATTTACATATATAAAATAATGATATATATGAAGAAAACTCAAGTGACAATTTGGTTTACCGTCACAGGAAAGCTTAGGTAGAGGAGAGTATAGAAAGCAGTCGCGTTGTGTACATGCATGTATCTGCAACATGAACAGGAAAAGGAGCTAACCACTACTTTTTTGTTTTAGCAAATAGTTAACTAGAATTCCAGGTCTCTATTTGGCTAAAGTATTAGAAATAATATTACAGCAAACAACTGTATGCATTCCATTTCTGTTCACAAAAATGACTTGCAGTATTTTTCATACATTTCAGTATCAACAATTATTGGTTTATAATGCATTTTTGAAAGTGAGTTGGGAATATTTGACTAGATTGGTCATTTATGTCGAATGTTGTATTTTTATTTCAATTAGAAATAGGGTAACAATGTGAAATTTTCATAGAAAAGCAACTCCATATTTACAGTTTGAACATTTTCTAGCACATCCAAAAATATTCCTCCCACACCTGTTCACTAGAGTTTTTCTAGGAAATGAATGGAGTCAGAAACACAGATGAAGTGAATGTTTAAAGTTTTAAAAGTATTTTACATGATGTGTTCTGATCTACCTGTGTAGCAACTCCTGTACCACAAAGCAAACAGCATCTCTCAAACAGAGGAAAAGAAAACTAAGGAATTTGGTGCAAGAGATCTGTTGTATGAGGTAGTAAGCATAGAAATACGTGTTTACTGCTATAGGCTCCTAGCTCTTGTCTTGCAATAATTGGTGATATTCCTAAAGGTTTACCTTCAGGAGTCATTAAATGACTGTGAATCATAGCTTCCTTTCCAGGTAAATACCTGGCTGTCATGGCTGCAGAGAAAAGCATGAAGCGTGAACCCAAGCATACCCTGAGGTTAGAAAAACTAAATAAACAAACCCTTAAAAACAGGTGAAGAAGAAAGATAAAAGGAAAAAAAAATTAATTTCCACAGTTTTTTAAAACATATAATGGTTTTTCAGGTTCTGCTTGTTTTCTGAGCATGGGCTTTATTAATACTGCTTGTATTTGTATGCTGATGACCATAGGGGTTTTTAACCTGTTTGAAAATGAGTCATCTGACTTCCTATGGGATGCTGCTGGATCTCACTACTAGCAAGGGATCTTGTGTTGGAGGTATTAGAGATTGGGCATTGAAAAGGATTAAAGGTCTTGGAACTCTTGGTGTTCACATACTCTAAACTTGACTAAATGCAGTTGCTCTGTATCTATTGCACATCTTCCTTTCTTGAAATTAATTTTGCAACATGTATTTCTTTCAGCAGTAAATATCTCTTGCTGTCCTTCAGAGGCATTATTCTCTCCTTTGTCAGAATCTTGTTCCTTAGGTACTTGAAAAATATCTTTAAACCTCAATCCTTTTAATTCTGTATTTTTGCCTTATTGTGCTTAAAATTCCTGTGTACCTCAGCCTGACTTACCTGTTCCTCAAGGACTGTGTTGTTTTCACACCTTCAAGTCTTCTTGTTTTTCCTTTACCTTTTCATCATCACTTCCCTGAAGTGCTTGCTGTGGGCAAATGCATGGTCTGGGAACACACATAACCCTTGAGAATATGTTGTATAGAAATACTTCACTGGGACTAACACAATACAAAACAGTATGATAAACATTGAAAGAGCACTGTTTTCACGTAACACCTAACTGAGGGAAAAAAGGTTAAAGTGAAGGCTAAAATGAACAGTACCCCCTAACCCCCCTCTTGTCAGCTAAATAGATTGGAGATTGAGTACTGGTGTACTATGAAGTGAATCATTCCAGTGGTATTTTGTGTTAGATGTTATGATCTGAAGGTCATTGACAGGACAAGAGGAAATATCTTTTATTGGAACATCTGATATAGTTAGAAAAATCAGATGTACTTTTGGGAGCAGAGACCCTTGTTCAGGTCATCTTAGAGGATTTATATATATATATATATATATTTTTTTTTTTTTTTTTAAGTCCTCCTTTGTCTGCTTTGTAAATAATCAGTGTCTAATTTGGGGGATCCAGGAAGGACATGGAGAGTGGCACTGCTCTTTGAAGACCTTTCTTCAGTACCAGCATCCCAAACTGCTAGTGTTTTCTTTGATTGTCTGCTCCCTGGGTTTCTCAAAACCATACTATATAAATGTACCTAGGCTGTAAATTTGACTTTCATTTTGCTCCCAGGCCCCAGTCTACTGCTAGTTTATTTCTAGACTTCCTGATCAACTAATTCTCTCTCAATTGAACCTAGGCATGGCACAGTTGATAAGAAACCTCTCAAACTGGTAATCTGCAAGCATTCTGAACTGAAACCCACACAAAAAAAATTGTCTCAGGGCCTCAGGAGCAGCATCTGGGAGAGAGAGAGAACCTGGCCAAATCCTGTGTGGCGTGGATGTGGCCAGACTGTCCAGAATGTGCTAGCTCTGGCAAGTGTGGACATTAGCCAGATTATATATGCAGATTCATGGGTCAGGTTGTCTCCCTAGAGAAACCAAAGGACTGAAGTTATTGCTGAGAATATAAAGCATACTGTTTAGCTGCACTCTAACTAAAAAAAAAAATCAGGGCACAAAGAAGTCTCAGAAGTGCCATGTGCTGAATAAATGTCCACAATATGTATTTTATTATGTGTTTAAACTGAAAAATTAATTTAGATTTACATTAAGTTGCTTTATCTTACTGTGAAAATAAAGAAGTCTTTATAGCTGTTTTACATGCAACTTAATACTATTTTCAGAGTTCTGTATAGCTGGATCAGTACAGTATATAGAGGGAGGAAAAAAAAAATCTGGTCTTTAGATCTTTACATACAGAAATGAGGGCTGGACACCCAATGTTCCACTGCATAGAAGCCAGCTATTTTCAGACCTCTGTTCAGAGCAATAGGATGCCGGGAAACATTAGGTAAAGGAGAAGGAAGCTGATTAACAGCAGAACAGTTGTGAAGCTAATGTGGCCCTAAGTTATAGCCATTTAGGTAGTACTGTTCATACAGTAGAGCAACCCATGCATTGCAAAGAATTGAATTTGAATTGCATATTGTGTTATGAAGAGGAGCAAGTATAACCAGTACACATCAATGCAGGTGAAGCTAAGGTTCCTTTTTTCCAGAAGTAAATAAAAGCAGAAACCCAAATCAAAACAAACAAAACCCCCAGTGGATGGAAAATAAACTGGGGGGGGGGGGGGGGGGGGGAGGAATTAATATTGTAGGTAGTTTAAGGTTTCTGGGTAGAATTATTTCAATTTGTGGAGGGATGTGTGTACATGTAAAACTCATACCTGTTTATCTTCTGGGGAAAAAAAAATCCCATTAGTTTCCAGTAACATTGGCACCATCTTAAGATGCAGAAGTAGTTGTTTAACAATTAAGAAATTTCCAAAATGTAGATAACAAATGTAATTTTACTAATATGTGAATTTAGTTGCATGTTTGTGTGTTTGTTTACATTTTTTTAAACCAGCAATTTAAATAAGTATATAAATTTGATAGTCGAAATAAACTGAAATTTATTTATGTTCATTAATTGTACAATTAAACAATACTGACTGTAGAATTATAGCTAAATGGAATATTGCACTAAGGTAATTTAGTTTTATTTCTGTTTTTTTCATTGTGAACATAATTTTTGGTAGTATTACCCCCTAAAATAAGTTTTTGTTAGGTTTTATTGATTCATGAATCATTCCAGAGTGGAGATTTAATCCTGCAAAATATGGCTGTATCATATTGCTCTTGCTGCACATAACGCATGTTAAGAGGACTTCTGATTGCTGTAGTTGAATATTTTGATGCTTTGTGGTTATGCAGTTTTCAACAAACAGTCTGGATTGGTACCCACCTTTGGTTAAAGCGCAAGCGCCACCGATCATTCAAGTGTCAGTAGGAGTCTGTATCTTTGTTCCTCATGTTATATCTGCTATATTGACAGAAAAGGTGATTGCCTGGAGCAGAGGAACATGTAACATCTGTCTTCTTGTCTAGGAGAGTGCCTCATAAAAAGGATATCCCTTAGTTTGCTTGTGCTAGCTCTGTCTTTCCTTATGGAGCTCTAGTAAACTGTTACTGGTATATTCCTGTCATTTAAAAAAGTTTCAGAACTCCAAAATAGAGGTTTCATTGTCTTATTCTGAAAATATGTTTCATTCACATGAATGAATTTGATGAATTCAGTGTAAGTGTTAACAATGGCCAAAAATAAAACCCGCTATTTTAAGATTTGTCAAAGAAATCCATTAGCAGATTTGGAAAGGGAGAAGACTGAACAAACAGTGTCCATGGTATGTTTTAATGCAACTGAAAAGTGCTAATGATAATTTGCATTATGATTTTTAAAAAATTAATTTTAACAAACCTCTGATACTCATGTCAGATTGTTAGAACAGTCTAAATTGCAAATGTGTGTGAAATAATCTTTTGAGAACTAATCATATTAAAATAGACAAAGTAATGTAGTGTACAGTAGAAAAACTGTATATCAGATCTGAAGATCTAGTTTGCCATGATGCACTGGACCACAAGTCAGAGCTTTCAGACCCTTCCAGTAACCAAGTATTTTCTGCTAGACACCTTTTTATGCAGTGAGGCAACAAGGAAGTACATCTGATAGTATGTCAAAGTGTATAGAGAATACTAGACTTCATTCTTCCCGTATGAGCATTCAGGCATAAATACAACTGTTACTCGTAATACCCAGGTTAGCCAGACTTTTAGCAATATGTTCAGGCTTTGAGTCATCTGGCAGGTAGATGTGGAAAGAAATGGTTTACACTACGAACATCTGAAGTGTCTGAAGAACAGCTCTCAAGTTGATGAGATTGTAGCTAGCACAGCGGTACTTGTACAACAAAGACTCTTTAAAAACCAATTCAATAAAATAGCTCATTTCTGTAGCTTATAAAGGAAAATAAAAAGATAAGTGTGATTCTGGTTTAAAGAATATGACCTTCCACTGTTAACTGCATTTTATTAGGTTTGATTAAATAGTCAGAATTAAAAGAACAAAAAAATAGTTTTTAATCTAAGATTTACATACATAATTTTTAATTTGTATAATAGGTTGAATACTGAGGTTTGAAATATTTTAGCTTAGAAATGTTACTATGCTGCCTCATGGGGTTTGAAAACTATGGTAAAAAATCCCACTGAATTCTATGAAAGGGCAGTAAAGTTGATAAAACAATAGAAAAAAAAAAAAAAACCACCCCTCTTCAGTGTTTCTTCTGTCAGACTTAAGAAAACTTTGGATTCAAGAACCAAATTCAGAAGCGGGTTTGAAAGGATGCAGCTCTGCTAATACTCCCTAACCATGTGGAAAGATGCCCAAGTTTGGATGTCTTACTGTTACCAAGGAGCCGGAAGTTGTGATTTAGTCTACCTTATACATTTATATCTGTAGTTTCATTAGACATAGGGAGTAGCCTTTTGCACCTCTCTGTTAATTCTCTTTCAGTAGCTTCCCAATAGCGACTTCTTCCTCTTTGTTCTGTGTTACTAAAAACAAAAAATTCTGATAGTTTTGGGGGAGGAACAGCGTTTACAGTATTGCAAAAGTACTCTACATATATTTCAAGATACTGGTTTGAAGTGTGACTTGTAGAAAATATGGGAATGCCTTCAGATCCTAAAAGTTGAATATTTTATATGAAAAATGTCTCTGGACATATCTGTTTAAAAAGATGCTACAGTGCTAATGAAAAGATACCAGTCCCTCATGCACTGCAATCTTTGAGGATGACAAGTATATAGTGGCTTTTAGTCTGTGTGTCTTCCTCCTTGCACCCTTAAAGGATTGTGGCATCATGGAGGATATTAATTTTTCACTGAAACAATAGTGAATGACTTTCAGCACTGAAATGAAGAGAGACTTCTAAAGTACAGAAATGCTCGAAGTCAAAAGAAACCCAGAGCAATTTCCCTGCTGATAGAGAGTTCTGTTAGTGTTTTGCATTATTTGAACATACAAAAGCTAAATAGCTATCAAAGATAATTGATGCCATAACAGGAGTGTTGAAGGCCAAAAGACAGTTGAAAAATTTGACAGGCTTTTTGTTAGTACCTTTAAGGTTATAGTGTCTGAAAAGAAAGCAGACATTATGTCATCCTGCAGCAGGAACCTATTCTTCATTTGATTGTGATAACAGTGAAATCACATTTATAATCATCGTGTATATATATGTGTGCGTGTATATATTGTAAAGGCTTGATAATTGGGGATGTAACTACAAAGTTGTCAATGAATTTTGCTATTCCAAAATGCATTACGTTTTAAAGAGACTGGAAAAAAGCTAAATATAGTCATTTCTCCAGGAAAAACTGCATAGAGACTTAGCATAGCAATTTAAAACAGAAACTTAAAAATTTACCTTTATTTTTGCATGTTTGTAGCATTGGGGCATGCACAAGCCACATATCCTAAGAATTATTATTGGTTTACTGCCTTCACATATGAACAGCTTTTTGGGATCAATATGAACCAAGCTTTAGGGGAGCAGTCATCTGTCTGATAAAAATAGGATAAGAAACCCCAAGTCTTTCACTAGATAATTTCATTGTATGTTTTAAATAATCTGTAGGAGAAAGGTTCGATGTACAAAGGCTTTGGAGAGCTGAAGGCTCATCCGAAACATTTGTAAAGAATTGCTAACAGCACAGAATGGGAGTATGAAAAGCTCCTGCAAATTATGCCAAGGAGCATACTGTGCAATGGAGTTTAACAGAATACTGTCAAATTAGGGACTTTATATTTGTGTCATGTGTTTTCTATGAATCAGGTTTGATCTATTCAGAAGTATAGTGAAATGGCTGTTTCTATTATTGTTCTAAAACACTGCTTGGAAAACTATTAGTTTAGCCAGTTTTAGCTCAGAAACAGCCTATTGCTTTCCTAAAATTGGTACTTTTTTAGTTGAGGAGGGAGGGGGGGAAGTATGCCATTAAGCATTGTTATATCAAAATGAACCAAATTCTTGACTTGCAGAAGTGAGTGTTGCTTCTCAGATTTTACAGTGACTAAAGTGAATTCTAAATTTTATGTGAAGTTGTTACTTATTCAATGTGATCTCTTGATTATTGAATATCATACTTTTGCTTATTCAGCAAATATTTTTGCTCCTAAGCTATACTGTTGTGCATAAGATCCAAAGTATTTCAGTGTAGCATATGAAGGATTTCAGAATAGCAGTATTCTAAATGTTTGCATGCTACAGTGCATCATGCTGAGTGCTCTCTGCAGAAGAAGGTTAGAGACCTAACATTTCTATACACAGCTATTCAGCAGAATCTTTTCAGGACATGAAAAAGTTTTTGCTAACTTCTTTGCTCCTGTGGAGATGCAGAGAACTGAGACGCCCCTGAAATACATTATTTTCTGTTCCCTTTCTTGAATGGTAGCTCTGTTTACAAGCATTGGAACACCTTGAACTGTTTTTAGTTTGTGGAAATGGATATACTGTTACTCTAAAGTCCCAATTGTAAAGAAAGATGTGTGGTTCAATTAGTTGACTTTACAGAAAATTTGTTTGCTTTTCTTTTGATGGTTAGGATCCCTAGTAGGTTTGTCTGGAGAACAGGAAGTATATGCTAGACTGATCACAAAGTTATGAAAAGTGGGGGCTCAATGTGAGTATTTTGGAGTTTGAAAAATGTTTACTATTAAAATGCAGTTTTCAGAAAGGCATAATTCCACAGCTTAAAATTGAGACACATAGATGATTATTACAGTCATCCAGCCTAATATCTTGCAAGACAGGTCAAAAGAGAAAACCCTACAAATTCTTCACTAGACCACTGAGTTATGGTTGGTAATACAATCTTGATTTAAAAACTGTTCAGTAAAATACTGAAACCAGCAGACTGAGCACTAGCAGATATTAGAGCCCAGTCAGGCATATTATTTGCCTGTTTTAAAAGTCTGGTTATTATGTTTGTTTCCATATCTAAATATAGGGAGATGCTGTACAGTTAAGTATGTGTATTATCTGTATCACGTGCCACAGTGAGTTCGGTGGTTCTGCCTATGTTAGAAAGCAGAGGGAGTGAAGATGATGGGTAGGATTTTACTTTGGAAACAGAACAGAGCTCTGCCTTCATTGACTTGATCTGACTGTTGTTTGAAATCAGTTAGATGGGAGCCAACTACGTATCAGAAGCTGGGCACATGCAAGTCACTGGTTGCTGAACCTAACAGACTCTGAGATACGAATATAGGTTGAGGTGAGTACTGTGCTAATGTGAATTCCATAGTTTCTGGGTCAGAGCTGACTCCTATCCAGGCAGCTTGAGCCATGTACTTGGTCTGCAGAACACACCTTGAAGACATATCCTAAAAGGTACTGGATACAAATATCTTACAAAACTGGGGAGAGGAAAAAAAAGAAACACAAAGTGGTGTGGATTGTGCCATTGTATGTGATGGTTGTGTATGAAAGTGCAAGGTTCGGCAGCAAAGTATTTACATTTACCTGCGTTCATTTTCTGGGTGCAGTAAATCATTTGCATGGGTTTGCCTGTTTATACTGATTAACAAAAATTGACTTAACCAACCAACAACATCTAGATTGGGGTACCAGAAAGTAAAGAGCTTACCTTGAGCGTATAAATAGAATGAACAGAATGAACATTTGCTTTCATGTTCAAAAATGAAGCTTCATGGTTTATTTTCAAAATAGTATATCTGCAAAAAAATTAAGAGCTGCAAGGATCCAATTAGCTCAATGAAACATCAATTTATGTGTCACAAAGTAGTCACAGAAAGGAAGGTAAAGGTATGTTTAGAAAGGCTGAATTGGTGAAGTCTTGCTGAGTCACAGCTTGAAAGCGATCTGAATGATGTAGATCTCATTAAACATCATCAACTTAAAACCATTCATGATGATGAATAAAACTGATATGAACTTCACGCCAACAGGAGATCCTAGCCTTTTTCCTAAATGGAGCAAAGAGGGATGTTTGTTATACTACATAAGGTGGATTTCCTATATATTGAGCACTGCTATAAACAAGTATTATATAGCAGGAAACTTTTATCCAACACCTGTGAAGATTTTCCTGGTGGAATGGCTGATAAAGTGAGTCATTGCATTTGCTTACTATTTCCAGTGTCCTGAGAGTCTTAACTGCACATCTGCATTGATTAGGTTTTTTTGAGGAAGAGAGACAAATCAATAATTGTCAGCTGCTGAAAACTTCCGATAATTGTTGAAGAACTGGATAGTCATGTTTGTGTTGGTGGAGACATTGCTCAGAGCTCAAAATTAACTGGCTAAATAACATCTAGTATAGTAGTTATTGATAGCTAACAGGTCAGTGTGAGAAGTTGTTTCCTATGAGTAATCTAAACAAGAGTAACCCATAATGACTTGCTCTTTTGTCACACACTTAAATGACAAATTATTTTCACTTACAATTTGAGGAATATTTCCTTATCCCTGCTGAACTCTACAGACTTCTTCAACATAAGGAATGTCTTGCAGCACTCCCCCTTTGCTCGTGTTCCCCAAGCCCAAATATCGTCTATCATGTATTATCAACATTGGTGAGAAAATACAGCGATTGTTATCTCAGCTATGCTCTGCATATTTCTGAAAGGAAAGGCAAATAATATAGTGCAGGAAAATACTAAAACCGACTTGCTCTAACAGAATATCTGAAATACCAAAGGGTATGATTTTAAAACAAATTAGTCATGATGATATAGGCAAAATGCAGCAGAGTAAAAAAAAAAAAAAAAAAAAAAAAAAAATTGATGGTTCAGCCACAAGGGTTGTCATTTGAGTTTTGGATGGATTGAAGGAATCTTTAAAATTAAAAACTAAACAAGCAAAACGAAAACAATAACCCACCAACTATTGCTGCTTGAGGAACTGCCTCTTCCCCTGCAATACACTGGCAGCTGCATTCAGGAGGGGGACTCAAAACACTCAATTTTAAGAGGAAGACCTGAGTAGCTTTTTCTGTATTAATGGTGTCCAGCAACATTCTACATACCCTGAAAATCCACTCATTCTTATAAGCTGAGATGTCTTATCAGTGATCATTTTGGAGGGAGGGATTTTTTGGTTTTGACTTTATTCCTGTGGCTTAGAGTTGACATTGGGCAGTATTGTAAGCCTTGTGTTCAGAAGTAAAACATTGAATTTTCAAACTTTAATCTTTTTAAAAAATGTTTCTGTTTTCCTTATGGTTTCTGAAACTTTAGGCATATGACTTAATACTTCCAAGATTTTCTTAACAACTAGTTGTTCATCAATTGAAGTCAAAAAAAAAAATATTTATTTTTTTTACATAGTAACCTAGTTCCTCTATCTGTTACTTTAGGAAGGATAACAAATACCTTGATTTGGGGGGGAAGCAAATTAAAAACACTGACAGCAGTAGGCAGGCAGGGTTGCAAATTTCTGGATGTATTTTTTTGCATATTTTACATTTTACAGCTTGTCAATACCAGTAAAACTTGCAGTATATGCTGTAGAAGACAAAAAATATTATGGTAGTAATACACTTAAGATACTGAATTTACACAGTTACCCAATTTGTGTGCATATGTCATGCTAACTGTGCAAACAATACAGAGTGAGCAGCTACATGAAAATTTTTTGCTCATGCAATTGCGTGCCAAATAATAGTTAAAAGTGAAGCATCTTTTTCAGAATGTTCAATACATGTTAATTGCTCTTACTGTATGAGAAAACAGGTTTCAAGTCAAAGGAAGCAAATGACCAGAGAGGCAGAGAGAAAGGATTCTAAAGAGATGAGGCAGCAGAAGCAAGACATCTGTCCCTATTCTGAAAAGCTGTGTGCAGTTATCAGTACTGAAGTAAGAACATAAGTTGTAGGAGCTTATTACATCTGAATGGTTAATGCAGAGTCATTGAGGCTGGAAGCAATGCATAAAAGTGGTCTCACATGACCTACCTTTGACTCTGATATCTAGATAACAGACATTTGGGAAGAACAGAAAAAGAGGGAATTATGTTTTTTGTGGCAAGATGTAATTAAGAGGGGAAACCAAAAAAGAACTCTACAAACCAAAGGAAGAGTAAAAGATAAATTGTAGCAATTTTCTGGAAGAAGTGATAGGCAGATTTATAAATGAGAGGTGTGGGAGTGGGGGGAGACAGATTAAATAAAAGATTATCCTTCAACACAAGACATATGTTTTTGCTGTGGGATAAAAGAATATAACTTGAAAAGTGTCTGTTTGTTTTATGGAATTTTATTCCTCCATAAAGAGAAAAGAGGCACTTCCTTGAAAATTCAAGGGAAATAAGTACCTAGACTTTACTTATCACAATACAAGACTGCTTTGTAAATTTGGTTTTCAGGAGATCTTTTTTCAATAATTATGGTTGATGTAAATCTTCAATCTCTTAAAATGTTTTGCCTGTTAGACCATTCAAATTGCACTATAGCAAGAAAAGCGATGATTAGCATTGTTGGAAAACATGACAAGGTTTTGTTTTATGGAAGTCAGATGCGTTTCAGATCGCAATGCTTTTTTTCCTCAAGTCTAAAGAGACATTTGAATAAATTATGAACCTCTTCCTACATCCAATCCTACTTTGATAACATATTGTCAGTTGGTATTTGGAAAACCCACTTGATCATTTATTTGAAGAAAAATGTTAGAAAATTAAATAAAAACATTAAAACACGTGTACTAAATGTCTCAAGAAAATGAAGAAACAAACTAGGAAGAGGATGAGGAACTGAATCTTAATCACTTGGCTATTAGATAAAGAACTCATCATCAGTTATGCACTGTAGTCAATCACAGTATCTCTTCAGGCATACTCTAATCCACTAGTTTACCTTTGGTTGCATGACACAGGAGAATTTGGGAAAGATATGTCTGTACTTGTCCTGAGATGAACTAGTTACATTTTCTTTAGATACAGCTATGACCAAGGTACTCATTGAGTGCCTGAAGTTTGCCTCTTCCTTCTGATTTGGGAAGTGTTGTTAGAACATAGACATTCTACATCCAAATGAATTTTAAAAATATTGGTCTGTAAAAATATTGTAGGTATCCTATTTTGAATATCTTTTTATTAAGAATGACTAAGGAAAATTATTTATTTCAGAAAATTAAAGTTATCCTTGGATTTCACATAAATTCTGTTCATTAACCAGATGTTCTGGAGGAAAAAAATACGTTCAGTTTTTTTTCCAAACGGATATTTAATCCTTTCTCCTTTGCCACTGTTCAGTGGAAGAAACCTCCCCTATTTATTATACAATTCTCACACTCATATCCTGTTGTGTAGTTTTAAAAAAATGGCTAGTTTGTATGTTATCTTTATGCATTATGCTGTAGACAAAATAGAATATATATGATTTGAAATTACAAGATTTGCCTTCCACTGCGGTAGAGTGAACCGTGCACTTGAAGGACCTATGGGGACAGTGGTCTTAGCAGATTCTTCACAGTTCTTTAAATATTTAATTACATCCATGCAATTTATTAATTTCAAAAACATTACAGTGCAATTTTTAAGGATTTTAATCACAGAATGCTACTGTTTTGATGATTTATGCTTTGGAATTCTGTCACATTATTTGCTATTTCTCATGGTCTCAATTCTCTGTCACTGATAAAGGACAGGTATCAATAATTTAGACTCCGCCTTTGCTTCAGATAAAAGCCTGCCTTCACCTGTCTTTTGTATTGCTAAAACCACCAGATGGTCAGAGTGGATCACAGTGAAGCTTTACGGTCCTCACATTTGAAGAAACAGAAAAATACAAAATATATAAAAAACAACAAAAAAAGAGACAAGGGCAGAATTCATACTGATTTACAATTTTTTAAAGGGTAATATGACATATCTTAAGATGTCAGTATAGAATTAAGTGATAAAACATCTTAATTTGCTATTGGCTAGGATATTTCACAAACCTTTTTGAGTAGAGCTCCCTGGTGAGATCAGTAAAGAGTTCAACCTGGAATGTGAAGGCACAATCTGATCCATAGCAACACTTTTGATCATTATTAAAAGTTTTTCATCTTTCTGGTTCTCAACTGTTTCTCAGTTGCATAGGTTCCCTAAGCTGCCACATCATTAAAAACAATAAACCAAGCTATGTTTCAGTTCATACTATTTAAGACTCCACCCAGAATGACTACCATGTTTAGAAAGCTTGAGATATTAAACTCCAAGATTTTTGACCCATAATATTGCGGGTTAGAAGATTTTTCTCTAAGGACAGTTAAATATAGCATATAATTGGGATGTTATCTCATAGTCCTTGTTGTGAAGCATCTGTCACTGGTCCACGAAAAACAGTATATAGGAATGTGAAAATTGATCTGTCTTGTAAGGATATTACTCTGAAATTCAAATTGATTCTTTGCTATTTTGTGTTAAGGAAATACATTCTTGGCCACAAGTACAATAAGACTGACCTCTTTCCATTATGAAATCCTTTTTTCACTTGTCTAAAGCCTAGGCAAGTCACCCCACTTTGTTTCAGTGATGTTACGAAAACATAGAAAATGTTATTTGCAAAATGTAATGGTATGAGAACAGAATTTTTCAAAATATTTTAAACTGAAAGCTAATTAATGTGTCAGGGCACAGTGGGAGCCAGCTGCTCCCGAGGGACAGGGTGCTAAGGGAGATAATAGAGCTGCCAGGACAGGTCAAGTATGTTAGCTGTGTTCAACCAAAAGCCCAGGTCACCAAGCAAGTTTGTGGTGATGAGGCCAGGCTGGGACATCAGCCCACAGGTTGAGCCCGGCTCAGCAGGGCCAATGGCCAGCGAGGGCCTAGTTTTGGCTGACCTTGAGACCAGTGTGCTTATAGTGTTGCTGAGACAGGGACTGATGACCCTAGGCCCATGGACCAGGGGTGTAAGTGAAGGCCATTAAGACCTAATTAGCACAGTCAAGGTCCTGACAAAATGCTTTTTTTGGGTAAAAATTATTTGAAAAGGCTACACTAGTGTTTATGCTAGGGTTTTGCTGTTGCCAGTTCTTGAAATAGAAATAGTTTTGTCCATTTTAATGGCTAGTAACGATCAAAATTTGCAATAGAACTTCATCAGTTGAGTCAGCCTTGATTTTTTTCCCTTTTTTTTTTTTTTTTTTCTTCTTTCCTGAGTTGTCAATAGCTTTAGAAGTGTTTAATTGTGACTAGAATCTCAAATTTCTAAAGGCTTTTCGGGGTCCTAGCTCCCATCCTCACTGTATTAGCAATGCCAATTTATTGTGATGCTTCTCTGATATTGCCTGTAATAATTCAGTTATTTTTCTGTGTCTGTGTTCTAAAGAATATTTTTATAAATGTGAACAAAAATGTTGTGTAGGGTCTATGAGGCAGATATCAATGAACTCCACTTTTGTAAGGAGTCCACGCTGTGTGTCCTTGCTCTAATGCCATGAAGCAATAGCAAGGATACATTCATCCTAGCAGAAGAGTTAAAAAAAAAAAAAAAAAAAAAAAAAAAAAAAAAAGCCTAGAAAACTGCTGAGTTTTCTTACCCCTAGATTTGAAATCAGGCTCTTTGTGAATTTAGGTATTATTCAATAGAAGGTGGCAGAACTTTCCTTTCAAAAGGATTATTAATAGAGTTGTGTTATTGTTGCCAAATTAAAATTGTAAAAGTATCACTGCTTTCATATGTATCTTAATGTGGTAGTCTTTTACATTTTTTAAGAGAACATCACCAAGTTGCAAAGCTGCTTAAGGCACTGTACAGATATTTCTGCAAAAAAGAAAGAATCACAGTGGTTTTGCTTAAGTGGTCAAAGGTGTATGTTGCATTGCACTCCAAAGTCAAAACCAGTAGTAGCACAGAGACAAATTTTATGTTTGTTGTTACCTTAGGTCTGTCTCGAAACTGTAACATATTGCAACCTGTTTGTAAACCTGGCAGGCCAAAATAACTGGTGTAAATCCCAGAACAACATTTTTTTTCAACCCAAATGTAGTTAAAGGAATGTTGCAGTAGATACACAGAAAATTCATCCCAAACAGCACAAACATTACAAGCTATTTGATAGTTTTCCAGCAGCATGCAGAGAGCACTGCCTATGCATTTTTAATGGAAAATGGGGCTTGACAGTGCAGTGTATGTATATATAAATATATACATATATATATGCAGAAAACCTTTCTTATCAGTAGGTATGTTTTCAGAATCAATTGATTATCATGTTCTTTTTTATTATAGTTGCTGTTGTTGAATAGAAATATATTAGGTCAAATGGAGACCAGAGTACAACACAAGAATAATATCATTCTCTGTAGCAAAGCTCCTCTCAGCTACAGGGGCTTTTATCAATAATCTGCAAATTGTAACAATGAAACTTTTTTTTAAAGAACTTTGATAAACTGAGTTAAAGACATAAATGATGATGCTTTTGATACCGAATTTATTTAATTCTTCTTGGAAGTGAGAAAAATTATACCACGTACTTTACTGAGGAAAGCCAGAAAGAATATTATTTTCAAACTTCTGAGAAGTATTTGAGTATCCTCCTGGTTGGTTTCAATTTGCTGGAACTGTGTCAGAGTACCATAGATCTCCTTTAAAATGCAATAAAAATCTTAGGAAAAGAAAAGGAAGATAAGAAACAACGTTGAATTTAAAAGACAAATAATTTATATTTCTAGTTCACAGAACAGAACAGCAAACAAGCAATCGATAGGCAATTTCCCTCACCAGTTGCTTATTTTGTGTTATCCAAGATCTTACTGCGCACACCTATTTGATTTTGCCAGTCTTGAAAATCTAATATTTTTGTTGTCTTCCTCTGTTGCTGAACCTTAATCATTCAGGCTTAGCGTTTATTTGATCAGGCATTTGTTAAATTTTAACTTTAATTTCATACATAATTTTTGTGTCTTTTTGTTCTAACAACAGTATTTCTCAGTTTTTTTTTATTTTCAAGTGGAGTCCTCTCATTTCCTTCATCCTTTCACTGTGAGTCTTTGACCTACCACCAGAGCTCTCCACAGCCCATGAGAGCAGTGAGGTTGTTCTGTGTCTTCCTGCACAAAATGAACTTTAAAAGTTCTCAGCCATTTTTTAACAAAACCTCAGCTTTTATTCATAAATATCGAAACTTCCAAAATATAAAGTCTAAACTGAAACACAGAAGGTGCAATTGTTCTAAGAGTAATTTGCCTTGCCTTTCTTTCTTTCTTTCATATTTCTTTCGTATAAGCCTATCAGGTGCTTCTCCAAGTAAGAGTTGTGAACTCAGCAGTAAATGGAGAACAAAACACAAAATAGTAAGAAATTAGGTGTGAGTCACTGGACACAAAATCAGGATTTCACTTGGACATTTGCAGGAAAACAACTACAAATTTCAAACAGACAACACCTGCTGCTTCAATAAATCCTCCAACTCCAGCTCAAAGGTAACAGTTGATAACAGTTAAGACCAATGTTGCTGTTTATTAGTTGAAGTAAACAGTATTCCATGTTGCCTCATGATTACACGGAGTGGATGCAATGAGCTGTTTGTAAAACTTTGTTATCTAGGGCTTTTTAGTCAGGTATCTGTTAGGGCCTGTGGTGTTTTGCTGTTCTTAAAATTGTCCGTATCCATCTTCTCAAGCTTGGTCTGCATTGCAGGATAATGGGCTAATGTTTATATTAGATCAGAGTTGTGGTCAGGGCTTTTAAAAACTGGAAAATAAATAACAACTTTCACCCAAAAGTAAAGCTATCCCTCAGGACACTACAAGGGAGCCATTGATTGATCTGTGAAACTCTCCTATCTTCATTTTGTTTGGAATAGTCTGCCGCCTTCACAAAGGTGTTCTCTCTCAAGCAGCCACTCTCTACTAGCAGTTTTACACTAGTCCTAATGAGCAGCAGATGAAAAGCTACAGATATCATTGGCTGTCTCAAGCCATCCAATTCTCACCCCAACTCTGCACATGTTAACATGTTGATAATGACATTTTCTCTGGGTTCAAGTCCTTCATTATCAAGATTAACCTTCATTTTATTCTTCATTCTAATATTATATCTTCAATGTTAAGTCTTCTTCAGGGATCACTTATAATTTCCTTAACCCTCAATTTAGTAAATGCTGCTTATTCATGCCCTCTTATTCTATTCATTTCTTTTAATGGTGTCTATTCTTACCTAGAATTGTCAAGGAAACCACCACCTTTGGCTTAAACAACATCCCCAGAGCTTGAAAGAGCAGTGTTATTAGATGGAATAGTGAAAATTATATTTTAATTCCCTTCCTCAATTACATTAAATTATGTATGATCCCTCTTTTGCTTAGTGCATCCTTTAAATTAGAAGGTTTAAATAGAAAAGAACTCTGTTTTTTGTGACTAATTTCCTGATAATTAAGCATATACTGATTTCTTTTCAAAAACCATTAAAGGTTTAGAGTCGAGTCCCTGGATCCCCAGATCATGTAACAAAGCTCAAGAATACATCCCACCCTGTATCAATTATTATTTTAGTTATTAATTTATTGTAAAATGCCAGTTCAGTGCTGCTTCTCTTCTGACTTTGTAGGCAGGACAATGATAGCACTTGACAAGAGAACAATAAGTAATTATCGGGGAGTTCCTTCTCCCTTTGCTCTGTAAAGGAACGTTTCCCGCTCCTGACCCCAGCTGGAAAAAGGTATTTGTCTTTTGAAAAGAAAAAAAAAAAAAAAAAAAAAGGAGAATCATCAGTTAATGCTATTTCAAATCCAGAGAATAGATCAAATATACTAAATAATGATATATCTAATTTAAAATTGTAGGTGAGTAGAAATAGAATGTATGAACTATTATAATGTTATCAAGTTTCTTTCAGACATATCTCATCTTGCTTATTATCATAATTGTTTAAAACATAATAGCACAGAGAGATTTCAGCCAGGTGTCAGGCCTTCATTTCACTGAACTCTGCTTTTAAGGAACAGGGTTTGTCACAAAGAGATGATAATGGCAGTGAACAGTGCAAGATGACTAACGGACACAAAGACTCAGGGGAAAGCACAGGAGATTAAAGAGATCAAGATAATTGTAGCAACTTGATGGCAAGTTGTCCATGGCATATATATTTGTAATATTTTATAAAGGGGAAATCTTTCTTCTCATGGATTAAGTGTAAATCATAACCTTTTCAACTAGACCACAGAGGGTGTGTTAAAATGCAAAGCAAAAGCAGAGACTAGTGTGTTTAGGAATTTTATCTTCTAATTAACCCCTCCTTTCTTCTGATCCATGTCCTGGCTACTTCCCTGGGTTTATTGCTTCATCTGGCATATTTCCAAACTACTAACAATTCTCATGCTCTTTCTAGAGCATGCTCTGGCAAAGCTTAAGGAACATGATTTGAAAATAGTATCAGACATGACTTTTACATGACTTTCTATACACACAGTATAGAAAGAGATGTTTTAGCATCCCCTTGAACCCAGTTTTCTCTGTTGGTTTTTTTTTTTTTTTCTCCTGCTTAATGCAAGTACAAGAGATTAAGAACATCTAAAGAATGAAGATTTTTTCACTCATTTTTCTCCTGTCTTGGTTTTATTAAACCAAAATTCATTTGGTCTTTAGCAAACATCAATGCTCCAAATGTTTTGTTGAGGGGAAAAATACATTTATATCTTTGTAGCAACATTAAACGAAGCAAGAGAAGTGACAGACATCCCATCAGGCAGTATAATTAATCACTTCTGCAATATCCTCAGCTATACATTTTTCTTATGTACTTCTTTCTCCAGTCCTCTGCTGGAGTGAATAAAATAATCTACACCTACACCTGCAGAGGGAACATAATGAAATTATAAACACTCTCTTTCAAATTTAATAAGGAGTAACATGTGTGTTCCAGAGATGGAACCTGGATTTTGTTACCGATAAACACAAGAATTTTCTTAAGCTTAACACAAGAATATTTTTCACATCCTGATCTAAGCTACAGCTCACTTGAATGAATCACAGAACTACTTACTAGCGTTGAGAAATAGCAGGAGTTACAAGTAATTGCAGCAGTTTGTTTCATTTTCTTTTGCTGATAATGGTAAGGACTAGATGAAACTGCTGTAGCTATCCAGGAAAACAAAATCTAAGTATGGGATTAGTCAGAGGAAGACTTAGGCAGTTGTATTTTACCATTTACTTTCTTTTAATTTCTGGTGAGGCACCTTGATCCTGAAATAATGTTTCCTGTTCCATTGCCTTTGTTTTGCTAGACTGTTGTATGAGTGGGAGGGGAAAAAGATGAAATTCAGACTGCCAAACAAAGGGGAATACTCTAATAACCATACATTTTAATACTAGCCCTAGCAGGATTACAAATTAAACTGCTTCTGCATAGCTATCATAAACTGCCTTAATTTAAAACCAAACCTTTCTTTAATCACAAAAAAATTAAAAGCTTTGCTTTAAAATTTATTTTAAAATAACATTCTAATAGCACAATATATACTAAAATCCTGATAGGACATTAGTTCCAAATTGATTCAGTGGGTCTTCACTAACCTCTAGCTGCATGTGGACTTTATGATCTAACAAGGTTTGCACAAAAGATTTAGGAGTTGATACTCTTGTTCAAAACATACAGAGAAGAGAGAGGAGAAACATCTTCCTCCCATCTCCAGCCTCATTATAAATATGTATGTATGCGGATGGTACCTTAGGGATTTTACAGTTTAAAGCCCAGAATTTTGCTTTCTGCCAGTCAGAGTGTCCATGAGATTTTCCTTGGTTTGTTTGCTATCAGAAATATTCTAGAAGCTGGCTGGGTTAGTCTGTAAAAAATTCTGCAAGAACTCAGCTTTGAAGTTCATAGCTGCTACTCTTCTACTGTCCCTCCAGGGTACTCATAACAAGGGTCAGAACCTTCACAGGTGCCCTTGTCCCTTGCAGAGACACCAAGAGAAAGTGCTCTGATTCTTTATATTAGACACTCGACACTCCAGAAGCTGGAAGGGTGAGACACAGTGGGATCTAATAAAAGACAGATCTAAAGACATGAGGAAGGAATATACTGTTAATATGTATTAGGGACGAAGAAACCAGATGATTTTTTTTCTAATTTTATGTCTAGCAAATGATTTTTTAATGAGAAGCAAGGGCCTGAAATGCATATTTACAAATACAACTCCATTGACTTCACCAGAAACAAGCTTAAGCCTTAATCCTGAATAAATGGAAATAAAGTACCTGGGTCACATTCATCAGCCTAGAAAGGCCACTAACCAAACACTTCGGTGTGGCTTTAGCACAATAACCACCTGATACTCTAAATTCCTCAAACATGGTAAGAGAAATTGTCAGGAATTAAACCCTGATCTGGTAAAGAATTGTGTTAAGTACTTTACTAATTATAACAGCTGAGCTTCTTGTAAAGTCCTTAAGTTCACAGGTGTCCTATTAAAGTTAAATGGTGAGTGCTTTTTATCTCTGGGATTGTTTGCTCTGGTTGAATCAGCAGATGGATTGAGGAGGTTGCTGTGGGCACTAAGTGTTTAGCTGGCAGCATTTTGACTGGGAGAGAACTTATGTCTTGGTGCAAACAGACCACAAATTCTTTAAGGTAATGAAACTTTATCCAGTTTTGCAGGGTTTTTACTAGTTCCTGTGATGCTAATAGGGCTAAGCAATTACATATATTTTGTTCTCTGGTGTGTTGTTGTCTTACAAGCCTCTTTTTTTCTCACAGATCTGTTTTGCCTGTCATTCAAAGATACTAGCAGTGACCCTCATAGTGCAGAAATAGGTGTTACTGTTTCACAGTAGCGTGCTTAAAAGCTCTTCCACTCTTTATGTGTATATTGGGAGAGCTTAGTGTTCTGTGTCTGCCCCTCAGCTTTCCCAGCATTCAGGTTAATCTATTAAACAGTCTTCTAAATATAACAAATATTTGATATATCAGTATCTCAACTTGGTCTTCCTTATATCAGATATTCTCAAAAGCAATATTCCATCCTTTCAGATCACAATTCTCCCTTTATACCTCCATTTCCTTTATCACTGCTATCTTTAGGATCTTTTTTGTACCTCCTGCTTGATTTTTTTTCTATATATTTTATCAGATTCCCTTGTTCTTCCAAGAAGGGGATTTTTTTTTTCAATTTTCATTTATTTTTTGATGGTTTTTATTTCTACTTTTCATGCTGCCTTAATTTTAAAGAGAACGATTAATGCAAGTAACAGAAGCTTTCTTAGATCAATATCATTCCATGGCATTCATAATATGGTAGCATTTCTGTGTTAATCTATAGCTTACAGTAATTTCTGTTGTGCTGTAGTGTTGCATTCTAGAATTTGGTGTGCATGTTTTCAGAATTTTCAAATTTTTCAAAATGGAGGATGTTTCTCTAAAACTCTTAGGAATAAGTAGTTTACTGTGATTTTCATGGTGGGTGTTTGTGTGGGTGTTTGGGTTTTTAAAATAAAATAAGGGGAAAGTTAGCACAAACTTTCGTATAATGAATGTAATCTCTATTGTTCAAGGGCAAAATGTGTAGCTGGGATATTTTTCTTTACTGAAGGCAGACAGAAAACTAGCTATCTGAGCCAGTGGGTGGAGGTCAGAACAACATCTGCTTTATCCATGAGAGTACAGCCTTTTACAGCTTGCTGTTGTTCAGTGAATCAATTGAGCATGTAATAAGAAGAGCTCCAATATAGACAAGATGCATGGAACATATTGATTAGAGCCTAAGTAAATCTGGCCATGGAGCATGTGCAGAGGCTGACTGAACCTCAGGCAATTTAATGCCTGTGGAACAGGTATTAGCAGCAGCTTTCCCACAATGTTTAAGTATAAAAAAAATCCCACATTGCAAAGTCTTTATTTAACAATTGATGCTGTTTGTCTCAGATGGCTGTAAATCTGCCAGTGTAGAAGATCTGTATTTCCCTAACTGGTTGAACCTCTGATTCTTGTGGTTTTATTAGATTCTTCCGTTTTATGGCAAGTCAGATATGGGAATATGTTCATTCTCTTGCATGTTAAATGATGTGAATTGAGGTAGACCTTGGATTTACTACAGATAAAGTAATTCATAAATGCTCTTTTTTGCACCCAAACTGAATGTGTTCTGTATATAATTTATTTTTGTGCCTGTACTTTGTTTTTTATCTGGGAGTTGTTGTGAGGACTGATGCATTGCAAGTTACAGAAAACATTTTGGGGCATCTGGCATTAAATTGATCATGAGCTCAGAGATTCTGATCAGAATTAATTGTGTGTCTCCTACTTTTACATTACTATTCAGTCATCACAAGACTTTTTACAGAAAATGGCTTCTTTAAAAAAAAAATGGGTAGTGCACGTCAGTTTTTCTGGAAAATCTGTCTATTTTGTTCTTTTGATGCTTTATTTTAGTAAACCTGATCTTTTACTTTTTGAGGCAACTTAAGGCAGCATTTCCTTTATATACAGAAATAAGGTGTGTGTGTATGCATTTGTGTACATATATATATATATATATATATATATGAAATAACTGACTAGTTAGACATTGTTTCTCATCTGGCATTAACACTTATTATATGCGTCAAATTGTATTATAAGCCAGATAGGATTAGTAGTTAACAATAACAAAATCAGTATTAGAGCTAGCTGAAAAAATACTGCATTCTTTAAGTGAAGTTTTGTCTTCTTGTTTCTGCACAACTTTTCTTTCTTTTAAATTTTACTGTGGTTAGGAAAAATACTGCCATGTAGACCCTATAGATGATGTTCTTCCAAAGTCTTCAAAAATGTGACAGTCCAAATTAAAAAAAAAAAAAAACTCAGAGCTGTGGGCCAACTTTTTTAAAGCAACTGGATGCCTAAACACATAGACACATTTGCTATTTTAGAAGTTCAGCTCCAGCTGGCAGTATCTCTACAGTCTCAGATATCTTGGTCTGAGTTTTATTGGCTGATTCTCTAAGTCTTCCTTTGAGAAACTCGCCCAGTATGGGGTTTGGTCTGTTCCCACTCTTCTTTACTCTGTATTAGCCTTCCTTCCAAGTTCCAAGAAAAAAGTTAAAACCAACTTGGATTATTTTTATTGCATTGTGTGTTCTGTTGAAACTTAGAGGGGTTTTGGGGTGGGTGGGTGGAAGGCATATTATTACCTAAGGATACATTAAGAAAAGGGAAGGTGTAGTTCTTGCAATTTGTGTCTGATTACATGGGCAGCTAACTTAAGAAACTACTTACCTTCCAAAATTATTTATTTCTTGCGGTTTAAGAAAACTAGTTTTAGCAAGGATCCCATTGATTTTAATTACAGAAATGTAAGGAAAGACACATGCTGACTTACATAAGTTATTAAAATATCAACATATATAAGATTGCATGGTGCACAAGCACTGGCAAATAGAAAATTAAAATTTCTGAAATATTTTTTAAAAGTAATTTTTTGAAAGACTTGTAAATTGAAGCAATTAGGAATCAGGTATCAAATAACAAACACTTCAGAATTGGCTAGTTTGGTAGAACTGTCTGGATCTTGAAAGAGATTTCCTCGTGTGACTTTTAAGACTATTAAAATATCAGAAACTTCAAATGAATACTGATTATCAAGAACATGGCTTTTGGCATGAATCCTCTAAAATATTTTCAAACAGTGTGTTGTGCTGCTGGTATTTTTAAGTATACTCTTCTGTCTTTTTTTTTTTTCTTCCCTACTGCCTTGCACCCTCCATGAGAACTTGTCCAGCTTAAGGGACACAGTCGCTATGGGTACAATCTTAAAGCATTATGTGTGCTTTGCAAGGCAGCACAGATAAGCCTTTGCTTGTTACTGTCAGTGGAGCCAGAAAGAGACAAATCAGTTTGAGAATTTTTTACTCAGTGAAGGGAACTTCCACATCGTGCACTGGATGCTCTTCAGCTTCCTGCTGCCAAAATGGCAAAGCATCTTAGCTTTGACTGTAAAGATTAATTTATAGGAAATTAATTATGAAGCAGTTGTTCTGGGCAAGCAGTGTCTAATTCAAAGCCCATTTAATTAGTAGCAGGTTTTCTTTCATCTTTGAACCTGATGACTACAGATGGAAATGGGAGAAGGTAAATGCACTGCTGATCCCTGCTTGTGTGTTCCTCTAGAGAGACAAATGAAAGCAAGTGATGGAGACTGCGCACAGCACATCCAATTTGGACAACATGAGTTTGTGCTGAACATGGGCAATCTAGAATTTTTAGTCAATAGCCATGCAGGTCTCTTAGCATCATCTCTGCAGCACCACAACTTACAGTAAAGCTGCCTCACCACAGTCTCCTAGGTGACAATTCTAGAATGATTTTTTTTATCTTGTCATTTTCTTTGTGACTGTAATATGTTCCTGTTACTTAGAATTAAAAGATCATATTGGCAAATGCATGTATCTCTCACTACAGCCAAACACTGTATAACTGAAAAATGAATTTTCCCTAATGACCACAATAAGTGCTATATACTCTGCCATTAAGGTATCTATAAATTTGAAATTGTGTAATACTCTTCCTTTCCTGAATATGCACTCGTATGAATCTGTTTCTGAGTTGCTTGTTCTCTATCATGTCAAAAGCGGTTTTGCAAAAGGGAAACAAGATTAACTGTATTTATGCACCAAATTTGGAATATTGAAACATGATTTAATTAGTCCATTTTAGAGGCTGTTATTTAATTACAGAATGACTTTTTTTTCCTCTTTAGCAGTGCTTAATTTGGGTGAAGGGTTTTGAATGAAATTTGAAAGCAATACCAGATATTTTATTGGAATTCAGAAAGAAAACTTTACCAGTGTCTAGTATATATTGTAGGCTTTCATTTTGGATGGTTATTGAGTCTCTTTTAGGACTGACCCTGGATGGTAGCTTCCGAATTCCGTGAAAAAGGTTCTACCCATCCAAAAAGTCAGGAGGCAAAGTGTGGGAGGAACTAGTTCCTGTCTCTGGTCCAGTGTAGGTGAAACGAGGGCTCAAACTGGGGTCTCTCACAAACTAAATATATTTAAAGGCTATCACCCTTGCATATTTCTGGTCTTTGTGTGCACAAGAGCATTTATCTCTGCACTTGCAACGTTCCTCATTATACCTTTTTGGATATATAATTTCTACATAATGTCCAGGTTGCTAACAGCAATGGAGAACAGTCATTGCTGTCAGAGGTAATTTAATTGTTCTTTAAGGGCCACCCCAAGCTGGAATGAAATGGGATTTCTACATTTTGAAATATCTATAGTTTTGTGTTTCTGGATGTTGCATGTCTGATATTGTTATCTGAGTACTATACTGTTGTCTTTTTCCATCTTCTCCCCTTTTTCCTCTGTTCCTCAGGTTAAAAAAAGCCAAAGTTTTTGGCAACTCCTTTATATGTACCCTCTTTTATGATTGGTGGCAAGTATTTGTTTAAGCAAGTTGAAGCTGGAACATCACATAGCTGCTGGCCATAAGTTTATAATTTTAATACAGCAGTTGCAAGCTAAAAATCTGAGGGTGCTAGAGCATAACCAGATGTGATGTATACTTCACATCTATACATAAGTAGAAAAACAAAAATTTAAGCTATAACATATAATCAAGTTGTCAGGCTGTTCCCTTCTACTTCACATTTTTAGGATATGATGCAAATGAGCTTTTAAAATGGATTTGAATTTGTCAACACTGTTAATGAAAATGTTAATGCCTTGTTAGCTGTCGCCTAATGATAGTGGAGGTTTTCATTCCTTACTTAATGGTGGTACCGAATGTAAGAAATCATGATTTATAGCCTGCAAATGGAATAACAGAGTAAGCTTTTCTGATCAGAGAACTCCCCGAGCTTACCTTATAACTGTGCTGTACCGCACAAGGTGTGATATTGATGAATAGTTTTATGACTCATTTGGTAAGATCTATGAAGGCAGTTACTTCATAAGGTGGCATTTTATCACAGTTGCTTTTGACCTGCTGCAGTTGACTCATTGATTGGAGTTAGTCAGGAGAAGAAAAAGCTAGAGACTTAGTGAATGCTACTGAAAGTGCTGATATTTGTATCTTTTTTATTTTTTGTAAAGACTCTATTTCTGACACAGTGCCAATGATTGCTTTATGTATGCCTAATTATTCTGTCATTAGATGAGGTTTTGTAATTCTGTTTGGAGTGGCAAAGTCTGAGTTTAATATTAGCAGATGCTGCTTTTCCTTTTTTTTTTTTTTTTTTTTTTCCTAGGCCTACTTTGGCAATGCCTTCTGGATTTTTGACTGAAGAAATTGAACTTTGAATCTATACACATTCATGCATCATTTAGTTAGTTTGCAGAACTCTACTCAATTAAAATTTAGAGCTGAGAGGTAGAGAGATCTGTGTGAGGACCCCTTTCCTGAAGAAATAATACAGGTTTTAAATGCTGTTTGGTGCATGTGGTTTAGGACTATTGGCAAGATGAGCAATTTATATAAAGCACTCTGTTCACCTTCAGAACTGCACCTTATTTAAAAAAAAAAAATCCAAATTTAATCCTGAAGAATTTTTAATTTTGAAATTAAATTTTAAATTTAATTTTTAATACACTGAAGAATTCTTTTGGTCTAGTTTTGCCTTTGAATTGGCAGATTACTTTTTTCATTTTGAAACAGGGCTTTGGCATGAGAGTTTGTTTTATGTGTTGTTTGGGGTTTTTTTTGTTTTGGTGGTGGTTTGGTTTTGTGTTTTGTTGTGCCTTTTTTTTTAATGTAGCAGTATATTGTAGTTCTAGGCTGTCTCTGGGATATTGTAGACACAATAAAGCGTAGTCATACCAAAATTAGTGAGTTCTTAGGTTTTGAAAGATAAGCTATCTCTCTTCATTCAAGGAACAAATGAAGATTTGCTGGATGTTTCTTATTTACTAATTCCTGATTTAATGTGCTGTCATTCCTTGCGTAAGTGGTAGATGTCTGAACTAAATCTGAAGCTTGTTTCTCAGCTCTTAGAATTAAGTACATGGCATAAGGAGGATCTGATTCCAGAAGTTACCTCTGTATGAACAGGTCCCAACAGACTGGCATTCACTTCAGGAGTGGTGTTTGTTAGGAGAAATAAGTATCCATATCCAACATGTATGTCCAGAACTTTTCACTGGAATCTTTATTCAAAAATAGAACTGTTCATATTTATGTTCAGGAATACTACATTTAAAAATGTATTAGTAGAGACCTGAATTCTAGTCCACTTGTCCTTTTTCTAAACTCATAATATACTGGAGCACTGAAAAACAAAGCAAAGAACATGCCTGTTCATAGTAAATTGATACTGAAAACACTTGATAAAAGAACTGATTTGTCCTTTTCCCTGCTGGGTTTAGATTTCAGTTCACAAAAAGCTTTGCAGAAGTAGCTGGTCATATATCAAAGAGTTTACATCTAATAGGTGTTTGAACAGATAGTGTAAACATCTGGGAATAGAGATTGAAAGCAGGGATGTTCTTTTATAACAAGAGCTGCCTTTTTAATCCTGGTCAGTGTTGTAAAATAGCTGTTGATAAGCAGAAACTTGGTGTAGCCGCTGACTTTATTAAGTGGCATATTTGCTGCCCATTTTACGTTGTATTATTATGTTAAATTCTTTTGAAGGACACTCCTGAATAGACATGGACTCCTAACCGGACGTAGTGAGACCCCTGAATTTTTTGGTTAAAACTTTGTTTTACTAATAGTCCAAACTGGCTATATAAGAGTTGCCGTGTACCGGGTTGGTTGGTCGTTTTTTTCTGTTCCTGTTCCCAGTTGGAGGGGGTGGGGGTGGAAGTAGCAAAACTTCCACAGAGTTTGGTAGGAGAATGAAGCTCTTAGTTTAACACAATGTTGCAAACATTATAAAGTTATTTTGCGTAAGTATTGGTTTTCCTATGAATATATTTTTTTTATTTTGCAGTTTTTTTTTTCTGGGTCCTTTTTGTTACTATGACTAAGAGGAAAATATTTCTGTATGAGAAATCAAATGTGTAGTTTGTAGAAACTAAAGTTTGCTTTTATTCTAGGTAATTAACTTCTGAGTATTTATTTGCATTTAACTTTTGTCAGTGGCATAATTTCTTATGTCTACTATACTCTGAAAAGTGTTTATTTATGTAACATGATTTATTTATGTAACATGACAACACGTGCTGTCTCAAAAATAATTAGTCACTGGGGGGGAGTGCAAAATAACTGAATGGGACGGTTTAATTGAAAAAAAGAAGTAACTATTATATTACATCATTGGATGTAAAATGAGCTCTATAGTTGAAGTTATTCAAACAAAATGTGTGGTTAAGGACAAAGCCTGAAATAAGTATTTGAATGTTCTATAATATCAGCCTCAAATTCTTTTGTAATGGTTTGAGATTTAAAAAAAACATAAGGCTTCTGAGGGCAGAGTTTTACTAATTGTATTTATAGTTAAGATAGAGATTTTGACTGTGAACTCCCAGATGAATTTACTGATTCCTAGCATTACCTCAAATACATTCTCTGTACTTTGGTTTATTAGGAAATAATTTTTCTCAGTACTATGGCCAAATCTCTTTCATTATTCTTTTAAAGTATTGAATTTAACCTGACCACAGCTTTAAAATCATACTTTGATCAAGAACATAAGCACTTTATTAAACTAGATGCCTTACCATTTTATCCAATTCCAGCAGTAAACTGTTCTTGCTTATCTGATGAGACTTGTGTAAAAGAAGTGCTACAGGTAACCTAAGACTGCAGAGTTATTTGTGAGTGTTTGTCTCCTGCACGTTCCGTTCACAAACGTGGTTTGAGTTATACTTAGTGTTTGCTTGAAGAACATTGTCAGATCATCAGCCGCCTCTAAAAACTGATTCTGGATAAAGTTGGTGGTTTGGGTTTTTTTTTTTTTGTTTTGTTTTGTTTTTTAAGTGGAAAAAATGTATTTTAAAATAATCCCATGTTTAGAAAAGTTTGCCATTGTCTGTTCATACTATACTGACTAGTAGCCAGAACCAGTTTTTATATGACAGCATGGAACAAGCTCTGTATTTGCCTTAAGGTGTTATATGCGACAGCATGATTAGAATAAGGGTAATGTCCTTCTCTGAACGCTTTAAGGGTTACTGCTGGAAAGTGTCTGGGGAGGAGTGGAGCTGTGTGCTAGTGAATGTTGCCTATGTTGATGGTAGTATAGGAAGGGAAAAGGGGCAGTGGGAAGAAGTGTATTGAACTAAAGTGCCCCTAGCTGTTGATCTATAGAAGATTGACCTGTACTGCAGTGATTCTCAACTATTTTGGAGCTGCTCTGTTGTCTCTTATTTTCTGTAATAGTGGCTTTCTGTCTCCTTTGTGTTTCGGCTTCTCACATCTTTGCTTCTATTTGCCTCTCTTTCCCAGGCTCAGTTACTCTGCAGAGTTGTAAGCCTAGGAAAGCTGAAAAGGGAAAGAGGCAGATGAAATTTGCTTTAGATACATCATACACCACCCCTTGTTTGAGAACCACTGTTTGAGCAGGAAAATAATCTCAAGAGAGGGCAGCTGAGCCATTTGTAAAAAGAACCTAATTTTGATGCAATCCAAGTGATAATTGGACTACTCAGGAACAGCAAAGCACCAGGTGTTTGACAGTGTTCCTGCTGAATCAGTGAAAGCATCAGGGGCTAAGGAAGTCAAAGACTTAACAAATTAGTTGTGTTGGTTTAGGAGTGAGATGTGTTGGTGGGGGAAAAAAAAAAAAAAGGTAAGAAATGAAGGCAGGCAGATGTGTACCTAAATACTTTCCTGTTACCTTGTAGAGTACTTGCCTTTTAAAGGCCTGTATTTGTAAGACATTCTTATGTTTTCTTATATAGAGGAGATAAAGTCAAGGATTCCAGTGTACTAAATTCATGTGAAACAAAGGCCTTCAGTTAATCAGCTAATCTAGACAGGATGGAGATTGTTTGAATACACACTTTTCTCTTAAATTCTAGTAAAATATATGTTGTATAGATGAAAGAGCCTAACCAGGAGGAAAGAATAAAGTTTTCATTAAAAAAAAAAAACAGTTTTCAAGTATGGTTATAGCTTTTATTTAATATTTTTTTAATTGAAAAAAATAAGTCATACTTTTAAAGTTGCATTTTGTCATCTACAGGTAACAGATTTTTCTGATTGGTGTGGGGTTTCTTTCCATCTGTGAGTGGTAGTTATTCCCAGGTCCAAATTATTAATGGCAGAACATGGTGGTTTGGGCTCAACTTCATTATTTTGGGGTATCTGCAACATGTTAACTATTTCAGTGAGAACAAAAAAGATTCTGTTCTTTCCTGTTTGAAAACGTGACTCTTCTACCTCTTTAGTAACTTAATAGCATGTTGTCAGCCACTCACAGAAGGACACTGCTAAACAGTAAAGTCTAGCTGTTAATATGACAGTTGTTGATTATCATACAAAATCAATTACCCTGGTGGGTGAAGCAAAATCATTGAAGTTATGATAGTGGCCAGCTGTGAAAAGATTCTTATTTGTCATTTACTGCAAAGCAGTAGTGCAGTTAGGGCTTCCCAGCATAATTTGAAATCACAGGATGAGCAAAAGCAGAGTTTGGTGGAACATGCTGGAGACTTTCCTTGGTAGAACTTAGGAGTGCAATTAGATGGATGCACAGTCAGATGTGAAGATCGATGGGCTTCTGTCATTTTGTGCTAGCTGAGCATCTGGCCTGCTATGTGAGGCATTGTCAAGTTTTGCAGCAAGGAAACAAAGTCCATGCCTGTTCCAGCATAGTGTACAAAATAAACTTTTGCAAGGGCACAATGGGGTGTTTCCCCAGGTTGGAAAACACGGAAGACTCTGTAATTCTATCTTTGCCTGTCCTTTGTTTGATTGACTGTTATGTTACGCATTAAAAAAATACACATGTACACAGCTAATTTTTTGAAAATAGGCTTTTATGAAATCAAAGACACTGTCAGGCAATACCTTTTAAATACAGCATATTCTGAGCTGCCTGTGTTGGGTACAATCAGATTTAAAACGTATGGCAAGTAAATAAGAACATAAAACTGATGAACTAGAAAATAAAAGGGGTCACATATGCTGTATTTTGTTAGTCAACACAGCAGTAAAATACCAAAGGATGCTGAGATGTTGTCTCCTGATATAAAGCTAAAATGCATCACTCATAATGATAACACAAGAAGGCAGAGAGAAGGTTAGTCCTATGTACTGTATTTATATTTCACTGCTGACTTGACAGCGTACGATTACTTCAGTTTTGGTTGAGGAGCAATATTAAGATCTGTTCCTTTCTTCAGAGATTCAGGCACTTAACACAATCTATTCTCAGTATGTACCCGTTGCTCAAAAATACACTTCACCTGAAGTAAATGAATGTGGCTCACCAGATCTTGTGTGTTGAATGTGTAGCTTTGAATGCAAAGGTTTGAGCAGGTGAAATAGTACAAATCTCAACCAATGTCTTGTGAAGAAAGAATTTCAGATGCTTTTATTTTCCTGGGTTTATGATTTTTATTTTCAAATCCTGACTGGTATTGGTATCCTGATTGGTATTAGGATGTAGATTGGCAGTGTAAAGGTTTCAGCTTGCCTACTCTTTAACTAGCTAGCTACTCTTTAATTAACTAACTCTTTAAATAAGCCTAAGATTTAATTGGCAATTTAGATAGGTCATCCATTACAAATAAATAAATAACATACTTTCATATATAGTTCAGTTTTCACCCCTGAAATTCTACCTGCGCAAGCAGATTATTTTCTCTAAGTGCCACAGAAAGGCATCTTTTTAGTCTGCTGCTTAGGGAGAAATTTAAACCTGCAAGACAGTACTTCTAACCACTTAAAACAGCGAAGTCATAGTGCCAATAAACTAACTGTAGTGCTGAATTCGCAGAATTCTGCCACTTTGTCCTTGTACCCTGAGCTCAAGGACAGCAAAAGGAGAGTAGACAGCATCAGATGTCAGGGCAGCAACTTTAGAGTGCCTGTGGATACATGATGTGCTATTAGTGTATGTGAATATGCATATAGTCAGTGCGATGGATAGATGGCTAAATACAATCTAGCTGGTATCATAGCTGGACATAATTACTTGAAGTAGGAAAAGTTTTCTTTTCTGTCATAAAGTACAGTTTCTAGGCAAAAAAGATATATTTGAATGTTTATAAGTGGGTGTTAGGAATGCTTCTGGCCTTAAACACTGGCAAGTTATTGCTGTGTGCAAACATCCTTACTAGAGGCAATGTTTGCTTCAAAATAAAGCCTCCCACTCCATCTTGTGAGCAGTCCAAGACTGTCTTATGCAGTAAGAGTGGTGATCTGAGAAATCTATGTATAGCCACAAACTCTGTGATGTTTTGAATTGTTGGTATTGAAAAGGGTGTTGATATGAAACCCATAATTATTTTCTGATCGGATCATTTATTTGAGTGCTGCTATCCTGATTCAGTAAATTAATTACTAAACAGAAGAACCCATATCCTTCAGGTGTCCAGTAAGTACTAAATTTTTGACAGGCTTTGAGATTGTATACTTAAAAGGGAAGTGTATTTAAAAAAAAAAATAAGGCAAAAAGAGAAAAAAGTTTTGAACAGCTCTCCTTCATTAAGCAGAAAAGCAAGAATAAGGACAATTAGAAATGAAAGATAAGACTGAGGATTCTCCCTGAATCTCAAAGCAATGATGTCATCGAAGTATGGGGGCGTGAATATTTGGGAAGTCCTTATTCAAAAAAAAAAAAATCTGCAATATCCTTTACTAGGAATAAAGGATATTACAGACTTGTTCAGAAATGGTACTGTAGGTTTGGGGAAGATTTTGAAAAGAATATCAGAATCTAACCTAAAGCTGTGTTAAACCCTGCTTGCCATCCATTCTAATAGCAACTTTTCCACAGCTCCCACTCCATGTCAAATGAGGCCAAGCACTTTTTTTTTTAAAAGAGGCTAAAGCAACAGCATAAAGGGAATCCACCCTCTTAGCCACTGCTTCACTTATTTCTTCTCTGCTTAGCCTTGTTCTCTGCTGACTCTTATCAGTGTCTTGCACCCCATTTTTTCTTTTGCTGTTATTGTATTTCTCTCTCTCTCCACTTTCTTCTACATTTCCCTCCACTTCTGTTTACATTCTCCCTTTCTACTTCCTTCCTTTTTTTTTTTTTTTTTTGACTTAGCCCTTTTACCCTTGTAGGCTATGCAGGAAATCACTGAGACTTGTATATTGCACATTCTTTCATGCTTTCCTGAAATTGGGCCAAATTTGGTCCTTTTTTCCCCCTTCTTCCTTCTTTCACATTTCCGGTCACCTGATTTGGATTTACATTTCTTGTTTAGGAGAGCTTTCTAGGTCTTGCTTAAATGCCCTCTGCTACCATGTTCCTCTCTGAGAGAACATTCTTTGATGAAAAAAGTATTGGAAGAAGAGCACCAGCTGGGACTGGTGTTTGTTTTCTTCAAATAATATTTAACAGGAATTTAAATCACCAGGTGGATAAGTGCAGAAATTATGGCAATTTGCCCAATTGCAGGAATAGCTTTAGATTTGTCCCCAAGTTTGTTCTGGCATAATTCCTAATTCATTTACCAGCTGGTCAGCCATACCCTTGATTGCTGTTTCTGCAGGTGCCAACTCCATCCCTGCTGCTGGTATCTCTATTTACCTATTTAAAGGTTCAGTTGCTTTAAGCCTTTTTCTCCTAGGATGTGTTACTCATTTTGCAAGAGTGGTTACGTGTGATTGTAGAGAGCAACAGAGCCTGATACAAAACCCATGAAGTCCATAGAAAGGATTGTGTTATTTTCAAATAGCAGTTGGATCTGGCCCACAGAGAGATCAGGTGAATGTTATGCTCTAAATATAGATTTGTTATGATTCTTCTGATCTTCCTGGTTAGACTAATGTGAATCTCTCAGGAAGGATTATAGGGGTTTTTTTTTTTTGTTTGATTTGCTTCTGCTGCCTTCTTTAAAAGGAGAGGAAAAAATACACCCAAATTATTTTATCAACTTTATTCAGACTTTAACAATTTTATACAGTGAAACTCCAGAGTATCTCAAGCTGCTTATATTTGAAATGAAAACCCCTGCAATTTGTAAACTGCCAAACTTAATACAAGATCTTAGTGTTAATAGGATTTTATTGACTTCTACCATCAGCAGAGGAAGAGGTTGATAAAGTGCCACAGAGGAAATGAAGATACAATACTCATTTTACTTGCATCTCCAGAGCTGTGTAAATTTGATTCCTGAATTTATGATAATTCAGCTCATTGGCCATTGCTCTTCTGGGGGAGAGGGGACAAAAGAGGATTTCTGGAAATGACAGTGACTTTACAGACCTGTAAAATCAGACTTTGTGAAAATGGATTAAAGTATTTGTGTCCTGTTACTGTGAGAGAACACAAGAATGCACTCTACTATTTATTTCATATGTTTTTGCTGATGTTCTGCCATTTTCCTTTTCTCTGCTCCCATAGGCAGCTTCACTTGCACAGCTATTTTTGAGTGTTGTTGATGTAACTAGCGCAGTAGAATGAGTAAGTGCAAGACTAAGAATGTTAAGTGAAGCAAAGTGACAATATGAACTTTGTGACACTTGGAAATTAAGTTGTGGGTTGTTTGTTTGTTTGTTTGGAACAGTCACTAAAGCCACAACCATATATTCATAAGCTTTAAAATGTGTGGCTCCTGGGCAGTGGGGATAGGTTGGAAGTTAAGTACAACAACAAGGAAAAATGAGGTGACTGCTACTTACCATAACACCAATCAATTCTGTTTTCCAGAGAGAAAAACATGGTCCCTTGCCTTTTTAAAGAAGGCATTGTGTATTTAAAGTGACTGTTACAAGTCTTTAATGATTTAACTCTTCTATAAATGTGGAGTTAGTGAAAATGTATAGTTTTAATAGTTCTGAGAAGGGAAACATACCATCTCTCCAATGGGTCCTAGTTACTGGGGCAGTCTTATACTGAGACCACTTACGTCTTCAGAACAATGGTAAGAAGCAACTGGGGGAAAAGAAAACCACCCAGTTTCAGTTGCTGCAGTGTTTCCCTTTTTCTTCCCTGTCTTGCATGTTTTAATTCCTTA